>NC_082672.1:24849500-25493500 GCF_025265405.1 Mesoplodon densirostris | reverse complement strand
GCCGGGTTGATACCTGTTATGGGTTGAATTACATCCTTTATCCAAAATATGTTGAAATCCTAATTTCCAGTACATGTGAACATGACCTTATTTGGAATTGGGGTCTTTGCAGAAGATCAAGTTAAGATGAGGTCATGGCCGAATATGACTGGTGTTCATATTACCGTTCTTATGACTTGGGGAAATTTGGACATAGAGACAATCACACAGGGAGAATGCCACATGAAGAGAGGGGGTTGGAGGGATGTATCTACAAGCTTCATACTACCAGAAGGTAGGAGAGCAGCATGGAACAGATTCTCCCTCAGAGACCTCAGAAAGAGCAAGTTCTGCCAACACCTTGATTTTGGACTTCTAGCCTCCAGAACTGTGAGACAATATATTTATGTTGTTTTAAGCCACCTGGTTTGTGGTACTTTGTTATGACCACACCCCACCCCCCACCACGCCCAGGAAGCTGATATATTACCTATAACTTTAGTTCCAAGACAAGACGAAATTCCGTCACTCCATAACATATTAGGATTGGGGCCAATACGGTATAAAGATCTTCCTGGTCTCCATTCCTGATCTTCCTGGTTCCCATTCCTCTGTTAAGTTGGTGGTTTCCCAGATACTCATGCCTAAGGATGGAAATAATTGTCCAGCCTGCTATTGGAGTATTTTCTGGACAACACCAGGTGGAGGTTTCAGGGGGGGCAATGTATAGCATTCTACTACCTCCCCCCAATATTATATCTTGGTGGAGATCTCCTCTGGGGTTGAGAAGAGGTCTGGCTGGCACCCAGGCCTTCCCTCCCTACTCTTACATATTGGGTTGGCCAAAAGTTTTGTTTGGTTTTTTCCGTAAAATGGCTCTAGTCACACTTAGTTGTCTTTAACTTCATTCGAAACAATTCTGTTAGATTGTATGTGACAGCCGTCATATCAGCGTGCATTTTAAAAAAGACATCAGGGCTTCCCATGTGGCGCAGTGGTTGAGCATCCGCCTGCCAATGCAGGGGACACGGGTTCGTGCCCCGGTCTGGGAAGATCCCACATGCTGTGGAGCGGTTAGGCCCGTGAGCCATGGCCGCTGAGCCTGCGCATCTGGAGCCTGTGCTCCACAATGGGAGAGGCCACAGCAGTGAGAGGCCCACGTACGGCCAAAAAAAATTCCTTCTCCTGACTGTGTGCAGGGCTGCTGCCTTCTCATTAGTCGCTTACGTTACCCGCTGTTTATTGCCTTCACGATATTTAATTTCTAATTATAATTTTAAATCTGTTACTTGTTTATTGACAATTTTCCCCACAAAGCCCTGTGAGAGCAGAGAGGAGCCTGGCCTATTCAGCGCCTTGCACATAGTGCAGTCTCAGTGTTTGCTGAATGAATGAATGAGTGAATGAATAAATTTGTGATTGAGGGGTAGTGGCCTCAAAGACAGCCTGTGACTCTTTCAATATTTTGCAAGGTCAGATATTACACCATTCCCACAGATCCTATTATTGTCCAGCATACCTTATGCCATGTTTCCACCTGAAGATGATAAGGATGCTCTGTTTAATCCTGCCATGTCTTGCTACCTGTTGATGATAGCTGCTGCTGTGTTTGCTATTGGAGGTACAGGTACTGATCTTTAAGCGTTGATGGCATAGTCCTCAAGGAGAGATGGTACAGGAAGGTCATGTTGGATTTTCAAGCAAGTCTCCTTAACATTTCACTCTCAGTTAATTAGCCAGTGAATAGTTTCTTTATGTACCTCACAAACTATCCTTATTTGGCTCTACTGTCTCTTGGAAACAAAAGTAATATTTAAAACAGGATGAGAAATATTTTACAATTTTTAACAAGGAACTAGGTATAACTCTAATGGTATTATTAGATTCTAAAGTTCAGCGGAAATGTTTTAGTGAAATATTAATATAATCCATTTCCTCCCATGGTCATGGGACCATCATCACAGGACCTTAAGAGCTACCCACTATGTTTGAGATAATGGGAAATTTTATATTATATCAGAATTATCTTTGATTGAATGGGGTCAGTGTAACATTTGGTCTGCTGAAAATAAGGAGGAGATGTTACTACGAGTATGCATTTCCATTCAAATAAAGGTAATATGCGGTAGGAAGGGAGAGTGAAGAGAATGATCCTTGGGTCACAGTATTTCTAAATCTCTGAGAGCAGACCCAGGATTAAACGGACACAGGGACACAATGATAAATATAGAACTTAATCTGAGCCTCTTAATGATCTTCCATTAAGGTTATTTCAATTCAATTACAATGAAATTTAATTACTGAGTGCCTAGAAGAAACAAAGTTTTGATCATGGGTTTCTTGGTATTCCTTAACTGTTCTCAGTTAAAAGCTCTGTTCCAGCTCTGAACATAATTCACTCTTACACGTCTACCTCCCTGACCTAATCTGGGCTCCTCTATTCTCATAGTAAAACTACACTCTGTTCTCTTTGAAAATTCTGCTTAAGCCTCACCTCCTTTAAAAGCCTTCCAAGACTAATACCAGTGGATGCCTCTTGTGGTATTTATCACCACAATCTCTTTAATACAAGCAGAAATGTTGACTCTCAAGAAGAGAAAGTATGAACTGTCCTCTGCCTGGCTTCCATTCTCCAAATTCCCCACAGACACAGTCCTGGCTGCACATTAGAATGACCCAGGGACCTTTAAAGAAGTTCTTTTTAAGAAGTTTAAGAAAAACTTTAAATTTGGGAGCTCTTTGCCAGGCTAATTAAATCATAATCTCTGAGGGTGAAGCTCTCACAGTTTATTTTTTGAAATTTCCAGGTCATTTTAATGTTTGTCTAAGGATGAGACTCTGTCTTGCATAAAGCAGGATTCTCACATACCCTAATTTGTCTGTTTAAGTATATGTTTGTTTCTTGCTTTGATGTGTGTCTGTGTGTAATCTCATAGAATTACTATTTTATTTATTTATTTTTTGGCCATGCTGTGCAGCCTGCGGGATTTTAGTGCCCCAATCAAGGATTGAACTTGTGCCCCCTGCAGTGGAAGCTTGGAGTCTTAACCACTGGACTGCCAGGGAAGTCCCTAGAATTACTCATTTTAAAATTAAAACTTAGGGCTTCCCTGGTGGCGCAGTGGTTGAGAGTCCACCTGTCAATGCAGGGGACATGGGTTCGTGCCCCGGTCCGGGAAGATCCCACGTGCCGTGGAGCGGCTGGGCCCGTGAGCCATGGCCGTTGAGCCTGTGCGTCCGGAGTCTGTGCTCCGCAGCTGGAGAGGCCACAACAGTGAGAGGCCCACATACCGCAAAAAAAAAAAAAAAAAAAAAAAAAAAAATTAAAACTTGTCTTTTAGTTCATCTGTTCCAATTTATTTTTTATTTTTGGAAATCTCCTGCAAAGGACCTGGCTTACTCAGTCCATGAATGAAGAATCATCTGAAAAATGTCAAGATTTACTAAGCTAACGATGTTTGGAATATAACTATTTAGAAAGTAAATGCAAGGGTCTTTTTTACTTGGAATAGCAGACCAAAGTGAACCCACAGATTAGTAGAATAGTGATGCTGTAGTGGACACACCTGGGCTCTGATGTCATGAGACAAGTTTGGCTCCTGGGATGTTGAGGCTGTCTCAGCTCTTCCTTCCTCAGCCTGTTTCCTTATTTGCAAACATGTGTAAAGTACTGCCTCTGGCTTGTTTTTTAAGACTAAACTGGATAAATATTTATGAAAGTAGATGTTATATAGTTTAATGTTTTTTAACAGCTGTAAAATTGTGAGAACTTTCACTGACCTTAAAAAGGTAAAGAGAAAAAGAATTATTTTGCATTTAAATAGGTATTTCTTTATTCTGTCAATTCTAATGATTTTTAAATATCTCAGATTCCCAGCATAATCTGGCTTAATTTGGCCATTTGGTTTAAAAAATGTATCCATTTCTAGAAAGCACTCCTGCTTTCTAGAACTCAGTCTGCTATATTCTTTGAAGCATATGATGGAAATATATGCTCCGTTGTGGTTCAAAAGGAATTCAGCATATTAGTAACCTATGAGAGAACTAATCTACAGTGTTGAAAATATATCCCTTTTGAAATTTGTTTAGAGGAAGAAAAAGTTAATTACTTGAAGTGAACAAATCTCTTTTATGAAGTTATGGTTATAAAAACCCAAAGCAGAGGACATGGTGATTTATCCATCACAAATGAGGAAGGAAAGTTAGAAATGCATAGACTAATGCTGTGTGCGCGCGTGCGTGTGTATGTGTGAGTGCGAGTGTATTTTCCAGATGGTCTTCTTTTAGTTTGAGCCTGGAGGAAAGCAAATATCAAAGCACTTTTCTACTGTGCCCAGGGCAGCCTATCAGAGGAAGAAAAACTACAGAAGATAAGATCTTAACTAGAGTAATGAGGGCAAGCACTTGCTTTTAACCTCAGAAGCAGGGGAAGTGGTAGAGTTTCAAGGTGTTGTTTGCAAAGACTGTAGATTTGCCTGAGTCTGGAGTGATGCAGATGTCTCCCAAGGCCTCTCTGTTTATATGTCACAAATTTTAACATCAAGTTTATTGGGCTAAAAATTAAACAAAAAGAAATGCCATTCCCTAATATTTTCAGGGAAAAAATTCTTGGAAAAATTATTTTCCTATGTCTCTTATTCCCAAAGCCTTCCACCTGCTTGATTTTAGGCTAGGGAGATCACAGAAATTGGAACAATATAAGAAACTGAGGGATGACGGCTGAGTTTAGTTAGAGAAGGTATCACATCGTACTTGGGGGTGACATACCTTTAAATCTTAACTGTATACACTACATATTGTGAATGTAAGTTGGAATAATGAGATATGCTATTTACTTTGATCCAAAGGCATTGTTGGATATATAAGTATGTATCTTATTTCACCTCTCTTAATTCTCTACACTTCAGACCTAGGATATCTTAAATGGTCACTCTATCTACTCAAGGGTTTCTCCACAAATTATAACATAGAATCTTCCAGAGAGCAAAACTATGATCAATCAAGAGAAATTATAAGGAAGCAAGATTCACCTTAACATACAGAGGAACTTTCTGGGAAACAAAAATCTCCAATAATGTAGTAGCCTGCCTTAGCTCACTGTCATGGGAAGAGTTCAAGTTAAGGCTAAATGATGAAGCAAGTTTGGAGTCAGTCTAAGGCTAAATGATCATCTGCTTCAGGACTTGGTAGAAGGAATTCCAGGGCTCAACAGGAGTTCAGATTGCAAGGTCTCTTCCCAATGTAAGATTGTATGACTTTGGATAAAATAAATCTGACACAGAATACTTTGGTTTCTGCCGCTTCTCTGATTTTAGATGATAAGTATTTATGAATGATGATGATCAAGTATTTATGAATAAGGCACAAACTTAAAAGGGACAGAATGGAGAGCATGGCCTATTTGCAAGCTGAGCCCCTCTCGCTATTTGGGGGGTTCCTTAGAGAACTTTGTTAGTAGTTTTAAAAACTGAAATACCACCTATATTGTCTTGTCTCCCTTTTACGAGTATTCCCTTGGTCCTCTTACATATTACCTGCCAATGTGTTCTTCTGTTTCATGTTTTACCTGTTCATTATGTTCAATTATACCCGATTATAGGGTTCTTTCATGGAGGATTGATTTCCATGGCAGACTCGAGTGAAATCACATACATCATTTCACCAATCATTTCACAGCAGACATTAGGGTTTATCATTGGTGCTTTGGGTGAAAAATATATTGCATAAAACAAAATTTATTTATTTTAACTTATTAGAAGCAATTTCAAAACTGATAGCAAAGTTTATTCCTTACCCAAAAAGGGGAGGCTGCAGATAAAATAGAGTCCTCCTCCCCAGGGCCTGGGCATTGCACATGTTAAGACAACAGCTGGCCTGGGGTATATTAATAAACAGCCATTGTCTTTGCACCTGGCTGGGGATCAGTCTGAGACTATAACCAGTGCAGCTGCAGAGGTTCTTGTCAGATTTCTCTGAGCCAGAGAAATGAGAAAAAATAATAATTTTAGAAATATATAACATACTGGCCCTCATGAAATACCTCTGATACTCAGGAAGGATAAATAAAGTATGTAGTAGAATAAAATTATTTAGAACAGCCTCCAAACTTTTGAGTCTATTTTTCTACTATCTTAAGAATAAAGAACATTGATTGTAAAGAAAATCAAAGTAGAAGAGGTATTAGGGTAAGAGGGAAATGTGGGGCTAAACACTGGTATTTGAATATGTATCAATGCTGTGTGAGTCACCTATTCCAAATAAAATAAGGATGCGGTTACGAAAAAAGAAAAAGTACAGAAAAGATTATTTTGAGAAGAGACAAAATTAAACTTGTACGGAAGACCTATTACATACCCCGGATAAAAAGATGCTACTTAATTTCTTCCACTCCCTTCTTTCTCTCCCCTTTCATTTTATTCCATCCCTTTCTACTTCCCTTTTCATTCCCTTTTCCTTCTCTTCCTTTGCTTCCACAAAGATTTCCTAAACGCTATTTGTCAAATCTATAAAGTTGAGGAGAACGCAGCTCTCATATAGCTGCCGGTGTACTCAGAGAGTCAGTGTCTGCGTAAATATCAATAGTTCAAAATATAAGTTAGAACAGATCCAAGGGGGAAGTGAATTACAGAAAAGGGTGGCGGGTCTTGAGGGCTGGGAGAGATTGAGCCCTGCCAGAAGTCAGGGGAGGTCATACAGGGGAAATGGTGGTGGGAATAGAAAGGAAGGAGGTCTACTTGTGAGAGACTGGGGAGGCGGAATCTACAGGATCTGGACACGCAGTGGATGAAGTGGGAAGAGTGATGTGGAGACAAAGATGGCTGCAGGCTTTCAATGATTTTTATTGGCTCGTCACAGAGTTAGGAAAATACACTGGATGGATGTGCCTGTCCTCTCAGGGCCGCCTCTATTCTCGCCCCACTCCAGCTGTGAAGTAGGATCAAACACGACTTTTGGCTCCCCCAAAGAAAATCCATCCCGGAAGCCAGTGGTATTTTACACGAGGTTTTTTATTGTGATATATTTACTGGTATTTTACACAAGGTTTTATATTGTGATATACGCGTATATGGAGACTGGGGCAGTTGGTTACAGGGCAAAACATCTCCTCGAAGAGGCGAGTCTCCTTCCTCAAATCTCTTTTCTCCCCCAGATCTCTCCCTCTCCCTCCCACCAGTTGATGCGTCGCTAGCTCCCTGTGTTTCCTCTTCCCTCCCCTTTCATAACACCTCCAGCTTCCTCCCCTTCTAGGTTCCTTCCCGCCCACCTTTCCCCTCTCTCTGCTTAGAAATAGATCTCACGCCCACGCCTCCTCACCCATCACTTAATACCGTCTCCAAGTGTCTGGAGTACCAAGGATGACTTCATTTGTGCTCAGCAGACAAAAGGTTCTTAAGCTGAATGCTCCACCCTCTTTACAGGGTGGCAGATGGATTTGAAATACTCGGTTTTTATTTCTGTCACGCACAAAATGTTGTCAACCTTAGTATCTAAAGCACGGCTGGGTGCTTTAGATCTTAACTATTGTTTTGTAATCTCAGCAGCTAATCACAGGTACTGGGAGACAGAGAATCAATGCGAATGGTTCTCGGTGCTCTTTGACTGGTGCTGGGCAAGTGGATTTCTCATCTGTGCCAATCATTCTCGTTTTGTGCATTTTTATCTGTGGAGATTTAACATTATCCTTTGTTATCGGGTGTTAATCTCAGTCACCGTGCTATGGAGACCCTTCTGTCACTCACTTGGCTGGTTCACCCAGGCTGCCCTGTACCTGTTGATGAGGAAGCTGGTCGTGGTACAAAGAGCTGGAAAATGCCACTTCCGTTTCACACCTGTTTGAATACTGAAGAATAATACTTCCTTCATAAAACCAACCATAGAAGCATTTACATTCTTTTTGCTTTTCTTTCCCTTCAAGACAAATCTTGTCACCCCTTTTCATTGAATGGATTAGCAATGTAAGACTCTTTGATACCAGATGTGTGAATTATGTCGACAACCTCTTTTTCTGTTTGCTCTTTCTTTTTCTATTATCAGGTAGAAATCTAACTCCTGACCATATCATTTTTTTTAATGCAGTTTAACATGGAATCAGAACTCATCTCCCAAGAACTCCCTTTGTTTTGTGGTCTTGGGTTTGCAGGGGAGCCTACTATAAACTTGATATAACTCTAACCTCTCATCGATTCTATGGGTACCCACCCCTCAGGTTAGTAGACTCTTTTTTTCCCTCAATTTATTATTCATCATATTTAATATTAAAGGTGAGCTGAGATATATACCCTGTAGAGAAAATGAGAATCTTTCAATTGATAGTGTCTTTTAATTTTTTAATGTGAATTTTGCCATGGTGAGAATGCCCTTTTAAAACAATATTGCATCCATAATAAAAATTCGAGTTTTAAGAAGGTTAGGTGTTTGCAGCAAAACTTGCATATTTCCTTTGGAAATTGAATAGAAGTTCCCAGGATCTCTCCTCAATGATGACATCTGCTCCAGCAGTGTTTTTGGTTTTTTTTTATTTGGTTGCACCAGGTCTTAGTTTTGGCAGCCGGACTCCTTAGGAGCGGCATGCGGCCTCCTTAGTTGTGGCGTGAGGGCTCCTTAGTTGTGGCATGCTAACTCTTAGTTGCGGCATGCATGTAGCATCTAGTTTCCTGACCAGGGAGCTAGATGCATTGGGAGCACGGAGTCTTATCCACTGCACCACCAGGGAAGTCCCATGCTCCAACAGTTTGAACAATGAAATTGCAGTTGTGTCCCCTCTGTTCTCCCATAGAACTTTATGCATATTTCTATCACATTATAATGAATTTTTCTGCTTAGGCAAAACCATGTAAAATTGCTTTTACTGAACTGGACTTTGATGATAAGACATCAGCTCACACTGAGATGTGCTATAAGAAATAGCTCCACTCCTTCGCTATAAGGATATTATTGAGGATGCTTTTCAGGATATCAATAGTATTGCATTTATAGGATCCTTGGGGGTTGGTTTGTTTGGCCTTATATCAGGACTAGCTATATTTTTCTTGAGTAGTTGGTCCGCTTTTATCTGGTGGAACCTGTGGATTGTGTAACTGACCATGTTTCTTCTTTTACAGAGATTGCTAAAAAGCTTAGAGGCAAATTCCTAGTGGATCCTTAGCAAATACATGTAGGCCTTCATTGTATTTATTTTGTGTATTAGTCCACCTCTATTGTATGATCCCATCATTGCTTTCCCTTTGCCTTATCTTTCTCATTTCTTCTAATATACTTCATTTTCTTATGTTGCACATCTCTTTGTTCTCTGTAAGTCCTTTTGAAGAAAGACATGAGAATAAGGACATTATCTGTGGCTTTCTCTCACCAGGCTCTGAACTCCATGAGAGTGGACTGGGTTTGTTTCTTCATCACTGCAGTTGGATCTGGCACAGACCTTCATTATATGCTCAGTAAATATTTTGAAAAAAAACCAAATGCAGTTGTCATTATAAAATAGAAAAGAATCAGCTGGTAATCTGATCCATGCCTGTTTTCTCTTCTGTGGTAAGACAAAGGGAAAAGACTGTGAATCAAATTGTCACCTATAGACAAGAAGTCAGAAGATATCCCATACGTGAGTTAAAGGTAAATAGATGGAGCAAATCTAAAGTTCCTTCTGTTTAACCTGTTCATGCTATGGTCATGACACCTTTGTGACTTATAAATGAACGGTGCTTGCTATCCATCTATTACAGAGCTTTGCATAAAATTGGTACCAGAAAAATACATGTTGAGTAGTTAAATCTACTTCTTTGGATACTAGGTTAGGAAATAGAGTCACCTAGAAGGCTGGGCAGGAAATGTCTGGCACTTCTTTCATCTCAGACTGAAACTTAAAATTGTCTTGAGAAACCATTGAACCCAGGATTGTTGGCTTAATCCAGAGTTGGTACAAAAGACATCTAGCTCACTGGGCAACATCTTTAATGGCAAAATGCCCAGTGTTAACTAGAGCTTTCAAATCTTGATTAATAGTAAATTAATTTTGTTCTTTAAAAGCAAACAGACCAATAGGGTAAATATTGGGTTCTTTTTTACCCTTATGGGCTTTCCCAGAATGGAATGTGCTACCAATTTATTTGTGGGTATTGAAATTCATGGTATCCATCTAAACCAAATAAGATATTGATGAGATTGCCTTTCTTTTTTTTTTTTTACATCTTTATTGGAGTATAATTGCTTTATAATGGTGTGTTAGTTTCTGCTTTATAACAAAGTGAATCAGTTATACAGATACATATGTTCCCATATCTCCTCCCTCTTGCATCTCCCTCCCTCCCACCCTCCCTACCCCACCCCTCTAGGTGGTCACAAAGCACCAAGCTGATCTCCCTGTGCTATGCAGCTGCTTCCCACTAGCTATCTATTTTACATTTGGTAGTGTATATATGTCCATGCCACTCTCTCACTTTGTCACAGCTTACCCTTCCCTCTCCCCATATCCTCAAGTCCATTCTCTAGTAGGTCTGTGTCTTTATTCCCGTCTTACCCTTGGGTTCTTCATGACATTTTTTTCTCTTATATTCCATATATATGTGTTAGCATATGGGAGATTGCCTTTCTTTAAGGTCAAAGATTTTTGTCTTTAGGGCCTATGATTTCTTCCTTCAAAATGTCTGTCATGTACATCCCTTCCTCTGGTTCCCCCGTTGACTTCCTACTCCCAAACTCTCACGATCTCATCCCCAAAATGATACAGTAGATTTTCTGCTGGCTTCTGAGTCACCACCTTTTCTATCCTGTCAGTCCTGAATGTTACTGTCAGACCATTCTTCCAAAAATACTGTTTTCATTGCATTATTTTTTAATCTAGTAACTTGCAAAAACTTCTTATACCCACACAAATCAACTTCAAACTCTTGGGCAAAGAAAGCATTGCTTCTTATAATCTTCTCCCATTCTGGCTGCCAGCTGTGTACACCAGAGTGCACTCTGTTGCAATCTTCGCATCTGTGTGTGTCCCTGGTTTTGACTGTCTCTTTAAGGTACCCGTATTTGCACACAACAGGAAGTAGTGTGTGGTTTGTTCTTGGACGAGACTAAAGTTGTCTGCTGAAAACAGTTTATCCTTGACCTAAAACCAGCACTGCTTTTAGAAAAAAAAACTTGTTTACAGTTAAAAAAGTAGAATGTTAAATAGCATTTACAGTAAAAAGGAGGGCCTTTGAGTAGCAACAGTGAATATAAACTTCAAATGCTCCTGCTAATAAAAACAATAGCTATTGTTTATTGAGAGCTTACTATGTGCTAGGCACTACACAAAAATTATCTGTCTTGGGCTTCCCTGGTGGCGCAGTGGTTGAGAGTCTGCCTGCTAATGCAGGGGACACGGGTTTGAGCCCTGGTATGGGAAGATCCCACGTGCTGCGGAGCAACTGGGCCCGTGAGCCACAACTACTGAGCCTGCGCGTCTGGAGCCTGTGCTCCGCAACAGGAGAGGCCGCAATGGTGAGAGGCCCGCGCACCGCGATGAGGAGTGGCCTCCGCTTGCCACAACTAGAGAAAGCCCTCACAAAGAAATGAAGACCCAACACAGACAAGAATAAATAAATAAATTAAAAAAAAAAATTATCTGTCTTAACTCTGAAATAGATACCATTATTATCCCTGTTTCACAAATAAGTTGCCGAAGGTCACACAGCTAGTAAGCCAAGCCTGAAACCCGGGAAGTGTGGCTCTGTGCATAGTCTCCTAACCACACAGCTTTAATAACACTTAATAGAACCTAAATCCAGTGTCCACCCTGAAACCTGATGAATGGGTGCTCTAGGAAATAACAAAGAATGTTTTGGGCTTATGTGCTAGAAGAAATTCCATCTATCTGGAAAAAAAATTTTTTTTCTGGGGAGTTCCCCAGTGGTCCAGTGGTTAGGTCTCTGCTCTTTGACTACCAGGGGCCAGGGTTCGATCCCTGGTCAGGGAACTAAGATCCTGCAAGCCAAGTGGCCAAAAAAAAAATTTTTTTTTTCTGAACAAAAGCATGCCTTAGCATGGGCCCAAAACCGTCCTAGGTGGTTGTCTCCCCACCCCTGCTTCCACTTTAGCCTGGATCCTCTAGTTATTGTTCAGAAGTTACATTTCTCAAAGAAAACCCACAGTTTAGGGAGAGCAATATTTTATTCCAAATCAGACCATTTGCCTCAGGACTTCAGATTTGAGAGTGCTGTGGCATTACTTTGGAGTGGAGTCCATGCTGTGATCCTCTGTGGGAGCCTCTTGACTAAACCCAATTTGACAGTTTTAATGGTGTCAAAAATTGTGCAAGGCAGAAATACTGGAATCAATGTCTCGGCATTTAAAGAAGCTTCTGATAGAAATGTGATCACAGACAGTATATAAGTAGAGACCCCTGACTAGGTGGTCAACGGAACATGGGAAAGCCCCTGCCTAGAATTCAGATATAAAAAGACGTTTTACATATGTTGCCTCAGTTGCCTAGGACAGTATAACCAAGTCCTACTGATTCACAGAGCCAACTGTCACACCTCTTTATAGCCTTGTGTTCTGTGGCTTATGTTGGTAACCTAAACTTGGCCATGGTAGGAGCATTTATACCTTGGGCAGGTGCAAACACTACAAGTCAGGACTCCTTCCCTTCCCCTCCTCAGTGATTAAACAAGAGCAAAGCATTGAAACTATTCTGAGAGCTGCTTAGAACAGCAGCTAGGTACTATTTCTCACAATCCTGTGGCTTGAATGGGCTCATCTGGACAATCTGCTCTATATGGTGAAGCTGTGGTGACTCATATGGCTGCATTCAGCTAGGACAGGATTTCTCAACCTTGGCACTACATTTGGGGCTGGGATAATTCTTTGTTGTGGAGGCTCTCCTGTGCATTGCAGGATTAACCACATCCTTGGCCTCTACCTACCAGATGCTAGAAGTGACAACCAAAAATGCCCCCGGGGGCAAAACTGCTCAGGCTGAGAACCATTGAGCTAGGAGCTTGGCTGAGGCTGGAAGACAGCTTCTTATCTTCCAGCTGTCCAAGATCCTTTGTTAAGGAAAAATGTATTCCTGAAACTTGTTTAAGATGGTTAGGCGGACTTTATTCAGGGGGAGAGAGATTTTTAACAAGGGGAGAGAGATTGGGCTCAACTCCAAACACAACAAGAAACACTAGGAATTTACAGCCGCAGAGCTGGGTGGGGGTCAGTGGATGGAAAAATACTGAGAGAAAACATCAGGGGTAGGGAGAGTCTGGCTAAACCAACTTGATAGGATTCTTGCTGAGGGCAGGCCAGGGCAATAAGATACCAAGGGTGGGATATTTTTGATAAACTGGCCTAATCAACAAGAGGACCCTGAGGAGTCTGATTCAAGTTTGGTCAAAAGCAAAGAGTCTTTTGTCACCTCCTCCACTGGACTCTCTTCATTCCACAGTCTAGCTCAAGCTCCTTCACAGCATAATGTCTGGCTTTAAGAGAGTATGAGTGAACGCTGGGATGGGAACTGGAGCAACGTCAGTTTTGCTACATTTTTAATTGGTCAAAGCAAGTCACAAGGCCAAGTCAGACTCAAGGGGAGGGGAAATAGACTTCACCACTTGAAGAGAGGAGTAGCAAACTTGTGGTTATCTTCAATACATGCAGTACCATATTTACATTCAGGTACTCAGAATGAATATTCTGCAGAAGGAAAGGAAATTTTGAGAGAGAATTCTATTCACTATCAAGCAAAACTAATTCCAGAAACATACATAACAACCCTTATAACTGGATTAAAGGTGAAACTGATTCTTCATGTGAAGGCAAAGAAAAGAACTGTTATCATACTCAGAGGGTACAGGAGATTTATTTTCAGATTCTAGAGTATTTATTATAGCAAAAGTTCTGAACAAAAGTTGGATGCTACTTCTGGTTGTAATATTGGTAAAGATGTCTTCCCATTGGAAAAAAAAGTAGTCCTTAGTAGGTTGTGGACACTAATTTTTTTGTTCTTCAATGGAATAATGATAGCATAAATACGTTTCTGAAAATGGAAGCAGTATCGTGAATGTTCAGCTGTTTTACATAATTTAGAATTAGTACTTAATGCATCCTTATTATAACAGCTGGAGTTTATAGAGTTTTTAAAGATCTTTCTCAAGACATTTTCCAAAGAACTGGTTGCCTACAAGAGGGATCCACTGTCTACCTTTCATTTGAATTTTCACCATTGTATCTATTCACTTGAACACTAATGCTAGAAGTAGTTATTTTTTGCTCAAAGGCACTATTTTCCCAAAAAACTATTTAGCAGAACTCTAGTTTTACAGGATGTTAATGGTATTACATGTAAAGGAATTTATAGGTTGTATAAACTTGGGAAATTCTAAGTTAGGAGTAAGCAGGTTTCTTTACTGCTGGACTTCTTAGGGTCTTTACTATAGTAATGTATATCATGACTCATAAAATATGCAGTGTTTCTTAGACTTATTTAACCATAGAAATAGAGGCACATCTTTTGTAAGCAGTGTTCCTCAGGATACCCTTGGTAGAAATTGTTCTAAGTAGAAATAAAAGAGGAAGAGGAATCTTGAGAGAGAATTCTATTTAAGATCAATCAAAATTAACTCCGGAAAAAGGCACGCAGTAACCTTAGCACTTAAAAAAGTTATGTCCTTGAAGCAGGCATTCGGATCCAATAATGTACTATACTGTGTGTTTGTTCTAAACATCAGTAGTGGACTTTTTTGTTTGTTTGTTTGTTTGTTTGTTTTTGCGGTACGCGGGCCTCTCACTGCTGTGGCCTCTCCCATTGCGGAGCACAGGCTCCGGACGCGCAGGCTCAGTGGCCATGGCTCATGGGCCCAGCCGCTCTGCGGCATGTGAGATCTTCCCGGACTGGGACACGAACCCGTGTCCCCTGCATCGGCAGGCGGACTCTCAACCACTGCGCCACCAGGGAAGCCCCATCAGTAGTGTTTTGAATAAGATGATTGAAAAAGTTTAAGCAAAAGTCATTTTGCAAAAGTTTTAAATGCGTGAAATTTAGTCATCAAAGATTGATTAGTTGAAACAGTAATTTAAAAAGAAAGAACCAGAACAAGTCAGTACCTTTTCTCACTCTTTTTGTCAGATTGCCAATAAAAATTGTTTATATTTACAGTGTACAGAGACCGATGTTTTGATACATGTATACATTATGAAGTGATTACCACAATCTACCCCTCTTGTCTTATAAACTAAACCTGAAGCCCTTAGGAATTAGAATTTGGATTGCAAGCAATATATTAACATACTTGTGGGCAACGTCTCAGATGGTTTTCAATGATCCCCATCTCCTGGTATTCATGTCCTTGTGTGATCCTCTCCCCTGAGTGTGGGCTGAACCAGGGACTTGCTTTTAAGGAACGGAGTGCAGCAAAGATGATGGATGTTACTTGTGAAATTAAGTTGCAAGAGACTGGCTTGTGTCTTGTTTACTCTCTTCTGCTATCTCACTTGCTCACGCCGGTGAAGCTGCTGCCCTCTGTGGGGACTCACATGACAAGGAAATGAGGGAGGCCTCGGGCCAGCGGCCCTGAGGAACTGAATCCTGCCAACAACCTCAGGAGCGATCCTCCCCCCAGATAAGCTTTGACTTGACAGGACTGCATCCCTGCTGACACCTGGACTGGAGCCTTGCGAGACACTCTGAGCCTGAGGACCCAGCTAAGCCATGCCTAGATTCCTGATGCAGAAACTGTGAAATAGTGCATGTTTGTTGTTCTGAGCTGCGAAATTGTGGGGTAATTTGGTAGGCAGCAATAGAACTAGTGCAGTATTAAAAGAGGTATTTAGAGAAGACCAATGCTGTATTATTTAAATCAAACCTTGTAGACAGTTGAAGGAGAGACGAAAGCATAGTGGTGAAATCGTGCTTTAGAGTGGCAATGTAGAAGAATACTGATTTAATTGGAAAGAAACAAAGAAGATCTTGAAGATGAAATCTAGGTGACAAAAGAGTCTTGGAATTTTCAGTGCCAGTTTGGGAGGAGATATAAGGTGTAGAAAGTGATATTAGCATGGTCACTGCAATTGCTGAAGAAGATATGGCTGTCATAGGGCTCCTTGTTATACAAAGCTAGTCTCCTTTGGATTAAATATTACACTGGCTATGGGAGAAGGATGTTATGACTACCAAGAACATAGTAATATGGTTTTAGAGGCTCTTTCTTCCCCCCCCCTTGACCTCTGGTTTGAACTATTCTTTTCTGGTGTTCTTCTATATGTTCTTTTATTCCACAAATATGTGTCGAACACTTACTATCTGCAGGGCACTGTTTTAAGCACCGAGGATTCAACAGAGAAATCCTCACCCTCTTGAAATCTACATTCTAGTGAGGAAAGACAGTAAACAAAGTAAATAAACATTAAAATATATCATATAGTAATAAAAACTATGTAGTATAGTAATTAACTACTATTGGGGAAAAAGAAAGCAAGGAAAGGAAAGAGGGAGGGTGAGTTCTAGCTTTCTTAGCAGTTATCAAGGTTTGGACTGTAACCAGCTGTGTGTCCACTGCTGCACTGGGCCCATTGTGATCTGATTGTTCCAGCTCCACCTGACAAACACTAGAGTGTCTACAGCTTCCTCTCTCCCCTTTGTATGCTCCATACTTATTCTTGCTTTCATGCCTTTTTAAAAGGCTGATCTTCAACGCTTTCCAATGAAGCCTCCTTTGACAATGCTAGCCTCTGCTAACCTATCTCCTGGGGACCTGAGGGGACCACTGTATGAGAAAAGAAGTGTTTCCATTCAGGTTAATAGGTGATTAATTTTTTTGTTTGTTTCATATGTGTTTGTTGTACTTGTAAGCAAAACACTCTTTTTGTGTGTGTGTGTGTGTGGTACGCGGGCCTCTCACTGTTGTGGCCTCTCTCGTTGTGGAGCACAGGCTCCAGACACGCAGGCTCAGCGGCCATGGCTCACAGGCCCAGCCACTCCGCGGCATGTGGGATCCTCCTGGACCGGGGCACGAACCTGTGTCCCCTGCATCGGCAGGCAGACTCTCAACCACTGCGCCACCAGGGAAGCCCAAAGCACTCTTGATGGTAGGCTCATCGGAGGAAATGGTGCTTATCTTCAGAGAATTTAAAATATAATGGGAGAGAGAAAATGCTCTCCCTGTGGTGAGAAGACCTTGGAAAGAAAGCCTGTATAAAATCAGATACTTCATGGTATGGTATAGCAAGTGACTTTCAGACTTTTTTGTTGTCATTGTTCATTTGTCTGCACCCACAATGAGAAATGGACTTTACATCATGACTCAGTATATATATATATATTATATATATTTGTTTGGGTTTGTGTGTGTGTAAAACTAACTTTTACAAAATAATATGTATGTTTTACAAAACAATACTTAATTTCTATATGCAATGCATTCTGATATTTTCTATTCTATTCCAATTTACAAAAAATCCTGAGAGAAACCCTCTGAATTAATTTTAAAACCTGTCAGGAGAATATGACCCATAGTTTGGAAAACATTGGTGGAGCCAGGTGGTAGGCACACAGAGGTGGAAAATGAGAGTATGGGGTGGTATGAGTCCAGGGAAATCTGTCTTGCAAAAGATTATACTTGATCTATTCCTTGAAAGGAGCATCCTGTTTAGATTATTGGGGTCCAAGACAGTGTTAATGCTGAGTTGGGACAACAGTATGAGCAAAGAAGTCACTGACGTGGAGTAAGCAACCAGTACAGGGGCCACTGAGAGCAGAATTCTGATCTTTTATGTGACTGCTTTTGTATATTATGGAAATAATGTAAAAGTCAAACTAAAGGCCTGAACAGAGATTTTGAGGGTACATATTTGAGACAAAATTACTGTTGATAATTGGGAATGATCTAATAGGAGAGCAGATCTATGGCATTTAATAATCCATATTATTATTTATATTAGTATTCCATTTTTGTCAAAGTTCTTTGTCATCACAATTATCATTATTCCTCAAAGTAAACCTGTGGGCAAAGGAGAAGCTATTTCCAGAGGAAGAAACTGGTGCAAAGAGATAATATACATTGTTCAAGGTATATTTACTTAAAGTGATGTTAGCAGATCAAGCTAACTCTGGCCCAGATGAGTTAGTTCACTCTGAGAGTTCAGAAGACAGGGACAAGTTTCAAACGAAAAACCCAAACAGAACAAGGACATTGAAACAATGACCACTTATTCTCATCCAGCCCTGAAGATTAGCTTGTTCCTTTTCTCCAGGGTGTAAATTGTTTACTTTCGGTGACCTTAATTTGTTGCTGTGTTTTATTGAATTTTGCAAAGACCTGGGTGATGGAGCAAGTAATGATGTTTGGAGAAAGGAAACCTTGGGTAGAAGTACGATTTTTCTGAAGTTTATTTCAGAGCACATGAGTTGATCAGGGAAATTAAAGAAAGAGAAGCCAAGTGTGGCTCTCCAGAGCTCAGTGGCTTCCTCAGTTTTCCTAGAGTTCTTCCCCCGGAAGCATCTGAGGGGAGGGCTTTGTGTCATCTCTTCCATCTTGTGCTTTTTAGCCTGGTTCTCTCTTTCTTTTCTTTCTTTCCTTCCTCCGTCCCTCCCTCCCTCCTCCCTCTCTTTCTCCTTCAGAAACGGTGGGGAAAAGGGAAAGATAAAAGGACTAGAACAGTAGGATTCCTGTGAAATTCCACATGTTGTATGTAAAGTAGAAAATGGAATCCTTTAACTGTACCTAAGTTTTGTTTTTAACATCTTGAATTTAGTACATTTTTTGTTGTTGTTGCAATAAAATCAGAACTATTGCCCGTGTGTCAAATTTGACTAAGGCCAAAAATAGACTAGCAAGGTTGGGCATGGAAGAAGTGGCCCGCTTCTCCTTCCTCCTTTTCACTTTGTTTCAGTTTGAATGAGAAGGAGGTGGCTCACACAATGAACAAGAACAGCAACTGGCTGGGTGTCTGTGTGCTTTGAGCCAATTATGATATTTTTGTGGGAAAGTTTCCAACTCTGAAGTCTCAGTTATGTAGAGGTGGGAGGCAGCTGGTGGGAATGTCTGTCTGCAGGGTACATGCACGATTACTCTGATTCAATATGGCATGACAGCAACATGCTTATTCAAGAAAAGAATTATCTCAATTTTCCTGTACTTTAAAGCTTCTTCATCCTCACCATTAAAGAAAAAACCAAAACTCAAAACACTTAAAGAAAAAAAAGTCAAAGCCAAAGTTACCAAAATATTTTGAGATCTCTCAGCCATGTCTAGTGAGGGATATCAGTAATGAAATTAACCTAAGTCCAGTGGCCCACACTAACTCACTACATTCCTCCACAGCACCAATACCCTCCCCTTGAAGTCTTCCTTTCATTAACCTCCATCAACCTTTCCTCCAGTATTCAGAATTTCTTAACGCTCTCCTTCATCCCTCACGTCCAAGTGGCCACCAAATCCTGCTGCATCTACCTTCAAAGCATTTGTCCATTTACTTATTCATGTATTTGTCATGCATTTATTAAATACCTACTGTGTACCATGCACCACATTAGGTACCATGGATACAGTGACGACTAAGACAGACAGCTTCTGCCATCACAGAGCTTATAGTCTAGTGGGGTCCCAGACAAGAGACAAGTAAATAGGCAATTTCAATACTGTGTGTGCAAGCTCTTGTGGTGGGCAAGGTACAGGGAGCACATGGGGATGAATCTAACTTTGGGGTATCAGAGAAGGCTTCCTAGAGAATTGATGATTTAGCTGAGACTTTAAGGTTCAGAAAAATGTATCCAGAAGAAGAATGCTTTAGGCATCCTCCATTCAACAAAATTTTATTGAACACTAACTGTGGGTCAGGTTTTATGCTAGACTCTGCAGAATTAGTTAGAAAGATAGACAATCCCGGCTCTTCTACTGCTTAGGGGAGTTGGGTGGGGGAGAAATAGACATGAAAGTATAGGCACAAAATATCTATTACAACTATGAGGTGGCCCTCTAAAGAGTCACTTTCCTCAAACAAAATTAGGGAATTAAAAGATTCATCACTTCCCTACTGAAAAGTCCAACCACCAATTGCTCCTGAGTATCCAGTGCTCTTTCCTGTAGCTCCAGGCTCTGGAACAGACTCTGCTATAAATGCCCAGAGTTCCCAGTTAGAGTCTCCCCATTAGGTGGGCACAGGGCGGGTACCTCCCTGTCTACCTCTTTATGCTTCAGAACACAGCCTAAGGTTCTTTACTGGAGAGCTGGGTTAATTAAAGAAGATCATACTATATAGGAAGGGAGAACTGTAAATTGTCAGCTAACATAGTTTTCGCTCCATAGTTTATGGGGAAAGTACTTAATTTATACACTCAACATATATATCCTAGCTGTCCGCTGAGGTGCCCAAGACACATAAAATCTCCTACCTATGGAGCTTTCATATGAGAAGCAGATAGACAGGAAATAAGTAAACATATACTTTGACAACATAATTAGAGATGGATGAGGTGATACTTCTGATAGCTCTTCTGGGGAGGTATGTCAGTTATATCATCATGAAGGAAGTGATGTGTTTGAGCTGAGACCTGAGGGTTGGGAAAGAGCTGGTTTTCCATAAAGCAGAAAAAGAGCTGCAGAAAAAGAGGCCATGTGAAACTCTTCCCAGGGTCCCCTGCCCCTCAAGTCACTACCTTATCACAGGTGTCACCTTCTAATCTCCACCTGCTCACAACAGTGGCCACCTATCTTTCAGGACAACTCAGTCCTATCCAAGGGAATTGGGTTTCCCCTCCAGGCACTACCTGCTTCTTGGTCCCAGGCGATGTTCAGTAACATCCCGGAATGGTGGGTCCTGTTTGAGTGAGCGGTTTCACCACTAGCCTGTGACCGCCTTCCATTCACGGACTCTGCTGTGCTTTCCCATTGTCTAGGAACTCAATTCTATTTCTTTAATTTCTGAATCTACTATTGTTTCTGAATGGCAAAGCCTTTCGATGGATGATTAATTAGAAAACCTCTGCTTTCCATTCCTGTTCTGGTCGCCCGCCTATTTTTCCCAGACCATATTGTTCTAAGCCTCAATTGCATGAAGGTCAGGAGAGCCCCGACTAACTCCAGATGCCATTGAATTGGCGTTCGGGGCCATTTCAGGAAGGTCGGTCAGCAGGCACCGGGGTGCAGCAGGGGCCCGGGAGTGAGGGCGCCCCGATGACGTCACTCCAAGGTGGCCGACTCAGCGCGGGGCGTGACGTCACGCGGTGGGGCCGGGCTACCGTGAGGTCACCTGGTGGGCGCGGCCAGGCCGAATCCCCAGTGTCGTCACGGGAGGGGGCGGGGCCAGAGCGTGTCAGAGAAGCCGAATCAAAACAAGCCCGAGACCCGCCTTTTCCCTCAGGCTCGGGAGCGTCTAGCTTGCGCCCCGAGCCCGCGGCGCCCGCGCGGCTGCGAGCCTCGGGTGGCCGCGCGCCGGCCCCAGGAAGCCGGGGAGGGCGCGGCGGCCGGGATGGCGCGGCGCGGGCCGCGCGGCTAGACGGGCGCCAGAGGAGCCGCCGGCCCGCGCCCTCCGTTCTCGGCCTCCCGTACCGGGCGCCGAGCCGCTGGGAGCCGCCTTCGCCGACGCGGGGCACCTGGACACTCGCGAGATGCCCAACCCCAAAAACAGTAAAGGCGGACGCAAAAACAAGCGCGCCAACAGCAGCGGGGACGAGCAGGAAAATGGAGCCGGCGCCCTGGCAGCGGCGGGCGCGGCGGGCGCGGCGGCCGGGGGGGCCCTGGCGGCGGCGGCCGGCTGCGGAGCGGCGGCGGCGGGCGTGCCGGGCACCGGGGGCGCGGCGGGTGCGGGAGGCGCGGGGCCCGGCGCCGCGGCCGCCGCGGCCGCCGCGGGGGCTGCAGCGGCTGGCGACGCCAAGAACGGTAAGACGGGGCCGGAGGGGCGAGCGCCAACTTACTCGCCGACGGGGACGGCGCGTCGGCGGGGCCCTGGGTGGCGCGGGCGATGCGTGGACAATGCGAGAGTCAGGAAGTGCTCACCCCGCCCCTCCGCCCCGCCGCGGCTGCCCCTTCCCGGTCCCCACGCCCGGCGGCGGCGGTCGATCGGCGACCCCGGCTCGGTGTCCGCGCGGCGCACAGATCGCACTCCCCGTGCAGCCTGCGCCCCAGACTCCAAGGGACTCCTGGGTGCCCGGCTGCGGCGGCGCTCCGCTCGGGCCCTGCCCTTCGTGCCCGCGCTGGCAAAGCCGAGCGTGCGCCCCGGACCGGGGAGAGGGAGGAAGGAAGGGAGGAAGAGAGGAAGGAAGGAAGGAAGGGAGGGAGGAAGGAAGGAAGGAAAAAAAGAGCTGCCCAAGTTGAGAAGAATGGTCCGATTGAAAACTTAGGCACCAGTTCCTTCTTGCTTCTGCTCCCCTCACCCACCCGCCTTCCCCTCCCCAGAGTGAAGGAGAGCCTCAAATCCCAGAAAACCGAGGCTTGCTGTGTCGATTGCCACAGGTGAAGAGGCCCCAAGACATTTTTACTGTAGGGTGTTCGTGTTCGTGTGTGTGTGTGTGTGTGTGTGTGTGTGTGTGTGTGTGTCGCTGGGGGTGGGGGTGTGCTCTTTAATTCTCTTGCTCGCTTGAGGAAGGAAGAGAATCTGAACTTGACTTCCGTTCTCAGCCCGGAGTTTAAAAAAAGAAAAAATCATCCTCTATTTAATTCTGCTTCACATTTTTAGAAGGAAGCCTAATAATCTTAGGTAGTGCCTGAATGCACCTTTTGAGGGTGCATTTAAGGAATAGTGAAGATGTGACAGGATTGCCGTTGTCACTGCAGAGACATAATTTTAGTTATAGGGCAAACACTTTTTCGGACTCGGACTGTTCTTTGAATTCTTCTGGTCAGGCAGTTTTTCAGGACGGGGAATATAGGTGTATTTTAATGAAGGGAGATTAGGTTCTTTATATCTGGCTTTTAACTTGTAGGTTTCAGCTTTTGAAGCCATTCTTTATGTAGATCACTCACTTTTTAAACAGGTTACCTGCACTTAGAAGAACCTGACAGTGATCTGAACAGAGGAGATTAAAGGTAGCCTATTAGGAACAGAACCTTAGGCCCCATTGGCTGTGTCTCTGCAATTTTGAAATCGGAACTTGTTTTTGTTTTTTTTTTTCCTCAGAAACATCCCATTTGTGAATGTTTGAAAATACAACTTTTGGCCAGAATGTCTTCTCCATGTTCTTTTGTTTTCCTCGCTCTAAACTTCATTTTGGTATTGATGTAGCAAAAGGAAAAAGACAGACTCCTGGCTCAGCCATTTAGAGTTTTGTCATCTTGGGAAGGACAGCTTTTCTGAGCCTCAATGTCCTCACCTGTAAAGTTGGGGAAAAGAATTATGTGCTGATTGTATTGGCTTCCTCATAAGGTTATTGTGAGGCTCAGAGTGTCCCTTCCCTACCCAGTCCCCAGTACTTGTTTTAAAGGCTTGCTACATTTGTAACAAGCTTAATAAAGTTTCTCAAGAAAAGTAAGTGATCAGTGAATGATAGCTATCATTCATTCATTCAAAAGATATTAAACATTTACTGTGTTATAAGTGCTGTGTTAAGTATTAAAGGAGAGGTGGCAATCAAGAGAGGACATCTGCATGGGTCTGGTATTCCCAGGGTATTTCTGGCTTACCCTGCTGTTTTATTATCCTAGTGGAAGCTTCAGGTTGACGTTTCCTCTTCTTCTTTCTCCAGAAGATTAGGCCACTTTAAGGTGGTGTGAGGAAATGTTTTTCTCAGGACTGGTGGTATCTCCTCATTCGTAAAGATTAAGCTATGGTTATAGTGTCCCTATTACTGCTCTCCTCTGAAGTGGCAATCTAAGGTATATTTAGCAATTCTGTATATATCTGTGTGAAGGTATGTATTTCTGATTTGGAGCTTGTTTTATTAAATGAATGGGGGGGAGGAAGAAATGGGGCAAACACTGCAGTAATTACAGTTAGAGAAGGTACAAACTTGAGTTATGTTAGAGCAGTGAGTTGAATTTTATGTTGCCACATTCTTGGTTCTGACCTGGTGTGAAGTCTCAGTGAACGATGCACCTTAATTTGAAGAACCTCTCACTGCAGTTGATGATAATTGAACATAGATGCTGAGGCCTCCTGTGTGCAAAATTGGTAAATAAGGAAATTATAAATGCTTTTTTTCTGTTGTTTGTTTTTTGCCATTTAAAGCTGTGCTGTGTAATGTAGGGGTGGGAGAGATGCCATTGGTGAATTTTTAAAGGAAGGGGCAACTGATATGTGCAAACTCTCAGAATCAACTGATAAGGCCCAATTATTTTTAAATTTAAAAATGACAGTCAACTATTATGGTATTTCTAAGTATATTTCAATATTTTATTTAGCTGTGACATTAGATTTTGTGATTATAAATATTACCAATCAAACAGTTATTCCAAGGGTGTAGTAAATCTACATTCTATTAATCTTTTAAACAGTTTGTTCTCACTGTTCGAGTCAGTTGTGATCTACATCTGCAAACGTGCAAACTTAATGACTTCACCTAAAGTTAATAGTGTTTGTTTGTAGTTGTATGGAGTTTATAGAATGGTTTTATGTCTTGTGGTTCTTGGGCAGCATGGACACCAGGGTAGGATAATATTAGTTCTTAGTTTTTCACTGTTAGTCAGTAGTTATAAATAACTACTGATTCTATAAAAAAAGATTTGCTAGTTAGGGAAAGCTTGGGGAAGCCAGGGTGGGGTTGTAATTGAAGGAGTTGAACTAGTTGCAGTTGTGCTTCTTGGGTAAGTTGCATGTCAATTGTAGGGACTTTATAGCCCTAAAAAGAAATTTATTAGTATTTTTAGAAATGAAGCTTTATTTTAGATATGAAGGTGTATGAAGATTTCTGTGGGGACTGGAGTAAAAGCACTGTCCTCTTCCTATATAGTAAACATCTGTCTGCACATATTGCAACATTTTGGTTGTAGGTGGACAAGATTTGCCAGTCATTATTTTTAGGATCTAGTAATCATGCAGTGGGTTATACCCACGTAGTTTCATTCTGGAATTCTTTTTTTTTTGCGGTACGCGGGCCTCTCACCGTTGTGGCCTCTCCCGTTGTGGAGCACAGTCTCCGGACGCGCAGGCTCAGCGGCCATGGCTCACGGGCCTAGCCGCTCCGCAGCATGTGGTATCTTCCTGGACCGGGGCACGAACCCGTGTCCTCTGCATTGGCAGGTGGACTCTCAGCCACTGCGCCACCAGGGAAGCCCTCATTCTGGAATTCTGGTTCCATTAGGCCACTGGTTTTTTGCTTGAGGCCTAAAAATATATGAACCTTGGTCATAGTATCTACTTTTTAATGGGCCTGGATCCCAAGTCCTTTTATAAATTCCTGTTTTATGGATGACCATGGTTCACCACTCCACTCATTCCTGACTGCCACCAGAACCCCTGGGCTGCTGAGTTTGCCTTCATTCATTCAACAGTTCTTTGAAGTAGATGGAGTCAGTTTACCTGGTGATTGACCTTGCATTCAGTAGACCTGGCTCCTCAAATCACTCGCTCTGTAATCTGGGGCAAGTCATTTGACTTCTCTGATCCTCAGTTTCTGCATATTTAAAATGGGATTATAGTACCTACCCATACATATATAATAAGATATCTATATCTATTATGTATTATTTATTTATACATATATATACACACACACACATATATGCACACACACATATATATACATATATATACACATATATACACACACACACACACACACACACACACAGTGACTGACTTATACGATATGAGCTTGCTAAGGGTTAGCCACTTGTCTTAGATTCTGGAAATAGTGTTTGAGACAAAGATTCACCTGCCAGAGGTTTACTGAACATGCTCTTGGAATCGTTACTGGTGGGGGAGTGAGGGAAGCAGGGCCGGGCAGAGGGAGGAGCTGAACTGTGATGCAGTGATTACAGGTAGCTCTGGAGCTAGGATGGTCCTGCTGGAGTTATCTTACCTTGAGGCATGAGGGCGGGACCTCCTCCCCCTCCCCCCCCCCCATGGACTGGTGAGTGACCTGGGGGTTGGCATCTCTTAGCTGGAGAAGAGGGAGTGACCTGGGGGTTGGCGTCTCTTAGCTGGAGAGCCTCCGTGCAGAGGGAGCTGAGAGCCTTCAGCGGTGAGTGAAGGAGAGCTGCTGGTCATGTTAGATTCTTCACTCAGACCGCTAGTGCCATTCACCTAAAATGCAGGCATGGGATAAATAGTTCTCAGGAACGACTAAATCTTCGCAGAACAGGACAGGAGGTAACCATCATAATACAGTAACATTGTTTTGATGGAAAATGTGTTCTGAATTTCATACATCTGCTTACAAATAGATTTTTGGAGTGCCACCTCTTCCCCGTAAACACGAATTGTATTTTTCTCATACTTAGGCCACCAAAAACACTTTTATAGTCCTAGGTTTGTATTATATTTTAAATGAATTTATTTATTTATTTTTGGCTGTGTTGGGTCTTCATTTCTGTGCGAGGGCTTTCTCTAGTTGTGGTGAGTGGGGGCCACTCTTCATCGCGGTGCGCGGGCCTCTCACTGTCGCAGCCTTCTCTTGTTGCGGAGCACAGGCTCCAGACGCACAGGCTCAGTAGCTGTGGTGCACGGGCTTAGTTGCTCCGCAGCATGTGGGATTTCTCCAGACCAGGTCTCGAACCCGTGTCCCCTGCACCGGCAGGCAGACTCTCAACCACTGCGCCACCAGGGAAGCCCCTGTATTATATTTTAAATAGTTTCTTTTTTTAGGTGTTTACTTAAATGTTTACTACATTTATTTATTTATTTTTAAAGTTTATTTATTTTATTTATTTACTTATGGGTGCGTCGGGTCTTCGTTGCCGTGGGCTTTCTCTGGTTGCTGGGGCTACTCTTCGCTGCGGTGCATGGGCTTCTCATTGCCGTGGCTTCTCTTGTTGCAGAGCACGGGTTCTAGGCACGAGGGTTTTAGTAGTTGTGGCGCGCCCGCTCAGTAGTTGTGGCGCACGGGCTTAGGTGCTCCGCGGCATGTGGGATCATCCTGGACCAGGGCTCAAACCCGTGTCCCCTGCATTGGCAGGCGGATTCTTAACCAGGGAAGTCCCTCTTTACTACCTTTAAATGACCTATATCCATCAGAAGGAAACTGCAGAATGTTTGCCTGCTGTTTACTTTAAACTCAAGGAATATTTGTTTGAGGGTCTAAGGTATATAGAGCACCATTGTCCTCTTGGAATTTTCTTACCTTTTCTAAAGGTGAATGTTTTATGTCTTTAAAAATATCTGCTGGTTTTAGACCTTGTCTTTTGAAATCCACCTTTGTAATGGAGATTGGTAGAAAATATTCCCTCATCCGTCAAAGCTTCATGGTGTGTACTTTGTATATTATAGTAAGAACCATTCCATGCTCTGCTAATGGTGTCTTACGCACAGTCCTTACTCTTTCTCTTTTTACTTGTTACAGGACCTGAGCCTTAAATTCTAGAACCCAAACCTTCAATGTCAGCTTTCTTAGAAGTCCAAGAATATATATCATTCCATAGAGAATTGAAAACAGGAGATAAAGTGGGAAATATCTTGCAGCTTAATCCTCCTATGAACTTACTCCAGGCTGTTAGCTATGTACAATTTAAAGAGTTTGAAGGTATCAAAAGGAAGACTTTAGGAAAAAAGATCTGTCTTGATTGATTTTGATCACCAGCTCCTCGGAATTTTTAAGGAGTTGATTTAATTAAAAATATTTCGTTATTTTATTTTTTTGCCAGTAATAGAATGGGTGTAATGGAAAAAAAATTTTTTTAAATAGAGAAGGTAGGCAAAGTTCTCTTTGACTTTCTAGTCAAGCATGTAATCCTACCACTTAGATCACCATTGTGATGCATATTCTTATAGCCTTTAACATTTTTTTCTTACAGACTTTTAAAAGTACACATAGGGTTTTCAGGGAAAAAAAAGAATATCAGATCATATATTTTATAATGTGCTTTTAACATGTATAATATTTTGCAGAGCGGTAAATACAGGTGCATCACTATTTTTAATGATTGCCTAATATGCCATCTTATGTCTGCATCTTGGATAAACTGCTCATTCTGCTGTTGTTTGATCTTTAAGTTCTTATTTGTACATCTCTGGGCATTATTCAGTTACTTCTTTAAGATAAGTTCTTACCTGTAGACTTGCTATGTCAAAGAATGTGCACGTTTTTATGACTTTTAATACATACATGCTTACAGATTGCCCTATGGAAAGGCTGTGGCTAGAGTGCCCTTTCCCCACAGCCTCTTCAGTTCCTAGTTCTTACTGTTTTAAAGGCATGCTGGAGAATTGCTGATAACCCCCAAGTGTAGCAGCAGTAGGAAGGCCCCATTTGGATCAAGGGCCTGGAGCAGATGCTGCCACGCTTTTCTAAGGCCGCATTTATTTCCCCTGTGCTCCTTAGTGATTTGCTGGCTCACAAGGATTCAACAAAATACCTAATGATGGTGAATGACATTTTAGCAACTGGTGATAGTGAAGATGAAAGCATAAGCCTTTGAAATTCTGTCTGCACCATTATTCTAATCTTAAGAAGTAAGGCCTAAAAAAGAAACGAAACTGAGCTATTTGTAATGAGGTGGATAGACCTAGAGTCTGTCATACAGAGTGAAGTAAGTCAGAAAGAGAAAGACAAATACCGTATGCTAACACATATATATGGCATCTAAGAAATAAAAAAAGGTCATGAAGAACCTAGGGGCAAGACGGGAATAAAGACACAGACCTACTTGAGAATGGACTTGAGGATATGGGGAGTGGGAAGGGTAAGCTGTGACAAAGCGAAAGAGTGGCGTGGACATATATACAGTACCAAACGTAAGGTAGATAGGGAAGCAGCCGCATAGCACAGGGAGATCAGCTCGGTGCTTTGTGACCGCCTGGAGGGGTGGGATAGGGAGGGTGGGAGGGAGGGAGATGCATGAGGGAAGGGATGTGGGAACAGATGTATATGTATGACTGATTCACTTTGTTATAAAGCAGAAACTAATAAAAAAAAAAAGAAGTAAGGCCTAGAATTTTTAAAGTTTTAGTCAAAAAGCATGCTGTTTGAATAGACCTAGGTGTAACCCAAGGTGTCACAATTACTGGCAGAGTGACTTTGGGGCAAGTGACTTAACCTCTCTCAGCCTTCATTTTCTAAATGCAACCCTTTGGAATGTTTTTGCAGATTAAGAAAAACAGTGTATATGAAAGATCTTGGCATAGGGTCTGGCAGATATGGACACTATCAACAATATCTTTTATAAGTTTTGTGATTTGTTCAGCCTTATCCAATTACAAAGCTTGTTAAACTATTGTGTTGAAAACAGACACTGAGAGACAGTAAGATGGTTTCTGTATTAATATAGAAAAAGACTGTGGTATTATACAGGTTCTTATTCAGGCATTGATTTGACTATGCAGTGTTTTTTCTTCTTCCCTCATCATCTCTCTCTGATCAGAGTTTACCTTGAAAAATCAGATGATTTAGCCAAAAGAAAAAAGTTAAAAACATAGTGTGAGAACAGTTTCCTCTTCCTTTCTTCATTCATTTATTTATCCATCTCATATGTTTTGAGCGCCTGCTATTTGTCAGGCACTGTGTCAGGCTCTGGCATTACAAGGACAGAAGAATTGGGCCTGGGGGCTTACGGTCTAGTTGGGAGTCTTTATGGAAATAAGTGCAAGTAGGTTATTGCATGTACTACACAAGGGCAGCTGTGGAATAAAGAGCAGGAGCTTGTGAACTGGTCACATACTCTTTGTTTGTTTGGTTTTTTTTTTGCGGTACGCGGGCCTCTCACTGTTGGGGCCTCTCCCGTTGCGGAGCACAGGCTACGGACACGCAGGCTCAGCGGCCATGGCTCACGGGCCCAGCCGCTCCACGGCATGTGGGATCTTCCCGGACCGGGGCACGGACCCCTGTCCCCTGCATCGGCAGGTGGACTCTCAACCACCGCGCCACTAGGGAAGCCCACTGGTCATATATTGGATTAAAGCTGGAGATTGTGTCTGAGGACAGGGGCAAGTGAACTGAGCATATGGAAGTGAAGGGTAGCTCAGAGGAGGCGAGGCACTGAGGGTGTTCTTTCTGGGATGAGCCAGGGCTTAATATTATTGAGAAGTAAACAAAAGACCCTCCTCTCTCCCCAGGTAACAACTTGAAAGTTCATTCATTAGCTTTCGTTTGCTCATTCACTATGTTGTTCATCTATGCACTCATGCATTTACTAAACATTATGTGCCTACTGTCTTCTATGACTGGAAGTGTAATGTCGAATTATACTTGGAGGCCTCAGAATCTGCACCCCCCTGGGCTTATGGTGGAGCTGGGACAGAGACATAATCGGGAGACGTGATCATGTGCTATGGGTGCCCAGTGGAAGAAAGGATTCGTTTCCTGGAAGAGGGGACATTTGAGCTGAGTGCTGCAGGAAGAGATGCAGTTAGCTCTGAAAGCAGAGGAAGGATGTTTCAGCAGGAGGGGGTGGGAAAGAGCCTTGAGTTCTGGTTGCTGCCAGGAATCTGTGGCTGGTTTGAGGTACGGTGGTAGGACACGGGACTGGAAAGGGAGTGGGGCCAGACGGTCAAATCTGGATGTTTCATCACCAGTGCAGAACCATCCCTGAGGTTTATAAGCAAAGGCATGGTCAGCTGAGCCTGCAAAGGGGGATAATCATACGTTGTTGGCAAGCTTGTAAAGTTATTGTATATTTTAACAGAATGGGTATCTTTTGACAATCTTCCCTTTAATACAGCTAATCAAGGTTTGGTGGTACAGCCTGTTGCGGACTGTTGATTGTGATTTTTCAGTACAGTCGTGGGCACACTGCACACACTGCCTTTCTGCCCAAGATGAAAGTGTCACAGCACCCAAGGCTGCTGTTTGGAAAGTCTGTCTTAATTTGTGGGCAGCAGCATCCTGATGCTTTGCGAGCCATGGGAGGTTAGCTAATTGAGGTGAGCTTCAGAGAACCTAACGCCGAGGGAGGGCTTGGGGCCATCTGAACAGAAGGCCTTTCTCTGGAGGGAGGGGTTTATTTTTCATATCTTGGTAGAAAAATGTCTGTCTCTGTGACAGGTTCGACTAATTATCTTTGTCATTTTATTTTTAACCTCATCGGATCACTTTTAAAACGATAAACTCTGGTGAGGGGGGATGTCATTGTTTTCTACAAAGTGACTATGTGTTTTAAATATGTGTGTTTCAGAAGGCTTCCAGTTCTCAGTGGTTGGTGAAATAGTAGCTTGCTTTATTTAATCAACAGGATGCTTTAGCTTGATTGTATTTGAGAGGTTTTTATAAACTGGCAAAAAATAAGTAGCATTTCTAATACTTAATAATTATATGTTCTGATTTATCAGAAGTAGAAAGCAAAAACAAATTATTTCTGCTAAATTAGGAGGATAATAACTTAGGAGGATAATACTTGAAAACAATCTAAGAGTTAGAGATGAAAGATATTAAGAGGAAATGTAAAGAAAAGTAGAGGAAAACTTAAAAAGGAAGTGTTAACTGTTAATCTCATAACTGTTTAGAATAATTAATAAGAACGTTAGCATGGTTCTCATATGCACATATAGTACAGTGTATTTCACAGATTTAAATTGTCAGGGAGGAAAAACTTCTCCTCTACCCTCTTAGGTTTATGGATTTGGGGCCTGCAAATTAAACTGACAAAAGACAGACGAGCCAGAGAAAAGACAGATTTACTCACAGAAGAAACGTGACTCAAAGGGGTGGTTATAATTTGTGGCTTATATACCATCTTAATAGGTGAAGGGGAGGGGAGAAGGGCACTTCTAGGAAAATGAGTGACTTCTTAGTAAGAGTAGGAGAGGGGGAGAAAGGACACCTATAGGAAACAAATGACTTTTTGAAAAGATAAATGGGCCCTAAGAGAATAGATGGGTGATGATAGTTTTGTGACAATGTCTGTTTAGGTGTGGTGTGGAGAGTTATCTCTGGTGGTAAAAGTCAGTCTTCCCAGGTTGCTTTTTGGGAAGGGATTTATGACAATTGAGTTCTTTTGAGAGGCTCTGGTTTTAGGCAGATAAGAGATTTCAGGGACTCAAATGCCTTAAGCTCAAAATAATTTTTAGGCCACACTGGCATATTCTGGACCCCTTCAAAATTTGTTGCAGTTCAGTATCACCCCTGTAATAGCAGTTACAGATAGATAGCAAAAGATAGTGTCATAAATCTTGACTTCTATTTTTCATTTTATTGGAAATTTATTAGAAATAGATGGCCTTAAGGCATATGCCTTTATAAAACTGATAGAATGACTGTAGGCAAAAGTTAGCAGGGTACGGGCTTCCCTGGTGGCGCAGTGGTTGAGAGTCCGCCTGCCGATGCAGGGGACGCGGGTTTGTGCCCCGGTCCAGGAAGATCCCACATGCCACGGAGCGGCTGGGCCCGTGAGCCATGGCCGCTGAGCCTGTGTGTCCGGAGCCTGTGCTCCGCAATGGGAGAGGCCACAGCAGTGAGAGGCCCGCGTACAGCAAAAAAAAAAAAAAAAAAAAAAAGTTAGCAGGGTATCAAGTTGCCCCTATAAGTGAGGGAGATATTTGTCTCCCTCACTTAAAAAATGGATGTTTTTCCCAAGGGTTAGCATAGGTTTGATATCTTAGATCATGTCCCTTCAAGTTATAAAAGCATCTCAGGAGAGTCTTTTGACGCTAGTGTTGAAACTAAATCACACACTGTTTTAGGTTTCTAAATGAGCACTCCTGTGTGATGATTACGTCAATATAATATTTAGTAGAACTGTAGTATTACAACATAACTTCTTATTAAAGTGACACATTACTTGTTACACCTGACAGACCTCAGTGTCTGGGCAGAAATGGAGACTGGGGAATGGGGAGAATCAAGGTCTGGCTATTTTTGATTGGCAGCAGGTGCGGCCTGTAATCTGAGAGGCTGAGCCTGGGATGCTTGGTGACTGTTGTTAACGAACAGACACAGTGCTTCCAGAAGCCATGGAGAGAGCCTGGCACTGGGAAACGGGAAGCATCCTTCCGAGGTAGAGGCAGAAACGAGCACATCTGATACCCAGGGCAGCTCCAAGAATTCTTCTGTTTCCAGCTCCTCAGATCTGTTCTTATTGGGCAGTGCTTACATGTTGGGGTTAACGTTAGCCCTATAATGATATGGTTCCACTGTATTAGGCATTTAGTTTTATAAATGCCGACGATGTGTTGCAGTTCAGTAGGAAATTAGGTAAGATACCTGGATGGTAGGTGTGTTGGGGCTACAGAACCCCTGGACCTATAAGAAGGAGGAGAAGCTCTTGCCAGCGACAGCAACAGTGATGATGCTATGACTCCCTTTATGGAGTGCTGACTGGAAGCCAGGCGGGACACCTAGCCGTCTGCGGTCTGCATTGGAGGATGGGGGCGTTCAGCTCCAGGGACAGCCTCCTTCCCTTTTTGCAGAAAAGGCACACTCGTGTCAGAGAGATGTGCCTGACCCTGCTGTGGCAGTTGGATCCTAAGTGATACTGGCTCCATCTTGACTGATACGCAGACATGTGTATGAATAATGAACAAGTTTTTAAGTCGAGGGCTTAAATTTAGTATAAAACCATTAAGGAGGCAATAGGGCTATTTAAGTTACTTTTAGAAGGCCTCATGCTTATCATTCTGGTACTTGAACTGAAATTAAATTCGTGAAACAAGAAAACACTTGACCAAGGAAGCACTGAGCTGACACGTCGTTCTCTCCTGTTAATCTGATCCTTCTCATTATGACACGAGGACTTCCTGGTCTTGGGATTGTGGCGATAGTCAACATTTGAACTGACGCTTCCTGTTCTTAATGGATCACAGTTCATAGCGAGGATGCGATTATCTTCTTTAGGCTACAGTCCTAGAACTGAGATCACTGGTCAGCAGGCATGTGACTTTCAAGGCTTTGATACATGTTGCCAAACTGCTTTCCAGAAAGGGTTTCCCTGTTTCCACTAATGCTGGCCCTGCATGGAGTGCTTTTTCTTCACACCCTTCCACAGGGATTTTGATAGCCATTTTCACCTTTGCCAATCAGATAGATGAAAAATCACATCTCACTGTAATTTTTAACTGCATTTATTGGATTGCCAGCCAAATGAATGTCTTTTTATATGTATAGGGTTCATTTGTATTTTTTCTGTTTGTGATTTTTGTCCATTTTACTAATGGGATAGTTGTATTCTCATTGATCTAAACAAGGTCTTTTTATATTCAGGATACTTTTTGACATATGTTTCCCCTGGCTTATTGTTTATCTTTTTGCCTTGTTTAAGGTGTTGCTGGTTAGACATGTTACAATTTTGTATGATCACAGAACATCCACATAGAGATAGAACCTCAAGGGAAAGGGGATAGTGGAGAAACTTGTCTGTGAAATTACCTGTAGGAAAAGCAGTTTGGGCCTGGCATCAGGGTAGTGACTGAGTTCATTTGGGTATCAGTGCACAGTAATGCTGTTACATTTGTGAGGGTCTGTTTCCTTTTTGTATTTAATTTGCAAAGCTCTGTTTCTCCCGCCCTCCTTGACCTCCTCCCTGACCACTGCTGTCTGGTTGACAGCTGAAGCTCCTGTGCTCAACACCTGTCATTTCCTGCGCATTCCTAAAATCCCCTGTGGTTTTTATTCGACCCAGTTCCAAGGACTTTGAAACTTGTAGATAAAGGCTTCTTATTTACTTATCGCCTCTGTTACAAACGGAGGCCTCTTAAGGCTAAATTACCCATAACTTCCTTGTGATAATGAACTTAAATCCTGAATCATAGGAAAGTTCTCATTTTTGTCTTTCTGGCACTTGCGCTGAAATTACCTTTCTGTGTTAGTAAAATGAGAACGTAGTACTGAATTGAACCAAGAGTTTATTTGCACCCTGCGTGTCACGCTGATCCAGTCTGCCCTGTGCTTCTCAAATGTCTGTGGCTTGGAAGAGGTTCCCAAACGCATTGCTTGTTTAAAGAGTGTGAGATTTGAGAGACACAGATCATAGCTTGAGGTCTGCCATTTTGCAAGGCTGATGAACCTTTCTGACCCCAACTATTCTTATCTGTGGAAAAAGAGGATAACATGTTATTGTTTGTGACTAACTCTTTGCAAAAAAACCATAGATCTGTTTGAAAAAGCAAATGGTTGTGTCATGATTTGGGATTTTTTAGTGTTTTCTAGTTGGGTGTTTGGTTTTTTGTTTGTCATGTGGTGGTGTGGCTGCTTCCCTTAGTGATGAATGCATACTCCCGATTCGTTGAAAGAACCCAGGGCCAACCTGGGCTTTGCCCCACAAGAGTTTGCAGTGAATGTTACTCTTCCAAAATCCTTATTCTGCTTCCTTGGGGGAGCCTTTAGTTTCTCTACAAGTTCAGGTCTGGGAGCTCTCGCTATGTGGATTTTCCCAGAGAATATGCAGTGCTCACCTGCTGGTCTCAGGGCAAGCCCAACTCCTTGAGTGAGCTCCTTCTAGAGTTTCTGACCCCACTGTGGGGAAGGACTGTGGAGGCTGAAGCCCTGGGGAGGATGCTTTCACCAGCCTGAGGATAGCTGACTTGGGTATGGTTTTGTCGTGACCTGTGAATCATCTGTCCCCAGGTTTCATTATAACCGCAGACTGTACTGTGATTTTAACCATTTGATTAACAGAGCCTTACTTTTGGCCTGTTGTACTTCATGATTTACACTGGTGTGCCTGTATCTGTAATTACACTTTCTTTAGTTTGTATCTCCATTCACTTCAGGCCTTTCTGCTTTCTGCTCTTTATCTGCCTCTAGGGTCCTGTGGAGTGGGAGTTTGTGTTGTAAAAGCATGTGGAATACTTACTTACGACTTTCAGTTGCTTCCTTACCTCCCTTTCACATTTTGCATTTTAAATAAGTTTAAAGAATTGTGAATGTACCAAACCGTATTATGGATTTTATCAAAATAACTTCTACTGGCACATGATACTGGATATGTATCTGTATCAGTGTGTTTATGTAAATGTATGGATGTGTTTTTTAAAACCATTGTTTTTCTTGGGAATTGATTGATTAAAAACAAGCCTCCTCTTTGAGATAGTCAGATTTGAAAATTTTGACTTTGGAATATATCAGTTTTCCTCATAATTTATTTTTTAATGTTCCATGAGGTATGTGATCTAAAGATGACTTGGAAGAATTTTTCAAGAATTAATTTGAAATGTTTTTCTCTTGACAGATTTGGAAATACTGTTTAGAATTCATATGGAATATAATCATATATACATTTGTATATATTTATATATTTTAATAGAACTATATTTAACTGGACAAATTCTCTTATGGCAAAAGACAAATTTCTGGATATTTTTGGCTGTGTTTGGTCTTCGTTTCTGTGTGAGGGCTCTCTCTAGTTGCGGCGAGCTGGGGCCACTCTTCATCACAGTGCGTGGGCCTCTCACTATCGCGGCCTCTCTTGTTGCGGAGCACAGGCTCCAGATGCGCAGGCTCAGTAGTTGTGGCTCACGGGCCCAGTTGCTCCGCGGCATGTGGGACCTTCCCAGACCAGGGCTCGGACCCGTGTCCCCGGCATTGGCAGGCTGATTCTCAACCACTGTGCCACCAGGGAAGCCCTTCTGGATATTTTTGGTAACTCTTTCATAAATGAGTTTAGAAATGAATAGTTTTTAAAATAAATTTATTTATTTTATTTTATTTTTGGCTGCGTTGGGTCTTTGTTGCTGCGCGCAGGCTTTCTTTAGTTGCGGCGAGCTGGGGCTACTCTTTGTTGAGGTGCGCGGGCTTCTCATTGAGGTGGCTTCTCTTGTTGTGGAGCACGGGCTCTAGGCGTGTGGGCTCAGTAGTTGTGGCTCGCAGGCTCTAGAGTGCAGGCTCAGTAGTTGTGGTGCATGGGCTTAGTTGCTCCGTGGCATGTGGGATCTTCCCGGACCAGGGCTCGAACCCATGTCCCCTGCATTGGCAGGCGGATTCTTAACCACTGTGCCACCAGGGAAGCCTAGAAATGAATAGTTTTGAGTCTTTGAAAATAGTCATACTATGAAATTATATCTGTGTTCCACAAAAGTTAGTAATTGGAAAAGGAATGAATGTCTAGTTATAATGACATCATTGGCTTAATGTATCACTGGGCTCTAAACTTCGAGCTTCCTCTGCAGTAGGAACTTTTATGCCATGCTCTCCTGAAAACAAGTCATATTATAACAGCTGTGTTGAGTGTGTATATATGGTGAACTACTGGGCTTAGACATAGACATAATTTATTTCTGAGTCTCATTTTCACTTTAACTGAGGTCTGTATAAGACTTAGACATGCCCTCCCCTTTGACAAGTCTTTCCTTGTTGCAACAGATTCTATAAGTTGCTTGTTGGTTGCTGATGCATCATTTTAGAAATAGGCTGAGTGGTGTGGCCCACAGGCAAAAGCTTTGTCTTTTCTCCCTAGATCACAGCAGAGGGACGGCCAGGGTGGGAAGGATTGCTGTAAAGCAGGGGTCCCCAACCCCCGGGCCGCGGAGGACTGGTATTGGTCCCGGCCTGTTAGGAACCGGGCCGTGCAGCAGGAGGTGAGTGGTGGATGAGTGAACGAAGCTTCACCTGCCGCTCCCCATCGCTCCCCATCACTCGCATTATCGCCTGAACCATCCCCCCCCACCACCGTCTGTGGAAAAATTGTCTTCCAGGAAACTGGTCCCTGGTGCCAAAAAGGTTGGGGACCACTGCTATGAAGTATTTTCCCAGGTTTATTTTGATGGCAAGGCAGGGGAGCTGAAAGAGTGTATTTTTCAGGGAGTTCAGCAGGACAGAAAAGGCACGTGGAAAACAAAGGAGTGTAAGGATTTAGTTTAGTTTAGGTACAGATAGAGTGCGGAAATGCATTTAACCACGTTGTGCTGGGGGTTTATTGATTTAAATACAGTAGTAACCCTAAAGATCTTCTTGAGGGTTGGCATGTTGACCCAAACAGGGATCGGGAGAAGCAGGTTGAGCTTCTGTTTCTCAACATCAGTGCTCTTTCTGCCGCCCTATTAGACGGTCTCCATACTGATGGAGTGCCGTTTCTTTACATTCTTTCCAAGAAAAGTTGCTTTATTCTCATTAAGAAGCGAGTAAGCCTTTGCTCATGGCTTTTTTTTTTTTTTTTTTTGAAATTAGCAGTTCTGTTAGCTAGAGTAGATTTACTTCATTGTCTATCTTTGTTTTTAAGGAGTGCAAAGATTGGGAAACCTTTATATTGTAATTGGGTTTAAACACTTGCTTTTTTAAATAAATGTATTTATTTCATTTATTTTATTTTTGGCTGTGTTGGGTCTTCATTGCTGCATGTGGGCTTTCTCTAGTTGCAGCGAGCGGGGGCTACTCTTCATTGCAGTGCACGGGCTTCTCATTGCAGTGGCTTCTCTTGTTGCAGAGCATGGGCTCTAGGCGCGCGGGCTTCAGTAGTTGTGGCTCGTGGGCTCCAGAGCACAGGCTCAGTAGTTGTGGCGCATGGGCTTAGCTGTTCCACGGCATGTGGGATCTTCCCGGACCAGGGCCCGAACCCACGTACCCTGCACTGGCAGGCTGATTCTTAACCACTCCATCACCAGGGAAGCCCTAAACACTTGCTTCTTTAACTTGACTTTGTGTAGACCTAGTTTTTAAATATTTCTGAGGATTAATATGGACATGGACCATACTGAATAAACTTTTGTGTAAACAGATCATAGTAAGCAGTTCTATAATTTTGACTGAGACACTATTCCAAATTATAGAACTGCTTACTATGATCTGGTTACACAAAGCTGTTGGTCACTGCCTCCTCTCCTTATAAACTGGCTCTGTGTTCTTTATTGATCTGTGTGCAGTGTGGGTGGGAATGGAAGAGGGAAGGCCCCTTACCAGCTGAATGACTTGGGAAGATCACTAAAGGATCCTCTTGTGGGCTCAGGACGTGTTTGTAGAATCTGAACCAAGGGATTGTCTTATTTCTATTCTGGTATTTTGGTATTTTTAAGAGACATTCAGGGAAAACTATGAAACCATTATCTTCATCCTGATATTCAGCCTAAACCAGACATATTTTGGGTCCATGTCCTTTTAGGTCTTGACATGGCCTTTGGTAGACAAGAAAAAATATGAATTTTCTACTTTAAAGTCATTATTTATACAGATTTCTTACTGATGTCAGAGTGTTAGAGCCAGAATGGAAATTAAAAAATGGGTAAAATAAAAGCCTGTAGCTTTCTGTTTAGTTTGAACTTGAGGCTGGGTAGGCTTGTGAGTTTTAATTGAACATAAGAAAAGAGTGAATCTAGGAGAATAAATCCAATATATTAAGAGAATGTTAAAACCCGAAGTTGTTAAATATAGTTGAAGAGCACATTGTTGTTTTGTTTTTTGGTTGAGGGAGAATGTGAGGCTTCCATGTTTATTTGGATAGATTTGTCTGAGTTTGTCTGAGTGAAAAGCCTTGTGTTTAAATCCTACTCAAAGCATAAAAACATGTTTAAGTGAATGTAATCTCCACGTACTCAATTTGCTACCCTCTTTGGAACAGTCTCACACACTAAAATAACATAAGGGAGGATAAACTAAATCAGAGGTTAAGACAGATGTGCTTAAGTGAGCTTTACTATAGCTCCTATACTAATTAAAACAAGTTGACAAAATGTTTTGAAAGTATTAGCTTCCCTTTTGTACAGGACTTAGTGTCTTTTAAAAATTTTGAATAGAGAAAGATCTCAAAATATTTGAGAGCATTTATTTTAAGACTTTTTTAGTTTTCATTTCAAATACTCACCAGTTAGTCAAGAAATGATTTTTAACCCCCTGGTGAGTTTGAGGTATGGTGTGGGCACAGTGGTCCGGGTGCACTCCTTCCCTTTCTGATCTGCGCTCTGCACTGCCCCACAGGGAGGGATGGCAGCTGAAGCAGAGGCTAGGGGGGAGGGCCTGATGGGTGACCAGGTGGGAGATCTAGCCTGGGGGCCTAGTTTTGGAGCTCCTTGATCATAGCCAAAGGACATGGGGCTTCAGTTTGGGAGTTTCCAAGGTTCCTGAATGTGTGTATGATGTCGTCAAAGTGTAATTTTTAGAAGGCTGACTTGAAGGTGGTGATAAAACTTTTTTGCTTGTGTATCCTCAAAGAATTTGAGAAAACAAAGTTTCTTTTGCATATTAATACTGCCACACCCAGTTTTTTTTTAAAGGTTTAAGTAAATGCAGAGGATACAGTCTCCGATTTATTGTAAATGGTGTCATTTTAATGTATTTAAACAGAATCCAAATATCATAGCAACTTGCTAACCATTATCAGCCATTTAAAAGGTAATGGTCAGAAATTTTACATTTTTTCTTTATTTTTAAGTTCTTACCCAGAATCTGTCTGATCCGAAGAAAGAGTATTGTCCTGCCTGAAACTCTCTTATTGATCATCTTATCATTTTCCTGTAACAAAATATGTATTTAAACTTAAATCTATATTAAGAAGCACTTCTGGAATGACAGAAGAAGAACATCTAGAAATCTGCCTTTCCATAGAAACAATGAGAACACTGGCAAAAATGATCAAAATCAACTTTTCAAAATTCTAGAAATTAACTAAAGGCTTGCAATAATCCTAGGAGTGTTTATTCGGGGAAATGATTGAATTGTAGTAAGAACAGTGAATTTTGTTTTCTTTTAACTTGCTTTATTCCCATTCCTTCTCCCTAGCTCTGTGGTAGCTTTGTTTTTTAAAATTTATATATATATTTGAAGTATAGTTGATTTACAATGTTGTGTTAGTTGCAGGTATACAGCAGAGTGATACCTGAATCACTCTGCTGTATATATGTGTGTGTGTGTGTGTGTGTGTGTGTGTCTGTGTGTGTGTATATATATATACACACACACACATACATATGTATGTGTATATATGTATATACTTTTCAGATTCTTTTCCATTATAGGTTGTTACAAGATAGTGAATATAGTTCCCTGTACTATTCAGTAGGACCTTGTTGTTTATTTTTTATATAGTAGTATGCGTGGTAGCTTTAAAACAAGCAAACTCGTAGTCACTAGAGGGAGAAGGACAGGTTTGGAGCTTCCCCAGAAGCCCTAGCTCTAGGGAACTCTCACCATTTGACCTGGCTCAGAGGTCAGTGTTCGAAGCCCTCTTAGGATGTCTGCTGAAAACACTCGGCAGCAATTATTTATCATTGCAACTGCCTGCAGCAGTGATACCAGTTGGAACAAACGAGAAATGGGTCAAAAAACTTAAAAAGAATGTCTTGGAAGTAGGAGGTCCATAAGGGGCTTTGAGAAGCTCTGATGTATTCCTGGTGCTCTAGAAGACTGTGCACATGGCAGCGCTCTAAGCATGTCCAGGAAAGACCTGAGGAGACCCTCATCTCACCTCTGGCTGACCTTGAGGCTCTGAGTAAGCAGAGAGTAAAGGCTAAGTAAGGTTGTAAACTGTTGAAGCATTGAAGGCTTGCCCAACACACATACACAGCCCCTTGGCGAAGGATGGGACACTTATTGGTTTAGGGCATTTAAGGAAGTCTCTGTCCATTTATTAGCTGACCACTAAGCTAACTGAGCAGAAACTTCAGTGGCTACATGTGACGAAAAAATAGAGACTTTACAGAATTAAACACAAACAGCAGTAACAACAACAGAAGCATATCCTGCAAGGAGAGAGAATCTGATTTTGAGTTGCCACTTTATTTTATTTAAAGTGTCCAGTTTTCAACAAAAAAGTATAAGATACTCAAAGATTTACGAAAGTATGGCTTACAAATTTATTCAACACTCGCAGCCTCTATGTTAGGCTCTGAACTGGGCACATAACAGGTGTTCAAAAACGTTATTTGAATTGACTTGTAATTAGCTGATTTTCAGAGACCCCATGTATTTTCTTTCTTCTGTAGTTAAGTGTTTAACCCTAAGACAAACGCTGGTGTTTTTATTACGTCTTCTAAAACAGGGTCTTTATTAAATGATAGCTATTAAAAGAAGCCATACATTTGCCCAAATGAGTGTTTATTAGTATCCTGGAAAATTTGAAGGCTCTTTCTTTAGATAATTATGTATAATAAACCTGCTAAGAAAACTGACTTATTCAGAGACCAGATCACTTAGAAATATTTCCTATATGAAGTTTATCTGTATAGTTTGAGTTTTTACAGCATTTTGAGAATATAACTATTGTACTGTTTTGCAGATGTCCAGATCTCTAGAGACCTGTAGTCAAGTGCTCATATTATCCTGTATTTGACTTCTTTATAGTAAAGATTCAGAAGATTTTAGTGTGTCAGACCTAGTAAACTGGTGTTAAGTCTACTTATCAGGATATGTTGATTTAAAAAACCTGGCCTCAAATCCATAATATTTGCAGATGATAAACCTTTACCATTTTCATGATCAATTGCGATGATGGAAGAAATTCAGGGTTGTCACACACTGTATTGATGTTCCCTGATTCATTCCAGGAGCAGAAGGAGGAAAGCGGAAACGCTGATGGCATCACATCTGTGCACAGAGTGGAACAATATATCCTGGTTCCAAATACTTATTTGTGTATATTTTTCTATATTTTTCATCATTCTTTTTTATTCCAGTGTCTGTAAAAAAGATGAAGCAAACCTGCTGGCCCCGCAAGCTTCAAAACCCCGTGTCACTGCAAGGAGAAGATGCTCACTGAATTTGCTTTGATGCCAAGCAGGGGGGCAAGGGATGATTAATATCCTAGAGAATGTGGTCAGGATTCCAAAAGGTGTTGACAGATTCCTGCCGTGGCTAATGCTGAGCTGGCCAGTATTCAAAGAGTGACATGAGAAAGGGCAACCCATAAAGCAAGCAGTTGTTTACTGGCAATTGTAATTGCCAAAAGGATGGGTTTAAAGTGGATCTCGAGGTTCAAATTTAACTGTTAAAGAACTTGGTTAGCAAAAGCAAGGGTCTTTTGTTGTTCACTGTGGAAATAATATTGCATCTAGAGTAGGTGTGTGTGTGTGTACACGTGCATGTGTATGAAATTACATTGATAAGGTGATACCTAATTATTCATAGATACGCTCATGTACATATATATATGACCGCATGTGCCTTATTTCACTTGGCACCTGTTATAAACTTATTTTTTCTTATATTCTTATATATGAGTACATGTATCTATGATTAGTTTACCAATGAATATGACTTTTATTGTTAAAACAAGTTGTCATTATAATTGCTAACGCCATTAATAAAAGCGAGATGACTACAGTGATCTGCTATTCTTGCTATTAAGTTTTTACATTGGCGTTTTTTCAGTAGCCATCCTAGGAAGATGGAGTTGGTTGGATTCTTGTAGTTGTCAGTGGTGATGTGACCCTGCAGCAGGTTCAGATTGTGTGGCCACGTCTGTAATACTTGCAGTTTCTCAGTTCATTGCTCTTTTTTCTGCCTCTCCCCTTAGAGCTAGTCTCTGCAGTGAACACGGGATTCTCCTTTTCATATTTTCCAGAAATGAATTCCTGGGTTTGCTAGGTGAGCGGGGAGAAGGGGAAAAGGGGAGGTAAAGAGGCTGCTGTTGGGAAGAGCTAAGCAGAGGCAAGACTGGGCCCACATGAGGATGACAATGCCCGGAAGAGTCTAGGCTTTGTGGGTTAGAGCCCAGGAGAGAGACCCCCCCTCCATACGCACCCAGAAGAAGACAAGGCAGGGTGGAGTTGGGGGGAGTCTGAGCCCACTTCACCATGTCTAATTTCACCAGTGAGGCTGGGAGCAGGTGATGGGGGAGGCACCTGCACGGTCCAGGTGGGGCAAGGAGGCCAGAGGGGCCAGGTTGGCTGGCAGAGCCAGCCCGAGGTGTGTCTGAGAGAAGCCAGGTGGGCTGGGAACAGTAGAGGCCTGGGTATGAATAGCAGAGTGGGAAGCTGGGCCCAGGGGAAGTGGGTGAGAGGCGTGGGCTGTGGGATGGGGGAGAGGCACGGAGCGGGTGAGCAGAGCGGCTCCAGGACCCACCGCTTGTGCCGCAGGCAAGGCACAGGGGGCAGCCTTTCCTGAAGGTGCTGTGTCTGTGGGGCTCCTGGGGTCCTGGGTCAGCACCGGCCTCCCCTCTCACTTTGCACCCTGCTCTGGCCAACTTTGGAAAGTGAGAAGGGAGGGGAGCACCTGGGCCCCCGTCAAGTCCAAGTTTTGACACGTATTAGGCAAAGCTGATTTGAAAGTTATGAGGAGAGGTGGGGAATGGATTTTTGTTTTGATCATTTATAGCCTCCTTCTTCTAAAAATAAAGTGGCTTTCAAAAATACATGTAATAGGGGCTTCCCTGGTGGCGCAGTGGTTGGGGGTCCGCCTGCCGATGCAGGGGACGTGGGTTCGTGCCCCGGTCCGGGAGGATCCCACATGCCGCGGAGCGGCTGGGCCCGTAAGCCATGGCCGCTGAGCCTGCGCGTCCGGCGCCTGTGCTCCGCAACGGGAGAGGTCACAACAGTGAGAGGCCTGTGTACCGCAAAAAAAAAAAAAAAAAAAGAAAAATACATGTAATAATATAAGAAATAATAAATAAGTGAGAATATTAGTAATAGAGATGATACTGTTGGGAAAAATAATGGACGTCTTGAGGCATTACAAGAGGTAGGTCACAAATGTGGCTTTCAGATTTCTAGCACACAGGAAAGAGGCAAACAGAAGCAGTGGCCTGCGCTACAGTGTCCATCACATTAACAAATGAAGCAAAACAAAACCAGCGACTTATAAGATGTTATAAAATACTGAGCAATGTCCATGACAATGTCGTTTCATAAATAAAACAAATTTATTAGGCCTGCTCACGTCATTCAAAACAGCCTGTCCAGGGAATAAAACAATGTGGTCCAAGTAACCAACTCTGGGACACCTGGCTTAACTAAGGGATAGCTTTTATCTAGCGCAGGGCTCATGCACCCAAATGAATCCAGGGTCCTGGCATATGAGTAAGTATATGAACGGGGCTGGAGTGGAGGCCTGGATGACCCAGAGAGGGCATGCTACATCTAAAAGGCATTTACACTTCATAACAAAAAACCCTGTACTGGTTTAATAAGACACTGCAGGCCAGACCACCCCACTGGAACTCTGATCTAGAGGAATGTGTGGACATCATCTATGGACTCTTTCTTAAAAATTGTTTCTCTCAGTTGAGCTTTTGGAAGATACTGAACAGCAGTGAGTTATGGATCATATTCTTTGACAGGTACCTGGTCTGCAGATAACCCATGTTGCCAGTTAATCATGCAGCCATATGTTTTACCCATTGGACAGACGGCGGGGAGGTGAAGCCATTTGTCTTTTAAGCTGAGGGCTTTGGGAATCCAGAGGCAAGGGGAGGGGCCAACTCCACTGTGGCCTTTGGTCTCCAGGCACCATTCTGGGTGCATCAAGAGAGAAGTAGGTCAACGTTTTGGGCACGCTGTGCTTATAACTTAGGTGGTAAAATGGGAATTATGTATAAAAAATATGATTTAGGAGTTTTGCTTATGGCCATATTTTGAATATTTATGCAGGTAAAGGGGAGGCCATTGACGAGGATAATCAAAATCAGGTTCTAGAGTGTTTCAGAGAAGCAAGGAAAAGGCTTTAAATTTGGATTATAGTACTTGAGGATGACGTGAAGTCTTTTCTGGAGTCTTTAACAGTGGGATAGTTTAACAACTGGGCAGTCTCTTTGCAGTTATATACATGCACACATACAGGCACACATGCACACACTAGTGCACATACACATATACTTAATCTGGAGTTCTGTTCCCATCCTATGGTATTGTGGTTTGGTTCCGAGAGCTCTTGGACCGACCTCTCCTTCAGGGTGAATGCATGCAGTACATGAAATGCTAGGGTGCCGTGTAGTTCTCCGTGATACAGCGCCCTCAAGATCTAAATCTCCAAGCAGGAGAAAAGGCAGCCTGCTAATTTATTTCCTAGTACAGTGTGATCCCATTATATGCGAATTGAATTATGCAAATTTCAACTAATGACACATAAATCATAATAAAAGCTTCACATTATATGGAAAATTTCAACAGACACATGCCTCCAAGTTATGCATCAAGCCATCTCATATTTTCAAAGCCAGCAGGTCAACTGAATTATAAAAATGCTTTGTTACCCAATGTCATTACCTTTTCTTTTAAAGAGAAATACCTACTAACCCTTGGCAATATTATGTGAACTCTTGTTGTTTATAGAACTTTTTCATGGATTTTGGTGACATTTGTGTTATTATTTTAAAATTAACATAATTTAAACGTTTATTATAGCTTTCAAAATATCCAAGTATGCTAATACTGGTACTGAAAAACATCCTGAAAATCTGTAACTTTGAAACAGAAATGTGATAAAACACTATGATATGGCATTCTGTCAATTTATGAGGTACAACTGAGAAATATTAGAAGTGATGCTGATATTTAAAAGCACCAGTAAAGCAAAAATACAGCACAACGGCTGCAGATTTATACATTCTGAGGATGCATTTCCCCATACTCTACCCCCAGACTAGGGGATAATCAGTCTTGAATTATGTAAGTTCTTTAGGAGCACATCTCAATAATCAATACATCCATGCCTTTTATGAATCCCTGTTATCCAGGCTTGGAAAAGATTGTTTAGGTTGAAAAATACACATAGCAAGATACTTATTTGTCTGACACTGAGTAGAAAATCTTTAAGGGGTTAGAAGAAGTAAATTTTCCTTCTTCTTTAAAACTTGTCAGTAGATATTTAGTGAAATTATTTTATGCACACCACCCTGCTTTGTTTGTTGTAGGGAAGCAGAACGTTTCTTGCACTTATTTACAGATGGAGAAAGGAGGACGGTCACTTCCTGGTTGTAGCTTTGCTCTAAACACATTCAAAGTCCTTTGGTTTTTACATCAGGTAATATAAAGTGATAAAGCTTTTAATAATAATCGCAGGCTTCCCTGGTGGTGCCGTGGTTGAGAGTCCGCCTGCCGATGCAGGGGACGCGGGTTCGTGCCCTGGTCCAGGAGGATCCCACATGCCATGGAGCGGCTGGGCCCGTGAGCCATGGCCGCTGAGCCTGTGCGTCCGGAGCCTGTGCTCCGCAACGGGAGAGGCCACAACGGTGAGAGGCTCGCGTACCGCAAAAAAAAGATAATAATAATAATCGGTTATATTTAAATGGTGCTCATTATGTTCTGGACACTGTTCAAACTGCCTTAATAACTCCTTTGATTTTCATGGCAACCCTTTCAGGTAGGTGCTCACTCTTACTTCTGCCATTTTACAGCTGAGAAGATAGAAGCACAGGGAGGTTAAGTGACTAGTCAAACGTCTTAAAACTAATAAGTTTAGAGCTGAGAGGCAATGCAGGCTGGCTGGCTGGCTCCAGAGTCCGTATCCTCAGTCACCATGCTCTGGCCTCTCAGAAAGCTCAGCGATGAGGAAGGATCCTCTGGTCAGAGCCGTCATACCTGGAGGGGAAGTTGCTCTGCAAACAAGGGGATGTGTTCCCATGTAAGAAGAATTACTGTATGGAACAGATCCCTGTCGTAAAATAGTTGTTCAGAAACCCTAAAGTTTGCACTTGGTAGCTGGATGCTGAAGGAGGGTAGAATAGATTATGGCAAGTCTGAGGCAGTGAGGGTGAGGGCCAGGCTCTGCCCCAGAGAGAATCCTGTGCTGAGTCCAGAAGGCCTGCTGCGACTCAGGGGCGGGGCCGTGGGCTGTGCTCCCCAGTGGCCACCTTCCTCCCCTCTCCCTCCGCCAGCACCCAGTCACTGGGGAGTCCGAAATCCAACCGGGCCGAACTTGCCTTCAACAAGACGTTTGTTAGGCACGATACAGTCTTCACGGTAGTGGGTTTACAATGATGAAAACGACCGAGTCCCTACCTCAGGCTTTGTCTAGAAAGCCTCACGTGACTTCAGAAGCCCCTCCTCGCCCCTCCACCCCGCCGAGCTCCCCATCTTCTTGTGACGCCTGAAACTATTTTAAGAGTGGTGAAAACAGTCAATTTCACAGCTAAGAAGATGAAAATGGTGGTGTCTGGTTTGGGAGCTTCCTGTTAGCGTGAATGAGTTTGTCAAGAGCTTTGGGTTTGTTGGACAGCCAGCGTAAATGACTACAGTCAGGTCCTTCCCTTTTACTAGGTGGGGGAGGACCGAGGCCTGAGTGGGGAGGAAGGATACAGGATGAGAAGGAGAGTGACGGGCTTTGCCCAGGTGACGTCAGCCTCATTATCTTACTGTCCAGACTTGAAACTACTTGAGATTTGTGCCCAGAATGAGGTGAGCCCTGATTATTTTCACTTGGGCAGGGAGAAATAGAAGCTGAGTACAGAATATTTGACGGTGAAGCCATAGAAACAGGTCCTGGAGTGTTCCTATACTTTTTTTTTTTTTTTTTTTTTTTTTTGCGGTACATGGGCCTCTCACTGTTGTGGCCTCTCCCGTTGCGGAGCACAGGCTCCGGATGCGCAGGCTCAGCAGCCATGGCTCACGGGCCCAGCCACTCCGCGGCACGTGAGATCCTCCTGGACCGGGGCACGAACCTGTGTCCCTTGCATTGGCAGGCGGACTCTCAACCACTGCACTACCAGGGAAGCCCTCCTATACATTTTTAAAAACCAGGCTGACTTTGTATAAAGGAACCTTTTCTCATTTTGCTTGTTAGTCAAGCTGTCACAGCTCAGACTAATGTCCCAGGGGAGGTGTGTAACACAGGCCCTCCCTGAATGTGGGATTCCCTGCTTTACACTTCCCCCTTAAAGTTTGGTTGCATCAGGTGTTTGTATTCCATTTATAACTTTGTGGGACTGCTATTCTTAAGAGCTAGGAATTTTGTAAATTTAGAAACAGCTTTCAGGAAACAAATACATTTCTATAATATGGCTAATTTGTTATAGGTGTGATTTTTGAAGGCCACCAGTCCTGTTTTTTACAGTTAAAAAAATGTTTCCTATATGTTTCAGTAAATTGTAAGACTTAGGAATTTGAAAAAGAGGCATGACATTATTCATTTACTTACTTTCTAAATACCTAGTGTGTGAAATGTGAAAATACTTTTTAAAAGAAATATCAAGTCCGTCTCAGCATTTAAAAATTAAAATTTTGGATATCATGAATGCAAGGGTACTGCTAGGTCATTCTTTAAATTTGATTTCCTTAGTCCTGGGTTAATATCACTTTGGTTATTGCCATTACATTACAGAGTCACTGCCTTTGAGGCTGTTCCTCTGAAGGAGTAAAGATAAAAGCAAATGAACTTTGTTTAATTGACTAATTAACATTTTAAGATACTAAAGGTGTCTACATTTCAGGTGACTACAGTTAATTTACCCAGTATACACACCACTCTTCTACTGCTTTTCAGCGTGCTTCCCTACACTAGTCTTTCTGGCCAGGATTACAGCCCTCTCTCTTCCTTCTGCTCTGCTTGTCATGTGTGGGTTTCATGTGCCAGTGTCTTTTCAATGCACCTTTATTCAGCACTGGATGTGTGCAAGTGGTGCCAGGAGTACAAAACTGAGTAATAGGCGTCCTTTCCTGAGTCATCACCTGGTGGGGACCAACCACAGTGGGGACTCAAGTAAGGTTCAGTCCAGAACCTTCCTGGGGGTGGGGAGATCAGGATGCAAGGGAAGAGGGGAGTCCTGGCATCTAGAGATGGGCCTTGAAGAATGGGAGGAAGGGGAAGAGGTTTCCTACGTGCCAGTCCCTGCTCTAAGCACCACCTGTGTATCAGTGTATTTTATCCTTTTAAGAGCCATATAAGGTACATTCAGTTGTTATCTGCATTTTATACAGAGGACGCTGACACAAAGAGAAGTAAAGTAACTTGTTCACGAGCACACAGCTCATCAGTGGTACTGCTGGGGTTCTAACCGAGGTAGTCTGGTTGCAGAGTCCATGCTGTGAATGGCTACACTGGACGGTTGGGGTTTGGAGAAGTGACGATTAAGCATTGTGACACCCGGGAGGTAGATGGGGAAGCCACGGTGATCACGGGGGTAGACAGGTCAGTTTGGGCCATTTTGCTAAGTTCCTGGAATCCGACACTGAAGGGGATGATTGTAACATAGCCATAGGCTTTGTGGGTCCCATCATCTCTGCCGCTTCGTTTGGTGGCATATTGTATTATATGAGGCAAGTCTGTCTTCTTTTCTCTGTGGTATTCAGGATAACCTAAATCCCGTGATAGTGTTTCAAGGGCCCTTTTGGAGCTACCACCTGAACTTGTTGGTTCAGTGGCTCCGTCATATTTCCTAGTTCACTGGAGTGATTCATTTTGTTTGTTTGTTTTTATAAAGTGAATGGTGTGGGTTTTTTTTAAAATTTCATTTTATTTTTGGCTGCACTGGGTCTTTGTTGCTGTGCATGGGCTTTACTCTAGTTGTGGCAAGCGGGGGCTACTCTTCATTGCGGTGCTCGGGCTTCTCATTGCAGTGGCTTCTCTTGTTGTGGAGCGCGGGCTCTAGGCGCACGGGCTCAGTAGTTGCGGCGCACGGGCTCAGTAGTTGCGGCTCACGGGCTCTAGGGCGCAGGCTCAGTAGTTGTGGCGCACGGGCTTAGTTGCTCCACAGCATGTGGGGTCTTCCTGGACCAGGGCTCGAACCCGTGTCCCCTGCATTGGCGGCAGAATCTTAACCGCTGTGCCACCAGGGAAGCCCCAGGAGTGATTCATTTTTAAAAGAACCCTGAAACTGCCTTTCATTACACCCACGTCTCAGGAAGACCTCATACTACGCTGTTACAAGTACTGACATACGGCTAATTGCACTGTGAAGGATTTGGACTTTTTGAAGCTTACTGGTATGTTTTTCAGCAGATAACGGATAATCAGAAAATAAATTCCCTTGGTACAACATCACACCAGAAGAAAATGGTGAATGTTTTTGAACCCTGTCTGGTGTTATTACAGTAGTAGAAATCTCCACACCAGAAAAATCGTACCTCTGGTGTGAATGGGCTAAGGTGGGATGGTAGCTTTGATCTCACACTTGGCCGTGGGTTGGAATCCCACAGCCCGCTAGCTGACTTTCTCTCTCTCGCTCGCTCTCTCTGTTTCTCCCCAGAAGCCCCTTGTGCCACGCCGCTGATCTGCAGCTTCGGGAGGCCGGTTGACCTGGAGAAGGACGACTACCAGAAGGTGGTGTGCAACAACGAGCACTGCCCTCACAGCACCTGGATGCACCTGCAGTGCTTCTACGAGTGGGAGAGCAGCATCCTGGTCCAGTTCAACTGCATCGGCCGGGCCCGCAGCTGGAACGAGAAGCAGTGCCGCCAGAACATGTGGACCAAGAAGGGCTACGACCTGGCCTTCCGCTTCTGCTCCTGCCGCTGTGGCCAGGGTCACCTGAAGAAGGACACGGACTGGTACCAGGTGAAGCGGATGCAGGATGAGAAAAAGAAGAAGTCGGGGTCGGAGAGGAACACCGGGAGGCCCCCCGGTGAGGCGGTGGAGGAGGCCAAGAAGTGCCGGCCGCCCACCAAACCCCAGAAGGGCCTGAGCCACGACCTGCCCCGCCGGCATTCCATGGACCGGCAGAACTCCCAGGAGAAGAGCGGCGGGGCCGCAGCCTACGGGGCACGCTCCCCCTGCGGCTCCCCGGGCCAGTCCCCGCCCACCGGCTACTCCATCCTCTCCCCCGCCCACTTCAGCGGCCCCCGCTCCTCCAGGTACCTCGGGGAGTTCCTAAAGAACGCCATCCACCTGGAGCCTCACAAAAAGGCTCTGGCGGGGGGCCACGTGTTCCGAAACGCCCACTTTGACTACAGTCCGGCCGGGTTGTCAGTTCACAGGGGGGGCCACTTCGACGCGCCCGTGCAGTTCCTGCGGCGCCTGGACCTGTCCGAGCTTCTCACCCACATCCCCCGGCACAAGCTGAACACTTTCCACGTGCGGGTGGAGGACGATGCCCAGATGGGCCAGGGCGAGGATCTGCGGAAGTTCATCCTCGCGGCCCTCAGCGCCAGCCACAGGAACGTGGTGAACTGTGCCCTGTGCCACCGGGCGCTCCCGGTGTTCGAGCAGTTCCCGCTGGTGGACGGAACTCTGTTCTTAAGCCCCTCAAGACACGATGAGATCGAGTACGATGTTCCCTGTCACCTTCAAGGTACAGGTGTTCGCTCACCTTGCCTGTTTTCTGTTTGTGAGAAGTGAAAAGCCAACAAGAAGGGATGGCTCTGTTGGGGCTTAATTTTAACTGCTGACGTGTTTTTATTCTAGTCAGGAGCTAGCTAACTTTTGAATATTTCAGCTCTGCCCAGTGAGGTGGTGTCCTTGCCTCTGATGTCACACTATACCAAGTACAGTGGTCCTGGTGGGTAATTTTATGTTTCTGTCTTGCTGTAATTTGAAGAGAGGATTCAGGTGTATAACTTTTCGTAATTGGGAGGAACTTTAGAGAAGGAATTGCATAAAATGTTTCACTTTCTATAAAAATAGGTGCCTTTGAAACCTGTGTTACTGTGCCCAGCAAGCTGTGTATTCTCTCTGATCCTTGTAAACATAACACAGCGAGGGAAGGGTCAGTGTGTTTTTAGATTAGTTGAATTAATCTTGAAATGTATGAAAGGTGAGACTTTCTTGATATCAGCAAAAGGAAAATGAAAGCTCAGGTATTACCCTGGTGGTGAGGCGTGGGGAGCTGCTTCTTATTATTATTAGTGCTGTGATGACATACAAAGACTGGGACATTTCAGCCAGAAAATGGATAACAGGGGGTGGGTCAGTTGTCAGAGAAATCTGTCAATTCATGTAAAACTACTGGATTTATATAAATATGGGATCCATGACATATAACCCATTTATAACTTTAAAAGTGTGCTTAAAAAAATCTATAGTAAAAATGATATATCCCCACCTATCTTCTTCCCACCCACCCCTGGTGTCTCACTTCTCAGAGTGAGACACTTTCAAATCTTAACTGATTCTTCAGGTTTTTACCATCATAATTTTAAAGCTGCTATCTTCATTCTCCGATTTTAGATATTACCTCTGGATTTACTTTTTTTTTTTTTTTTTTTCTTTTTGCGGTATGCGGGCCTCTCACTGTTGTGGCCTCTCCCGTTGCGGAGCACAGGCTCTGGATGCGCAGGCCCAGCAGCCATGGCTCACGGGCCCAGCCGCTCCGCGGCATATGGGATCCTCCCAGATCGGGGCACGAACCCGTATCCCCTGCATCGGCAGGCGGACTCTCAACCACTGCGCCACCAGGGAGGCCCTGGATTTACTTTTAAGGTGGATGATGGTTCATGCTTTCTTGCATCTTCCTCTTTCTCTCAGGATAATCCATCACAATTCTTAGTTAAATCCTTAATGATTTTGTTATTATGAGTATATAAATATTTAGTGCTGAGCCAAGAAGTATAGATGTATTTCCTATTTAGAGAACTGTATGTTCTGGGACTGTTTTTGTTTTTGTTTTGCAGTACGCGAGCCTCTCACTGTTGTGGCCTCTCCCGTTGCGGAGCACAGTCTCCGGACGCGCAGGCTCAGCGGCCATGGCTCACAGGCCCAGCCGCTCCGTGGCACGTGGGATCTTCCCGGACCGGGGCACAAACCCATGTCCCCTGCATCGGCAGGCGAACTCTCAACCACTGTGCCACCAGGGAAGCCCTCCTTTTGTTTTTATCAAAGTTAATAATTGCTTCACATTTTCATTTGCGTAGCCTTTTTTTTGAAGCTTTGGGCTAGTGGTTCTAACTCTCCAGCAGCTCTACAAACCACCTTTCAAAAACATGTCCACATACCTGTCAAACATTTTTATGAATTTTTTTCTAGAAATTTCCTTCATGGAGCCTTTCATCTTCCTGCTCCTGTCTGTCCTGCTGCACTTAATGCCTGCTGTACTACATAGCTGTCCTTCTAGGAATTCTTTAATCTCTTTCCTGTTTTTTATCTTCTGTTGCCTAGATCCCATACTTTCTTTTTTCTTGGTAAATTTCCTCAGTTTGTTAAGAAGCATCCCCTAGGAGCTTTCTGAGAAAGGAAGCATGGGAATAGATGTTTTGAGATTTTGAAAGTCTGGTAGTATCTTAATTCTATCTTCACACTTCCAAGTTATAATTATTTTCCCTTTGGAATAGTTTTCCATTTGGAATATTTTCCCATAGTCTTCCAAGTTATAATTATTTTCCCTTTGGAATTTTGAAGGCATTACTTCACTGTCTCCTGTCTTCCAATGTTGCTACTGAGAAATCTAATATTATTCTTATTCCTGGCCCTTTATTTCCCCTTTCCATCCTCCAAAGGTTTTTAGATTTTCTCTAATATTCTGAAGTTTCATCATGATGTCTTTTTTTCCATTTGTTGGGCAGGATGCTTTCTTGGCTTTTTGATTTTGTAAACTTATAGTCTTCAATTTGGGGAAATTTTCTTTTATTTCTTTGATGATTTCCTCCCATTTTCATTTTCTTTCTTTCTTCCTTCCTTCCTTCCTTCCCTCCCTCCCTCCCTCCCTCCCTCCTTTCTTTCTTTCTTTTTTTCTTTCTTTCTTTCTTTCTTTCTTTCTTCTCTGTAGAACAGTTAATCAGATGTTGGACCTCTTAGATTGATCCTTTTTTTTTTTTGAGGAGGGGGGAGATCCTTTATTATGTATATTTTTGGCCCTGTTCATCTCTTTATCTTTATTCTGCTTTCTGGAAGATTTCTCTGATTTTATATTCCAGTATTTTTACTGAGTTTAAGATTTTCTATTATCTATTATATTTGTAATTTCCGAAAGTTCTTTTTAATAGCATCCTGTTCTTGTTTCATGCATGCTATTTCTGTTTCATCTTTCTCAGCAGGGAAAGGGAGCTGAATTTGCGAGGAGTGGTCTCATTCATTTTCTAGAGTTTTGCCTACTGTCCTGTGTCTTTTAGCCTTTGTCATAGGGCAAGCCACTCTAAAGCTTAGTGGTGTAAAACAGTGATGATTTATAATTTCTCACAATTCTATGAGTTGGTTGGTTAGGATGGCCTCTCACACATGTCTAGCAGTTGGCAGTCTGGTTGTCCTTGGGAGCCTCAGCTAGAATGGCTTATCCCTGTTTATATATCCTTTCATCTGCCGGTAGACTAGCCTGGGCTTTTTCACATGGTGTTCTCAGGATAGCATTAAAGATGGTGAGAATGGAGCTGCATGGCCTCTCTCTCTTGAGGCTTAAGCTTGGGACTGAGTAACATCACTTCCATCACATTCTATTCTTCAAAAAAATAAGTTGTAAGGCTATCCCAGATTCAGGGGATGATTCAACAGACTCTGCTTCTTGATGAAAACAGTTGTATAGAATGTGTGGTTATTTAGTAATTTGTTATACCCCACTCTTTCTCTTTCAGCACCTCATCTCAACCTCCCCTGTGCTTGTTTTCCAGTTTCAGAGCTAAACCATTTATTACTTCTCCATCTAATTTCTGATCTCATATTCAGGGTTGCAAGTACCTCATAGTTTCATGGAAGATAGAATTTGTATTTTGTTACTTGTACTTTATACTGTGTGGGAATAATTTTAGAGAGAAGTAGATGGAAACATCTTCACTTCACCATTTTATGACTGGAAGTATTCTTTATGAAGATGAATGAGGGTACAAGGGTACAGGGTACATGAGAGGAGAGTTGTCCTTTTTCTATTCATGATGGACAAATCCTTTTCATTTAATCTGTTCACCAACCAATCAAACTTATGAATTGCATACTTGTACTGGGTACTATCAGTCCTTGCCACTCATCAGTCTATAATCCTAGGATATAAGATGCATTTGCAAAAGTGTAACTAACTTTACCAGACCTAAGGCACTAGTACCACCTTTGGAACTGGTATCGCCTGGATATTATGTACGTGAAGCAACCTATCATTTCCAAAGAGGAAGGGGACACTTTGTCCTGGGTAGTCAAAGGAGGTAATGTGAAGGCAGATGTCAAGAGGGGCACTGGACTTTGATAAGTACATGGTCTAACTACACTGGGGGGTTGTTGATAAGGAGTAATGCAAGCAAAGGAATAGTTGTTCATAAAAAGGTCAGGAGACAGTGAGAGAACCGAAGAGCACCATCTGGTTGGAGCAGAGGTTCTAGAGTAGGAAATGAGTAAGGTAGGTGGAGAACAGATTGTGGGTGCCCTTTCAAGCCATAACAAAGAGCTTTGCCATATTGATGAATTGAAGGGTTTAACAATTTTTTTTTTTTTAAAGCCAGTGGTTGCCTGGGGGAAAAGTTGTTTGAAAGGGGTGGAAGCTACACAGTTGAAATTTAAATCTGTATTCTAGATGCAAGGAGAAGAGAGACAGCTGGGTGGTGATGGTGGGGATTGAAAGGTGGGAACAGCTCTAAGAGATTATATTAAAGCAAAGATCACAGCTTTGGAGACGGCTTTACTGTACGGGATAAAGATGTGTCCTTGTTGGCTCACTTTGGCTCTAGACCAGGTAAACGGTATTGTCACGAACAGTAGAGAAAGTTGGGGAAGGGACCTGATCTTAGAGGAAAGAAGATGGGGTACTTGTGTGTATTGGGTTTGAAGAGATGTTGGGACTTTTGTTTGGAGGTGTCTTTCACAAGCGCTATTAGAAATAAACATTTAGGATGAACACTGAAGCTTATTTTATAAAATTAGTGGCTAAAAGAGTGGAAGAGGCCTTGAATGGGAAGAAAAGAGAAAGAAAAGGAGGAGTATATGACAGACCCCAGGACTAGATCTTAAGGGTACCCATCAGAGTGGATGGAGAACGGTAAAAATTAGACAGGCCTAAGAATTTTGTGTACGTGTGTGTGTGTGTACACACCTAAGTACATACACACATTATCCAAATAGATAATGGATGTGTTAGATGTGCACTACAGAAGTCTTGAGAGGTTTAACTGTTGATGATAAAATCTGAGGATCTGGTGGTTTTATCAGCACCAGACAAGTCAATGCCATAAGTGGGGCCTTGTCATATGTCCGTGTTTTTATTGCCACATCTCGAAGTCCATGCCATCTTTTTTTATAACAAGCCAGTGTCAATAATTTCTTCCATCACAGAGTTTCAACCATGTATTCCTTAAAGCATTTTCAGTTCCAGGAGGAAGGCATGTTCCAGGCCACAAGATTCCAGGCTGCAGTTGATTATATGCTGCTGAAATAATGTGTAATTTCCAGTGGTGGACCGTGGGGATTGTCATTCCCTTGCCCTGGGCCCTTTCCCCCTCAGTGCCCTCCCCACCCTCCAGCTCCAGCCTCTTTTCCCTGATTTTTCCAGAAGAAGATGTTTTTGTTCGGTTTTAATAATTTATTAAGGTTGATCGAGTTAGGAATTTCTTTTGGTACAATAGTTCTTTACCACTTAAAACCATAGGTAATTATTCTCTCAGAAATCTGCTTTCTGTTTGAACTCACAACCCTAGAATTTAGCAATTTTAAATTCTTAGTATTTAGGACAATATATAACAGTAACTGAAACAAATTCCCAGCCAGGAATTCCCGTGATGTAGCCTGGAGGTTAAGAGTCAGACAAGTCTGGACTTTGCTATTTATTATCTTTTTGAACTCGGGCAAGCTATTCCAGCTCTCTAAGCTTCAGTTCCTCCTATCTGAAGTAGGAATAACAGTAACGCCTACTTTAGAGGTTTGTTGTGAGGGTTAAATGAAATGATTCATGTAGCCTCCTAGCACAGTGTCAGATCCTTGGTAAGCACTCAGTGAAAGTTCCCTGTCAGCTTCATCATCATGGTCATTGCTACCAACATGTGACTTCTCCGTCTGTCCCTGTCCCCACCCTTCCTAGCAGCCACCTTGATGTCTTTGAATGTTTGAGATCTGCAGTGTTTGAGAACTCCATCTAGGATGGAGATTGGAAATGAAGCCTTTTCCAGTGGCTGCTAGATATTGAACTGACATCCTGAAATGCCCCAGGACACTCTGAGTGTGAGATGGTTTTATTTTCAGTGCCCTACAGCAGAGGTGGGCAGTATTGCAAGAAGCTCTTGTCACCCTTCCCATTTTTTGGCATAGAGGCCCCCAAGGTTATAACGTCTTCGGCTGTTAATATATCCCATCCATTCATGTAACATACAATTATGGAGTGCTTCCCGTGTTCCAGATATTGTGCAAGACACTGAGCCTTCAAGGAGGGCATAGTTCCTGCCCTCAGGGAGGGGGAGAGAGAGTCTCGTAAATGAGTGAAATGAAAGATTTCCCTGTAAGTACTGTATACCCCTTTCTAATGGGTAAGGAGCAGGCTGGTCCTTAACCGCTGAAAATATGAAGGGCATGGTCTGGCTGATGGCAGCAAGCAGCACACTCTGAATAAGACACTTAGGGGTATGTGTTCTGCTGCTGGTAGTTTTCTAGCTCAGTGGAACCCCCTACCCCCACATAGAGAGCAGTGTTGTTGTTGTTCATTACACATTGCCCAGACAGATGCTGGACATTCCATTTCTTCCCCGATTTGAACCTGAACCCTTCCATATAAACTAGGGTGACATCTTTCCTTTATGAGCATTATATATTGATAAATAGAGGAGGAATGGGCTTATGACTTTCAAGAGCCCAGTAAATAACAAGACATTGAACTCCTTTGAAAAAAAAGAAAACACACAAGTAAGATATAATTCTGGTTCCTAAATTGGATGTGGTGATGGATGGGCAATTTTGGAGACAAGAACAGTTAACATAGTAATTTTGACTATGGTGTAATTCTGGGCTACCAATACCAAGACAGACTTTGGACTTTTTCATGATGGGACTTGTTGATGGATGAGAGCCCGTGAACACAGACCAACATTGCTGGTTCAGCCTCCATAATCCACAGTAGATCTCTGAGCAGAAAGTCCTGCATGATCACAGGCTGCTTTTGAGCATCTGTAGCTTAGTCATTTTGAGTTTGGATGTCCGTATTAGAAACCTGGCAGCACTTTTCGGAAAAATGAATTGAAGCCGGTATTTAATAAGATTGAACTTAAAGTATGTGTCCCACTGACAATAGTTAGTAATCCATCCTTATTGTAAAAGGGCAACTTGGGGATACATGATAAATATCATCTATTTTGCTTTATATATTTATTCAAATGATAAAGTTTTGCTTATAACTGATAGATGAGCCATTGTTTTAATCCCCTTTGGTGACAAAAGGTGATTTCTTGGCCAGCCACTCTCAGCATCGTGTCTTCTGTGTACAGGGAGGCTCATGCATCTGTACGCAGTGTGTGTGGACTGCCTGGAAGGGGTTCACAAGATCATCTGCATCAAGTGTAAGTCGCGGTGGGATGGCAGCTGGCACCAGCTGGGCACCATGTACACCTATGACATCCTGGCCGCCTCTCCATGTTGTCAGGTTGGTATTTACCCCAGAGTGAGTAGTGGGTGCTATCAGGCTTCTGTCCCCAAGGGAATGCAGAGGAGTTAGAGGCATCACTGTGGTTATGTTGGAGGAGGTGGGAGGGTGTGGAGAATGTGCTTCAGGAGTGAGCAGCCATGGGACCCCCCAAAGTCCAGCAGTGATGGTTGATTTACTGCAGCATGGTGCTGCTGTTACTGAAATACTAGGCAGTCATTAAAAGGGATCTTGTAATTATGTGGGAAATATTTTCAGTATTTTAAGTCAAAAAAGCCACCTTTAAATGGCAGAATAATATGCTTCCATTTGTAAAAAGTGAACATGAAAAGGAACCTGCTAGCCTATTACCAGAGGTTGTCTCTGGGTTGTGGGATGCTGAGTGGTTCCTTTAGTTTTCTTTTTGCTTACTTATATTTTTTAATGTTTTATATGATTAACATAGTTTCTAGTAAGAAAAAGTTGTCATTTAAAAGGAAAGAAGAAAGTTTCACTTTCTTTAATAGTCAGGGTTTTCTTTTTGTTTCCTTTCTGTGGGACAGTGCAGTTATCCAGGAACTGCCTGCCCTGTCAGGTGCTTGAGGTTGACTTGAAAGATTTGTAGTCCTTAAAGCTCTGCTAAGGGGGGGGCATCTTCTGATGCTAAGAAAGCATCTGAACTTTAGCTGTCATGAGGAAAAGAGGGAAGTATTAACATTGGAAAATGCCTTACATAAGTCCATAGAAACACAGGAGACAAAACAAAATCCTTGGAAGTATCTTGATTTATTTCTAAGTGCTTTAGAAAAGAAAACACTTGTTATATAATTCTTTGAAATTCATGGATTGGAGAGACATTTTCCTTCCCTCTTAAGTGGCTAAGTCTTTAATATAAATACTTGATAAACATTTCATTAGTTTTATTACATAGTTTTATATCTTTAGCATTATGGTTTGACTTTTATAAAGAGAATATCCTTACCATTATTGGTTTATTCAGAAGATAAGCTGTGTAGGTTGAATTAAAAGGTTGGCACAGTTGGTATTTCAGGTATGCTGTGTCCGTACTAGTGATCTTAGAAGAGAAATATGGTAGTGAGAGACCTGGATGGCCATCTGTAGCCTGTCGTTTGATTCCAGATAAGATTGACTCCTTTACGCTCTTCTCATACATGGACCACATTTCCATTTAAAACTTAGCCTTGGAAGTGAGATATCATTGTCTTTTAGTTATTCACTGTAGCACTTTATAATACCCACTTTTCCTTGATGCCAGCTCTTGAAATGAGAGGAACAAAAGGAAGGGACGCCTCTCTCCCACACACACCAGACAGGGTTATCTTTTAAAGAAATAAGGAAGTGAAAGAATGTGTGGGCCTATAACTCATAGAGTGTTAGCACTGGAAAAGACTCGTATTTTCCACATACAGTGGAGGCCTAAACAATTAGAATGTTTTTCCCAGGTCTCCCCACACGTGTCACAGCCGTGACCACAACCTCTGTCACTCCCAGTCTTGTGCTCTTTGTACGCCACCACTGAAAGGCACTGGGGTTATTTCCTCACCTTCAGGGAGAAAAGCAGAATGGAGTCCTGCCACACCCAGCCTGCTATTCCTCACTATGTATTTCTTCCTTAAAACAATTTAAGCCCAAACACTTCTTTTCTGGCCCCTTACTGAAATGGAAAACAGGTTTGATTACTTTTGGCTTAAAAAAAATCAATTAACTATATTCACTGAGAAGGTACAAGGGTTAGACACTATTAAGGCATCAAGGAGTGTCTTCCAATAAGACTTCGAGGCCAAGATAAGCAGGAATTCATTATTAGAAAGGAATAATAGGTTAAACAGAGTGGTTAAAGAGAGAGGTTTGCTTAGAATCTCACTTTTAATATTGTTCAGAGAGATTAGTCAGTTAAAAGGGAGTTTATCTCAGGTTACAGAAAGGTAGTCCATGTAATGGCTAAGAGGGTAGGCTCTGGAGTAAGCTACCGTGGTTCAGATCTCAGCCTTTCTGCTTTATCACCATGTGCCTCAGTTCCATCATCTAAAATTCATGTACTACTATCTACCTACAGGAGCGTTTTGAGGACAAAATGAGATTATACTTCTCTATTACCTTTTTAGAATGAGTCTGAATTGAGAGTCTTATAATTTCTAGTTATTCACTGAAGTCCTTGGACCTATTGCCAAAAGCTTGGGTCTTGTACTGTTAGAGGGAGGCTGGAGCATGTATAAAGGTACAGTGTGCTCGCAGGTTCCAGAAGCATCAGGGTAAAGGTGGCCCTTATTCCTGGATCCTCAATTTTACTAGAGTATTTTAGGGAAATTTTATTTTTACTCCAAAGAAAACAGAAATGTAGTAACGAGTAGAATGAAAAATGTATATGGATTTTCAATATAAACAAAAAAAATCTTCAAAGAAATTTCATGCAGGTTTGGATGAGGGAAGTTGGTTTCAGTCACTTTTTAAAATCCAGGAGGCAGAGATTTCCAGTTGTTCGGGGAACTTTACCGGAGAAGTTTAGGCGGCACAAGTTGAGAATTTTCTTGCCACCAGTAGGAGTAATTACTAGCAGAGCTGCACATCGCGAGAGAAGAGTCATTAATCTTTCAGGCTGATGGGTGAATATTTGAGTGTGTATCTCATGCTTATCTGATGCTCTGCGTACCCTGTTTTGGGTAATAAAAGGGATGCTTTACTAAACTCTTGGTGAGTTTCCCAGGTAGAGCAGTCTCACGTTTTCGTTGGTTTGACGTTGGCAGGGCTGTGAGGTAGAGGGGTACTGTGGCTCACGGCATCTTGTGTTCCCCCCCACCAGGCCCGCCTGAACTGTAAGCACTGCGGGAAGCCAGTGATCGACGTGCGGATTGGGATGCAGTACTTCTCCGAGTACAGCAACGTCCAGCAGTGTCCACACTGTGGCAACCTGGACTACCATTTCGTGAAGCCATTTTCCTCCTTCAAAGTTCTCGAAGCTTATTGATGAAAGCTTTGCTTTAGTAATAGCTATTTTATTGATATTATTACTTTATTACATATCTTTTCTAGGGAAGCCTTCTGTGACATTCATTTCTTTTCTAATTGAAAGGAGAGTTCCTTTGTGTATGTGTGCCACTAAAAGGGGGCCTGCGCCTTGCCTTCTCTTGACTCCCGAGTGTTAGTCTGTGGTCACGACCAGAGCCCAGCCGGTACTCCTGTGAGCTTGGGGGAGCGGTTAACTATCACTAAGGGTCTCTCGGGCAGCTTTTAGGGTGGTGGGGAGGATGGGGTGAATTCAGGAAAGGGATTATGTGGTCATAAGCTGAGAGCACGGTAGGAGTTGGGAAGAAACTCTTACTAAAATGTTAACTGTCTAAAGACCCACTTTTAGATCTTCTCTGGGCCTTGGGAGAAACATGTGACAAGTGAATGTAATCTGTGCCTGGAGAGCTGATGGTGTGTTTGTCCACCTTGGTTTGGCGTTCCGCAGCGCACGCTGGCCTGCAGTTTCCCCTCACTGACAGATCTTTGGAAGGTGGACATGAGCCCTGATTCTATCCCTGTTGTAGTTTAGCAGCCAGTTTTCATACCGAAAATAATATCCAAATTATAAGGTATATGAAAATATATATTTTTAGGTAAGCTGACCTATAACAAAGAGAATATGCTAAATGAATTTGGAAATGATGCAGACTGACTCAAGAGGGCAAAAAGGCAGAACGCTGTCATCTGAACTGTGTCTTTGAAGTTGGTCAAACAAGCTCTTAAGGAGAATCCAAGAGAATAACAAGATTTGAGCGGTACTGATTTATATAGGTTGCACTGTCAAAGTGCCATTTGATGTCAGATCCTTCTCACAGGTAAATCTCACAGCCACAGACCCTAACTGGTGAGTTTCAGAACCAATTGCCACACTTGTCTTTCCCCCAGATTGCTTATGGCTGCATTTTACCCCTTTAATGCTGCGTTTCCCAAATCAAAGATTTTGCCCTAAGAAGGAAAGGAAAAAATTATTTGTGAACCTTTGAGGAAAAGAATCATTTTAGTATTTCTTTTTAAAGTGTTTCATTTTGGAAAATCACTGATTATAATGCATAACAATATGTTTGAAAATAGATTATTCTGAAGATCTCCATGATACCTTACCATTGGTGAAGAAGATGACAATTTACGGAACTTGATTGGTCAGAGCATTGAGCTTTCCAAAATCCCAGCCTTCTGTTTATTAGAACTTTCTGATTTAAGTAGACTGACACCCCATACCTTTAGAGAACTGGAATTGGAATATGATTTCTCAAAAATGAATTTGATAATTTCAACTATAATACACATACATGCTAAAAGAATGTTGAAAATATGATCCTTTTATGGGTAGCTAAATTTGGGGTTATGTGAATATTTTCTATTATTTCGTTTATACCATGTTTTTTTCCTCAGAAAAACAGTTGTTTTTCCTCTCAGAAGTGTTTAGGCATCATTGCAAGTGAGTTTCAGTTCTGCTACATGGAATATTTGATGTTTTGTTTGAAAGAACACAGCTGACTGTGAGAGGTTGACTAATATTCTTTATCTTTCGGTTTGCATGATTGTAATTCAGCTGACAACATCCAGTTTGATGTTTGATGATCTGAAGAATATCACAGTGAGGGGAAATGCTGAATGTCTGTAAGAAGCAGCAAATTGTCATTGGTCTCACAGTATTTGATGCAAGGAAAAGAGGTCTATAGGACACATCCCTTGCAAATTTGTCTTTAATACACAAAGCTGTAACTGAACTAGCTGTTTTGCTATTGATTCTCTCGTGTACCCAGTTATAAAAATAGGTGAGTTTCTCTTGTCTCAGAGTACCATTGGATTTTATTTCTGAATTTAAAATGAATAGTAAAATATTTGTTCTTTAACCCACCTCAATTTCTGAAAAGAAACCTGCTTGTATTGTTGTTCTGAAGCTTCAAGTTTACATAGAGATCACATTCAGCAAGCTCCTCAGCCTAAAACTTCTGCAAGTGAAGTGTCTGATGCATTCACTACTTTCTCCTCATATTGTTGTCTACTCTGAGAAAATAAGTATGAGGAAGTTTCACTGTAAGTGAGTAACATTTGATTTCGGCGTTTATTTTGATGATTAAGTTAGGATTCTATGGATGCCAAATTGATATAAAAGGAGAGGCATAGGTATCATATCTGAGAGTATCTTTTGCCTTTAAGGCATTGCGTTCTTGTCTAAAATGGAAAATTTGGCTGATTTGAGAATAAAATGTAATTGAATATACAACCATGTGAAGAATAAATTTTATTTTGGAATCTGCTGACTTTAATATGTTCTCCACACTTTCTCAAAGTACTTTGCTCTGAGTACCTTGATAGGAATTGGAATATATCAGAAAGGATGATTATTTTTGTTGTGGTTTGGATATTAAAGGGTATTAGTCACCCAAGAGATCCACTTTCTGTTTTTCTGATAGTGTTCAATAACATGAACCTACTCATGAGTGACTAATAAGTGATTTTTATCTACTTTAACTTGTTTTAGTTTTAAGAGTTATACCTTGAACAAATAAAATTACCTGCTTTAGTTTAATGGGAAGACTGTTTCTGATCATCTCATCTTCTTCTCTGCAGGCCATCTCAGTTCTTCACTCTCTTCTGGTTGCGCTTGAAGCAGTTGATGTACTGGGTTTACACCTTAAAAGATAGACATGTGCTGTGAAGTTAGGGAGTGGGGTGAATTATCCCATTGTAATTAAGAAAGAGCTTTCCCCAAACAGTCTTTAATTCCCAGTTTTTGTAGAAGAAGCTCATTCATTTTCTGAGTAAAAAGTATTTTCGTATCTGTCTGGGGGGAAATTAACTCATCAGGAAAATATTATTAGGTGTTTAAATCCTAAAACTAACAGATAAACTGATACGTAACTTATTAGATCACCCAAACTAACTTGCTGAAATCTTTTGTTTTGTCCTGTAAGATCAATGCTTAACATGCAGTCTCTCCTCCCATGCCCAGGTCAGTAACTCCAGTTTGCTCTTCTCTTTAGTCTCATGGTAGCAGCTGTTGGGTAATTGTAGTCGGAAGCTGGGGAGGAGGTGAGGAGAAAGTGCTCTTGTTCAGTGTTTTGTTTCCTATAAAAGGATGCTGCCTAACCCAGCTCATCTCTGTGTCCTGTTGACTTTATTGTTATTCCAAGTAATTGCAAGAAAATATAATGAATGGGCATCATTAACACCAGCTCAAAAACATATTCTTATCAGTGAAGATTTCTTGTCAAATGTCTTGGATTGCACTTTTGTTGAGGGAAGACAGTGTAAATAGTTAAAGAATGTTGATAAAATTGAAACATTTGGTTATGGAATTGTGTGGTGTTAGAAGGTTTCTGTTTGTGAAATGTATGTATTAAAAATAATAAAATTTCAGAAACTAACATTGTATTCACTCTTTAGTGTGTCACTTTATTTTTTGTTGGGATTCCAGGTTTTTGAACTTGGGATTGTTTGATAAGAAAAGATAGTAGAGAAGACATTCTGAGGGTTTGGTCACTATTCAGGTAGCCACTTCAAAATCAGTACTGCAGCTAATAAAAGCTACGAACTTTTTATGCTGTTTGAAAGTGATGTACCACATGTAAATTCCCTTTGCAACAAAATAAGCATTCTGTATAACAAAGCCGGTTCCATGTGGATAATCCACAATTATTGTTCTGGTTATAGGGAATTCTATTGACTAAGTAGATAATCCTATTCTACAATTTGTTGTTGTTGCTTCTAGGCCTGTAACAATTTTCATAATAAAAAGACTGGATTATATCCTTCTTCATTATAAGAAAATGAGAACTGAGTTGCTGTTAAACTTCTTGCTGACTTGCACTGTGATCTAGTTTACCTTATCTTTCAAATTTCCTCGTCCCTTTCATTTCAGATATTATACTCAGCCAATGGATTGAAATCCACAAAGTCATAAGAACACAGGAAACGTGGGTGAAGAAAGCGTCTCCAGTGGATTCACAGCCTGTCTTACCATTATTTACTACAGATATCTGAGGCATAAATTTTATTTCATTTAAAGCCCTAACGACTTAGGATATTACACTTGTTATAGTGTAATTTATATCAACAAAATTCCTTTGCAATTCAAAAGAAAATAGTTTTTACTATAATAGAAAAAAACCAAAGTTAAACAGTGATTATTAAGAATTAAGTTTAATGGAAGAAAATCTTATTTGTTCTTAGTGGTTTCCATTTCTTTAAACCTTGCTTATATTGTTTAGACTTCAATTTAGCAGCAATTAGATTGCTAATTATATAGGCTGTTTCTCTAGTAAAGAGGTAAATTTTGGAAGGAAAAGAGCTTTTCTGGAGCTTTTGTTCTTTTCATGTTCTTTCAGCTCTCTATACACAGGATAAATGTTAGCTACTGAATGTGAAATATCTTTTTTTTTTTTTTTTTTTTTTTTGCAGTACGCGGGCCTCTCACTGTTGTGGCCTCTCCCATTGCGGAGCACAGGCTCCGGACACGCAGGCTCAGCGGCCATGGCTCACGGGCCCAGCCGCTCCGCGGCATGTGGGATCTTCCCGGATCGGGGCACGAAACCGTGTCCCCTGCATCGGCAGGCGGACTCTCAACCACCGCGCCACCAGGGAAGCCCCAATGTGAAATATCTTTGAAGATAGTAAAGTGTTGTATAGATGTACTAGAAATAATGTATTTTTAAAGAATACTTTTCTTCTAATGGCAGCCTTTAGCATTGTGATAATCACTTTATTTAAGCTCAATTTGGTATTGCTAAGCCTCAGGGACAGCAAAAACATTGTAAAAATAAGCAAAGTACTTTGTCTCATGGTGTTCAGTAAAAACACTGATTACATTTGTCAGTGTCCAAATGGAATCTGCCCTTATAGCACTGTTTCCTGGTGATGGACACCATGCCAAGTGGTTCTGATACACTTGTTTGAAAGTTTAGATCATATCTTAAATTCAAGTTTGGAACTATCTAATTGCATTTCTCACAAGCCTTAAAGTATTATAGTAAACTCATAGCCATAAAGTCATAGAATTAGAGATACCAGAATTTAGAGCAGGGACTGTGTTTTTTGTTGTATTCACATTGTGTGTGTGTGTGTGTGTATTTTTTTTAATTGAAGTATAGTTGATTTATAGCATTATATTTCAGGTGTGCAACAGTGATTCTATATTTTTTAGATTATACTCCATTTAAAATTATTGTAAAATATTGGCTATATTCCCTGTGCTATACCATATATCCTTGTAGTTTATATATTTTATACATAGTAGTTTGTACCTCTTAATCCCTTCCCCCATCTTGCCCCTCGCCCCTCCCTCTCCCCGATGGTAACCACTAGTTTGTTCTCTGTTTTGTTACATTCATTTGTGTGTTTAAATCGTATTGACTATTGTACTCATTGTAGAGTTAAACTGAGGCCCAGAGAACTTAAATCTACATAAATAAGTCTGTGTAGTTCACGGCTGACTGGGAATTAAGTCTGGATTCCTTCTCCTAGTCCTCAAAATGACACCAGTGGGTAGGTACTTTGTTTTTGGTTGAGAACTTTGGGTTTGTTTTTACAGGGCGCTGGATGTAAAAGGTACAGTAGCCCTTGCTTCAGCAGCCCAGGTGGAAGTAATTCTGAGAGGCCTTGCTGAGACCCTTGCATGAGGGTGAGCACATTTGAAAGCATCCCCTGTTTTTAGAAAGAAGAAAACAAATGGAGCACTTCTAACTTCTAAAAGGGAGAAATAATATTTGAAATCAATAGTTGTGTCTTTTACCTCATTTTTTGTGCATTCATTTGTTGACTTCTGTTCTCTTTTGTTAAGATCAATCATTGCTTGAGGAGAACTGCGTCTGAGTGTAAGGTGACATTTTAACAGTCTACACTAAGAATCCATCATTCTGTTCACTTTGGGATCTGACTTTGAGATGTTTCTGGATTCAACCCTGTCAGGCTGTCGGATCTGACAGCTTTGGTCTACCCAACTGGGGCGGAGTTTTCCTTTTCAAACTTTTCAAACAGTTGCCCTTGGTGTGTTTCACTTTGAGTTTCTCTTCAGTACTCTTCTGTCTGAAGCTCTGGTATTTCAGACTTTTTTGAGTTGCTAAACCTGATCACTATTTATTTGTAGCGCTGGTTACATGTCTGAAACAATTAAAAATTTTCATGGTGTAGGGGTTATCTCTTGAGCTAATAATTAGTGATATTCCTAGTTATTGCAAAACCATGGGTTGACAATCAGTGCCTTACACTTTCTTGTTATTTGCATCACATTAATGAATCACGTATTTTTCTGAAACTCTGATGACACAGCAAGTGGTTGATGAAGAAAGTAAAGCCAGGGGAAGCCCCTAGGCTAGGGTTTGTCTGAAGCTCCAGAGCCTCATGGCTCTAAGAAGAAAGTAGTTGGGGCTGAGAGTGAGATGGTGGCAGTCCCGGGGGCTATTGTGAATAATTCAGAAAGCTTAATGGAGATCAGAACATTGCCTGCCACAAGGCTGCACAGAATATCTAAAAGGTCAGTTTATTTTTGACAGGAGTTGTAGCAACCTTGGTTATCTCATACTGCTCAGAAACACTGGCAGTAGTATATGCCTTTGATGAATAATATATGAGAACATAAATGAATTAATACCTAATATTTTTTTATTTTACAGACATAACCTTTCAAAACAAGATAGAGTTATATTAGGTGGGGGTGGTATTTGGTGATGGCAGAGTTGGGAAAAAGCCATTTTTTAAAAGTGTCTGCTTTTCCTAATCATTTTCCTCTTACCTAATCATTTTCCTTTTACCTGTTGTGATATCTCTGTTTTATCTTTTTTGTACCTGCCCATCTCTCTTTCCTATCTTGTCCTTTCTCCTACCTCTCCTGTTGTATCAAGTTTCTTAACCATTGGAATACAGTAAAAGCCACCTGACAAATCTAGACATGAGTTGGTCGGTAAATCAAAAAAGTTAGTTAGGGACTTCCCTGGCAATCCAGTGGTTAAGGCTTCACCTTCCAATGCAGGGGGTGCAGGTTCTATCACTGGTTGGGGAGCTAAGATCCCACATGCCTTGGGGCCAAAAAAAACAAAACATAAAACAGAAGCAATATTGTAACAAATTCAATAAAGACTTTAAAAATGGTCCACATCAAAAAAAAACTTAAAAAAAAAAATTAAAAAGAGTAGATTCCTCCAGTTGGCACAGACATAGACAAGTTGATCAATGGAAGGATAGAGTCCAGAAGTAAACCACACTTACCTATACGGGTTAATTTTTGACAAAGGTGTAAAGAGAATTCGGTGAAGAGAGGATAAGGTAACAAACAGAGCTGGAAAATTGGATAACCATATGTGAAAAACAAAACAACCAAACCTGAATCCATACTCATACCTTATTAAAAAAAATTAAAAGTGGATCATAGATCTAAATGTAAAATCTAAAAAAATGGATAAATTGAATTTTATTAAAATTAAGAGCTTCTCAAAAGACATTGTTAGGAAAATAAAAAGACAAGCCACAGACTGGAAGAAAAGGACTTGTATCCAGAAAATAATGAAAAACTCCCAAAATGTAGTAACAAAACAAATGACCCATTTTTTAAAAAGTGCAACATATTTGAACACTTTGCCAAAAGAATGAAGGTGACAAACACATGACAAACGTACTCAACATCATTAGTTATTAGGGAAATGCAAGTTAAAACCACAATGAAATACCACTACACACCCATTGGAATGACTTAAAGAAAAGAATACCAATTGCTGGTAAAGATGTAAGCAAAGTAAGAAACACTCATACACTGCTGATGAAAACAGTTTGGCAGTTTCTTAAAAAGTTAAACACCTCAGCCATAAAAAGAAATAAAATTGAGCTATTCGTAATGAGGTGGATGGACCTAGAGTGTGTCATACAGAGTGAAGTAAGTCAGAGAGAGACAAATACCATATGCTAACACATATATATGGAATTTAAGAAAAAAAATGTCATGAAGAACCTAGGGGCAAGACGGGAATAAAGACACAGACCTACTAGAGGATGGACTTGAGGATATGGGGAGAGGGAAGGGTAAGCTGTGACAAAGTGAGAGAGTGGCATGGACATAGATACACTACCAGACGTAAAATAGATAGCTAGTGGGAAGCAGCCGCATAGCACAGGGAGATCAGCTCGGTGCTTTGTGACCACCTAGAGGGGTGGGATAGGGAGGGTGGGAGGGAGGGAGACGCAAGAGGGAAGAGATATGGGAACATATGTATATGTATGACTGATTCACTTTGTTATAAAGCAGAAACTAACACACCATTGTAAAGCAGTTATACTCCAATAAAGATGTAAAAAAAAAAAAAGTTAAACATATACCTATTTTGTGTCCCAGCTATTCCACTTCTCTGTATTTACCCAAGAGAAATGAAAGCATGGCCACAAAAAGACTTGTTTATGAATGTTTCTGGCAGCTTTATTTGTAATAGCCCCAAACAGAAACAACACAAATGTCTATCAACAGGAGAATGGATGAACAAAATATGGGATATCTGTGCTGTAGAATACTACTCAGCAATAAAAGGGAACAAACTGTTGATACAAGCAAAAGGGATGAGTCACAAAATAATTACACTAAAGAGGAAGAAGCCAGGATGGGGGTGGGAAGTATATACCACATGATTCCATTTATGTGGAACTTTAGGAAAGGCAAATGAACCTGTATTGGCAGATCAATTTCGCCTGGGGACGGGCGGAGGAATATAAATGGGGGGGGGGGGGCGTGTAGAGAAAATGATTACAAAGGGGCATGAGGAAATTTTGGGGGTGACAAATGTGTTCATAATCTTGATTATGATGATGGTTTCTTATATATATGTCAAAACTTACTGTATACTTCAAATATGTGTAGTTTATTACATTAATTATACCCCTCCATAAAGAAGTCCCACCCCCAATGACCTATGTACCATAAACATTTTATTTAAATCAGGAATACACATTCATTGGACAGATTTGGTTCTTTCGTTAGTTTTCATGTGTGATTCCTGCACTTGTAGGGCCATGCTGCCTTTCTTGCAAAATCTCCTTTTGTGATGCATTATCTAAGAAACCCCCCATCTCGTTCTCTTCAAAATGGAATAAGAACTTTAAAGACATGAGAAACAATATAAAGTTACCAACTCTCTAGACTTCGGGGATTTCTGTCCCCTAATCTTTTTTTTTTTTTTTTTTTTTGCAGTATGCGGGCCTCTCACTGTTGTGGCCTCTCCTGTTGCAGAGCACAGGCTCTGGACGCACAGGCTCAGCGACCGTGGCTCACGGGCCCAGCCGCTCTGCGGCATGTGGGATCTTCCTGGACCGGGGCACGAACCCGTGTCCCCTGCATCGGCAGGCGGACTCTCAACCACTGCACCACCAGGGAAGCCCAACCCCTAATCTTTTACTGTAGTATCTCCTATGTTTAACTCAACAATGTTTTTGTGTGTGTATGATTTGTCCTAACATTCCAAAGCATCCTACTAAGTTACTGAAATAGTATTTTCTTTATATAATTATATGTCAGTGGTTTATGTACTATTTTTATTAAATTACATTATTGCAGTGCCAAGTATAACTGGCATAAACAAGGTTGGGAACAAACATGACTAACTTTTGGTAAGCACACAGCTTTGCAGGGGGAAACTATGCAGACCCTGCCTAATAGTAGCTACCAGCCGCTAGCATCCACTGTACTGAAGGCATTCATCACAGTGCAGTTTTACAAAATGAATTGGAGTCAGTGCATTTGCTGGATTGGCTAAGGAAAAGTTGGCTGAGAAAGATTCTACTGCTCAAGCACGCTAATGCTGACTTTCCTCAGCTGTAAATATTAAGAGTCTCTGCCTGGGGATAGGGGTATTATTAAGGTTTAAGTGAAGTAATGTAAATAAAGTGCTTAGTGCAATAAAGTGCTTTAGCCCTTATCCTGGCATGTGGTAAGTGCTAAAAATGTGCCTAACTTTGATCATGTATGTTATTTCAGAAAACATCTTTATAACATTAGGGCAGGAAGGACCTTAGAGATTGACTCAACCCGTTTATTTTACAGATGAGAAAAGTGGCTCAATAACACACACATTGGCAAGTAGGGCTGAAGGTCGCGCAATCGCCAACAAGTTGATAATCTCAGGAGGCTTCCTCCTAAGGGGCTCCTGAAAATCTAGAGAGTTCTTTAATACCAGGGGAGGAATTGCACACTTTATGCCAGACTCATAAAAGAGCTTCTTTTGAGAGCAGCCTTACTTGTTCAGAAGGCAGATCATCTTCAATAGCTGTGAACATCTTCTAAAAACATTTGCTGAATTCTGCTTTTGAAGTGTTGGTATTCCTTCACACAGCTGAAATCAGTGGGTGTGTGAAGCAAGCTAAAACCAGGCCTCAGTGAGCCGCGAAGGGAGTCAGGAGGTTGTGGGACTAATAAACAGATGAAATCTGATTTAATAAGGTGGGTTAAAAATTTTATGAAAGCCACGTTTGGTTTTTCCCACTTGGGTGTAGCTCCAAACTAAGACCTACGCTTTCTTGGGCTGGAAAATGATGCATTTTTTCCCCTTCATGGTGAAAACAAACCTACCAGTTGTGCTATAGGGATTGTAGTTTTCATCTGAAGTTTGCCCATGGAGGCTGGCATCCACGCTCCAGACTTGGTGCAGTGAACATCGCTTGCAAATGCTAACACCTGCAATGTGATGGAAACAGCTCATGGTCACCCTGTGCTGGCCAGGATGATGCCCTTCGGTACTGGTGTTTGCCTCTACTGGCCCGATGCAGCTTGAGGGATCAAAGTTCCAATGCACCTGCTGACATGCTGCAGGGTCGTTAACCCCTGACAGGCATCTGAACTCACTCAGCCGACCAGGGCCAGTGACCTGGCTTCGGAGGCAGGAAGCCTGGGTTTAAATTGTGCCTCTTACACACTCAGACCCATCACTTAACCTTTCGAATTGTGCTTTCTGTTACAACAGGAAAATGTAAGTACCAGCTTTCTAACATTCTTAGAGTGAGGTTTAATGAATTAATAGCTTCATGAATTTATAAACTCTTTAATGAGAAATAGACACAAGAGGTTATTAAAGTGAGCAAGTCAGTAATGACTCCATTTGCTTCTACTTTAAAAAAATATGAAATTAGAACACTCCCTAACACCATACACAAAAATAAACTCAAAATGGATTAAAGACTAAATGTAAGGCCAGACACTATAAAACTCTTAGAGGAAAACATAGGCAGAACACTCTATGACATAAATCACAGCAAGATCCTTTTGGACCCACCTCCTAGAGAAATGGAAATAAAAACAAAAATAAACACATGGGACCTAATGAAACTTAAAACCTTTTGCACAGCAAAGGAAACCATAAACAAGACCAAAAGACAGCCCTCAGAATGGGTGAAAATATTTGTAAATGATGCAACTGATAATGGATTAATCTCCAAAATTTACAAGCAGCTCATGCAGCTCAATATCAAAAAAACAAACAGCCCAATCCAAAAATGGGCAGAAGACCTAAATAGGTATTTCTCCAAAGAAGATATACAGATTGCCAACAAACACATGAAAGGATGCTCAACATCACTAATCATTAGAGAAATGCAAATCAAAACTATAATGAGGTATCACCTCACACCGGTCAGAATGGCCATCTTCAAAAAATCTACAAATAATAAATGCTTGAGAGGGTGTGGAGAAAAGGGAACCCTCTTGCACTGTTAGTGGGAATGTAAGTTGATACAGCCACTATGGAGAACAGTATGGAGGTTCCTTAAAAAACTAAAAATAGAACTACCATATGACCCAGCAGTCCCACTACTGGGCATATACCCTGAGAAAATCATCATTCAAAAAGAGTCATGTACCACAGTGTTCATTGCAGCTCTATTTACAATAGCCAGGACATGGAAGCAACCTAAGTGTTCATCAACAGATGACTAGATAAAGAAGATGTGGCACATATATACAATGGAATATTACTCAGCCATAAAAAGAAATGAAATTGCGTTATTTGTAGTGAGGTGGATGGACCTAGAGTCTGTCATACAGAGTGACGTAAGAAAGTGAAAAACAAATACCATATGCTAACACATATGTATGGAATCCAAAAAAAAAAAAAGGTTATGAAGAACCTAGGGACAGGACAGGAATAAAGACACAGACGTAGAGCATGGACTTGAGGACATGGGGAGGGGGAAGGGTAAGCTGGGACGAAGTGAGAGAGTGGCATGGACTTATATATACTACCAAAGGTAAAATAGATAGCTAGTGGGAAGCAGCCACATAGCACAGGGAGATCAGCTCAGTGCTTTGTGTCCACCTAGAGGGGTGGGATAGGGAGGGTGGGGGGAGATGCAAGAGGGAGGAGATATGGGAACATATGTATATGTATAGCTGATTCACTTTGTTATAAAGCAGAAACTAACACACCATTGTAAAGCAATTATACTCCAATAAAGATGTTAAAAAAATAGCATCTGGGACTTTTCTGGTTGTCCAGTGGTTAAGACTCCATGCTTCCACTTCAGGGGCACAGGTTTGATCCCTGGTCAGGGAACTAAGATTTTGGATGCCGTGTGGCAAAAAAAAAAAAAAAGCATCTATCCCTGCCTTTAACTTTTGGTGTTAAACATCTGTGACTTTCTCACTAAAATAAATCTTTCACATGTCATTCTTGACATGCTAAATGCTAGTCAATTCAGCATTTATTGAGCACATACTATGTGCAGGAGTAGGAGCCAAAAGGAGTCATGATTATTTGTTCAGAAGGCTGCTCACCTTCAATAGCTGTGAACATCTTTTAAAAACTCTGCTGAATTCTACTTTTGAAGTGGTGGCATTCCGTGAGAGGTGATAAGACTCCTCGAGGTATGTACAACTAAAATACTTCTTGCTCAAAATTACTGTGTTCATCTGTGATTACCCTAACAGCGAAATGAAATTGTAAATGTAGATCCTTTTTAAAATAACGAATTGAAGTTCTAACAAAGCGTTTGACTTACAAGGTTTGCGTTTTTCAATTAAGAAGAATTTTATTAGATTGAAAAAAACTCTGAAAGAGAAATTTCATTCCTGGCATGTCTCTCGTTTACATTTTTGTCAGGTTTATTAATGCATATGTAGCACTTTGTGTGCAGGGAAGCAAGAGCTTTTTGAAGAATTGTGTTGGAATCGCAGTCATTTTCCAGATGTCTTTAATCTGGTGTCTGTGTAGGCGGGATATAGGCTCTGGTTCTTACTCTTTTGAAATTGGGATTTTAACTTTAAGCATTTATATGATGTTTAGTGTAAGAAGTACTAATGTTTTATTATAGCTTTCGAGGTAAAAACATTGCAAAGGAGGTGACAGGCATATTGTTTCTGTTGCTAAAAAGTTTATAATTTCTCTTAAAGCTGATGTGCATATTTGGATTTGCATTAGTTGAAAGTTTTAAGAAAATATCTCTAGCAAATCATCTAAGCTATGGAAGAAAGTGTATTCAAAATTGCTAAAATTCAAAAGAGAGGATTTTATCTAAGAAGAATGATGTTTAAGATAGTCAAGTTGAAGTTTTTTTCTTTTAGAACTTCTATTTTGAGATTGGAACAAGTACTTTGGTACTACTAGTTTTCTTGGTTTACATATAATTTTAATTAACAAGATACTAATTATGAATGTAAAGATTTCAAAATTTATCATTAAAGCTCAAAGAAAGAAAATCAGAAATGTCTTGAAGTAAATGGTCTGCTTGTGGAGATGTGCTCATTTTGAAAGTATACACTTCCGGGTCAGATTTCTAATGTGGGTCAAGGAAGTAAGCTTTCAACTCTTCAAAAATAATACTCTCTCTGCAGCTGTCAGGGGGTGCAGGAGCGGGGAGGGCAGAGCCAGATGAAAACAGAGCTTTATACGATTGCAGTGTCAGCATTTAGCAAGGATGCTCTTATTGTTATGAAGTTGCCCAGATGTGGGGTACAGAGATGATGCTAGACTGTTGTGCTCTGGAAATGATGTGATAGGATTCCAGGCAGATACCACTCTGATTATGCCCTGAGGGCCGGGCCTATGTTTTCAACATCTTGTATTCATAGTGACCAGGACAGAGCCTTACCCATCAGCTAAATGAACAGTTGAATGCACTAGCAGCTCTGCATGCCAGAGACACGAAAGTGCTAGTTGTGGGAGAATTCAAAGAGTTTTTCTTTTCACATGTTATACCATAGCATACATTATCCTGTGTTCCCTGGTTTTGTGGTTTTGATGCCTGCTCCTTTGGGGATTCCTTTTAGAAAATCAAATATCAAAATATTAAAAGGAAAGAACTACTTAGGTCATAAGAACTGACATTTATTCTGGGGCATTGGTAAAAAGTCACTTCATCTCTCACATATTTAAAAGAAAGGTGATCATGTTTATGATTGTTTAAGTAGTTAAGATTAAAAACTCAGAATTAGAGAATGTCAGAAATAGAAGTCACCTTAAAAATCCTCTTTGTCAATCCGCCTCCTATAGAAAGGGAAACAGATACAAGCATCACTTAGAACCGAGGGCTTCAGAGCCATCCCATCCTGTCCAGTGACCAAGAGCCACAAGTGGCCATTCTAATTAAATTTTAAAATATTTAAAATAGGGCTTCCCTGGTGGTGCAGTTGTTGAGAGTCCGCCTGCCGATGCAGGGGACACGGGTTCATGCCCCGGTCTGGGAAGATCCCACGTGCTGCGGAGTGGCTGGGCCCGTGAGCCATGGCCGCTGAGCCTGCGCGTCTGGAGCCTGTGCTCCGCAATGGGAGAGGCCACACCAGTGGGAGGCCCGCGTACCACAATAAAAAAAAAAATTTTAAATAAAAATACCCTTCCCAAGTTGCACTATTTTAAGTTCTCCATAGCCATGTGTGGCTAGTGGCTATCATACTGGGCTGGGCCAATTGTAAACTTTTGCCTCATTGGAGAAAGTTCTGTTGGACCTTGCTGGACTAGACTTTTTCATCACAACTCTTTCCTCTCCACCTTGAAAAACCTTAATATACAGGTTCCTGATAATTGGCCCCTAGCACTGGGTCATATATTTCAACAAAGAACTTAAGATTGGAAACCATGTGTGAAATGATTCTGTTACTTATTATGCATTTTTGGTTCTCCTAGGAGGGAGGTGTACCCGGGAGCCCCATGGAGTGTGTGTGGTTCAGACATCAACAGTCTTGAATGAGCAATCACAGGGCATGTTCCCCAGACAGAATGGAAACTGGCTGTTGGCCCTTGCCTGCCTCATGTGAAACACCAAGGTTAATTTCAGGTCTGTGTCATGTGAAAGTAACTTCCTAATGCTGGTGTTCTTATTTAGCATGTCTGCTTAACTAAGCCTCTTCTATGAGTAGCTAAACGTACATGTAATTCAGTTTTCTTTTTAATTTTCAATTAATTAATTTATTTATTTTTGGCTGCGTTGGGTCTTTGTTGCTGCACACAGGCTTTCTCTAGTTGAGAGCGGGGTGTGGGGGGGTACTCTTCGTTGCTGTGTGTGGGTTTCTCATTGCAGTGGCTTCTCTTGCTGTGGAGCACGGGCTCTAGGCACCCAGGCTTCAGTAGTTGTGGCACACAGGCTTAGTTGCTTTGCGACATGTGGGATTCTCCCAGACCAGGGCTCCAACCTGTGTTCCTTGCATCGGCAGGTGAATTCTTAACCGCTGCGCCACCAGGGAAGTCCCCATAATTCAGTTTTTAATAATCTATTATTAATGGCTTTTTTTTGAGTTGATAATATCTTATGGACCTTTATCAGACTTAATCCAAGATGAGTTTCCTTTGTTGACTGGTTCCGATAGATCACAGTACTAATTGGATTATTCTGAGTAACAGTGAAATAAGTGGAGGCTGAATCCTGGTTTTTACTCCTGGTTTATTTATTCAACTAATTAACATTTGGGGTCTCCTCTAAAGTCACAGGTCTTGTAGATATACTTGATTATTTAATGTCAGCTGAGGGATGTAAGCTAAGGACATTGAGGGAAATAAAATCTTGGAGTATAGTTTTAGCTCAGAAAGCTCTTTACAGCTATTAATCAAATGTCACCTTTACGAAGCCTACGCTGACCACCCTATTTAAACAGCAATCCTCTGGCATCCCTGATGTCCCTTTTCCTGCACTATTTTTTAATAGCAGTCATCACCTTCTGTCTTATTTATTATGCTTATTGTTTATTGTGTGTGTGTCTCTCTAATAAAATCTAAGCCCCTTAAGGGCATGTATTTTTCTGGGGTGGGTGTGGGTGTCTGTTTCACTGGTATATGCCAAATATCTAGAATAGTGCTTTGTCACAGAGTAGGTGCTCTGAGTAGTTATTGAATGAATGAATAAATAGGTGACCAGGATCACAGAGAGGGATGTTTTCATTTGATCACTCCATTAAGACTACTGCGAAGTTCATCAGTGGCCTCCATGTGTTAAAGCTAGTGGTCATTTCTCAGTCCTCACTGTACTTAAATTATGAACGTTTAATACAGCAATCACTCCCTTTGCCAGGGCACCATGCCACAGGTTCCAGTTTTTCCTCTTACCTTACTGGCTAGCTTCCTCTCAATCCCTCCCCACCTGGCTCTTTTCATCTCCCCACTCACTTAACCGTGAAGTACCCAGTGGTCACTCTTCGACCTTCTTCTTTGTTCTATCTATACTCATGGTCTCATCCTGTCTCCTGACTTTAAATGCTAACCATATAGTGAGGATACCTACATTACATATCTAGCCTAGACTTCCCTAAAGTCTAGGCTGCATTAGTTCAAAAACAAATGAACCCCACATTTCAGTGGCTTTTACACTGACACACATTATTTCTTGCTCATGGGTTTGTAGTTCAGCTGCATCTCAGCTCCAGGCTATAGGTTGGGTTCAGATTTTTCCCTTGTTCCATAGATGGATCTTTTCTGTCTTCTCATTCTAGGTACCAGTCTGAAGGCGCCACCTGTCTGGTCTGGTCTATTCTCTTGTAGCAGAGAGCAGGAATGAAAGGGTAGGTGGGGATTTTTGATGGCCAAGACCAAAGTCAATAAAATAGGGAAGTATACTCCATCAACTGAAAGGGAGAGAATGATGCCAAACAATACAATCTAGCAGAATGTCTATTAGACATTTCAGGCTTCACACCGAGTTTCTGATCTTTCCCTCCAAAACTGCTCCTCCCATAACCCTCTCCGTTTTAGTTACCGGCAACTCCAATTGCTTAGACCAAGATCCTTCAGATCATGCTGGACTCTTCTTTTTCATATTCTATATCCAATATTTTAGAAAGTACTGTCAACTCAGCCATTGAATTATGTTTAGAATCCAAACACTTCACACAGCCCAGTGCTGCTGCTTGGTCATTGTCAATGTCACTGTCAAGAGACAAAGTCATTGTTTCTTTTTTTTTTTTTGCGGTACGCGGGCCTCTCACTGTTGTGGCCTCTCCCACTGTGGAGCACAGGCTCCGGACGCGCGGGCCTAGCGGCCATGGCTCACGGGCCTAGCCGCTCCACGGCACGTGGGATCTTCCTGGACCGGGTCACGAACCTGCGTCCCCTGCGTCAGCAGGCGGACTCTCAACCACTGCGCCACCAGGGAAGCCCTCTCAGGAAAAATTTTAATGAACCCAGATTCTTGCATCTTCCCACACATAGAAAAGCACTAAAATCATTCACTTGAGATATTGGTTCTTTGTGATTAGCAGTAGCCTTTTACCAAGATGTATGCATGACTGCATGTATTCCCTTGCCAAAAATCATATATAAACTGCCTTCTCTCTCACCTCTTCAGAGCAGTTCCCTCAGAGCTACTGAAAGGCTATCTCCTGGGCTATACTCCTCAGCAAGACCCAGAATAAAACTTAAACTTACAACTCTTATGTTGTGTGTTTTTCTTTACGTTGACAACTGGAATGATCACGAGGAGACATTTGTCAAAAATAAATGTAAAATATGTGCAGGGGTCCCAAAAGCCAGCTCCGTGTTATGATGGGGATGACATACTTACGGGGAACATTTGACTCAACATGGATCAGGATGCCATGCAGAAATGTGGAATCTAGAACTACACTCTCCATAAGGTATCCATTTAACACACCGGGCTGTGCAAAATAAAATTAGTTAAATAAAATAAAACACAAATTTTAGTTCTTTGGTTTCAGTAACCACATTTCAAGCACCTACTAGCCCAAGGAGGCTGGTAGTTACTGAGTGAGACAGTGCAGCTGTAGAACATTTCTGTCATTGCAGGAAGTTGTGTTGGATGGTGCCAGTCTAGAGTGCAGACAGTGGTCACATCTTTCTACCATGCACTGGTCCTACCACATCAAGGATATGGTCATGCTGGGTCTGAGTAACACATTTCAGAGGGACATAGACCAAATAGAGCATTTTAGATCAGAAGGCCTGGAAAATGAGAGAAATGAAAATCATGCCCTACGAGGCACGTGGAAGGACCTGGGTAATTAGCTAGGAGAAGGGACAGCACCTCCTCTACGCTGAGCGTCAAGGCTAACACGAGGAAGAGGAAGGAGATGGCCTCATGGCCCAAGGGGTAAACCAAAGACTAAACTAGTGGACGTTAGAGGAAGCAGGAATCGTTACGCTATGCAAACTCAATAATTTAGAGGGGTTCTGGAGTCAGAGAGCCTGTGTTCAAATCCTGCACTGAATCTTCCTTTTTGGATGAATTTGGGCAGGTTATGTAACCTCTCTAAGCTCCATTTCTCTCATCTGTAGAATAGGATCATATTAGTATCTTCCTCACTGCGTTATTGAGGAGAATAAAAAATATTATATAGACAAAATTGAATATCTAACAAGTTAACTAGTATTATTATGTCATATTCTATCTGATATAAGGAAGATTCATCTAAACACTGAATGAGCTGCTCTGGGGTTATCAGTTCCCGTCGCTGGAGATGTTTAATGTGATGACAATTTTTGGGCAGGGAGTATGGAGGGGACTGAAACTCTGAGTAAGAGGCTGAATTGGAGTATTAAGTTTCCTTCCTGTATAAGCATGTATGGTTATTTTGTTTTGTTTTGTTTCATTTTCTGTCTGTTTTCACCAAGGCTGTCCCCAGGTCTTGAGCATTTTTGACTCGGTCAGGTGACAGTTCATACTTTCTTGCTGACCTTGAGGGATGGAGCAGGAGGGAGAGGAAGGGAGGGAAGGAGCTGAGCCTGAGCCTCTGGGTCCTGCCCAGTACCCACCAGTCGGTGCTCCTCAAGAAGAGACTAGAGAAGCATAAGGCCAGTCCTCAGACCAGTGCACGTGTTCTGGAGAGAACGAGGGCCAGAGCAGCCCCAGAGTTCTGTGGCAGGTTCTGAGCGAAGTCCAGAGTGGTGTATGCCTGTCCTCCCAGCAGCTCACCTAATGGCTAACTGTGGATTTGTAGTAGCTGATAGTTGCTGTAAGTGCCCTGTCTAAACTGAATTGTAGAAGTTAAGGAATAAGGCATATAAGAAATTTTATCAGGTCAGCAGTCAAAATGATCGGATGGAAACATTTTCAAAACTACTTTGCACAGGGCTTCCCTGGTGGTGCAGTGGTTGAGAGTCTGCCTGCTGATGCAGGGAACACGGGTTCGTGCCCTGGTCTGGGAAGATCCCACATGCCGCGGAGCGGCTAGGCCCATGAGCCATGGCCGCTGAGCCTGCGCGTCCGGAGCCTGTGCTCTGCAACGGGAGAGGCCACAGCAGTGAGAGGCCTGCGTACTGCAAAAAAAAAACTACTTTGCACAGAACCTTGCAAAAAGAAGGGGGTTGGGTTGGATGGAAAACATGATGAATGAATCTTTATGGGTAAAAATATGAGCTAACATAAATATTTAATACCTAATACTCAAGTTTTTGCTCACCTGGACTGTATTCAAAAGTAAAATCATAGTAAAATACCAGATACTTTAGCAGGGCCTCAGATACAATTCTCACACTAGTAGCTTAAGAAGTTTTAGTTTGTGAATATTAATTTCTCCCTTAAGTCTATGTATCTTGCATCCAACAGGGCACTTCTTTGCCCATTTCCTATCATTTGCGTTTACCTGGTCTCCTGCCAGAGGAGGAGGCTCACCTGTACAGCTTATTAGAATATGCCTGGATGATGGCTGTGCCTCGTGGCTAAAACACCTGGATCTCTCTGTAGGGAAGGGGTGTTCAGGTTCTGCTGTCCAGCTGCAAAAGTGTGACCGCATCACTGTGTGTTGGGGTCTTGACTTAATAGGGTGTTTATTTACTAACTAGCCTAATGTCTGTCTGTCTGTCTGTATTTTAAGATTTCCTGATGTCATTAGACACTAAAAACGTTTAAAAATGTATTTTCCTAATCATTGTCAGAAATGTGCTGTTAGCACATGTAGAGGAGTTTGTGAATACAGGGAAAGGATTTAACACTTTGAGAGTTTTCCTGGCAAGATTTTCTGAAAGGCAGGCCAAGAGGATGCTTAGGGCATCTGCAAAACAGCTATTTTGAGAACAAAATTCCAAATATTTTATTTGTTAATTGGTAACTCAAGAAACAAACCAAAACAAAACAATAAAGAAGTCATCATGACTTCTTAATCTAAGCTTAGTGACAGTGGGGATAGAACACAGGGAAACATGGGAAACCCGGATTCCCCCCAATTCCATACTTTGAGATATACTCTGTGGAGTGAATTGTGGCGGGTTCCTCGAGTGGGTTTGTCAGTTGTGGAGAGGAGATACAGCTTTATCACCTTTCTAGTGTAGATCATTCATTCTTCTGACCCTAATGCCTCACCCAGCATCTGGTTCAGGGTGAGTCCTTAGTAACTGTGGTCTGTGTCAAACTGCCCTGGCTGGCTTGCCCACTGCTCACTTAAGTGGAATACAGCCTGGATCCCAACTGTAGTTTAGTTTCGTTTGTTCAGAGCAAAATAAGCTTTCTTGAGACTTTTTCAGCCTAACCATGGTAAACAATCACTAACTCTGGCAGAAGATGAGGTCACCTTAACCTCTGTGTAAAGGTGGTTCAGGCCCGTGGCTGGGTGCCGGGCCGACCCGGCTAGCCACGACGCCGGCTACGTCTTCAGTGCTCAGTAGGTGGCGCTCGTGCTCTCTGTGCCAGAGCCGGCGGCAGCCAGCGCGGAGGCCGTGGGTTTGGTCCAGATGGTCAACTCAAAGCAGCTCCTTGGGCAAGCAGCTGCACAAACCCATGATCGGCGCGGTGGCAGCCGCTTCCGACTGTCCCTGCTCGCAGGCTGGTTCAAAGTAAAGGCCTTTGGAATCCGTGAGGCTGGAGACAAGAAGCGAAGCCACTGTCTAAAATAAGCAGGTTAGGAGTCTGCTCTCTGGTTCCCTGTAGGAGGGTCCGGGAGCAGCTTGGAGGCTGAGACGAGGCTGCAGGGAGGCTCTTCCCTCCTGTAACTCTGTTCTGGAAAATCTCATCAATGTGGCCAACTCTCTTGGAACCAAATTAGTGAAAATCAAGAACATCTTGAACCAGTGACAGAATTACATTTTTTATACCTATGTGCTGGCTTCTGGTCAGTCTTAATTCCTAACATTCTGTCTTATTGCCAATATAAGAGCATTAGCCCTCCTCAGACAGTGCCTCCCTCTATTTGGGGTATAGAAAATATGGTCACCATAATTACCCTCCATTTTCTGACAGCTGAGTCTCAAGCAATGTTATGGACTGAATGTTTGTGTTCCCCCCAAGTTCCTTTGTTGAAATCCTAATCCCCAATGTGATGGTATTAACAGGTGGGGCCCTTGAGAGGTGATTAGGTCATAAGGGTGGAGCCCTCATGAATGGGATTAATGCCCTTGGAAAAGAGGCTCCAGAGAGCTTTCTCACCCCTCCCACCAGGTGAGGACACAGTGAGAAGATGGCCATCTATCAACCAGGAAGCAGGCTCTCACCAGACACTGAATCTGGTGGCACCTTGATCTTGGGCTTCCCAGCCTCCAGAACTGTGAGAAATAAATTTATATTGTTTATAAGCCACTCAATCTGAGGTATTTTGCTATAGGTGCCTGAGTGAACTAAGACAACTGTATTCTATGTCAAACTCTGCAGTTGCTGGCTTGCCCCCTCTTCCTACCTAATTCAAACTTAAACTCTTATACAACTTGATGGGAAACCATGAGCCACTGGGATTTGGTTTTTGCTAGTCTCAGTTTATAGGATGAATACCTGCCATGTTAGCAAATCCTTGTCCACCTTGAAGAGAAAGGCAGTAGCTGTCTTTTTAAAATTTGAATGGATACAAAGCAACTTCTCAGAGAGATGAATCCACTTGTGGATCATCTCCTTTGTGTCTGACAAATGCCTGGCGAATATGCTGCCACCCCTTCTCTCTAGGGTAGGCATTATTAATTTATCATGGCACACTTTCCTGCTGGACCAGTTGTGGCCTCAGATGCTTTGGCACACGGGAAAAAATTTATTTGTCTGGTTTCAACTATGGTTGATCTTTAATATTTTCATTATATTAGATAATAATAAAGGTCAAAATATTAGCTGAAACAAAAAAACAGATACCTTAGAGTTGGTTCTTTAAAGAAACAGAAACTCTAAGGAAAGCCATAGGGAATCATTTAATTTTAGAGCTCAAAGGAAGTATGATGAATTTCCAGAATCTCAAGATGATGAAGTTGATGCTCAAAAGACAAGCTGGGTGAGAATTCTGCTTCTGGTGAGGGTGGAATCACTTGTTGCAGGGTAACCTTCCCTCCAAGAACAACTAGCAAAGATGGAGAATATGCATAGAATACCTGTGTGAAGGCACTGGAGTGCTACTCAGACAGCAAAAATTTGAAGGGACAAGGTCCTTAAGAAAAAGAAAAAAAAGAAATGAAGTGACATTCTGACTGGTTTTCTCCCTCAAGGCACTTGCAAATATCCAAGCTGTGGCTGAGAGGCTGAGAAGCTAAGCTACGTTTCCAATAGTTTTATGGGGCACGAAGAACAAAAATTGGTGTTTAGGGACAGCCAGTGATCTAGGGTCTTGGCACCACTCAGGTTTTAGGTTGGGACCCTCAAATTACTATACCATAGGAAATAGAAGACTCTTTAAAAAGTCAGAAGCCCAACTTCAAGTCACTTCAATTTATGATTAGGTAAGATAATCTGCTCCAAGTTAACTGCCTGTTGGAAGCAAAAATAAACTCCCTTCAGGAAGATAATGCAATCTAGAGCTTTAAATTATCTCAAAAATTTTTAATAGAAAATGCCCTGCATTCAGACAAAAATTATCTAGTATCCCTCAAGGGAAAATTACTGAAAACTGAGTGGGGAAACACTCAAGAGATTTGAATATTGCAATTATCAGGCATGGAAGTTAAAATAATTGTGATTAGTATGTTCAAGAATTGAAATGATGAGATAGAAATTGCACTGGAAACTATAAGAAATCAGATGGAATATCTAAACTTGAAAATTAATATCTAAAATTAAGATTTCAATGGATTCATTTCACAATGGTTTAGATATAGTTGAAGAGAGAGAACATAAGCTGAAAGATGACTCAGGGGAAGGCAGAAAAGGATTAGATGGAGTTAAACTGAACTAAGGCCCTGCTTTGGCCAGAAAGTGGTAAATTTAATACTATTTATTAGACTTTAATAGTCAGAGATGAATGCTGAAATCTCTATGGTAACCACTAAATACATAATGCAATATTGTAGAATTAAAAATAGCCAGGTAAAGAGGGAGAAATGGGATAATAAAAATAAGAAAAATTCATAGTCTAAAGGAAGACACAAGAAGAAAGGGAAAAAAGAAACATAAAGCAGAAGGAACACATTAAAAACAAATAGCAAGATGGTGAGTTTGATTTTATATATATCACTTATTGTATGTAAATAAATACAAATTCTAATTAAAAGAGAGAAAATGTCAGAATGAATAAAACAAAATAAATAAACAAAAAACAAATCAAAACAAAACCCAGCTCTATGTTGTACACAAGTGCATGATGCAAAGTATAAGAATCCAAGAAAGTTGAAAGTAAAAGGATGGAAAATGACATAGCATGTAACTATTAACCAAAAGAAGCTCATTTACCTGTACATATATCAGATAAAGTAGACTTTAAGGCAACAAGTGTTAATAAAGATAAAAAGGAACATTTCATAATAATAAAATGGTCATTCCAACATAAGAATATCACAATTGTAAATTTATATACACCTGATGTTGTATAAGGTAATGCTTGGTAGAACAAAATGGAGAAATATGAAAATCTGCAATTATAGTAGGAGATTTTAACATACCTCCCTCAGTAACTGATAGAACCAGTGACCAAAAATCAATCAGTCAATGAGGATAAAGAAGATTTGAACAACATGATTAACAAAACTGACCAAACTGGGACTTCCCTGGTGGCACAGTGGTTAAGAATCCACCTACCACTGCAGGGGACACCGGTTCGAGCCCTGGTCTGGGAAAATCCCATATGCCATGGAGCAACTAAGCCTGTGTGCCACAACTACTAAGCCTGTGCTCTACAGCCCGCAAGCCACAACTACTGAGCCCGCATGCCACAACTACTGAAGCCTGCGTGCCTAGAGCCCGTGCTCCCCAACAAGAGAAGCCACCTCAATGAGAAGCCTGTGCACTGCAACGAAGAGTAGCCCCCGGGCTTCCCTGGTGGCGCAGTGGTTGAGAGTCCGCCTGCCGATGCAGGGGACACGGGTTCGTGCCCTGGTCTGGGAGGATCCCACATGCCGCAGAGCGGCTGGGCCTGTGAGCCATGGTCGCTGAGCCTGCGCATCCAGAGCCTGTGCTCCGCAACGGGAGAGGCCACAACAGTGAGAGGCCTGCGTATCACAAAAAACAAACAAACAAACAAACAAACAAACAAACAAAAGAGTAGCCCCCGCTCGCCACAACTAGAGAAAGCCTGTGTGCAGCAATGAAGACCCAATGCAGCCAAAAATAAATAAATAAATAAATAAATTAAAAAAAATTGACCAAACTGTTGTATGCCGAATATATAGAACATTGCACTGAACAACTACCCACAGAACATTTACCAAAATTGACCTATGCTGAGCCATAAAGAATTTCAAATGAATTAAATCCTACAGAATATGGTTTATGACCATAACAGTATTAAACTATTAATTAAAAGCTTAAGAAAAGATAAATAGAAAATTTTCTGTTTAGAAATGAATCAATATACCTTTAAACGTATGTCAAAGAAAAACTAGTGAAAATAAGAAAACATGTTGAATGATAATAATCAATATAATAGATCAAAACTTGTGGAATGCAGTTAAAAATATTCTTAAGTAGTCTTTAATTCATATGTTAGAAAAGAAGAAAGGAAGAAAATAATCTAAACATCTATCTCAAGAAGTTAGAAAAAGAACAGCAAATGAAACATCAAGAAATTAACACAAATTAATGAAACAAAACAAAATGTGCAATTAAAAAAGATAAAATAGATGAAAACAAAAGCCAATAGTTGGTTCTGTGAACAATATAATTGATAACCCTCTTATAAGACTTATAAAAGACATAGGGAGAAGGCATAAATTACCACTATCACAAGTGAAAAATACTACAGATATTACAAAATTTTAAAAAAATTTAAGAGGCTATCATGAATAATTTGTGCCAATAAATTTGAATATTTAGGTGCAATGGATTAATTTCTTGAAAATATGGCATTCAGTAACTGATAGAAACAATGGGAAAATTTATTAAAGAAAATTAAATCCATAATTTAAATCCTTTTCACGCAAAACTCCAGACCCAGATAACTTAACCCAAGAATTCTAATATTTAAAGATAGAAGAACACTTAACATACACAAACTCTCCCTAAGAATAGACAAATAAGGAACACTCCCCAATTCATAATGACAAGGACATTATAAGAAGAGAAAGTTAAAGCAATCTCTCTCATGAACATAGATGCAAACATCCTAAACAAAACATTAGCAAACCAAATCTACTAATGTAAAAAGGATATTACTTCATGACGGAGTTCAATTTATTCCAAAAATTTATATTTAGCCTAACATTTGAAAATCAATCACTGTAATCTATCACATTAACAGAAGAAAACAAGAAAAATCATGATTGTCTGAACAGATACAGAAAAAACATATTATAAAATTCATGTCTATTTACAATAAATATTCATAGCAAATGAAATAGAAGGTATCATACTTAATCTTATAGAAAATGTCTACAGAAGTCATAACAGCAAACATCCTATTTAATAGTGAAATATTATGTGTTCCCTTGAGATCAGAAACTAAAGAAAGAAGACTGCTGTCACCAGACATATTCAAATTCTATCAGAGGTCCTTACCAGTACAATAACTTAAGAAAAATGAACAAAAGGTATAATAAGTGGAAAGTGAGAAATAAATGACATTATTTGTAGATAACATTATTGTGTGCTCAGAAAATCCAAAAGCATCTAAAAATGGCCTATTAGAATTAACTAGTGAATTTGATAACCTTGCTAGCTGCAAGGTCAATATGTAAAAAAAAAAATTCTATTTCTACATAAAATCAACAAACATTTAGAAAGTAAAACTTGGCTATGTCGTTTTCAATATCATCAGAAAACACCAAACACCTAGAATTAAACCTAATGAAAAATGAGCAAAAACACCCCCAAAATGATAAATTGTTATTGGAAAATATTTAAAGAAAACTGAAATAAATGGAGATACTTACCACATTTATGGATTGGAAAACTCAATATTGTAAAAATATAAATTCTCCCCAAATTGATTTATAGATTAAATCCAATCCCTATGAAAAATCCCTGTGTGTGTATGTGTATATATGTGTGTGTGTAAATTGATAAGCTGATTCTAAATTACACATGGAAGTAAAAGGCTAAGAATAGCCAATACTACCTTGAAGAACAACTAAGTAGGAAGATGTAGATTATCAGCTATAAATACTTATGATAAAGCTACAGTAATTAAAACAATGTGGTGTTCGTGCAAGCATGAACAAATCAATCAGTGGAACAGAAGTCTAGAGAAAGACCCACCCACATATGGACTTTCAATTTATGACTAAGATAACACTAAAGCAATGGAGAAAAATGTTTTGCTTAAATAAGTGGTGCTTGATGAATGGCCTATCTATGTAGAAAAAATTGATCTGCCCCCTATGTCAATATTTATTCAAAAATTCATTCTGGGTGGACTGGTAATTCTGGTAAACACCAGAGCTTCTGTAAGATAATGTGAGAGAATATCTTCATTATTTGGGGGTTGACAAAGATTTCTTAAAGAGGACACACATGTATTTGTCAAAAGGTAAAATATTGATAATTGAACAACATTAAAATTGAGAAATTCTGTTTATCAAAATATATTATTAAAAGAATAAAAATTCACAGAGCCACAGAATAGGAGAATTGATTTGCAATTACAGTTATTAATAAAGCATTTCTTTCCAGAAATATGAGAAAGTTACAAATGAACAAGAAAAAGACCGATGACCCAACAGGAAAAAAAGGGAAAAAAATCATGCATGTCAAAAAAGAGGATATCCATCCACTTGGCCAGTAACTATAAGAAAAGATGTTCAACCTCATTAATCATCCAGGAAAGGCAAATTCAAATGACAATCAGATACTGTTACACACACCCAAATGGCTAAAATTAAACTGCCTGATGATACCAAGAGGAGGACATGGAGCAACGGCAGCTCTCATACACTGGTTGTTGAAATAATCGGTACAATCTCTTTGGAAAACGATTTGGTAGTATCTCCTATAGCTGAAGAGGCACATGCCATATAACCCAACAGTTCCTCTCCTAAGTATATAGTTAGGAAATGTCACAGCAAAGTTATTTGTAGCAGCCAATAATTGGAAACAATTTAAATGTCAGCCAGCATTAGAATGGACAAATAAATTGTGGAATAGTCATATAATAGATCACTGTATGACAGTGAAAATGAATGAACTACTCCTACAATCATGGATGTGTAACATGGATGAATCTCACATGTATAGTTTCGAACAAAAGAAGACAGACACAGAAGAATACTTTTATAAAGTAAAAAACCCAAACAACAACAACAGCATACATATACATATATACACACAGAAGTAAAACAAATCCTTGTTGCTGTACATCAGGAAGGTTGCTCCCTCTGGAGGTGTGGAGGTGAGGGAACTTCTAGAACGCTCGGCTATGTTTTATTTCTTGACCTGGGTGGTAGTTTACACGAGAGAATTCTCGTTGTACTAATTCAGTATTTTTGAAATAAATGGATTTTAAAGATATGTTGAGAAATTAAAGAGAAAAATGAGATTTTTAAAACATTTTGATGTAAGTTCAATGATTATCATTGTAAACTCTTCTTTTTGGTGTGCCGCACTTCAATGATTTCAGCTTTCTCCTCATCCTTTCCCAGGGCTCTCTGAATGCAGATGGGCAGCAACCTGACTCTCACCCTCTTAAACAAAAGGGGAAATGTTTGATCTGTAAAGGCCAACTGGATTCAGGGGCTCAAATGTGGTTATCAGGATTATGTCTGTTCTCTCATCTTGCAACTCCACTCCCTTCCTCTTTTTTTTTTTTTTTTTTTTTTTTTTGCGGTACGCGGACCTCTCACTGTTGTGGCCTCTCCCGTTGCAGAGCACAGGCTCTGGACGCGCAGGCCCAATGGCCATGGCTCATGGGGCCAGCCGCTCCGCAGCATGTGGGATCTTCCCGGACCGGGGCATGAACCTGTGTCCCCTGCATCGGCAGGTGGACTCTCAACCACTGTGCCACCAGGGAAGCCCCTCAGTCCCTTCCTCTTGACACTATTCTGCACGAAGACTATCTTCACGTGGTAGACAGAATTCCAGCAGAAAGAACCAAGAGGTAGATTTCACTGGGCCCTTCTGAGTAAACTTAGGCACACTGAATTCAAGGGGCTTCAGTGCCCACAAACCCCAAGATAACAGAAGAGTAAAAACAGTGTGGTTGCCCTGAAGCAAATGCAACTTCATGACATGTCAAGTAGCCTCCCGCCCCTCTTTACAGCAGATTGAACCCCCTCCTCTGTGGAAATCCTGGAGCTGCTGCTGTCTGTGAACTAAACACCATATGGAGTGTGATGCTGCTTCAGGCTGCCCCACAGGCTAGGATGGGTGAGGGCGGCTAAGGGTCTGTGCTTGATGGCCCCATCTAGACTCTATGTATCCAGGACACAGTGCTTCCTCCAAAGAAAGGATGCGGGCAGGCAAGAGCCATGTGTCCGCTCTTTGCTAAATAATTTTTACTTTTGCACATTAGAAAAAGTGTAATGCACACTGCCAAAATGCCCAAATGGACAAGAAAAAGACAGACACCAAATACTGTACCCACAGGTTATGACTACTGGTTTGCTTCATCCTTGCTAATATTTGATATTATCAATATTGAAATTTTTGTCAGTCTAATGAGCAAAAGTGATAGCATCTCATTGTTTTACTTTGTATTGGCCTGATGTGTTTTGGTCATTTTCATTTCTTCTTCTATGAACTGCCCATCCTATTCCATGCCAGTGGTGTACAAATGGGGGATGGGGCACACAGCAAGAGTGATCATCTCTGCCAGGGAGGACAATTTTACCACTGATGCTATTCAGGATTGCTGTGCATGATGATGATAAAAAGAAGACTGGCTTGCAGTTGGTCTTATTACCATTTTAAAATTCTCTATAGACAATGCCCCCTCTCCCTCATCGCTGGTGCCTGGGTGGGGTGCTCCTACTGTCTCTCCCACGTTCTTCTGAGTTGTTTGTCTTATTGCTTTGTATGATTTGTTTGTATTTGTTTTTTTTCTTTTTTTTCTGTTTGTATTTTGGATATTAATGCTTTGTTGTATTTATTGTGACTATCTTCTCCCATTCTGTTCTTTTTTTCTTTTGCTGTACGCGGGCCTCTCACTGTTGTGGCCTCTCCCATTGCAGAGCACAGGCTCCGGACGCACAGGCTCAGCGGCCATGGCTCACGGGCCCAGCTGCTCTGCGGCACATGGGATCTTCCCAGACCGGGGCACGAACCCATGTCTCCTGCATCGGCAGGCGGACTCTCAACCACTGTGCCACCAGGGAAGCCCTCCCATTCTGTTCTTGTCTTTTAATTTTATTTATGGTTAGTTGTTTTGTTCCCTTTAACTTTTGAAGATCATCAGTTAACTTGTATGATAGTCAATTAATTTGTTTTAAAAACTCTCACTCTCCTTCCTTTGGGCATTGCTTTAAATTACTCCCAGACTGAATTGGAGGACTTCTGGATCAGTTTTCTAATGACTGACAAGGGAGCAGCCAGATGGTCTAGCTATGACAGAACAGCTCATCAATACTAGATATTTTTGGGATATGAATTGTATCAGAGCAAAAAAATCTCTCTGCGCAAAGGATGAGTCACGGGCATGACTGACTGGCTGCTAGCTTCTGCAATCAACTCTGGTTTGCTACCCTCTGACTCACTGATTAAAGCATAAATAGATTGGGCACGATCTTGGCTTTTAGTTCAGAGAAACATTCTTGATATTCAGGGGGTTGGTAGTGGAGATTATAACTCTGCCTCCAAGGATGCCGCCTTTGTTAGAAACAGTGACCATGTGAGAAATTTCTTTTGCATGTAGAAAGACCAGAATAAAGTTAGTCTTTCTGCTGCCACTGCTTATGTCCCTTGCTCAAGCTATGGCTGGTCTTTGTGAATTTCCCCAGACATACCCATAGCCTTGCCTGAGGATGGGACTTGTGAGTCAGTGGTGGCCGTCACCTTGGGCTGGTGGTGTATGCACGTATTTCATGAATAGCTGCCACTACCACTTACAGCCTCACCCACCTGCATGTTTGTTCAGAGGCAGATTGTCAGCCAAAAAAGAATGAGTCCTGTGACACTGCAAGCAAAAAAAGGATTAGCTGTGCAAACAGAAGTCTGCAACAAGACATGATCCTATGAAAAACAAGCTAGCCACATGCCTAAAACCTCATCTATAGTATTTCAGCTTTTCCGTTCCCAGCCTCATCGTGCACACACCATTAACTTGCACACGCCAGAAACTCTCACACAGCCACACACCTATGTAGGCCCACGTCAACTTATTATGCAGAAATATAGTCACGTACAATTATAAACATTCACATAGAACTACATTCATACCACACACCTGCACAAAACTACACACATACACTGATACATGTTGCACATGCATCCTCATACATGCCCTCACATTCAGGTACGCACTCACACACATTATACATACACACACATTTCATATAACCTTCCTTCTCTACCAGGAGCACACACTTTCTCACCTGGAGATCTGGGTAGCATTTGTAATAAAAATGCTCCCAGAAGTTTCCTACCTGCTGTTTGGCTGCTGAAATTTGTGAGACAAGTAGTGGGAGGGACACTCAGGCCTGAGTCAGATGACCAGGTGCTCTGACTGGGAGCTCTGACTGGTGCTCTGACCACGGGTGACCACAAAACCTCACACATAGAAAGACTTCAATATTTATTGAGAAAAATCAAAGAATTTGTGATTTACCCATTAACCTTTTCTTTGTCTAAATTTTAAAATTAAAAACAACTTTTTATTAGAGTAATTTCTTGTCTCTCTCCCTTTGCCTAACTTCTAACAGACATGCCCAAGGTGATATGCAGATCTCTTATACTAAAACCCTCTCTGGAGAGTAGAAAATCCACATAACTTCCTAAGTCTTTCGAGAATTTATTCGGAGCTGTCAGAAACTTAGAGCTCATCTAATCCAAGGCTGTCATTTTATAGATGAGTGAACTGAGGCCCAGAGATATTAAGTGATTTCTCCAAAGTCACCCTGCTGGTTGGTAGCAGAACAGGGACAAGGGACTCAACAGCCTGATTCCTGGACCAGTGCTATCCTACACTTTTCACTTTGGACTTGACTGATTTTATTCCAGGGAATAACTTCTTGATAAGACTATTTAGAAAACAAGTCTTAACATATAATATACACTATATTACAATAGTCTATGAGGAATTATACTGGTTTGGGTAGAGCATTAGCTGTATTCTAATAAATCTTGCTTATACTATCACACTGCTAGTCCTCCAATCTGACATATGTTTAACCTTGTGACTTTAGATGTGATGAAAGCATCCCTGTTGTACTACTTCTATAAATTTCAACTCTGACTTTCTTAGTATATGGGATCCCTGAATATTCCATGGTTGGTTGCATCTGCCTGGTAGTTATTAGAGCAATCTCAGGTCACAACAGTTTTTAGCCTGGCCCTACTTAATAGATATGCTATAGCTAGTGATGGTGACCATCATTTCATTAGAGCAACAAAGCCACTAACTGTCTCATTAACTTTAAAGAGATTAGATTTGTTTTAGATCATTGACCTTTATTTAACCAATGTAATGATTTATGGTATTATCATATGTTTCCTGTCACTTCATAAACTGGAGTTGGACTTTTTTTTGTTTTGTTATTTAAAGCATTTGTATTTCTCTAGAGTTGGTTTTTGATATTTATATAATTTTTTGAGCTGTGTTAAGTTTAGACGTCTTACTCTAGCCCATGTCCAGTAGGTTTACTTGGAAATTTGTATATGTGTGGTGGAACGTTTAAGTGCATTGCATGGCATAACTTTTTCAAACAACATATAAGTGTGCTGTGTATCTGTATTTGCACAGTCATGCTTATTCTAAAAATAGTATAATATGCTTCCATGTAAGCAAATAAAATTTGAATACACAGTGTGAACGCACAAAGCTGGCAGCTATTAACAGCTATTACTCTCACTTGAACTACTGCACCCTCCCCCAAAGACAAACTAACACAACGTTAAATAAAAAAGATAGGTAATTTGGGCTTCCCTGGTGGCGCAGTGGTTGAGAATCTGCCTGCTAATGCAGGGGACACGGGTTCGAGCCCTGGTCTGGGAGGATCCCACATGCCGCGGAGCAACTAGGCCCGTGAGCCACAACTACTGAGCTGGTGCACCACAACTACCAAAACCCTCGCGCCTAGAGCCTGTGCTCCCCAACAAGAGAAGCCACTATGATGAGAAGCCCGTGCACTGCAATGAAGAGTGGTCCCCGCTCGCCGCAACTAGAAAAAGCCTGCACGCAGCAACGAAGACCCAACGCAGCCAAAAATAAATAAATAAATAAATAAATAAATAAAATAAATTTATAATAAAATAAAATACACTATTATATAGTGAATGCTGACAGTGGTTGTTAGGGTGATAGAGTATTGGGTAAATCTTCTCTTTTCTCTATTTTCTAAATGTTCTATAATTGTAGTATTTTAATACTAAAAAGACCACATTTATTATTTTAAAAGAAAAGCACCAAGAAGGAAGACAATAAAACAACAACACTGAGAAACATGTTTGTAAAAATTTCCCCAAGTTGACATTACGGTGTGGAGGTGTGTGAATGTCATTATGGTTCTTGCCCTTTATTATAATCCTGCTTTCACAGAAGGGACCACCAATTGATGTGCCACTTCCTTTATTGCTCTTAATTGTCTTAAAGTTTCATCTTTTTATTTTTTCTTTTATATAATAGCTCTCTCTCCTTCTTTCTTCCCCTCTCTTAACCTATGTCTTCTTGCTTTTCTTGTTATGGTGGTTTTGTGTTATTTGTTATGTCATCCATTGACTGTCAGTTCTGAAATAATGAATCTGACACCTAGGTATCTTTTAATTATGATATGAGGTAATTGGACATTATGATATGCCACTTTTAAAAATTCAAAGTTAAAATATAAAATATAGCCAATATTTTATAATAACTGTAAATGGAAAGTAACCTTTAAAAACTGTATAAAAATTTAAAAAAGTGGATTTAATTAAAAAATTAATTTGGGGTTAAAAAAGAGTCAAAAAATTTTAAATATAATAAACAGTTCATTCATTCATTCATTCAAAAATATTTGCATATATTGCAAATAAATAAATTAATTAAATGGGATCAAAGTCAATGTTAACAGAAAGTCTGAGGCTCTAATATCCAGCAGGAAGGACTTGCATTCAGATTTTGCCAAGGTTGATTGTCCTGCTGAAGTGATTTATCTTGTTTCTTATGTCCTGATAGAGTGGAACAGCTTCTGTGAATAGTTTTTTTGCCATGGATTAATGAATTTGTAGGCTTCTTTTGCTAGTTAAATGTTTCTGTCAAATATCCTTATTCATGAAGAAAATGATTCCTTTTTATACTTTGCCCTTGTCAGGAAACATGATAGTAGGTATCCTTTGAAAATACCGGTGTAAAGACTCACCTATAGGAACAGAATTAAATCTATGTCAAATTTTATACATGTGTGTTGTGTGCATGTGTGTGTGTACATTCACACACATGTGCATCAGTAACTAGCATTTGTGGAAATTCTATCAGGGAATACCACCAAGCAGACTCGACCTCAGGTATTGAGGATACAACTGAACAGTATTGAGGAAAACCTTTATTGCTATCACTTATGAATGTTTCTATTCTCACGGAATGCTCTCATGGTTGATCTAATGATAACTTTAATTTTCAGGTTCAGAAACGGAAATTAGTTAAGCCTTGTGAAAATTTAACCTATAAACTCTACTTGCCTACTTACTTCCTAAATCCCACTTGCCAGTTTATGATGGGAACAAATTTTAGAGACCGGAGTTATCATTTTTATTTCATATCTTCTTTTAGTGAATCCTTTACATTTTAATTACTTTCACTTTTTCTAAATACTGGATTTAACTACTGGTTAGAGCAGGGGCTAAGGAAATTTTCCTGAAATGATCTCTCTCCTCGCTATCTCTTAGTCTTATTGAAAAGCAGCTTCAGTTTTGCAACAAACACATAATACTTTCATTATTTTTTTTTAAAAAAGAGCTATTTTAAAAATGTGTATCTATACCATATGAAAAAAGCAAGGTTTAATCTTCTTTTTTTTCATTCTAGCTAAGCAACCCTCTTCTCCAAGCATGCTAGGAAATGCTGGGTTCCAGAAGCCCCTCCCGGATCAAGATGGGTTGGGGAGAGGGAATAAGCAAAAGGCAGAACCGTGGGCCTCTTCCGGTCTTGTTAGAGAAAAGTCTTGAAGCAGGTAGAGAAAGGAAAATAAGCTGACACCTTCTACACTCCCTCCCTTACTCCTCAGAATATTTCTGAGAGGGCACATGCCAGAGAAGTTTGTGGAAACATGGTCTCACGGGAGACTGGAACTGAAGTGTGATAGGTCTGCAGCAGCGGATGGCCAGGCCGAGGAGCCTGGGTTCTGCTCTCTCATTAGGCCTGGGCCGTCACATTCTCTCTCTCTCTCCCTTCCTCCTTCCCTCTTTTCTCTCACCAAGCACACGCGTGCGCACACACCCACACCAAGATTTTCAAAGTGTTCATTCCATGTACATTCTACTCATAGACCAAAAATTCAACCAAGAGAATATAACCACAATCTTTGTTAGGTATTGTTGAAACATAGAAGTAACATAAGTAAAAATAAATATAAGTGAAAAATTTTAAAATAAAACCACTACTGGAGCATTTGGGAAGAGAAGTGCCTTTTTAGTAAATACATAAATTATAGTTATTTAATTTAGAAAACACCAATAACTTCAGTGTTTCTGGAAAGTAGACTTGGCATCTCTAGAAATAGTTATATGACCTTGATAAAGAACAGAAATTCCTTACTCTTTTGGGCCTTATGAGTTATTGTTATAATTAGTAAGGCCAAAGGACTATAATAAAACATTCTTTGAATATTAAAATAATTCTTCCAAAGCCTATATTAAGCCTTGCAAATTTCAGGCAAGTTATTGTATCTGAAAATCCGCCCAAGATATACACCATAGTGAGTAACGTGTTGCTATGAAAGCTTTTGGATTAAAAAAATGAACTTTTTAGAATATTTATTAGAATATTTGATTTACTGGATTTCAGCTCGTCTCCTGCCTGTTTCTCTTGCTAAACATTCAGAGTGAGACTTTACTATGATTATCTAATCTTACCCCATTCTTGGAAGTTCAGCCTCTGTAAATAATGGGAAAGGAGACCCTCCTGGATTGTTGTAGTGCACATTTGGCTCTGAATTAAATGAATGTTTAAATAGCTAAGATTTTCAGTTAATGTTGAATTTGGCTGGATACCCTGTGGTTATAAAATTTTAAGCCTTTAAAAATACATGGGTTCTCAAATAGCATATGCTTTTTTCCTGATTTTTTTTCCTGACTAGCATTTTGTTACTACCCTCACTGTCTGCTTCAAACAAATATTATGTAGTTTATAATTCTTATAGCATATGGTTGCTGCCTACAAGCACTTTGTGTGCTTTAGCAGACAGCCACATGCAACACTGAAGAATGATTTCTTGGATGAGTAGTAGAGAATCTTGCTTTTAACCATTTTTCTACTTGAGTTCAACTTTTAAGGTAGGGTTGGGTTAGATCTGTTTTTTCCCTCCCTCCCTCTCTTCCCTCCTATTTCTTTGTTGCAGTCTCTCTTTACTCTAGGTAGAGTAATTCATGCTGTCAGTATTATTAGAGGTTCTTGTCACGCAATAATAATGTAATACTCATGTAGACAACCCCAGGTGTTTCTAGCTTTTGCGTCTCCTAAATCCTCACCTATTTTTCAAGTCATTTTGAGTAGGGACCCACTTGTCTTTTGCTTTGAACTTCTGGCTGTACAGAATTCATCAAAGCAGAAAATGTGTTGGTTTGCAAGCCTCATCACTCATATTTAAACCCTGTGTGGATTTGTTTTGGAAAAATAATAGCTTTTACTAAGCCATAATTGAGATGAGGGCTGAATGTAATTTCCTGCTGCCAAGGAGAGGGTTGGAAAGAAGGAGCAGAAGCTTTGAGAATATAGACTAGGGCAGTGACAGCAGGAGGTGGTGGGGAAACCCTCTGGAGAGAGTGGTAGACAACAGGGAGGCAACTGAAGAGTTGGCAGGGCCAGGTGAATATGCTCTCTCCAGACCTCTAGCTCAAAAGCCGGGGTACCAGAGCACAGACTCTCAGCCTGAGGGCGCTCAATCCCTCTATCCCCACCTCCCTTTCCCACTTCCAACCCTTTCCTTGCAGGAAGCCGTGAGTGGGCTGATTCACCACATGAGGGTGTTGCAAGGCAAGGGGCCGAGTTGTGTAGGAGAAGCAGCTGCAAGTGGTGAGCAGTCTACTGCTGTGATTGTTCCCCCATTTTTTAGGGCCTCTTTTGGCCATCTTTGTGTCTATGTGCTCTGTATAGCCTTGCAATCTAACCCAATGCTGTTCTGTCATTTAATCCATTGGTTGAATTTATTGACCTACCATTGGGTTACTTATTTTTACCCAACATTATGTAGCCTAATATTTGTGTTCTGAACCTATTTCTAATTCACAGAGCATTAGTCTACTGTAGTCCCAGGTGCAAGTAAGAGATAATTTTTTTGATAAGCATCTAAATATTCTGCATGAGAGAAAGCCAAAAACAGATGATAGAAATGTATGTGTAATATATATTTGCATATATGTGTATAAAATATACACGTATATATAAGTGCATAAGCACATATATGTATATATTCATACATATACATATACACACACACACAATGTATATAATGTTTAAATGGAACCTGGTCATCCATTACTTACTATGGCACTTATTAAACTCTCTGGAAATAAATAAAGCATCACATTTTCAGTATTTATATATTGTGATGGGAGTCTTTAAACACCAAATCTTACTGTTGATTAAGAAATTGAATTAAGTACCATCTTAATGGCAAATTAATATAAATTTGCTACTCGTATGTTTTCTTGCCATTTGAGAAAATTATCCTATCAGTGTTAAATAGAAAAGCTCCAAATCAGTTATAAATTGAGAACAAATAGCAAAGGCTGAAGGTACTCCGCATAACATATTAAAATGTCTTGATTCTAAATAAGTCTCTTCCATTAGACGTCCCCAGCCCTTAATGCCTCTTTCAGGAGACAATCTGTTAGGACGATGGAAAGTCGGGAAGAACAGCCTCAGAAGGCAGAGGAGGCTTAGTCGACTCCTTCCAGATTGGTGTCGGCCACTTCGGGCAGCGGGGGCCCAGCTGAGGCCCCTCCTGGCAGCCCCTCTGCTGCTGCTGCTGAGGGCTGCCTCCTGGGCTCACATCTAGACTCCCCAGCTGGCACATGCTCTCCCGCTGCGGGCAGCGGGGCACGACCGCCAGCCTCCATCACCCATAAAAAGGCCTCTGCCGCAGGCTCCGGGGCCTGGCCGGAAGCTGCTGCTTCTGGCTTCCGGGGCTGCGTGTTGGCCTCCATCTCCCGTAGAAGCGCTTCTGCCAGAGGCTCCGCGGCCTGGCTGGAAAATGCTGCCTTTGGCTTCCGGGGCTGCGTGTTGGCCTCCATCTCCCGTAGAAACGCTTCTGCCGGAGGCTCCGGGGCCTGGCTGGAAAATGCTGCCTCTGGCTTCCGGGGCTGCGCGTTGGCCTCCATCTCCCGTAGAAACGCTTCTGCCGGAGGCTCCGCGGCCTGGCTGGAAAATGCTGCCTCTGGCTTCCGGGGCTGCGCGTTGGCCTCCATCTCCCGTAGAAACGCTTCTGCCGGAGGCTCCGCGGCCTGGCTGGAAAATGCTGCCTCTGGCTTCCGGGGCTGCGCGTTGGCCTCCATCTCCCGTAGAAACGCTTCTGCCGGAGGCTCCGCGGCCTGGCTGGAAAATGCTGCCTCTGGCTTCCGGGGCTGCGGATCAGCCTGTGGTCCAGCAGGGGGACCATTGCCTTGGGCCTGTGCTCCTGACCCTGATCTGAGGGGAGGTTCTGCCTCGTTGCCTCCCTCCGCCTCAGCCTGAGGACTTGGGGGTTGCAGGGGACTCCCTGAATGGCATGCTGGGCTCAGAGGGGCTTGTTCCAGCCCCATGAGGGCCGTGCCACCGCCCCCTTGAGGACTGCTGACTTCTGTTTGGATTTCTTTGGACGCCTCGAGGGTTGACTCTGGACGATGAATGACCATGAAGGCCGCGGCCAGATTTTGCACAGCATTGTGAACAACGTTGGCTTCCTCCGCATCAGCCTCTTCACCCACGGAGGTACTTGACTCTGGCTCGTCGTCGTCAGAGGTGAGCTGACCTTGGTCATCCTTTTCAGGCATTTTTGTTTCTCTAATTTTTTTATAGAGTTCGTTTCTCTCCTCTTGTAAAGCTCGGCAGAGGTTCTCCAGCCTTCCAATTTTCATCACGAAGCACTCATATTCTTTAGCTCTCAATGCTTTCTGTGATTTAAACAGACACACACACACATAAAACGACTTGAAAAGCCAAATTGCCAGGATGCTCTATGGAGAGAAGCAAAACCATTTGTCCAGGAATTTGTCTGTTAGGCTCTGACCACAGGGTGGTGGCTGGACAGATACTTGGTCAGGGACATCACTTCTAGTTTTGTACTGTGTTGGAGACTGGTAGAATTTTAAGGCACGTATTCTTTTCTTTAGAATAGAGAGTTAGCAAAGCTTCTCTCTGCTTCAGTCTAGGGCTTTAAAAATCTTATAATAGATGAATTTTCTGCTTCTAAGACTTAGAAGGCGTAAGTAGAAGTTTATGGCAAAATGATTGAGATGGACTGGGTCTTGGCCATCAGCAATGCCTTATCTGTTCTGTAGATAAACTGCTCTATGCTAATCCAGCAACTGTTTGATTTATGTTTATGAATAATAAGCACATCTCTTTGGAATTGGTTGCAATTTGGGATGAATTGTTAGAACAGTAATTATATCCAGAGAAACTCACCACACACTCATTCATGATGCTGCTTGAACTGTTCAGTTCTCCTTTTCTCTAGAAATGTTGGTGTGTTTGTGCATGAAATCATCTTACTCCTTAAGCCCCACCTTTGTGCTAGTCTGTACCTTTTAAGACTTTTCTTTTTCCACTTCTTTACGTGGAGAGGGCTTCACCTGAAAGCCCTGCCTCTCAGGTTAAGGACCATGTATCTTTGCCTTTATGGTCTCAGAATCTCCAGAGCCTGATGTAATATCAGTATTTAAATGCCTGTTGGAGGAATTAAACAATATATCTCCGTATCTGTCTATAAAATAGCACATACCTTGGGTGCTTGGGCTAGTGTCTTCTCTCAGTTATGGTCAGATCCACTAATTAATTTATTCTGCGCCTGTAATGTGTCAGGCACCAGGGAAATTCAAGGACAGGTAAAACACTCATCCTGCCTTTAAGGAATTCACAGTCCAGGAGGTGTGGTGCTGCTTTGGGGACAGCTTTGGAATCAACAAGTAGGCGTGTGACTTAGGGTCACAACACTCTTTATGAGTCTGGACCTGAGACTAAATTACTAAATTGACGTTTGCTCTAATTATTTTTATTACAATATCATATACCACATCCCAGAAAAATTCAGCTCTTTTTCAAAAGTAATTATTTTGTGGTATTAGACCATAATTATTTTCTGAGTATAAATATATTGACCAGACAAGGGAAGGTGAACAAGGGGAAAAACTTCCTCACCTCTTCAATCATGTCCAACAGAGCTTTGTTACAGTTCTCAAACCGAGCTTTCCACGTGGCTGTGTCCTTTTCCAGCTTCTTCATTTTCTTAGTGGTCTACAAAAATGAGTGTTTTAATGTTCATTCTGAAGAGTTAATATATCAAAGAAACTATCAGTTCCGTATGTGACTTCAAGAAAAGTCCTTTCGTTACTAGCTGCTGAAGCAAGCAAAAATTCAGTGTCAAGAAATGATGACTGAGTGGAGACTCATGATTTATTTTTGAATCATCTCGGTCAGTGGTGAACAAGCTTACTTGCACCAGAGCCAATTAAGGAGACGGGAAAACTACTTAAGGCCTTTCTGTTTTGTCATTGCTTTTTCCTTTGTTTAAAATAAAAATAGCCTTATTGAGTTCCAAGAATAAGCTTGAAATTTAGATTATTTACTGTACTGAATGGAAGACTATTAGTGAGAAAGTCAGCCTGGCTTTTCAGATGTTAAAATGTTGATAATATCTGGGCACATCTGAGAAGTAGCCACACAAAGGCAACTTTCTGCTTTCTCAGCCTTCACATTTGTAGAGTGCAGTAGGATTCACAGAATGTGATTACATGCGTTATTGCTTTCATCCTTGAGACAGTCCCCCAAGGAGGGTTCTGTTTTCACCTCCATTTTATAAAAGGGGAAACTAAGGTTCAGAGAGGTGGAGGAGTATTCAGGTGAGTTAGCAGAAGAGTAGGGCTGGAGTTATTTCATTTAATGCAACATGTGCAGAGTGCATGCTAGTTGCCAGGCTGGGGCTGGGTGTAGGGCATCCAGAAGTTAACAAAATGCAGCCTGGCTTTTTCAGACCTGAAACTACTCACGTTCCTGGTTATAGGATCTCCTCTCTGCTTGCCTGAAGTGAAGGACAAGGCGTGTGTTCAGGTGCAGTTACCCTGGATGAACCACACCTGGGCACTGGCTGCTTCATGCTAACCTGCCTGAGGCGGGTCTGCTTGGAGGCTAGAGGCTGGGCCCAGGCAGTTGGCCCCTGGGCCCTATAGAGAAGCTACGTGAGCCTTGAGTGCTTTTTTATTTTGATCATTTCTTAACTGAGTTAAACTTTTAAAAGTCATCAGCCCCTTTAGGAATTTGATGAAATCCATGGGACCACACCTAAAGAAATGCAATATGCATATCAAATTTTTTTGCTAATTCTGCTAAGAGTCTATAAATGAACTCCAGATAGAAAACTCCTCCTTTAATATTTATTCCAGTCTTAAAACTATGTAATTTTGCAATAAATAACAGCATTTTTCCTACTCTAATATTTATTCCAAATTAAAACTCTATAATTAAAAAAATTTTTTTTAAATGGATGGATCCATCGTGGAGAGAAAGCTGTAACTTTTAACAAATGTTGGCCCATTAAGTTTGCTCATGAATTGTGAAATTTATCATATTAGTTTATGAAAATTTTTTCAAAGAATGCTTTCTACACTTAAAAAGGGTTAATGCCAGTGCCTGTTCAGAAACACAATTCTGATGCTGATTTTATTTTGGGAAGACACTGAATTAAACAAAATGTAAACAGTATGTCCAGCAATAATATTAGCACCTCATATTTGTAAAAGACTTTAAAAAAGTTTAAGACCCTTAAAAATACATTAACTTATTTGAACTTCACAATCTTGTGAAGTAGGCAAGGGAAATCGTTTCTTAATTTATAGATAAGGGGGAAGTTAAGTGAATTGTTCACCGCTACTTGATGAGTAAAAACACACCCAGACTTCATCTCCTCATTCAAGGCCCTGTCCATTATATCTTATTACATATATTCTCTTCTGAGAAGGATCCTATGAAATGGTATTTTCTACTCTTAACATTCTGCTTTTGCATATTTGTATGAAAATTAATTTTTTTAATCTTTAAAAGATTAGTTTTTAACTTCAGTATAAACAACATAATATTAAATTTCTAGCTCTTTTCTTTTTACACCTCTCCATGGCCTAGAAAAAGAAAATATTCTTCCTCAGTGTGAAAATGTATCCTAGTGTCTTCAAACTCTTCCTAAGACTAATTCACCAGATACTTAGCAATAAAAAACTACAGTCCAAATCTCATTTGCATGTATAAATGTTTCATTACTTCATGAAATGCACTGAAATATCTTAGCAGGAGAACAATGAACCCAAAGGAGTGTTGCCTGTCGAACTAGAAGATGTCAGTATTTCGTGGGGGATAAGCAATACTCACTTTCTCCATTTCCTGTTTGAAGGTGGCAAACACTTCATTGCTTTTTGTCAGTGTGCTCTGAAACTCTTCAAACCTTCCGGAGTAGACAGTAAGCTGTAAACAGGGGAAAGAGCAGATCTGTTTTAGGACTGCTTTCAGAATGCTCCCAGAACAAAACAACATGTCATTGTTTATTATTTGAGAAGAAAAATGATTTAAGGTAATTTTTAATACAATGTTAGTGATATGTTCAATTCTTTTTACTACGAGATCAGCCCAGGTCAGTGAGTGTGATTGAAGTACTTCTTTAAAGAAAAATGAAATAATAAAATATGTCATCACCATTTCATTATAACTTTTACCAACAAACATTTTTTGAGCACTGAACATAAGCACGGACTCTGTGTACAAAAGCATTTAACCTGTAGTTCCTGTTTTTGAGGGACCTGCACTCCTGACAGGAAGATAATCCCAAAGGCAACTTGATTATAGGACAGTGAATACAAAGTACCAAGTCAGTTAAGTACTGATCAGAGAAGGAGGTGAGTGTGGCAGGTGATCATTTGAGCCACGTTTTTGTGGAGAAGGTGAGCCTTGAACTTGGTCTTGAAGGAAGCACAAATGAAGACAAGTATGGGCCAGACATGGACTAGGGTTGCTGCCATTATGCAGGTTGTGCTATTATAAGCAATTGTCATTTCCCTTTTTGACATTGTGGTTTTGTGTATTTATGAATACAGTGTTCTAGCCAACAGCAGTTAATTGTCCCTTTTCAACAAAATCAGTTTATTATACCAATTTTTTTATACATGGAAATAATGGGCCTTGAGGAAGAAATGCCTTTTTCTAATTTGCACCAATAAAACATCGTATGGGTTAGCTTGGGAGTATGGAGAAGAGGCTTTGTACCTCCACATCCTTAATTCTGAGGCTTGTATTTGGGGTAGGAATAGGGCAGGATAGGGAAGGAGAGTGTATAAATACTTGATTGTTACTGACAGTGATACAATAATAAAATCTTGCTTTTGAAAATAATTTTAGGATAGCACGTTTTGAGTGAGTGGAGATTTAATATGGATGATTCTTGTTTACTAACATGGAAAGTTTCCATTTTCAAATGAGACTTTGGTACTCTTGACTGTCTGGAACAGCCTCAAGTCCTCAGTTGGGCGCCATCTGGCTGGTGGTACTTGTGAGACTGTCCTTTCAAAGGCAGAGAAGAGTGACTGACCGAAAGCCAGTAGGTTGGAGAGTTCCCAGTCTTGGGGATGGGAGTTAGAGGGAGTGTGTGGGAATCAAACAACCCCTAGAACCAAGAAAATTTGCTTATCTCGAATGGCTCATTCTCACATGATTCAGAATAGCAGAGGTTTTACTGCAGTACACAAGAACAACAAAATAACGTAAAACTTTTCATAGGACACAGATTTTCCCAAGTCAGACAACAGCTGACCATCATTTTGAAATCAATCATTAACTCTATGGATATGTGATAAAACTTGAGGTAACTCTAGTGGCCTAAAATTTTTCTCGTGATTCTTTGGCATACAGATTTAAAAAGACAGGGTAAAGTGGCAGAAGGGAATTCGTGGCCAGGAAGGTACCCTAGGGTTTTACACACATAGTGCATAAGACAATACAGCTGACCCTTGAACAGCTCAGGGAGTTAGGGACACTGATCCTCCATGAAGTGCAAAATCTGTGTATAATTTATAGTCAGCCCTCTGTACTCCCGGGTGCTCATATCTGCGGTTCCCCATCTGCCGATTCAACCAACCTTGGATACTGCAGTACTATGGTATTTACGATTGAAAAAAATCGACGTGTAATTAGATTCAGCACAGTTCAAACTCATGTTGTTCAAGTGTCAACTGTACTTGATCATTATGTGCAATGCACTCTTGACATAGTCTATTTAATTGTTTCATTTTTTCCCGAAGTACTGGCTGAGATCCACTGAACTGATTTCAGGGTGCATGAATAGGTCAGGTCCCTCAATTTGAGGGTAAACTCCTGTGGGACTGGCTGCCTGTACTGCCCGTGGTCTCGTGGTGTAAGGTGGGGAGAGCTACCCCCCAGCTGATCCTCTTCACCTATCACAAAATCCATTCATTTGTATTTTTTGGCCAAGCCTCCTGTTCACTTCTTTTCCTTACTTTCTCCTCTTTCTTTTTCCAGCTTTTCAGTAATTCCAGCAGAAGTACGGGGGGTTCACAGATGTGGTCTCCTGAGCTGGTCCTCCCAGACCCTCTCCTGCAGCCCTCTAGTTGTAGGCTGCAGACAGGAAGGGAAGGAGTGGGCACGTGTGCGGTCCATTTCACCTGCGCAACCTTGACAGGCTCAACGGGGGCAACCACACCCACCCTGGCCAGCTCTCTCCTCATTCTTTGGGCAAAATGTTCTTTTTTTCTTGTTTTTCTTTTTTTTTTTTAATTAGTTTCTGCTTTATAACAAAGTGAACCAGTCATACATATACATCTGTTCCCTTCCCTCTTGCGTCTCCCTCCCTCCCACCCTCAAAATGTTCTTTTGGTGTATAAATTGGGTAGATGTTGTTTCCCTTCCCCACGTTTTCTTGTGGTGTGGAGAAGACAGATATACCAGAGTTCTAAGGAGTAGTGTCTCACTTCATTACCACTTCTGGCTTTTTTCTAGTGACCATCAACTTTTTCTCTCTTTTCATCTTTTAAATTGGATAAAATACACATAAGATTTGCCATCTTAACCATTTTAAGTATATAGTTCAATATTGTTAAGTATATTCACATTGTTGTGCACCCCAATTTCCAGAACTTTTCATCATGCAAACTGAAACTCTACACCTGTTAAACGATAGCTCTCCATTTCTTCCTTTTAGTGACTGTTTTAATAGTCTGCTTTTCTTCCTATTTGACCTCTTTGTCATAGGTGGCAAAACCTGTATGGACTATACTTTTCTCAAGTAACCACCTCTGACACTCTTTATTGATACGAGCTAAAGTGCACACTTCCTGTTTACTTTATGGATATGTGTTTGGTCACATTTTCCCTCTCACTATTATGCTGACATGATGCATGTTTGATATGTCATATTCCCTCTTTCACTTTGGTATTTCAGGGAAGCATGGAAGGAACATCCAGAGGTCTTCCTCAGTATTTTTACCAGAGGCAGAAATAGAAACAAACTATTCTAGGGTTAGTAACAACAGTTGCCCTGACATTTCACTTTTAAATGGGCAGAGTGGCACACACATTCTTTTACCTGAGCACAAATTGTAATTACAAACATTCATAGCATATATGAAACAGAAGTGTGTCCAGGAATTGTCTTAGCCAACTTGGGAGATTTGGTTTGGGAAGTAGTCCAATTATAATAGTAATTGCAGAGGAATCTCCTTTCATCTTATATAGATAAGGTGAGGCCTTCTGAGATTAAAGACTATGATTACCCATCTTTAACAGTTGACTCACTGATCTTTCCCCTGGGGTAGTATTTTGTGTCTGTGCTGCTATGTTGTGTTGGTATTGCTGACTTCCCACATCTACTGCCATCTTCATCCTTATCGATCCAATGAACACTCTATTTGTAGCCACAATTGCATCCCATTGATCATCTCTGACATTTACTCTATTGCCTTGGTTTGTATAATTGAAAGCTAGACATCTCTTCCCTAAGTGAGAATCATGCCCCAGATTGGCAAGCTGTTGTCTTATGACTGAAAAGTGACTTCTGCCTAGGAAAACACAATCTATCCTTGATATTTCCTTTGCTCAGACCATAGAAATGGAGACTAAGGCCTCTCCTTCCTACCATCCACCTCCTTTAATTGTCAAACCAAAGGAAGTGTTTGAGTGCTTTGCAAGATCATCTGTGATAGACTTTGTTTTTCAAGGTTTAAACATTTAAAAAACATAATGCTGATATTTTTCACGAGGAGCTCATTTAAACATTATTACACATAGGGATTTGGGGCCTCTTATTCTTTGTGATGATTAAGTAATTATTGCAGTTCTGAAAATGCCTTGAAGACAAAAGAGATAGACAAGGGAGGGTCCTTACAGAGAGAGCCACGTGCCATGGAAAGCAAGGTGATGGAGGAGGCAGGGTTATCTAGTTTAGCTGAGTTCTTCAGCTCTGGATATTCTCTACATTCATAAACTAGAGCTGAACATGTTTTGAGATCATCTTTTCCAGTGGTTCTTAAACTTTTTTTCAAATAAAGACTTCTTTTGTCTCATATATCACTATGTGGATCCTTACCTATGAAATAATACTAATATTAGCTCATACAGTAATCAGTTGTTAGCATTTTAATTAATATTTATCACTAGATTGTGAGTTTAATTAGGCAGGGATTTTTGATTCTCTTATTAAGTACTATATTTCTAACATCTAGAACTATGCCTAGCACTTAGATGCTCAGTAAATATTAGTTGAATTAATTATGCTTACTATGGGGGCAGGCACTGAGCTAAGTGTTTTTTTTTAATTGTTGAATGTGTCTACTCTTTTTTTTAATTAGTTAATTTATTTATTTTTATTTTTGGCTGTGTTGGGTCTGTTGCTATGCATGGGATTTCTCTAGTTGTGGCGAGCGGGGGATACTCTTTGTTGCGATGCATGGGCTTCTCATTGCAGTGGCTTCTCTTGTTGCGGAGCACGGGCTCTAGGCGTGGGCTTCAGTAGTTACAGCACATGGGCTCAGTAGTTGTGGCTCACGGGCTCTAGAGTGCAGGCTCAGTAGTTGTGGTGCACGGGCTTAGTTGCTCCGTGGCATGTGGGATCTTCCCAGAGCAGGGCTCGAACCCGTGTCCCCTGCATTGGCAGGTGGATTCTTAACCACTGTACCACCAGGGAAGCCCTGAGCTAAGTGTTTTGAGTGTATAACTTGAAAACAAACTGCATATACTACATGTTCATTAACTCATTTTCCTTCTATAAACTTAATCAAACATATGAATAACTGCCATCCATGCTGCTAAGCAAAAGCTGATATAATGTCAGAAACAACTACATTTTAGATAGTAGCTGCTGCCTTATGTGCTGTTAGGTTTTGGAAATACTGAAAAGTAATGGGCCTCCCAGAGTTCAGAGGACTCCAGCTTGGGATCATTGATCCATTACAACATTCTTATTTTACAGACCAGGAAATTTAGGTCCAGGGAGGTTTAGGTGAGCTGCACAGAATCAGACAGCTTCACAGTAGAAGAGCCAGGACTCTGACCTTGGTCCCTGGGTTCGACCCAGTATCAGGGATGAACGAGGAACACTGGCAAGTCTAGAACCCTGGGTCATACTTTTTCAAACTTGAGTGGGTATAGGTGGGAAATTGGATCACACTTTTATGTTATTTCACAGGTCATTAAAGACCTAGATTCTGATACCAGCCAAATGAGTCACTCTCTAGCCCAGAAGAGTCTAATGGTATTAATCTATTCTTCATTTAGCATAGAGGAGTAGAGATTGCTTATAACAGGTGGAACAATGAATAGCTTCAAGTACTGCCTGTTGTACCCCTCAAGGCTCTGTGCTGTGAATGGGACAGAGATAGAGCCAGAAGCCCTGACTTGCTTCTCTGGACTCTCCCCCCACCAGCACCCCCATCACTGGACAGTGAGGTCACACCTCCTTTCCCCCCTGCCTGCCTCTGGTTAGAAAACTGCCATTGCCTGCCACCCACCCCACACCATGATATGATGTGTTCCGTGACTGCCTAAAGGATGACCTTGAGTTTGTAACTTTAGAGTTTAGTCCTTCGATTCTATTAATAGTGAAAAAATATTACGGTTGGTATTTCTATGTCATTAATATTTTAAAACTATTTTGATATATTAGTGGGGGAAACAATTCATCATTGCGTTTTGTACACACATTGGAAAGGTGTGCTTTAGGAAGGTTAGATATCAAAATGTTATTTATGTTCTTGTCTGTGTAGTGGTATAATTTGTGATTTTAAGTTTCTTGTTGTTCCTACTTTCCTTTTTGAAAAATGAACACGTATTCATTGAACTGGTTCATTCATACGGTGAAGAATTTTTTTTCACAATGAACAAATATTCAGCCGTCAGCACATAAACATTTACAAGTGAATTATTCAAATCTTAAATTAATGCTGCCCAGTTTGGAAGGCTTCTGATTTTCTCACTTTCTGTGAATTTGCTCTGTGAGATTTTACAGTCCCTTTAGCACTGGGGCATTTCTCCCAGCAGGGGAGCTAGAGCCCCTTTGTGGCCCGGCCTGTGGCAGGATGGCTCTCCTGGAACCCGACAGGGAACGTTTGCCAGGAGGGGCGGAGCCCCAAGGGCACCAGAACGATGGACAGGCCTGGCTTTCCTCCAGAGCCAGCTGTTGCATGAGGCTTCATTTTTGAGCCTGAAATACGAATTCCCATAGTCTAATCAAAACATACACATAACATCACGAAGCCAAATCAGAATGGTTTCTGACATCTGCCATCTCTAATCATGTGGCACTGACCAGGCCAACCTCTGATAGCACAGAAACGTGGGTGCTGACTCTATTTTTCTAATTTCCTTTTATTATAAATCATGTCAAACAAGTAAGGAAATTTTCAGTCTTGACAATTATAGAGGGTGCATCTGGACCATTTACATTTTACCCTTACCTTGACAGGTTAATGGGGGAGGAGAGAGAGGACATATGAACAGGTAGGCGAGGACCTGGCCACCAGCTTATTCTGGTTGACCCTCATTTGTATTGATATGTCAGCAGACCTTTTGACTAGAAGTTGTTGGTGCAGAGCATTTACTTTTCTTAGATATAATGTTGTACTATTATTTTTACTTAAAAATAATAAATATGAAGTTATTCTTCATTTCCAACTCCTGTCCCTACTTCCCCTCCCACATGGAAGGCCTCTTGCAGACTACCTTTGGTTCACAGCAAGGAGGGCATACCCATGCATTGTCCCCCTACTTCACCTGAGCCTGCAGGACTGTCTCTTGTTCCTTCAGCACTTTGGCTTGAAGTTTCCACTCTGCTGCCTGGTTCAGCAACTGTGAGAAGAGAATGCATGGAAAGACTGTCAACTTATCTTTTAGATTACCATTTGTTGTAACTTGTGTGTAAACTTAATTACTTGCTAAGTAAGCCTCTTAAGTAATTTTGGGGGAACTTTGTAAAGAATCTAAGAAAGCTAAGAAGACAACTAGTTTAAAAAGTTTGATTCTCAACTAAAAATTAGTGATTCCAATGGGAAAAAAAAAAAGAGGAAAAAAGTCTCCAACTCAAGCATGAATCACACGAAATTCAACCTCCCACCAAATTCTGGACCCGTCTGTAGCAATTCTGGCCAACTGTCATTCAGCCTCTGCTTGAACATTTCCATAATATTCCCACCTGGGACATTGTTGTGAGCAACTGATCCTTTATATTAAACCCAACTGTTCCTTTATATTAGACCACTGTTCTCCACCATAGTATGCATCAGAATCTCCTCAGGAGCATGTTAAACTGCATATCCTTCTCAGAGAAAATAAGTTAGGAAGTATAGGATGTGATTAGAATCTGTACTTAGAGCAAATACCCAAGATGGTTTGGATATTGGTGGTCCATGGATTATACTTTGAGAAACACCAGGTTAAAATTTGACCTGTTACTCCAAATCCTATATAAGGTTTACAAAAGAAGTCTCACCCCTCTTCTGTAAGGCAGCCCTTCAAATACAACCAAGGCCCTCATGTCAAACACGATCAGAACTGGAACTCATGGGTTAAACTGAAAAAGTCGTTTTAGGCGTAAAAATGACACATACATATGTAAGACATGTTATTTTAACTTAAGATGTATGTTCATTTATTTATCAGTTTTGATGTAGGGCTGTGATCTTTGTTTTGGGTATATATCTTCTGATTGGAATTCGGAGGGTTTTTGCTTGTTTTTACGAGAATCATATCTATAATATGGCATATAAGATTGATAATTTTTTTAAAACAATACTGCTAGAACCTAAAGACCTAAGATATTTGTAAAGCAGCTTGATTGGATAATTCTCTAGAGTTTTACAACTTTCTTCCAGTCTTTTATAGTTGCTCACATCTAAGTTGACAATTGTGGTTTTGCTATTGGCCTACATCTAGGCTTTCAAATCATTAAGCATAGTTTTTTTTTAGAAACAACTCTTTCTTTTAACACATATTTCATCAGTTTATGTATCATTCTGTGGATTTACATAATACAAAACCAAGGATAACTGGGAAGAAAAGGTTTGGGAGCAAAGACCCGATTCTTAGTAAGCTCTATCTTACTGAACATGGGCAACCACGTGTAGATATTCCAGAGTGGCTAACTAGCCCCAGGATTCAGCATGCTGTGGGCACCTGTCAGCGTGCTTCCAGAGAACGGTGAACATCATGGATAACCTGGTTAGTCAGTCAGGTGGCTGTCAGTTAAGAAGTTTCTATTTTATTTCAACATAGGCTGATATAATTTTTTTTTGTTTATTCATGTTGTAAAAAAAATGTTCATTTTTGCGATCAGAACCTAAAATAATAAAATCATTATTTGTAAAAACTTGGAGGCGTCTTTTTTCTTATCCAAGTTAGTCTTGACCTCTCCATCTGTAAAAGGGGGTTGTATATGTCCCTCCATGCCTCCCAGTGAGCAGTGGGGATCAATTGTTATAGAAGTGCAATTGACTCACTGTAAGAGAGGTCTGAGGCAGCTGCGGAGTGGAAGACCTGCAGCGCCCCCTCTGGCCGTCTGAGCTGTGTGGCTGCCATGTACACGGCCGGCCCCTGCTTGACACACGGGGGCCCTGTTGTGATGGGTGGTTCCCGATGAAGAAGGAAGAAGGAGGCTGCCTGTTCTTCTTGAAATGAGGAACGGCCCCTCCCCTCCCCTGCAGCTCTGACTTGATATTTCATCACTTTCAAAAAGAAGTGTCAGAGCTGGAACCCAGGAAGGTAGCCGCTAGCTTTGAAGAACTGAGGGGGACTACCTTTCTTTGACTTGTACCTGCTGTTTTGCTAAATCAGGGAAGGAAAAGAGGGCAGCATGCTAGTTTCTTGCTAAGGTTGAGTCACTCCGTGGCTGCCCCCCAGTCTCTCTCACATGAATCTTTACCTGGTTGTTCCTCTGTCATGCCTCAGATATTAAATACCAAAGGTACTGATATTCTGTAGGAAGCATATTTTACCTGAGAGTAATTACATCCATAGTGGAGTATCCGTTTTCTTGGATTCTGAATAATAAATAAATGCCTTATTTCTTACTTTGAAAGCTAGGTTGTAGATGGATCTAATAAATTAATCTTTTTATTAAGAGCACATGGACATCTGATTTGAAATTGTGCAATGTCCACCAGGTTATGTTCTCCAGAATTCATCCTTTTGTTGCCAAGTTTGAAAACCGAAGTTTTAAAAAAGCTGCTATTTTAACAAATTGAAATGATTATTGTCTGATTTTAGGTAAATGCAGAGCTTGTGATCAATTGTTAAATGGCTACATTTGAACAACTGGTCCATTGACTGTGTCAAATCTCTCTCTCCCCAGCAACAGACACGTGCTTTAACTCATGCCTCTGAAACACACCTCTGAGTGTGATGTACTATCACAGAGCTTGGGCTCTGGGGACAGATACACTGGAGACGTGACCAACAGAGCTTGGTCACTTAGCAGTGTGTGACCTTAAACAAGTCACATATCCTTTTTGAGCCTCAATTCTCTCGTCTGTTTTGGAGTGTTTGGGGTTAATGAGATGTCAGTAAAAGCCACCACTCAGTTTCTTAAACCAAAAACTCAGGAGTCATCCTTGACTCCTTCCTTTCCTCACTGTCACCATCTTCCTGTTCAAAGCCTTGCCTGTTGGTTTTACATTAAACACATAACTTTTATCCACATCCAGCTCTCCTGCTCCACTGCCACCTCCCCAGTCCAAGCCGTCATCAGATCTTGCCCAGATTGCTGCCTGGCTCTCTTCTTGCTTTCTTGTCCCTCTTTAGTTCACTCTCCACCTACGAGCCAAATTCAGCTTTTGCAGATGCAAAGCAGATCATGTCACTTCCTTTGCTAAAACTACCCAGTACTTTCCTATTACATTTAGAATAAAATCAAACTACATTTCAAGCTTACAAAGCTATACCATTTGGCCCCTGTTTACGTCTACAGTTTTATTTTGAAATTTTCTCCCATGGGTCAACCTGCTCTTGCCACCCTGACCTTTTCCACTTTCTGGAGGATGCCACGCTGGTTCCAGCGTTAGGATCTTTGTCTCTTCTGCAGACACTGCTGCTGGAGACCTCCTCTCTGACTCCCTCTTACCAGGCAGGGCGCAGCTCAAGCGTCCTCCTCTCGGTAGCCCTTCCCGAGCACCCAGTCTAAAGTAGGTCCTCTCTTTCTGCCCCATTCGAGGTTCCTCCTTATTTCCCTAGTAGCACTTACTATTATCTGCAATTATCCTTCCTTATTTGTTTTCTTGTTTATTGCGTCTCTTCCCAGTTTGATTCATGCTGGAGTGTGGCCTTCTCCTTCTTGTTCACCGCTACACCCCAGCACCTAGAAGGGTGCATAGCTCATGAAAGGTGTTTGAAAAAGGTTTGGTGAATGGATGCACGACTGTTTTCGGTAAAAAACAGCGTAGGTACAGTGTTTCCTACTGGGCTAGCCAATTTCATTCTCCAGGGAAGCTTAGGCTCTTTCTCCATCAGTCTAGCGCTCTATGACCGTTGTCAAAAACAACATTCTCAGGGGCTCTCTGACCCCAAGGCAGACCAGACAAGCACACAGACTCAGGTGATAAGTACATATTCCTTTTCACGTTTGTGTCGTTCCTCTGCTTCCTTCATCATTTCTTGCGCCTGCTCGAGTTTTGCATCCACCAGCTTCTGCTGCAGTTCTCTGTGTTTAAATATTTTGTCCAGGTGCTAAGGAAAAATAAAGTGCACGTTATCCAGCTTGACTTATTATTGGTGCTGAAAAAAATGTAAAAAAAAAAAGTAATGTTGACCTAAACACGTGTTCGCTGGGTTTTAAGATTTAAAAAAAAAGGGGAATAAATGCATTGGCATCAATTACGGTTTTATATGAACGTCATAAATTGGTGGAGTCCCCTGCATTTTGCACTACACAAAAGTGGCTGCAAAAGGTGGAGGTGCCAGAGTTCAGCAATGCTAACTCCAAAAGGTCCGAACAGTGTTTTTCTAAATTTGGTAACTATTAGAGATGGCGCTAGTAATTACGCTAGGCAGCACAGACAGTGATGTATGTTGCAAGGGCTACAGCACTATCACTTGGTATTTTGGCTCTTTCTGTGAATATAAAACCACTTTTAATCACAACATTAATTCAGTTTATCATGGTGAATTCTCCTCTACCTGCTTGCCTCAAAGGGTGGTGAGGAAGCCCTGAGATAACAGCCCGTGGCCTTGGGTCTGGGACTGAAACAGGAGCCCCTGACATCAGCTCTGTTTCTCTGGTGGGCAAGACAGGGCTGAGGGTCACAGGCGAATTGACACGCAGATGTGTTACCGCCTCCTCCATGCCTTGTGACCTCTTGACTACCTTGGTGAAGAGCATCTTCCAACTCTACCTCAGTGTGGAGAATTTCTTGGTCATTAGGAGGTCCCATTGGCAAGAGGACATGTGGAATTCCATCCTTGGGCCTTACCTAGAACCAATCCTAGGAATATACAACTAGTCTACCAGGCCATTCCCATATGAGGTCTCTCTGAAGAGTATGGACATTTTCTTTTTCGCTCCTTCCCTTTTGTTTTCTCCTGGACCTCCACTTTGGAGCAGGATTGATCTTCGTGACAAGATAAAATGGTAGCATGGCATCATGGCTTACTGTGAGGAGTTTCTTGATTTACCTAACTGCTATTACCATCTTCTATTGGCTCAGGTTTTTTCTTGATAAAACCTTAGCATGTTGCCAACAGGGCTACTTTGACTATGTTATATTACATTTTAAGGCAGATATTTAAAATTTGGGTGGGATGGGAAAAGGGATATGATATATCAAAATACTGAGGGGGCATCTGGAGTCTTAAAAACATATTGAATATTAAAGTGTAATTTTGAAATAATAAAAGATCCTTATAGTCCCCCTAATGTAAACCATTGACAACAAAACTCTTTGGTTTTGTTGTCTTTGGCTTTTGTGTCTATGGATAAGTGATTGAAAACTCTGGCTTTTGTGTCTATGGATAAGTGATTGAATCTCGTAGCCTCTGCTTCCCATCTATAAAATGTGGATAATATGTTATCATCTGGTGCATAAGATTGTTGAGACAATTAAATGACATATTGTATATAAAGTATAATACTTAGCACATTGCCTGGCACAAGCTAAGCATAAATAATAATGCCATTATTACTATAATTACTATATAGTAATATTTTATATATTATTTGATTGTGGGGTGTATACAATGCAGACTTTTAATTTAGATGACATAGTACTTCTTAAGAGGGAGTGTGTGAGGTATTTCTTGGTTCTGTAGAGAGAGTTTCAAAAAGGCTGAGAAATATTATTTTCAGGAATAACTGTGTTTACGGCCCACCACTTTCTATTTGTTACCTTTGCCTTGCAGTGATTCCAGTTTTGAAGAAATCCTGTATGACTTTCAGCCAGGTATTTTGTAATACCATCTGTTTTTATTTTGGCTAGTAAAAGAAATCCAATCCTAAATATTAATCAGTCGAGAGGGCTGGCCATAACTTTGTCATTAACCAGGTTCCCCACCTTCACAACCCAGATCCGGTTTTATATGCAGTGCTTCTAGGTTGTTTGATGTGGTTCTCACCTCCTCTCTGAGCTCATACTGATCAATGATGCTTTTTAGTTTCTCTGCAAGCTCAGTGTTCTCCTGACAGAGCTTCATGTTTCGCTCACTCTGCTGCTCGATCTGGGCCTGGATATCTGTGAGGGTGCTCTGGAAATGACTTGTGATCTCCTTCCTTTTCTCTTCTTCCTCACGTGCCCTCTGAAGGGTTTCCTCCTGGGGATAGAAAGCAAACTCTTTTGTTATGCTGGTTTACACGCACCAGGGTTTACAGAACTCAGGTTTGGTCAGTGAAAGATGAGTGTGCAGGGTAAGAAGGATGTTTTTCCCTCAGCTCTCTAGAGGTAACATTGCTCAGCCCCAAAATAAATGTTTGAGCAAAGGTTTCAGTTGTGAATACAGGGTCACTCAGAGCAGGTGCAGCAAGGGCCTTGAATTTGATAGCTGGTGATGAGTAGGCTTGTTTTAAAGACAACGGGTCCCCTGTTGAGTGAATAAACTGCAGGGATTTCTAACAGACATGCAGCCCTAAGGTTCTGATCTCTTGGCTGTAGCCTGGAAAAAAAGGCCACTTGGTTTTACTGATTGATGGGACATATCACGTGTTCCTTTGGTTTGGTATAGAAAGAAGAACAATAGATCTTATGCCTCTATAAAAATGATGGCATATTAATCACATAATTGTATTGCCCAAGTTTTTTAAATATAAGTGGTCACAATATAAATTTTTTTTTAGTTAAAAAAAAACTTTCATCAAAAAGCTTGAAAAGGAAACTAAGATAACCATAGATGAATTACAGCAATTCAAGAATGTAAAAGGAAATCTTAGAAAATATGCTGGATATTTTTTAATATATATAAATTTATGTATTTATTTTTGGCGGTGTTGGCTCCCTGTTGCTGCACGTGGTCTCCCTCTAGCTGCAGCGAGCGGGGGCCACTTTTCGTTGCGGTGCATGGGCTTTGTGGTGGCCTCCCTTGTTGCGGAGCACAGGCTCCAGGCGCGCAGGCTTCAGTAGTGTGGCTCGTGGGCTCCAGAGTGTAGGCTCAGTAGTTCTGGCGCATGGGCTTACTTGCTCCACGGCATGTGGCATCCTCCCAGACCAGAGCTCAACCCATGTCCCCTACATTGGCAGGTGGACTCCTAACCACTGTGCCACCAGGGAAGTCCCCTGTGCTGGATATTTTTTGAAGGAACAATCATCCATTGTGTCACATAGGGTAATTGAAATGTTCAGTGTAAATTTTGAATTTGAAAGCAATATTATGTTTCAAATCTTCTTTAACTCTAAAATGAAATATCTAATATTCCCCTCTTCTACTTTGCTAACATTTAAGAATTGAAAATTAACTTTTATATCATTTCTGTTCTCTTTTCTCCTAAATCAGAAGTCCCCCTTCATTGCTAACTGCTGACAATGTACCCAAATTTCTCCCATATCGATATTGAGAATTATTTGCGTTGTACTTATTCCTCTCATTCTTTTAAAATAAAAGGGCTTAATCTTGCTACATCATACCAAAGATAGAGACACTGCTGACAAGTGAAACAGACATTTTAGGATTCCTTTAGTTCTGATTAATTGTTATTATGAAAGCTTGCTTCATTGTTGGCAAGTAAAATTATACTGCATTTAGTTGCCTACCATGATCAAATTATGTAACAGGATTTTTAAAAAGAAATGCTGATTGAAACAGAGGTAATTGTGCAAATCTTTATTATTACAGTAGAATAATGTGATCAAAATAAAAGTTGATGCTGAAAATACAGGCTCTGGAAATATTTTAATATATCATTACGTATCCCCTTTCTTCACAATATTTGCATATTTTCTAACTCTAATATGACTCCTGATATCAGAATCATAATTTATTCATGGTATAAACAGTTATTGAGTGGAAATTTCTTGGGGATATTGTAGAAGAAATCTACACTTCCTAATCTGAAGAAATTAACTATCGGAGATGTTATTTCCCTGAACTTTGAATGCTAACACTTACTGTATGTATTTCACTAAAAGTGATTTTGGCGTCTGTTAAGAGCAGTTGAATATACATGTGATAGTGATTGTCTCCTTATTGTTCCCAATTAGTTTAGAAGCCAACAACCTCCTAGTCGTAGAATTATACTCCATGATCTGAATGTCATTTGCATTTATAACTATTCCATCCATGAATGATTGAGTAAATGAAAGGACCACCCCATGCTACCCAGCGAGTCTGAGTTTTTCACTGGCCACTGGCTAGAGAAAGAAGGTATGGCTGTTAATATGGCATTAAACACATGTCAGACCATCATAGCACCCAATCCTGGCCCACAGAATGGTGTCTTGCATTTTACATTACATTGTTTTTCAATGAGAGAAAAATAAATGTACTGCAATCATAAAATTTGAGTCCACTGGTAAAGAAAATGCAATCATTTGGACAATGTCTGAGATAAAATTTTCTTTATCATGCACAAAATTCAAAGTGAAAATTAATAATGAAAAGAAAATTGAGGGACAAAATCTGAAATAACTAAGAAAACTTTTCAAGCATCATTGTGCATCTTAGAACCTGTGCTGTGCCTGGGACACAATCCATGGGTATTCAGTATATGTTTATTTAATGAATCAGTAAATTATTAATTTACATATAGACATATGAATAGCTTGAACTAGATGATTCCTATAGTCAAAAATTGATGTAATTAAAAGGAAGAAGTAGGCAATTTCACAATTATAGTAGGAGATTTTTTACACCCATCCCTCAGCAATTGATAGAGCAACAAGACAAAAATTCAGTAAAGACATAAATGATCTAGAGCTAATTTTTACTTATGGAACATTACACCTAATGTGTATGTAAAAGCACTCAGCACAAGTCCTGGCATAATAATGCTACTTAATTCCATTTCCATAACTGGAAGCCATTACTGAGGGTGTGTGGGTATAGCTACAGGATCTCCTGCCACTTCATCATTCTGTCTTTGAATGCTGTCCAAAGAGATCAAGCCACATCATTCCATCCACATCATTAAAGGAAATTTAACTTTTATCTCCTTACTATACAACACTACTGAAAGCCAGGAGATTTATGTAAGCACAGAGTGCTATTACTTGATTACATATCTGAAGTTGAGGATGATGACCTCATTCCCATATAACCTGGGTTTCGATTGTCCCAGTGCAATGATTAAAGAGATGCCAGAAGCCCATCCCCTACAACTCATAATTTGAGAGTTAGAGTTCATCACACTGGCCTCTCATTTCCCAGATATCGGAAAACAGTTTTGGAATATGAGGAGCCATCATCCTCTTCTATTTTTCTTCCTAACTCCATTGTAAAAACTTAGCGATGATCTTAATCTCTCTGTTTCTTAAAGTATCTTCTTTTAAACACGTGTAATAATAACTGTCTCACAAGAATATTGCTATCTAATTAATTCTTGTTTGTCAAAAGCTTTAGGATCTTCAGCTGGAAAGGGGATTGTGGATGCATGCAGTATTATCTTGTAGAGCCCTACATCTTGCTTCACTGGATGGAGCTAGTGTCTGTGTGTAATCAAGTTAACCACACTGCTAGAGGCTTACGCTGTAATTAATGAAACCCATGCAGACTGACTGAAGTGATCAGTCTATTATTTTTAGATTGAATAATTAAGCTTGAAGAGCTTCATTGTTTTTTCGAGTAGCTTCTTTTTTCAGAGGACTATTGACATTTTAGATCTGAATCTTGCCTTATTCTGTCAGTTAGCTTTGTGTCAATTTATTTCATGTCATGCAGATTTCATTATCGTACAAAAAATGTTGAATTTTTATAAATTTGTATTTTAAAGAGTAGAACTAAGGCCTACCTTAAAAAACAAAACAAAACAAACTCAACATAAGGAAGAGGAATGGCACACATTTTACTAAAGTTCTGCTCCACATCAGGTACTATGTGAGCACCTTACACGTGTGGCCTCATTTAATTTTTCCCTGACCACACAGCGAAGTTGGTATAATCCTCATTTTATGGATGAGGTAACAGGCTTGGGAGGTAAAATAATTTATTGCAAGTTACAGGTGAGCAAGTGACAGGGCTAGTATCTGATTCTGAAACTCACACCCTTACCATAAGTAGCAGAAGCCTGTGCCTACCGAGCATGCAAGAAGGTGTGTTATGTGGGGCCTCGGTGACACATACCTTCAGTGTCTTGTTGTGTCTCTGCAGCTCCCGGCACAGACCCTCCAGTTTGCTTCGTGCAAGGATAGCTTTGCTGTGTTCACCTTGTAACTGGTCCTTTTCTTTTTGGATCTGTGCCTGTTTCTTCTGTAGGAGTTTTAACTTCCTTTGCTCAGTGCGATGCTCATCCAGCTGGATGTGGGGATGCAAATGTGAAAGAAAACGGCAGGGATCTCTGTTGAGTTGATAGAAAAGGACCCAAAGAGGAAACTCCTAAAGACCACTGTATGGTTGTTTGGAAAATGTTTTGCTATTATCACTGTCCCTCTGGAATCAAAAGAACTTCATAAATGTTAACTTGGCAGTACTTGTAGATATGGTTTTAAGAGCATAACATTTATGGGGTTTTTTCCTTCATCATTCTTATTATTGATCTCTTGCTTTGATCTTCTTGGTGGTCTAGAAACAGTTTTATCTTTCTTGAGTCTAATGAAGTCAGTCAGTATAGAAGCATGTCTCAGAATTCATGATAATGCCTTGCGTTAGGAGGATAGTCAGTGGTGTGTCTGCTTGGTTTATGTTTAGTTTTCACAATTCTTTCTCAAGACAAGCTTTAGTAACTATTTTTAAAAGTAGGAAAGCGAAAAGCAGCTTCCTAGCAAACAGAAGATGAAGTCTGTGGTTATGAGAAAGGGGGAGTGGAGAATGTACCCCTCGACTACTTAAGGATTGATGATCTGTCACCAAAGTTTCAGAAATAGCCACTGCACAACCCAACAGCACACATGGCAAGTATCCTTAACAAGCCTTTTTCCCTGCCCATCTCCCTCACCCTCTGTGCTTATGGTGAATAAACCATGACACTTGTATCTGCGGAGCACAGGTGGGGCCTCTTCTCTCCCTCCTCCAGCAGCCACAGCTAAAGTATCGAAATCAAGGGCGGCATGGAAAATGAAACCAATGAACCCCTGGGCTTTCCATCTCGGGATGCTAAAGTTCTGAGGTAGGGTTGCCAGGTAAGATGTAGGACACCCAGTTAAATTTGAATTTCAAATAAATAGGGAATAAGTTTTTAGTAAAAGTATATCCAAAGTATTGCATGGAAGGTACTTTTACTAAAAAAAAAAATGTTGTTGGTTTACCTGAAATGCAAAGTTAACTGGGTGTTCTGTATTTTTATCTGGTAAACTTGGCAACACATTTTTATGGAAATCTAGTTGGAATGGGGGGAATTTGGGGTTCAGCCTCCAGAGACTAGCGTAGTAGGAGTGTGGATCCCAGATTGATGATCAGGGTGGCCACGAACAAGCTGGAGCCTTTTTCCAGACCCATTTCCTCTGCTGCACTTAGTTCCCTTAGAACCTGAATGGTGCATAGGCCAGGAGGGTACTCGTCCTAATGATGACCTTGTTGGCTAATGAAGAGGAAAAGGCCTGGGAGCCTCTGGGTGCTTCTGGACCCCAGGTGCTCCTGGTACCTCGCAGAGCCAGATGCAAATGGATACACACACAACGTGAGCCCTGATACATGTCTCAGTTACCCTGTCTTGAAAAAGCATTTGTTCTTTCTGAACTAGATGAACAGGACAGCCACACTTTCTTCAGTTTACATCTTATTTTAATCCTTTCCTCCCTCCCTCCCATCAGCCTGAAATGTCCATGATAAACCCTTGCCAGATTAAGCTGGGGGTATTCATACATGATATTCTATCTTCATACCTCAGGACATTTTTTACTTATTAGTGAGAATTAGCATCAGGAAAAACTAAGTCCATATTACTATAAATATTGATTGAAATTGGTATCCTTCTTGAGGTTCAATTGGAAAACTAGTTATATTTTATTATATATTTCTCATGCTAACCTCATTTTGCACCATAGTTATTAGACAGGGGTGAAACTTCTCATACTTGTGTTCGTACTTTACATGACCTATTGTCCTTTCTTGACATTTATATGTTGCTATTATTGTTATTGCCGTTTTGGTTCAGACTTTACCTTTGGAAGATTAAACCATTTGTCAGGGTTTCTCAACCTTAGCACTGTTGACATTTGGGGACAGATCGTCCTTTGCTGTGGAGGCTGTCCCCTGCATTGTAGGCTGTTTAGCTGCATCCCCGGCCCCTACCCACCGGATGCCAGTGGCACCCCCAACTGTGACATCCAGAGTATCTCCAGAGACATTGCCTACTGGCCCATGGTTGGCAAAACTTCCCCTGTTTGGGGGAACACTGCCCTATGTGTGGATTTATCTGAGCATCAGGAGGAGGATACCTTGCATGTGTTTCATAAGTTGGAAGAGAGGATTTGTGCTATACCTCACTGGCCATTTAAATGTTCCAATTTTAAGGCAGGATCATACACATCTGAAATATAGCTAGGTCTGTCTTGCTTTGCTCTAAATAGAACCCCTTAACTTGCTGACGATTTTTTTTTTTAGAGTGTGGCTAATTTTGTTCAATACTTCAGATTTATGTGAATGCATATGGGGTTTCTTAATGAATGAAAGCAAACATATTGCAGCTGGGTCAACTTCAGTCAAATGCTGGCCTTGTGATTTAATAATACCCTTAGACATGTGTCTTCTGTACAATTCTAACAGGCATATAAGATTTTTATCTGGAATTTCTCTTGTTCTCTCTTTCTTCTTAACTATTAAGTTAAAAAAGTAAAATTAATGCCAAGTAGTTAGTAACGTAACTACTTTTAAATGGAGGAAATTTGCAAAAAACATTTCTTCCAGGTCATTTCTTAATTTAGTCATGAGGTGTCCTTATTTATTAATGAACTTATCCTTATTTATTAATAAATACAATAGTTGATGATATTACAGGATTTAGAATCTGTAAGGATGAGTGAGCTAGGGTGACAGTTTGATTCACAGCCTTGAATTTAATGATTTATTCTATGTTAACACTTGTATTTCAGACACTCTCTGTATTAATATCTGAATAAGTGAGCAGGGAAAATAGCTTTTAGTGTCCAAGTAAAAGATTGAAATTCTTCATAATTTTTCCTTTCTGAAAAGGATATGTGATGGGGTTTGGGGGTCAATTTTCTCCTATTCATTTTTTCTAGAATGATATTTTGAGTTTAAAAGTTTATTATGGGGTATGATACAAATGTCAAAGTATAGTTAAGACTTGAATTGAGTAGAATTTCTGGAAAAATAACCTCTGTGGGGTTGACTTCTTGGCTAGGAGAGTGAGTGGGCTTGGGGAGTTCCTGGAGACCAGGGTGAAAGGCCCTGGCTCATGAAGAAAATCTTGGAAAGACTGGATAAGTGGTTCTTTCCTGATATTCTGCTGTGGGGCTACAGCACCATAAAGAGTAGTAGTCTAGAAGATGCCCAGTTCATCCAAGTATGCAACATGGCACTAGGAACTAAATATGAATGGCCTTGGTATGAGTGAATAAATTGAAGGGCAAAGGGAAATCAATGTAGTAATTATTGAAAAGAGCAAGGGTGGACAGGTGAGGATGGGGCCAGATTTGGGGGAAAAATATTAAATTTGACACCTACCATTTTATGGCACTGAAATTGCTCATGAGTGGTTAGCAGCCAATGTTAAACAAGTTGCAATAAAATTGATACACTAATACTTGCTTTATAAATTTCTACCATTCTTTTGGAAAACAATACAGCCATTTAAAAAAGCATTTATACTGCTTGATTTAGTAATCCCAATTCTGAAACTTTTTCCTAAGATCATAAAAGAGAATGAACAAATCTCATGCATGATGATGTTCACTGCAGCAATATTTGGTAAAACAAACACTGGAAGGAGTCTAAATGTCCCCAAATTAGAGAACCAGTAGATAAAGTCAATTAATGGAAAATTACCTAGCTTTGACAAAATATAATTATGAAGACTACAAACTACATGGGAAAATGTCTGTCATATGAGCCAAAAAAACAGATACTAAATTATATGCACCTTATGATGGTAGTTATACAAAAGGTATCTCTGAGTGTATAGCAGAACAGGAAAGGAAGACAGATAAATCAACAACTGTGTTTTAGATTGTAGGATTAGAGATATTTTTACTTGTGTATTCAGCATTTTCCTTATATTATTGTGATGTGGTTTATGTGATCAAAAAATAATTTAAGAGTATTGTTGGTAGAGTTAAGCAATCACTAGTCATTCAGGTTTTCAGAATTTCTCTGGGTCTATTGCGTGACAATTCAGCATAACAGGATGCCTCGAGGTACAAGGAAGAAAGGAAAGAGTAAATAGGGATCACAGGGCTAAAATTAGAGTAAAAACAGAAGGAAAACAAGTCACTCACTAAACTCTACTCCCTCAATAGGGATAAGATGCAGCCAGAGACCTGAGGGGTTTGTGGGTCTCAGTTTTGGAGACCTTCTTTTTAAAAAAAAGGAAAAAATTTAAAAAAAGAGAATTATGTTCAGGGCCTCAGAGGGGCCCATGCAAGTGAGAGGCACTGACTCTTAAGCTTCTTTGCTGTAAGGTAAATCTGCCTTCAGGGGCAGTTCAGTCTACTGCCTGGAGGAATTGTTTTGTTGTGTGTAGGGGCTTAAGTTTCATTTTCCTGTCACTGCTTCTCCAAAAGAAATAAGAAAGTGGAAAAAAATGAGGAGAAGAAGCAGAAATGAGGGAGAGGTACATTGCCCAGCCTCACTTGAGAGGACACCACATCTCCTCAGTGGGTCTCGTACACCTCAGGGGTGGTGCACGGACCTCAGGTGCAACTCCTTTAGCCAGTTTTTGTGAGGGTTCACTGAAACTAGGGGGTCTGGCTTCACTGAACCCTCCTCTTTCTTCCAACTGGCCTATTATAAGAGTACTGGCGAGGAGACCATCCACTTCACAGATTCTCTGAAGTCTGGGAGTGGCCTCCCTTCCTGCCAGTGGTCCTACCTTATTGAGAAAGAGACTGCATGGGAGGACCTATAACCAGAAACAAAACAATGCACGTCAAATGCTTTGCCATCGTGGGGGACAAGGAGAAGAATGTAGATCAAAGAGAATGAATGAATGAATGAATCAATCGAGTCATCAGGAATAAACGAGCATGTGTCACAAACTGAGGGGTGGGATTAACTCAACCCTCTGCCTTCCTGAGGGGACCACCCCCTCAAAAAATCTGTGTACAAGAACCGGATGAAGGTTTACCTTTATTCTAGGGTATTTCTGTTTTATTGCAAAGGCAAAAGGAACTTTTAAATATTCACAATTTTTAATTATCTATGATTCTCTCTTCCATCTCCCGAATTATGCACATAATTCTTTCTTCCTTTTGCTGTTATTCCTCAGTTTTTCTGTTTCTTTTTATTTATTTATTTATTTTTAAAAAATTCTGCCTTTATGAATTCTGGCTTTGACTTGTCTGAGGTAACCAGCTATAATGATATACCTGAAAAACTAACAGCATCCTTTTCTCAGCTCTAACCAGAGCTTGAATCTTTCTGACAAAAAGGGCTAATCAGAGAACTTACCAATTCAGCATACTTCTTGAATAAAAAATCAAGCTTTTCCTCAGGAGTTTGCAACTTGTTCAGGTTTTGCATTAGCAGATTGGCTTCTTTGCCTTAAAAGAAAACAAAAACCATAAAGACGTTTTAAAATATAAGTGCTGAACTTGATGTCAGATGATAAGAGTTAGAATCTCAGGTTGTCTGCTTGTTAGCTGCTATCCAGCCTTGGCCAAGCCACTTCACTTGTCTGAGCCGCAGATGTAATTTTGGTTTTTTTCCCCTGTATGAAGGAATGATACCCATTTTGCAGAATAAGTGATTAGATGAGAAGTTTGTAAAGATGTGTGGTACAGTGTCAGGCTCATGGTAGATTCTCAATAAATGTCTGCTATAAGGGTAGTCCCCAAATTTTCATCCCAAGAATCCATTCTTGTTACTTCCCCCCATGTTCTAAATATTCCAAGGAATTTTGAACATTCTCAAAATATTCAAAAGAATAAAAAACACTGACTTTATGAAAGAATAGTCATCCACTTCCCCATGTTAATTATCTAAAAAAAGAAGCAAACCAGCCTATCCAAATATCTGACTACTGTGAAACAGCCAGGAGTAATACATGGAGCTGTTAAAATTCCAGCCTGAAGCAGAGAAACATGACAGTTTAGTCTGCCCATTTTTTTTGGTTTTGTTCCTTTAGTACCTCTTTGCTCTTTCTTTGGGGGGGGAACCAATTCTCTTTTTCTGTGCATGAGCCTACTCCATGAAGTTTGGGTGGAATGACTCTGATTGTATTTCCTAACAAGTGGGGAATAAAGTCAAAATATAGAGAAAATGGACCCAAGACATGCAGGGCCTTTTTTTCACAGGCCTTTTTGTGTCTCTCTGGCTGCAGATTTAGCCTCCCCAGGTCTTCCCTTCTCTCATCCAGGCCTTAATCTCTGTTGGCAGTTTCATTTTCTGTTTCCAGTCGGAGTTTATGCTACATTTAAAAACTCATCTGTTCATGATTATTTGACAGTGAACCTCAGATTCTTTCTTTTCTTTCCCCATTGTTCTTCCTTTTGTCCTCTTCAGCTCAAACTGCCTGGTTAGCCTTTCTATGATGCCTGGAAATCTTGTCTTTCAGTGCCCACTGGGCTGAGCTTTGTAGGCAGGAGCCAGACCCTGAGGCCTACGTGTATGTACCACTGAATGTATCTTTGCGAACAGTAGGGTCAAGGCGGAGCAGCTTCCCCGTCCTCACCCACCTGTGACAGCCACCCTTTCTAATCAGGGTTGGGAGGTCAGACCATACAGTGGAGCCCAAGTTTCCTGATATAAATCTGCTTAAGAATATTAACAACTTTGACAACCTCTCCCCCAAGAACAGCCATGTCTCCTGTGCTGGAATTTTTGCTTTCATCCTGGAGAGGCAGATATATCATGGAATTAGGATTGCCAGATGAAATACAGGACATGGGACACACTCGTAGTAAAAAAATAATGGTTTGTTTATCTGAAATTCAAAGTTCCCTGGGCAGCTTGTATTTTCATTTGCTAAAACTGGTAACTCTAACGGCATCAAAGAATTTTAGGTCTAGAAGGAACTTCAAAGAGCACCCAGACAACTGGTTAATTTTATAGATTAAGAATCGAAAGCCTAGAGAAGTCCAAAGTTACATAATCAGTACTGGCAGAGCCAAGACTTGAATCCAAGGTTTGTCTACTTGCTCTAAATCACTCCACTCCCATGTGGAATTTTGATGCCAGGGAAACCTAGAGAAATTAAAGGAAACTTTTTTTGAAAAAAGTGACCTCATTCCTAACAGCTGGTTTCATCTATATTTGCCCAGTGAGTCAGGTCAGATTAGAGACACAGTCTGAGACAGGGGAGAAGGTGGGGGTGAGTGGTGCCCCACCAGCAATCCAATATGGCCTGTGGCATAACACTGCCTTTAAACTGGTAAGCTCTGCGCTCCGCCGCCACCAGGCGTGGCTTTGAGTGATTTCTGTAGCAGCAGGGACGGACTTGTGTTGGTCAGGCCATCCCCTCACCCTTGTCTTCAGTTTGTGCTCACGTGATGACTGCTGTCCTGAGTTGGAGGATCATCCGTTAAAGGCAAGAGACTGCACTGTTGGTCAGATTTGGCCCAGGACCCCGCACAGGGTTTGGCCCATGGCAAGTGTTTAGTAAATCTTGGTAATAATGGAACAAAGCCAACCTGTGCACTAATATCATGTAAGTCAAGTAAACACTGTCCAGAAGACAACTCTGTGATCAGCTAGAGGAAAGACAGGTCTTACTCTCCCCTGTGACATTTAATGTATGCTTAGCATACCTTTCAGTGTGAGTATTGACGTAGAAAACCGTATCGTGTCTTGAGTGAGTCCAGTGGGTCTCTTTTTCTCTCCACATTCAGTATCTTCTCCCCCTTTTGTTTTCTTTAATGATGTGAACAGGTGTTTTTTTTTAATTGTCACACTCACTGAGGTGTCTTTCTGCTCTCATATTCTCTTATTTTGTATAGAATTTTAACATTCAGATGCATCAGTCTGCCCTTCAAAAATGATTTCAACAAAAAAAATCCAAGAAACTGGAGACAAGCATGTATGGAATACGTAACTTTGTAACATCAGAGAGCTTCATTTGTAAACTCCCATTGGTTTCACTGGACTAGAGTGCTGTGTGGGATTATGTTGAGGAGGGGGATAGACAGAGACCCACTCATCTTCTAAGAAAGGCTATAATTACAATTTTAGGAAATGGGGTCATTTGGTGACAGTGTCAGACACAAGAGGAAAAATCAGCTTTATGTGTTTAAACTGCTAGCAGTTTCTTAGCTATAACTATAAAGAAAACTTTCTTAGAAAGAAAACAACTTTGAACCTAATAATGAGGAGATTATTCCAGGGAAAACAAAATAAAGCAAAACCTTACAATAAAAAAGAATAATATCAGAAAAAGCAGTAAGAAATAAATACATCCATTCCCAACTTGGGTCAGAAGAAAGTACTGATCATTTTGCCCAAGACAATTTTTTTTTTCTCTTATTTCACTTACTCCTCTAAACCCTCGTCTCCTTTCAGGATCTGGTCTAAGTTTGAGCTTCTCTGTGAATCTACTCATGGACCCTTCAGTCTCTGTGGATTCCTCTCTCTCCTAAATTCTTCTGGTTTTCTACCATTTCTTCCAGAAAATTTAGCATTTGTATCAAAGCAACAGTTTATTTCCTTCTCAGAGTGAAACTAGAGAAAAATCAAGCTAAAATCTTATAAAACAAGACTACCTGGGAAGGTGACCATTCTAAGGCAGAGTAAGTCAATGGCCCAAAAGATTTTAGAAAATCAATGTCCTAGTCAAGATGCTACTCAGAAGGTAGAACTGAAACTCACCTGTCACTGGAAAGGTGAAACCAATGAACTGAACTATAGCTCAATTAAATGCTCCTCAACCAACATACCAATTATTTTTATATATCTTTGGCCCTGTAATATTAGTGACTTCAGGTCTGCATCTTGCTTTCTTTATTACTAATCTCACAACCACATCAATTAGTTGAATAATTTTTATTTTTGGCAGACTTTAAAACTCTCTAGGCTTTAATTTCCCTCTCAGTAAATCAATGGGTTGACTAGATAGATTTTGAGCTCAGAATGGACCTGTGGATCAGCTTTGCTTTTCTCGTGGGTTTATGCTTCAAACCTATGAATTCCTACTCAATCAGTTATCAGTCTAAATATCAGAAGGGATATTACACTTTATCATTGTTTTGTGCTTCTTACTATGTGGGACTTGTGCAGCCCACATAACGTTGACAGAGAAGAGATTAATAAGACACTTGTGGGCTGGAAGATGGGGTGGGGGAAGGCAGGGGGACACTTAGATGTTAAGAGGACATGTCATGGTGCCGTCTAATGTGGAATCTGTTTTTTGTTTTAGTCAATGCCAAGGAGAAAGTGACTCCACCAACTAAAGAGATTTTAAAGTGTTCCCTCAGCTGCTGCAGTGTATAGTGTGTTAACTGTGGGAGGATATGCAGCCTGTAAAGGAAAAACAAGTCTTGAGTGCTTGGGTTGTAGAGACATTTCCCAAATATTCAAAGATGTTCTGTGAAAGAAGGGTGTTTTTGGTCCAATAAATTCAGGAAATGTTGTAAACTGTGTCCATCACTATTGGAGATTTTTCACTATTGTATATATTAGAGGTCAGAGAATTCTGGCAGTTAGGAAACAAGCTTGGTCTGAAATCTCAAATATCCCAAAGTACATACTTTGGAAAATTTGGGGTTAGAGAGTCAAAACATTTCGGTATCTCAAAAGTATCAATAAAGCAAATGTTATTTGATAAACATACAATAATTAAAGACTCATCTTTGATCAAATATGTAAGCAAAGACTAAAGATATATCTTCAGGTATGAATTGAATGACATACTAATATTCTATAAAAGCTCCAAATAGTTTCTAAAAGAAGACCACAGCCGGCACTTTATATTTTCTCCAAATGGGTGGAGGAAGAACTTTCTGAAGCATCAGAACCACTGCTTCCACAATCTGTTTGTGTCAGAATTACCCAAGGTGCCTTGGCCCCAGTCCAGACCTACCAATTCTGAATCTTTCTGCTCAGCAACAGCATTTTTGACAAATTCTGCATTTGATTCCAATGCACAGTAAGTTTGAAATCATTGGTCTAGACTGTAGTGTAGTATCATTTAATTGATAAATAGCCAAGAAACCTGTTAAAACCACTTGCAGATAATTGAAATGATGTTTAAAATATTTAAATTAGCTTAAAAATATTGTTTTGGGCTTCCCTGGTGGCACAGTGGTTGAGAATCTGCCTGCCAATGCAGGGGACACGGGTTTGAGCCCTGGTCTGGGAGGATCCCACATGCCGCGGAGCAACTAGGCCCGTGAGCCACAACTACTGAGCCTGTGTGTCTGGAGCCTGTGCTCCGCAACAGGGAGACCACGATAGAGGCCCGCACACCGCGATGAAGAGTGGCCCCCGCTCGCCACAACTAGAGAAAGCCCTGGCACAGAAACGAAGACCCAACACAGCAAAAATAAATAAATAAATAATTAAAAAAATATATTGTTTTAACTCATAATATAGCTGAAATAGTACAGTGTTTAGAAGAATATACTGATAGTGTTCAGAGGAACAGCATGAACGTGTCAGCAGCTTGTACCCATGTAATTAGAGTGGACCCACCTGGGCACTCTGATCACAAACATTGGTTCTGATAAACACATTCAGTTGAACTTTGGTAACTTATAGAAAGTGGCAGAATTAGTTGTGAAATTTTTTCTTTCTCTGGGAATTTTTTTGATTATTTGGTAAGTATGAGGTTAATACAGACTTTGAAATAACTCGTGGAAGACAGAGTAGAAACCAAAATTGGTCATCTTTAACTTCACCTCTGCTTTCTTCATACCTATCCCCCCATTATAACACATACAAATTGCTATGTAGATGTAGTTTCAAAATGATAAAGCCAAAGAACTTTCCTGGTTAGGAATACTTAAAATCATTTACCTCTGCGATGTGATTTTGTTTTATCTTACAGAAAGTTTAACAATGACTAATGCAAAAGGTTATTTCTGAGATGCCTTGGATAGAGAAGAAAAAATAGCTCTGTAACACAGAGCAACTTTATTCTGTTTCCCAGAGTTCCAAAACACTAAAGTGATTCTGATCTTGTACTTTAGAACTTGGTGTTATCTGGGTTGATCTTTATGCTCAGTAGGTAAAGTAGTTGTCCGAATGTGTCCTTTAGCCCTTCTTGAAAGCACTGCCAGCAGTGGTTTCACGTGCCAAAGTGAGGTCCTGTGACAGCATAGACATACTTTGGGGTTTACACGTAACCTGTTCACTGGAGTCTGAACCCAGTTCTGACTCCAGTGCCCATGATCTGTTTTACTCTTCTACACTGTCTTCCAGAAATGAGTAAGATGTGACCACTGTCTCAATAGATTCTCCCTCCAGCTTGGGAGGCAGGTACATAAACAAATGATTGCTGCAGAAAATTTCATGGAGAGCGACGGAAGGTGATGCTAACGCTACCTGGGCATGTTAGGGAATGTATCACATAGGAGGTGGTGATTGTAGTGAGTGTTTCAGTGAAATTCACTGAGACAGGCAGATGCTCCTATGTGCAGTAACATGCTCTCACTTATAGCTGAAAAATTAACTCTCTCATCCTTCTTTCACAGCCATTTTTGGTGTTACCAATCCTCCATGCTCTCCTAACAATTTTCCTGTGCCTGTTGTAGCACTTATCCTATATAACAATTAGTGTACACGTCTGTTTTTCTCTCCAGACCTAGAGCTCCTTAACCAAAGACTTTTTATCTTTGTGTACCTCATAGAGACTAGGCATTAGTAAATATTTGCTGAACCAGTGAACTAATGAGAATAAAATTGTTTTCTGAGATTTTCAACATTCTATAATTAGTACATTTCTGAAGAGCTTTGTTAAATTAAAAAATATTTTATATATGTAGTAATGGAACACACCACTAAGGGGCTGAGGATAAGTACAGTAAGGTACTGGTGATCCTGAAGGAAGCTATTGTGGTAAAATCCAAATATGAGATGTGGCTCTTAGCAAGATTGGAGGAAGTGCCCCTTTTTGGGAATAATTCAAAGAAAAGTCATGCATTAGAACGTAACTACTTGCCTAATCCTTTTAGAATTTTCTTCTCCAGTTTTTGCTCTTTATTGCTGACAGGCTCTTTGGCTGTGGGCGGCTCTCCAGAGGCCGGAGGTTCTCTCTCCGTCTCTTCAGCGGCCTCCTCGCAGTCCCTGTCCTCACTGTCGGGTGGTGCCGTGTTCTCAGGCTGCTCCTTGGCCATGGTGGGACCCTCTTTCCCTGCCGTGCCGGCAGCAGACCCGTACGTGTTAATGATGTCTTCCAGCTGTCGGTTCAGTTCTTCAGAGATATCATGGACTCCTCGTTCAGGCTGCACACCTGCCTCCTCCTCAGGTGCTGGGAGTGGGGTTGAGGAATCCTGATCATCTTGCTTCTCCAGGCCATTTTGACTGGGCAATACTGAACTGTCCCCCACAGGTGTTGACTGTGGCTCCCCCGACAGCTGTACAGACTGATTGGTCTCCATACTGGGAGTGGTATCTGGTGGTAAGCACAGCCAGCGTTGATGTAGTTAACCCAGTTACAGGTAAATGGTAAGGCTATTCCCACATGGGCACCTACTAATTACAGTTTCTAACATAGAATGAATGTACTTCCACAAACCATCAATGTTGCAATTAGTTGAGTAGGAACAGTGAGAAGCATCTTTCCAAATCGAGTCATACTATTAGCATATTTTTGGTTTTGGTCTTTAAATTCCGATAGTATCTCCTATTATTGACTTCAACAGAGTAATTCAAGATACCGTTTTTCATGGTCATATTTGTCATTTTGCTTAGAATAGCCAGTTTGTGTTACCATTCTCTTATATAATTCTATGTAGATTTACAATTGTTATAAAGACATAGATGTATACATTTAATGTTTAAATTTAAATTGGTGCTTTTTTCCCCAAAGTTAAAACATTGAATACAAGAGCCATTGACCTTACTAAAATCATTCATAATGATAACATTCTAAACTCTATTTTAATCCATATTGATTAGTATGAGTCCATTAATATAAATGAATTATTATATTGGATACAGGAGATACTTGCTTGTCTAGTATTTTCCTTTTCCCAAATGAGCAACATGTAATTATCAATCAGAAGAACACTTTTTTTTCCCCTGAGGTTCAAACCAGCCTCATTTTTGGAATAAGATAGAATGAGGAAAGGTATAAATTAACTAATGAACTTGTATGGAAACATGGTGATGCTCATAATAACAATTCCTTGAGTTTCTATACCTTTTTGTTCTGATATAAAAACTGACTTTCTTTTAGAAAAAAAACAGATTACAACTTTCTTTTCTCAGTCAAGGAGGTCTAGGATAACAATACTTTTTAAGAAGTGGAAATGTCTAAAAAGCAGGGAGGGAATGAACTAGGGGAATAATCCAGGTATAATATGGGCTCTTTGGAAATAGGGGGTGAGGAATGGGCTGAGGGTTTCTGGCTATCACCATTTCTAGTGTTGCAGTACCTTTGGCTTAGACCTTTAAGTTATGGTGCGTTTTATTTGTAAATAATATTTAATGGTGATGCTGCTAATTAGCAGCATACAGTTATGACAGGGTCCTAATAACACACAGGTTTTGCTGTTGTGGTGGCATGAAAGCGAAAACTAAAACATACTGCTCCATGTACTATGCAGCTTCCTCCTCTGGTTCTTAGGGCAGGCGATGTCAAATGCTCGGATGCAAACAAGAACAGAAAATTCAATGTACAGACATTGCCACCTACCTGTGGCCCTCACCAAGTGCTCATTAACTTTGAAGGAAGTACTGTTTTCTCTCAATTATTTTAATTCACCATCTTTATTATCAAACGATGCAGTAAACAGCTTCATTGTCTTCATCACTGGAATTCTTTATCCTGACCCCTGCTTGTTGGGCACACACAATCTATATATAACTTATGCTTCCCCTGAACTTGGAGAAAGACACATGGCACCTGCTGTCCAGCCAGAAGTTATTTTAAGCTCTTCTAAAAGGAGCCCTGGCCTTTAGCACTTCATCTTTGGAAATCAAGGGAAGAGAATACTTTTTAAATCAAATTGAAAACAGTAAACATTTATTGGTTTAAATCCATATGTGGGTTTTAAAGTCTTAGGGAGCCTCCTGAGGATGAAATAAAATCTAAAGTAAACCAAACTTTAAAGCAATGAATTTAAAACCGACTATCCGTAGGAATTTTAGTGTTTTGTTTGTGTTTGATTTATCCTTCATTCATCAGAGGCCATAATCATTGATTTTTTTTTATATTAAGTCCATGGATCTCCTTTAAACTCATGCTCCACATTTACTTTAAAACAGAATAACTGAGCTGTTGTAAACCACAGGACAACTCAATTCCTAAAAGTAGCCTTAAGACAAATCCACAAGAGGAAAAAAACAGTCAAAGAACTCTGTTACTTTTAAATTCTCTTTCTCTATCCATCAGTTTTACAGCAAGAAATTATTTCTGTTTTATCTTCTATAAACTTCATTGCCCATCTTTTGCCTCCTCTGAGAGAGAATTTTTCACTTGTCCTGGCAGTCCCAACAGATTCCCACACACACATCCCTTCCTGAGCAACACATTTTAATTGTAAATAGAACAATGGAAAGTTCTTCAACAGTTCCCTGGCAGTCTCAAAGTTGCAAGTTTCGAACACCACAAACCGCACCCTACATCATCTCACAGGGCTCGGGGGAGTGTTTGCATACTTACCAGAAGGCAAGGCGCTAAGCAGAGAGAGAAAGGAGAGGCAGGAGGCAGCAAGCTAGTCAAGCAGCAGCAACAGCAGGAGACAGCGGGGGCTGAGTTCTTAGGAGGGAGAGAGAAACCAAACACACACACACACACACACACACACACACACACACACACGCAGCAGGAGAGCAGGGAGGGGGTGGGGAGGGGAGAGGGACATCCTGTGACACAGCAAGAGAGAAATACACTCAAGCTTTAGTAGCTGTCTCCTGGGCAAATGTCTTAGAAAAGAGGAGCAGCTGGTACATCTTATCAGACTCCATGTTTTGTCCTTTAAAAAATATTTAAACTCTCAGTACATAGCCCCTTTGCTAGTGCAGTTTTTCACCATTGTTGTTCTTTGGGGCAGAGATCAGTTTTTCTTATTTCTTGGTTTATTTCCAGTGTGGTCTATGATTCATCTTCTTTTTTTTACCACCTTCTTATGCTAGCTTAATTAGTGTCAAGTTTCTTATAGGAATCAAGGAAAAAGAAGAAACATGGCATAACAAAAAGGAGACGGTAGAAGCACTTTAATTCTGATGTCATTGTTTGGTTTCGTCCTAAAATTTGAAATAAAAATTTAGACAGCTCTTTTGGCACTGGGTTTAGTGCCATCTTCATGTACATGCTAATTGGCGTGACCTCAGACCCCATGTCTTACTCAGGTAACTGCCTTTACTCAGGTAAGCCCTGGGGAAGCAGTTGCTTTTTCTTTAGTTGCAGGCTTTCCCACCTTCCACAGTGACTTTTCCAAGTCTTTCCCACCATCTCAAGCCTTCAACCTTTTCCTTAATCCTCCTCAGAAAAAGAACCTCCTCTTCATTCACCATATAATGCCTCTTTCTCTTAACCTACGTCCATCCCCCTTTTCTTCTCTTTCTGGAGAATGTGTTCCCACACTTTTCCAAGTTGGGTTTCCCCCATCAGAGTTTCTGCTCTTGGGACTGGCTGGGCAAACTGATACCCACTGTGTTAGGCAGAATCATGCCACCAGAAAGACTTCCACATCCTAATCCCAGGAACCTGTGAATATGCTATGTTACATGGTGAAAGAGCCTTTGCAGATGTGATCAAGTTGAGGATCTTGAGATAGACACATTATCCAGAATTACTGGGTGGGTCCCTTGTAATCACAAGGGTCCTTGTAAATGAAAGAGGGAAGCAGGAGGGTCAGAGTCAGAAAAGAAGATTTGATGATCCAAGCAGAGGTCAGAGTGATGGAGGGACACAAGCCAAGGAATGTGAGGAGCCCCTAGAAGCTGGGAAAGACAAGGAAGCACATTCTTCTTGAGATCCTCCAGAAGGAATGCAATTCTGCTGACACCTGATTTCAGCCCAGTGAAACTCATTTTGGATTTTTGACCTCCAGAACTGTAAAAGAAGAAATCTGTGTTGTTTATAAGCCACTAGATTTGTGGTAACCTGTTATAGTAGCAAAAGGAAACTGAAATATCCTCCTCCCCAACTTTTTTTCGCCCCTTTCTCCGAGTTCAGGGAAGACATAGGTTATAGATAGATGAGTACCCAGTAAGTGGAGGTCAGGATAAAGAAATTCCAGAGAGGAAGACAGTGAAGCTGTTTACTGCATCATTTGATAATAAACTTGTTGAATTAAAATGGGTGAGAGAAAAAAGTACTTCCTTCGAAGTTAATGAATACTTGGTGAGGGCCACAGTGAGTGATATTTCATATTGGATTGTAGCAAACCAGCCCAGAGAGATCTCTCAGTAAATACAAACAATAAGTCAGTGCTTCTCAAATTTAAGTAATGTGCATATGCTCTTAACAGAATAACTTAATGTTGAAATTAATTATATATAATATATAATTATAAATATTAGTATATGTTAATTATGTATATAATATATATAATTAATATATAATATATATTATATATATAAACTTCTGATACTTAGTTATTATATGATACAATTAAAAAATATTATTTAGAAAATCCTACAGAACCAATAAATACAATTCAAACTAACAACATTACTTTTATGTGACGGATAATATTTTGCTGAACCCAAATTGCTACTTGCAACATGAATATGGTACTGGCTACTGGTCCTTTTGAGTTCCTGGCACTCTTTTACAATAGGCTTTATGAAATGACTCAATTTCATCAACACTTGGTCCATTCAGATTACTACATAAGTTTCCTTCATATGACCTGCCATAATTTCAACTTGACTTCCTTTGATATTAATGCATCATTTATTGCTCTTTCTCATCTTCCTGCAATTATTAAAATAATTGGTGCTAACTTAACTAGATGTACACATGATAATGAAGGCACAAAATGAACGATGTACATGGTAACACCGAAATGACAGCTACCCAGATAATCCAGAATTGACTTACACAGGCATACCTTGGAGATATTGCGAGTTAAGTTTCAGACCACCAAAATAAAGCTAATATTGCAATAAATCAAGTCACATGAACTTTTTTGTTTTTCAGTGTATATTAAAGTTATGTTTACACTGTGCTGTAATCTGTTAAGGGTGCCATAGCATTATGTCTAAAAAAACCCAGTGTACATAGCTTAATTAAAAAATACTGTTTTGATCAAACATGCTAGCCATGATCTGAGCCTTCAGTGAGTTGGAATATTTTTGTTGATGGAGGGTCTTGCCTCAGTGTTGGCTGCTGATTTATCAGGATGGTGGCTGCTCAAGGCTGGGGTGGCTGGGGTAGTTTCTTAAATAAGACAACAGTGAAGTTTGCCACACTGATTAACTCTTCCTTTCACAAATGATTTCTCTGTAGCATGCAATCCTGTTTGATAACATCTTACCCACAGTAGAGCTTTCAAAATTAGAGTCTGTCCTCTCCAACCCCACTGCTGCTTTATGAACGAAGTTTATGTAAAATTCTAAATCGTTTACTGTCATTTCAACAGTCTTCACAGCATCTTCACCAGGAGTAGATTCCATCTCAAAAAACCACTTTCTTTGTTCATACATAAGAAGCAACTCCTCATGTTAAGACTTTTACTGTGAGATTGCAGCAATTCAGTCACACCTTCAGGCTCCACTTCTAATTCTATTTCACATCTGCAGTTACTTCCTCTACTGAAGTCTTGAACCCCTCAAAATCATCCATGAGGGTTGGAATCAACTTCTGCCAAACTCTAGTGAATGTTGACATTTTGACCTCTTCCCATGAATCATGAATGTTCTTAAAGGTATCTAGAATGGTGAACCCTTTCCAGAAAGTTTTCAATTTACTTTACCCAGATCTGTCAGGGAAATCTATCTCTATCAGAGAAATCTATCTATGGCAGCTATAACCTTACAAAATGTATTTCTTAAATAATAAGACTTAAAAGTTGAAATAATTCCTTGATCTATGGACTGCAGAATGGGTGTTTTGTCAGCAGTCATGAAAACAACACTAATCTCATAGTACATCTCTTTCAGAGCTCTTGGATGACCAGGTCCTTTGTCAATGAACAGTAATCTTTTGAAAGGAATCTTTTTTTCTGGGCAGTAGGTCTCAACAGTTGGCTTAAAATATTCAGTAAACTATGTTGTACATAGATGTACTGTCATCCAGGCTTTGTTGTTCCACTGATAGAGCACAGGCAGAGTAGATTTAGCATAATTCTTGAGGGCCGTAGGATTTTTGGAATGGCAAATGAGCATTGGTTTCAACTTCTCTTCCTAACAAGAGAGTCAGCCTGTACTTTGAAGCTTTGAAGCCAAGCATTGACTCCTCCTCTCTAGCTGTGAAAGTCCTAGATGGCATCTTCTTCCAATATAAGGCTGTTTTGTCTACACTAAAAATCTGTTTAGTGTTGCCACCTTCATTAATTATCTTAGCTAGATCTTCTGGATAACTTGCTGCAGCTTCTATATCAGGGACTTGCTGCTTCACCTTATACTTTTATATGATGGAGACAGCTTCTTTCCTTAAACCTCATGAACCAACCTCTGCTAGATTCAGACTTCTCTTCTGCAGCTTCCTGACCTCTCTCAGCCTTCATAGAATTGAAGAGGGTTAAGGCCTTGCTCTGGATTAGGCTTTGGCTTAAGGGAATATTGTGGCTGGTTTGATCTTCTATCCAGACCACTAAAACATTTTCCCTAACAGTGAGAAGGCTGTTTTGCTTTCTTATCATTCATGTGTTCACTGGAATAGCACTTTTAATTTCCTTCAAGAATGTTTACATTCACAACTTGTGCACGAGACTTAGCTTTCAGCCTATCTTGGCTTTCAACAGGGCTTCCTCACAAAGCATAGTCATTTCTAGCTTTTGATTTAAAGTGAGAAATGTATGACTCTTCGTTTCACTTAGAGGCCATTGTAGGGTTATTACTTGGCCTAATTTTAATATTGTCATGTCTCAGGGAATAGGGAGGCCTGAGGAGAAGGAGAGAGGCAGGGAAATAGCTGGTCGGTGGACAAGCAACACTTATCCATTAAGTTCCACATCTTATATGAGCGTGGTTTGTGGTGTTCCAACAAATTACAATAATAACATCAAAGATTACTAATTACAGATTGCCATAAGAAATATGATAATAATGAAGAAGTTTGAAATATTTGGAGAATTACCAAAATGTGATACAGAGACATGAAGTGAGCAAATACTATTAGAAAAAAATGGTATCAATAGACTTGCTAGATGCAGGGTTGCCTCAAACCTTCAATTTGTAAAAAATGCAATATATGTGAAGCACAGTAAAGCAAAACTCAATAAAATGAGGTATGCCTGTACATATTAATTACAATTAAAATGAATATACAAACACACTAACTAGTGGCTCCCAAGAATCTATCTGTAACCTGGTAGAGGCTCAAAGAACTGGAGTAGGCAACTAAAAAGACAAATTAATAGAGCTCAGTGCTTTATTATAAAATCAATCTTTGAGCTAATGTAAGGAATAAATTTACTTTTTGAAAATAACATTGTTATGTAAGTATTACAAGAAAATAGTTGAAAATGATACTAAAAATCTTATCATGAGAAACGGTATTCCTTTGTTCTCCCCACTATCCCTTCCTCCAACTTTGCCATGCTCCCCAAAGCTCCCCAGGCAAAAATATTCAACTATTACAGATATTGCTTCTGTGATTTACTTTCTCATTTGTAAATAAGATGCCTAGATTGCTATCTGTCAACTCATCAGTTTTTGACATTACCTATTGTCTTCCCATAATGATAAGTAAAGATTTAAATTATTTACACCACTTTTCCTTTCCTTATTTGTCAAGAAAATTACATCTCAATTTTTAATTCATATTCTATGTTCTCATTATTGAAATAAAGTTCAGTGCTAAATCAGGTAGAACATTGTGATAATAGTTCCATTCTTTTGCAATTTTCTGTTTTTCCTGGAGTTAATGATTACCTTTTCTTTTTATTTGTTTGGTATTGAGAACACTCTGTCTTCCCAACCTGTACAAGAACTCTGTAAAATACCTCTCTATGCAATTTCCTCCAAGATCAAATCTATCAGGTAACTTTATACATTCTGATATTTCTTGGAGACATCACTTCCACATACGAACACCCTCAGAGCCTTGACTTCCTGCTCTGGTCCAGTTTGGTAACTTTCTTGGTCTGCTGCACAGCTGTGGTCCTAGCACTTCCTTTGCTGTCATCCTGGGAATTCCCTTTACCTTTCTCATGTTTCCTAATTTCCATTCTTCCTCTTTCTTGGTTTACTTCCTCATTTAGTGAAACATATTGTCTATTGGCTTCCTGAGAAAGCATTTATGGGAAACTTTGTACTCCTCAAATGCCTTTTTGCTACTCTTGTACTTACTCGATTAATTGGTTAGATATAAACCTTTTTACAAAATGTAAAAAAAAATGTTGGATAAAACGTTTTTACATCTCTATCAAGGTTTTTAAGGCATTATTCCCTTGTCTATTCATTTTAAATTTTTTTCTTAAAATTTTATTCCTGGTCCTTTGTATGATCTATTTCTTTTTTCCTCTCTGGAACCTCTTAGAATCTACTCTTTATCTCTGATATCATGAAGCTTCACAATAATAAAATTTGATGTGGGCCTTTTTTCATTTATTGTGTTGGGTGCTTAATGGGTTCTTAAATCTGGAGACTCATGTATTTAACCTCCTTCCCGCTTTATAATTTGTTCCTCACCTTGTCCTCCTCTGGGCCTCATATCCCTGAGTCCAGAACCTTTCTGGTTAACTTTCTCCAGAGAACAATCCTCAGGTATCCCAAAAAGGTGGAGAGAGGTTACTTGACTTTGTGATGTGGAGTTGGGGACCCTTCGGTTTAACTGTTCTCCTAGTTAAAAAACCAAATAGACGAACCAACCAAACAAAAGACTAGCCATCAAATGATCCCACTGTAGTCCCCTGCCTTACTGTAACTTTTGATAGTATCACCACTTGCTGAGTATTAACTTGAAATTCTTTAGTAGTCTTTTCAGAGTCTACCAGGCAAATTAGCTTGCTTTTCACTTTCTTACTGCCTTTCCTGTGGCCGTCCAACCCCGTTTCTGTCAAGCACACTTTTTCTGTGGGATCATTTGCCATTATGTCTTGTGTTGTAGTCCTCATTCATTGTGGTTTGGGGTTTACGGATTCAGTTCTTCTGATTTCATTGATGTTAGAGTTTCTATTTCTGTTTCTTGTTCTTGTTTGCTAGTGAATTTTAGAGGAGAAAAAGGTCAGAAAAAAATCTTGATAATGTCATCTTGGATTCAGGGAGATCTACTTAACCATTATAATAGTCCAGCAATGAAATGAACTATCTTCCAAAGAAAGAAGCTCCAGTTTTGGAAATATCCAATAAAGCCTGGTTGTTCTTTCTTTTAAAGATGCTGAAGAAGAAATTTCTGCATGGTAGGAGTAGTGGGGGAGGATTAGATTAAATGACTCACTTATGATCTCTTTCAAATATACGAGTTTATGAATTCTACCACGGGCTTAAGAGAAGCAGAAATCATATAATAATTATGGCTATAATCCTGAAAATTAGGCAGCCTCCATATGAATTCCAGTTCTGTCTTTTACTTAGGCTCTATTTTAATTTCTTCAGATTTTAATTTCTTTAGATTTGTCTTGGGGTAAGGAGCAAGTCTGTACACTCTGTTTTCCTCAGCAGACATCACCTTTGTGTTTCTAGAATAGGAGAAAGCGTGGGCTTGTGGTCAAGCAGAGATTATTTTCAATTAGTCTAAATATAAAACCATGCAGCAAGTTACAATATTCGATTCCTATGGTGATACCTCTTTAATTTGTACTAGTTGTGTGTAGATAGTCTCCAGAAGTGAAATGTATGATTCACACCCTATGAAAAGAATTTAGTTTTATTACTTTAAAGTGATAATTAGTTAAACAAGGATTGTTTCTGTTAAAGGGCTATGTGAAGTAGCTTTCACAAATAAAATAAATCATTTGTAATTTGCATAATATTGGGTGCCCCACTTGGAAAGAAAAGCTCCACTTCTTAAGTGTAAAAATATTTACACTTAAATATTTTTTCATGATAACAATTAATCATGAATTTCTTCTTATAAATAATGCAGATAAATTTTAGAGTAAGCTCCTTTACACAGATTCTCTAATCTCAATTTAAAAGATTTACTGCATGCATTCCACAAGGGAGATTTGGCTCATGTCAATATTTTGTTCAAGGAAGGTCAGAATAAAATCTGTCATATTGCAGTAATATTTGATTCATCTCTGAAGAGTCCCTCCCTACTGCATTGCTGAATGTAGTAGAGACCCAGGAGCATGGGACTGTGTACTGCCTTGTTCATATGAAATGTGTGCACTGAGGGTAGAGCTGAGTTTTCATGGCCACCAAGGACTGCAGCAATGACATTCTCCAGAACAGGCTCCACTGTTCTAACCTGCCGGCAAGGGGGCTGGAAGACTATATGGCTGAAGCATGGTGATGTTTCTCCCCTCCATCCTGTCTAAACCTGTGTCACCAACAGTTTATCCAGCAGAGTTCTAGGATACTGTTTTGGGTAGTGGTCTGCTTGTTGCTGCAGCTTGGCAGGAAAACCCTGCTGGCATTTGAATACTCTAGCATAACCCTGGGGGCAGAATTCCCGAACTCCAGGGTTACAGTCACTTCGTGGTGTCCCACTTCCTCTGGCTCATGTTCGCCACAGGAGACTTGGGAAATATATCCCTTTTGAAAGAACTCTGGTCATAAGATACCAAAATTAATGACAAGAAGGCAATGATGCAGACTGACTGAAATGTCAGTTGCTGATGTTCCCAACTTTGAGGACCTGTGGTTTTGCACTGGGACTCGACTGTCAGGTATATTTCTTTCCTCCATCCCCTCTTCTCTTTCCTCCTTGTTCTGGGGTTTGATGGTTATAGTGGCATCTGCAGAATCTTGGCAAGGGAAGGGTTCCCACAGATCATCTTCCCACCTCCCTTGGACTCAGAGGTCCTGTCCAGAGCCACCCTGATCCATCCTCAGGTAGTTGAGATTTGACGAAAAAAAAAATCAGCCCTTCCTAATAAGACAACACTGCTTGATTGCCAATAGTTAAATAAAGGAATCAATTCTCCAAAAATGATAGATCCATGGTGTTTTGCCATTCGAGCACTGTGCCTCCTTTCAAAGGTTTGCCAAAGGCATCTCTTTCAAATAGCTATTTTTTTGAGGTTTGGTAACTAACACTTTTAGTGTTCTTTTTTTTTTTTTTTAAAGACGTTGGGGGTAGGAGTTTATTAATTAATTAATTAATTATTTTGCTGTGTTGGGTCTTCATTTCTGTTCGAGGGCTTTCTCTAGTTGTGGCAGGCGGGGACCACTCTTCATCGCGGTGCATGGGCCTCTCACTATCATGGCCTCTCTTGTTGTGGAGCACAGGCTCCAGACGTGCAGGCTCAGTAGCTGTGGCTCACGGGCCTAGTTGCTCCGCGGCATGTGGGATCCTCCCAGACCAGGTCTCGAACCCATGTCCCCTGCATTAGCGGACAGATTCTCAACCAGTGCGCCACCAGGGGAGCCCCTAGTGTTAGTTTTTGATTGATTTGATTTTGATTTTCTTCCCTAAGGCTCACGAGTTCTCCTTTTCCCTACCTGACTGTCATGAGGCTCCACTTCTGCTGTTGATCACAAAGCAATTCTAAGAAGGGGTCTAAGGTTGAAATTATGTTTAAAGGAAAGCCTGTCATTTTGATGTGTTAAAAAACAGGGGTGTGGTGGTCACCTAATTACGATGCGGTGAGTGCTCTTTTCCTTCCTTCTTGCAGTGCAGTTCTTATCAAAGAGTATGGACCTATTTTTAAATTCTAAGTGTGTGGTTTTTCTCCACAATAATTTGATGTAGGTTTGATAGAATCTGGAACAACAGAAACCCTGAGAAGGCAGAGGTGGTCAGCGGGTTAGGAGGGAGTGAGCAAATGGTTAGAACTCTGATCCTTTGCTTTTTAATCCTCTTTATTATGTCACCTCCTTACCTCCCTCTGTGTTGCACGGATGCCTAGGCTTTGTTATTTTAGAAACAGACTATTAATTGAGTTTGTCTATCTGCCTGCCTAGTCTTTAAGAACACTTTCCTGTTGTAAATATCTTTTGTGACTGGTTGTCCCTAGATTCGATTAATTTACCATGTGCAGGCCTTGATTCAAGTTCAGGAACTGGAAAGGAAGCACCTCACCTCTTCCAGTCATCTTTAAACCATTTTGTAATCCATTCTGTATCAATTTGAATTGTACCAAATTAATCATGTTAATCAATTAGTTAATCTTGTTTATCAGTTATGATCCTAAATTGTAGCTGAATCCTGACAGAGCTGCCTTGTTGCCTAACTCCAGGGGTCACTGTTCAAACAAGATAAATGTGGGCCCCACTGGTTTTCTGCAACATGTTGGTCCTAGACTCAACCTGGAACTATGGCCAGATGCAGTCATGGTATCCTTGGAAAGGACAAATTCCTAACTGCCTTCCCCACCGATATGCAAGAGAGATTGCAGAATCATTAAAAGCATGAAGAAAAAATGCAGGGGAATCCTCTCAGCTATCTGTATGGTGCCACCAAGTGCAAAAGATGACTTCTTTAAAGACTTTCTTGTGGGAAAATGTAACTATTATTAAAAAGTAATGAAAGCCCAGCTGTAAACTTGCACTCTTAGCCCCAAATCTACCTTCCTATGAGGGTCCCCATTGGTGAAAAGAAGTTTTCTATAGATTGTCTGGAAATAAGATTAAGTCCCTGAGATGGATCACTACATCCCCATGGATTAGAAGAGTACAGCCTAGAAGTAATGGGTTTGGATCCTCACCTAAGGAAGTGCAGTCCTGCAGTGTCCCACACAGAACGGAAAAAGGGGCCTCGCCAGAAGTCTGTTCACAGAAATCAACACTTCCACTGCCTGAACCTTACTTTTAGAGTCACAGGATATAGATAAAAATGGACTAATTCCCCCCAGAGTACATATTTAAATATGTATAATCATAAATAAGTGTGTGTGCATTAACAAAACAAAACAGAAAAACAAGAAACAGAAAAGCAAGACAGAACAAACCACACTTGGCAGGCTACTAATATATTTAACATTTTTAAAATTCAAAATGTAAAATTCAGAGATCTTAGAATCTAAAGAATGAGTATCTTTTGGGGGGGGGGTAAGCAACAACAAGCAAACAATTAAACAAAAACCATACACTTAATTGAAACTATGAAGCTTTATTGGTAAGAAGCATATCTGTAGAATTTGAATATTTTGCTTGAATGTGTTTAGTATATTTAGCTAAAAAAATAGGATGACATATAAATTTATGTATATAAAGTTAAATATTATATGAACTAAGCTGTTTTAAATGAACACTTTTTTATATCAGAGACTTAAACTCAAGAAGAGAAATTTAACTTTGTACGAATAAGAAAAAAATAAGGTCATGGAAAGGATCGGAATCTTGGGCCTGAGTCTGAGAAGGGAAAAATGTGATAGTTTTAAAATCTGTCCTAAATAGTAAAAGTCCCAGTTATAGAAAAACAGGGGTTGAAAAATAGCAACAACAAAAATTAATCTGGTGGGTTTTTAAATAATATTTATTCCAAAATTTGGTGTTTTTTAAATTAAAAACCTGTTAAAATTTCAAAGGGTAACCACACCTATATTGTATAATAGAACTGGTAAATTAAATGTGATGTCGTGTTTTTTCTCTATAAGTGACAGAAAAACTGAAGTGAAAATATGCAATTACCTTATGTAAAGGTACATAGTATTTCTATTGAACTGTCTCATTTTGATGCATTCTGCTTGTTTTCTGATATTCTAAAGTAGTTTCTGGAAGATTGAAAAATGGAGTCCAAGACTGAAAAATTGGAGTTCTACACCAGTGTCATCTGTAATTAAAGATATGTGTTTTTTGGGGGCTTCCCTGGTGGCGCAGTGGTTGAGAGTCCGCCTGCCGATGCAGGGGTCGCGGGTTCGTGCCCCGGTCTGGGAAGATCCCACATGCTGCGGAGCGGCTGGGCCCGTGAGCCATGGCCGCTAGGCCTGCGCGTCCGGAGCCTGTGCTCCGCAACGGGGAGAGGTCGCGGCAGTGAGAGGCCCACGTACCGCAAAAAAAAAAAAAAAAAGATATGTGTTTTTGATACATGAAAATTTATCAGATGATATATTCAAAATAAGTGAATTTTGGATCATGGGTCAAAGGAGAGACTTTTAGTCTAAACTTCAAAACTCTTTGAGTTTACGTGTAATGTTATTTGCACACAAAGTCTTTCTTTGATCTTCCTGCAGAAAATTAAACACTTTGAATTGGCCCAGGCTGGATGGAAGTGGTATTCACTGGGACAATCACTTAGGTTCATTCATGCAAATACAACATTCCATGATATATCAGTTTGCTAAGGGAATGAGAAAATGTTTTGTGTTATATACAAGGAAGTGCTTTTGGCTTAGGAAAGAGACCAGGGTACATTTAAAGAGTTTTATGATAAGGGCAAAATTTAGGAGAGCTAAATTTTAATTTAACTTAATTACTAGAAATTAAAGAGAAGTGGGAAGAATCAATTTACCCAGCATCCCCTTGGATAAATGAATTTGTACTTTTAATTGTGCAGTAAGTTATAATGGAACACATAGGGAAATATTTCCATCCTCTCAGAGTGAACTAGACTAGCTGTTGGACTCTCTTCCAAAACTGGGTATTAGAACCAAGAAGGGTAGTGACCCAAAGCTTCCACTTCTGACAGTGCAGAGCTGGCAGTGATGAGGATGCAAAAGACCTCAGACTCAAAACCAGTTGAAAAAAGTGAAGCAAACTATCTGTCGAACAAGCACCTACATAGCCATGGAGAATGAAGGCTGAAGAGTGAACCTATAACTGAGTAGCTGGAAGGATCCCATCCTTCCTGGGATCCCTTCTCAAAACAGTACGGCTACCCAGAAAATACTGAGTTTTAGTTAGTACTTTATCGTCCATATTGATATTGGGGTGGGTATCTTGGAACTCTTAGTTCAATAAGGAAAATAGGAATTATTCTTGCTTGTGTAAGAGAAAAAGTGCTACAATTATAGAATCCCTCAAATTACACAGGAACATTGTAATTCTAGAACAGAATTAGAAATATCGATGTAAACTTTAAAAGAAAAATTTGTACCTTTGATACTGCAATAACCTAGGGACAGTGGTACCCCATGTTGCACTCTATCACCCAGTTCTTGCTCTCTGTATTTTTTCACTAAAGGAAACTAAGGATCCTTGGAGAAACATCTCAGTCTATGCTTGGCTTAGAAATATACCAGATAGCTTGGATCATCTTGTGCCAGAAAGCAAGAAAGCTTTCAAAGATTAATAAACTCATACCAAAAAGACATAGGAACCTACCTAAAAATCTACCACTGAAGCTACTGCTGGCCAAAGTTGTGACATTAAAAATTATAATAAATCTTCCAGTTAACTTAAACACATTTAATCTATTAAAAAGCCATGATTCCCCAATGATGAACAAAAGGAAAAAAAATTACATTAAGTTTTGGAAAGAAGATGAAGGGACTAGAATTTATTACTGCTGAACCTTGTCATTTATTTGGTGTCCTTGGCTCATTTATTGTGTCTATAAAGAGTATAGAAATTAGCTAATGCTAAATACATCAGTTGGGAGGCATTTTCTGACGCAAGGTGGGATTGTCAGTAGAAGATTCTGTTATGCTGTGCCTACAAGTCAGACAAACGCCACAGGAAGTAGCCACAATTCATTTGTATCAGTTTTAAAGAATGTGAAAGAATGCAGCGCGTGCAAACGTTGTTCTAGGTAAGTGGAAAAGGCAAACATTACCACAAGGCAAAAAAGGAGGTCCATTCAACCCAAGGAGCAGAAGCCAAGCCTGCAAGTGCATGTTGAAAACACTACGAAAGGCCCAGGACAGGACAGCTCTTCAGATAAAAATAAATGCAAACAAAAGAGAAAAGCCTGGGGTGGCTAATGAAGAAACTACAGGAGACTCCTCTGCAGAAAGCAGAGTGGCTAAACATGAAGGCAGTCTGGTCTCTGATGAAGCAAGTGAAAAAGAAACCAAGTCCAGCTGTGTAAACCAAGTCTTAGCAGTGATCCTCATGTGTTTCTTTTTGTTAATCTCAAGGTAAACATTTGTATCAATTCATTTATAAATGCAAATATTTGGTAGTTCTAGGAGGACGTTTGAAAGGGAAGAATCTCACCTCTTATTCTATTTTTTTCTTTTTAACATATTTAGGTAGGTGGGTTTGTTTTGTTTTCTTTTCTTCTTAGTGCAAACCCTTGTTAAAAAAGTGAATACTGTTTTGTTTGTCAACTTAGCATTCGATAGGCTGCAGAAGTGCAGTTTTAATAGCCTACAATATGACATGTAACTAAATAGCAATTTGAAGTCATATTCATGCATTCACATGACATATTTTAAATGACTTAACCTTTTTTACCCATTTTTAAAAGTAGAATTGTTCCCACAAATGCCTGCCTCCTGTCCTTAGCTCTTCCATTAGAACTGTGACATCTCTGATAGTGGTCCAATTTTCCTTATTACTTTAATAATGTGTTGAGAAAGATTGGAAATTTTTGAGCATGTGGTGTATATGTATTAAATTACAAGTTGGAGGGAAATTAGGTCTAACAGCTTATCATTATTTTAAAATATTGGTATTTGAAATCCTCTAAGAACAATTTGTCTGCAAATTTTAAGATACAAAATCATTGGAAATTTGCTATGGATTATAACTCATGAATTTAAAATTTTTCAGTATTAAGAATTATTTACAAATAGTTTCATAACATCTGTGGGCTGATTATGGAATAAAAATTTCAATTATGAAAAAGATTAAGTGGAAAGGCATCTATATGTTTTATGTTGTTACAATCAGTTTATAAGTCTTTAGAGTCAAAGACATATTTACATAGTTTAAGAATCCCAAACACACCAAATGGATCATCCTGTATAGCAGTTATAGATTCCTATAGGTAGATGAGAGAGTTAGATACTGTAAATCCAGGAAAGTGGACTGGATGATAACCTTGATCAGAGTTATGGAATATTAACATAATAACTATTAGTAGAGTTTGCATGTATCTTCAACTCTTGGGAACATGTATCCTCAGGTGTTGGGAATAATCCATATCCTCCGTCTGTCTCTAAATAGTAAATAACCTCAGTTAATTAGGAAGGGAAATATCTTTCGTAATAAGTATGCATCTGTTAATCCCCAGAACATTTAGAATTAAGTATGGAAAACTTAAAAAATCAAAATGATTTATTAATATTGGTGTCAAGTAGGGAACTATAAGATGTACCTAGGAAAATATTCATGATTATAACATTTCATTGAGTTTCATTACAATGATCTATTTACCCATATCACCACTAGACTGTGAGTTCCTTGGGAACAAAGATGGTGTCTTTTATCTAAGTGTTCTCAACACAGTGACGGGCCCAGAGTCAGTGCTCAGTAGATTTTTATGAGTAAATAAATGAAGTCCTTAAGGTTGTAGACAGATTTGGTTCTTACAGTATCTTCTTCCAAAGAGATCAGAGGAAAGTCTGTCTCATTTCAGTACTGCTGAGCTGCCCCCACTTTGAAGGCTCCTTCCCGTAGCCATTTCAGAATGTAGTGGAAATAGAGGAAAAGATTTCTCTGATGTTTTTGATGTTTAGTCCAGGTCATGTTTACAGATGGGAAGGGTCAAACTTCAGGGATGCTCCAGAGACACGGCCCTTGACATTCTCTGTGAAAGGATGTGCTGTACAAAGGTCTGCCTGCCAGCAACTGTGCTTGAATGCCACATGGTTTAGGCATGGAGACAGTTTTCCTGTCAGACCCTGACTAAGCATTTGTTATGCGGAGCGATGGATCATAAATTTCAAACCACTTCCGCATGACAACCCTTAAAATGTCTGAAAACCGTATCCCTTTTATCTAACGACTCCTGCTTTCTTCCGCTGTTCCTCATATGACACAGTCTCCAGACCTTTCCTGCACCGGGTTTTCCTCTTTTAATTTGTCTGTGTTTCTCCTACGTATTGTCTTGAAGATCCAGAAATGGGAACCTTATGGCCTGACTAAAGCAGAGAGTGGGGAACCATTGCTGTCCTTCTTCTGGGCACCGCACATCATTGTAGTCAAAATGTCATCTACCTGGCAGCCTTACTCTCACCATACTTGCAGTCAACTCAAATCCCCGGGTTTTTTTTTTTTTTTTTTTTTTTTGCGGTACGAGGGCCTCTCACTGCTGTGGCCTCTCCTGTTGCGGAGCACAGGCTCTGGACACGCAGGCTCAGCGGCCATGGCTCGGGCCAGCCACTCCGCGGCATGTGAGATCTTCCCGGCCCGGGGCACGAACCCACGTCCCCTGCATTGGCAGGCGGACCTCCAACCATTGTGCCACCAGGGAAGCCCGTTTTGGTAGTTTTTAATGTGATATGTTTTAAATATGATTTTCCAGTTCTGTATTTGTGTATTTTGAACTAAATTGCTATTTTGAACCTAAGGATTTAACTTGTTTCTCTATTAAACTGATAGGTTTGGCTCATTATTCCAACTTATTTTGACATTTTGGAATGGTGGTTCTACCATTAAATATTTTACATTCCAAGCTTTTGCCAAGCATTGTATTATATTAGGAAGGAGGATTTATTTTGACATGTAAATGTTTGTTTTAACATAAAGGATGAGTGGTGCATATAGATATTAGGAGACCAAAGTGGTAGATAGCTGTGAACACTTGCTATTCTGTTGGCTGCCCAACATCCAAATCTTCTGTCCATTTCAAAGCTCATTCATCAGTGAATCAGGTTTGTTTGGGGGCAGGGTTCTGCGTACCTGTAGTAAGGTAAAGGGGACCGTTTCCTTTGCGACAGCTAGGAGTGAGCACATGACCCAAACTTGTCCAAACACACTCCCAACTGGAACTTTGAATCTGGGGAGTGATGCAGGGAACAAAGATTATTTTCTGGGGTAGTGGTAAGTGTCCAGTGGGATGGAGAGTTTCCAGCAGTCCTGGTATTACTGCGAGAGATTTTAGCAGCATAACCTTAATCAGAGTATTTCTAAGCCAAGTCTCTTCTGTTTAGATTTCCTTGATTCTTTATCATTTCCCAAACCTGATTCCCCATTATTTCTTAGATTTAGTAAGCTAACTGTAAATTTCCTTTCTGTTTAAGTGTTCCAGAATCAGTTTCTATCATTTGCAACAGGATCTCAAAGCAGTACAGTACACAAAGAACACATCACAGGGCTTTGCCAGATGCACATTAAATGGTGATTTCTTTTCCTCCTTGTTCCCTTCCCAGTTGTATTATAAGCTCTTTAAAGGTCTATTTCTCTTCACTAACCCCCTCCAAAAAGGTGCTTACTATGTCGCCTTATACAAAGAAAGCAGTCAATACTGCTTCTTGCCCAAATTACACACTTAGTAAATTAGAACTCATCACTGATTCCTCAAAGGATCTAAACAGCGTGGGTGAAAATACAAAAATGCCCTAGCAAGCAAATTGAAAACAGAAGTGGTGCTATAGTTCTGGCTAGTTTCTTTGGTTACAACGTTTATAATGCTTAGGAGGTGGGAAGAGTTAAATCGGTTATGTTTGTTTGTTTGGTTTGGTTTTTGACCTAACAAACAATATGGGAATTCCTTCTTGAAATTTTGCTGGGAGCCATACATTTCTAAGAATGGTTCTGATAAAAAATGACGTTCCTGTGTACAAAAGAGGGAGAAGATTTTTAAACTGTGGTAGATTTTTTTTCTTTAGTGAAGCGTTTGAAAATAATTTCCTTTCCTTCCTTGAAGACTGTAACAGTGAGAAGCCATCTTAGAAGCTGCCATGCACAGGGAGGTTGAAGCAGTCCTTCTTTGCGGAGGTGACATCTGAGCTGAAACTCAAATGACCCGACAGAACTGGCCATTCCAAGCCCCAGGGCAGCGGGTGCAGGCAGAGGAAGGGCAGGTGTGCCCTTGGCATCCCTGTGCTGGGTTCAGCCTTTCCCCTTCGCCTTCCTCACCCAGACTCTGTGCTCCCACAACCTTGTTTCTTTTCAGACCCGGAAAGTGACAGTCAATTTGGAGTAAAAAATCCTTCACTGGAGATGTGCTACTTCCTGTGAGATAATCTTTAACATTATTAAACAGAATATTCAGTGTCTCAGGCTGAAGCACTTGCCTCGGGGTTCCTCCAGCCACGATCAGAGATATCTGAAGGGAAATGATTAGGTTCTTGACTTTGAAATGCTCATCATAGTGTTCCTTCCCAAACGGAAGGTGTCCATCCTAACTACAAATTCCTACCCCTGCAATTCAGTCTCTCAGATGTAAATTTCTGGCAGTTTGAGAATGGCCATTCTATCTCTCCTCCTAATTATGAAGTCTTCAGACCAAGATCCGGCCACCCAGCTACCTAATGAAGAAGAATTTTAATTATTAAATGGGACATTTATATGTCCTTTCGGGGTAAATTTTATTATCATTGCACTGGAAACTAAAATGTCATTCTGTTTCACTTCCAGACATCGTCAAGTCTTATTACCTTTGTTTATAAGTGTCATCAGCAAGGCCCATTAACATTCCCGGGAAATAAAAATAGAATCTGGGTAATAAACACGCCTAACCTTTTTCGTTTCCTCCGTGCTTAGTCTAGTTTCACTTGCTCATAGGGTGCTGTATGCGGCGGTCTTGCACCCGCCACTTCAGGCCAGAGTTCCTAGTGCCGAAGGGCTGCGCAGACCTGTCAGATCAGCGGGCCGTGTGCAGAAGCCCCTCCCCTCCCAGGACACCTCAATTCAAGATGGCGGCGGCAAGTGGTGTGCAGAGATGCTGCAACCGGCGCGGCGATCTGGAGTGTGATCAACGTGCCTGCGCCACCCCCTGGAGAACTCTGCCCCCTCCCCGCTGAGGACAACCCTATAATGCGGCCCCGCCCGCGCCTGTCCTGGAGAGCGTATATGCTAGAGCACGCTCTGCTCTAACTTCTTTGCTCAAGGAAGAAAGCTTTGCTTTGCTTCTGAACCAAACTCGGTCTCGTTCTGCTGGCTCCAGTGACACTGGGCAGGAGGACCCTCGTTGGGGCCTGATTGGAAATGTTGGTGACATAAGTACTGATACATAATAACTGATGGAATCATGATTTAAATAAGTTGGTCAAGAGCTAAGTCCAGAGGAGCTGAGCCAGCCATGTATTCTTTCTGCCTTCCCTGCATCTTGTGTCATTGGGAACACGGGTTGACGAGGTGGCCCAGCTGCATTTTGAAACTTTGAATGGTAGAAGCTGAAGAAACTTTTTAAAAAGTAGCCAGCATTTCTGCTTGCTAACTTAGAGGCACAGCTTATCTCTGGGCCGTACCATTCTTGTATTTTGCATAAAGCCTCTAGAATGGATAATCGAGTCATACAAATGAAAATCAAGCATCTGTGGGTGGATCTTTCTGCAGAGGACATTGTTGCCGAATGCTCTGTCTAGTGATACAAGGTGCATGGTGTATTCAAGCCCAGACCATGCCTCTGAGACTGAATTTTTGTGGGGTGTCTAGGGTAATGAATTTAGAATCTGCTGCTGACAATCCTCTTGCATGACCTTGTGAAACTGCAAATGCTCTTCCACAAGTAATTTGTGGTGGTTAGCTTTTTTTTTTTTTGCATGGGATGCACTGAGCTGGAGAGAACTGAAGGAAGGCCCTCCGGAAAGAATCTTGACCTCAGGCTGGAGAAAAAACAGTCCAAGAGAACAGGACTGGATTTGCTACAGCTCCACCTGGACGGGACTCTTTGTGTCCTAAACGTCACCAGGAGTTAAGACAGAATCTGGGATGGCTGTCACTGCATTGTTGTTCTGGTGCCATTGTTTTGTTGGGGTTGCGATGCAACACACTCCTGCGGTCGAGGACTAGACTTCCCTGTGAAGGAGACATTTCTTCAGTCCTCCTTGAGCTAGAGGAGCTAATCTTAGGACCTTAAACTTGAGGAAAGGTAAACAATCTTTCTTTCTCATCTTAAGTGATCCTGGACCCATAGGCACAGTTATATGCAGAGCATTCCTGGGGTTAAGATAGCCAAACCCTTACTCTGTTCAGGCTGGTGGGGACACCCATGGAGAGCATGAAGGCAAATTGAGACTGAACTGTGAAGGTAGCATTTATAAGAGACCCTTCCATTTGGTATCTGTGTCAGAGAAACTACAGTAATTTTGTTAAATGCTGCCGTCTGAACATAGCTGCATCATGGAAGGGTCTGTCTCCTAGGCTGGTTGGGTGTTAGCAAAGGCCATCATCCAAGGCGTGTAGCTGCTCCTGCATCATGGTGATCTCAGAACGTGGATCAGGAGAGAAGAAAGGAAAGTGTACCTTGACCAGGAGTTTGGGCTGAAAGAACCACATGCAGGATCAGCTGTGGCACACATGTGAGAAGGAGCTCAGTGGTGCTTTCAGGAACAACTGAGAAGAGTTTGACATGGGGAAGTTTTATGCTGGGAGGGTAAATTTCTGATAGAAACAGAACTGAAAACTTATGTTTTAAGACATCTGTGTGGCAGGAAGCCGTAGTATTCATTTATAAGAATTTTTTCCCTTCAAAATGGGACTTCAAACTTTTCAACTTTATCTGGAACAATACAAAGTAGTTCTTTTAGTTTTTATTTTTTTTAAACTTATTACTGGCATGAAAGAGAGTAAATTATGAGTAAAATTCACAGTCTTTGCATTCTTTGCATGACATCTGCATCCATGTAATTATTTGTCATACCTCTTGAGACTATTACTCATATGAATGAAGTAATAAAGAAACAATTATTTGAATACAAATTTCATACAAGTAGAATATTTATAGCATCCCAGAAAAATTTAAGTTTCAAATTCTCTTTAAGTAGAATATATTATTAAAAACTGTGAAAAGCAAGGATGGATATCTAGGCAAGGGAATTTGAAATTCTTTATGGAAATAAAATAAATGATAGAAGAAAAGAATTTATACCAACATGAATAAAATATCTGTGGGCCAGATTTTTAAAAATCCTAATACCTTTCTTGTAACTTTAGAAATAAGTCATTTAATCATAAGGATAATAATGGATACTATTTTAGACACAGAAACTTTACAGAGAATTTGGATTATGAGATGAAGTTTAGAGATTAAAAAGAAACAATATATAAGGCTATAGGCTTAAATAAATGGAAAGAAATTAAAAAGCTACATTATATAATTAATGATAATAGTAAAATCTCTTTCAATTGAAATAGTAAGTGAAAAATGACAGGGAGAAAATATGTTTAGTAAGAATATAGAGAATAATGTAAAAATCTTATTAGAAAGTTTCTACTTCTAGCTATGGCAGAGTAGTTTATATCAGATCGACTCCCTTCCCCTGACAAGAACAATAAAAAAAAAGATAGTAAAAATTTTTAAAAACAAAAAACAAAAAAAGCCAAATAGCATTTGGAGGCATCAGAGAACAACTAACAACCTGTTAGGATTAACAGGATAAAACCCTGGAAACAAGAGCAAGACATTGATGTAAACCTGATGTTCTTTATTGATTATCCTGTGAAGCCAGTTTCCAATAAGAAAGTGGCATGGGTGTGAAGATAAGCAGAAAGAAAAGTCTCAGAACTTTTGGTAGGCTCACAAAGTTGGGTAGGCAAAATTTGGAGCTCAGTATGACAAAAGTAGCTAAGACTTCAGGGGTCAAGACCCTGGAGAAAAGGGAATTGCAGATAAGTAAGCTTGATATTCTACAATTTTTTTCCCTGTAAGTGTATTTGATAAGACACACACAGTGAGAATATAAGCAACAAAGCAGAAAGTGGAAGCTAAGATGCTAACTAGAACTTTAGGCAGTTTCACAATGTTTGAGAAATAGAAAAACTGGATTCAGATATTTCCAAAGACCTCTTGGATTTTAATCATCTTATATCTGATTGGATCAAAGTGATCTGTAACTCCTCTGTCTTCCAGGAAAAACAAAACAAACAACAACAACAACAATAAAAAACCAACAACCTCTGTAAAGAAAGATATCATCCAGAGCCCTTATAATTCATCACACATGCCTGGCATTCAATAAAAAAATTGTCAGGCATCCTGAGAGACAGGACAGAATGGCCAAAAACAAAGAGAAAAAACAATAAAAACAGACCCTAGGGTGATCTATGTATTGGAGTTATTAGATGCTTTTAAATAGTTGTGATTGGGCTTCCCTGGTGGCCCAGTGGTTGAGAGTCCGCCTGCTGATGCAGGTGACATGGATTCATGCCCCGGTCCGGGAAGAGCCCACATGCCGCGGAGCAGCTGGGCCCGTGAGTCATGGCCGCTGAGCCTACACGTTTGGAGCCTGTGCTCCGCAATGGGAGAGGCCACAGCAGTGAGAGGCCTGCGTACCGGAAAAAAAAAAAAAAAAAGTTGTGATTGATATATTTAAGAAAATAGATTAAAAAGAATTTTGCCAGAGGACTGCAACCTATAAACATGGTCCATGGGAATTCAGGAGTTGATAAACACAGTTATCAAAAGATTTCATCAAATGAATTTAACAGTAGATTAGACAGCAGAATATTACTGAACTGCTAAGTAGAAAGTATGGAATAAAAAAGATGAAAAGTACAAAAGAGAACAAGATATATATGGCAAATGGTGAGAGTAATTCTTGCATATGTGTAATTGGAGCCCCAGAAGGAGAAGAGGGAGAGAATGGGGGATAAGCAATAATTGAAGAGAGATTATCTGAGAAATTTCCAAAACTGATACAAGACATCAAGCCAAAGATTCAAGAATTTCTATAAAACGAAAGCATACCTAGGCACTGCTTAAGATTAAAGTCAAAGAGAAAATCATGAAAGCATCCAGAGGATAAAACACATCAGCTCTGAGGAGAAAAAAAAAAAGATGAAAGTTGGATGACAATGGAATGATATTTTTGACATGCTCTAAGAAAAAACCTGCCAACTCGGAATTCTATAAGCAGTGAAAATATCCTTCAAAAATGAGAGTTTAATAAAGACATTTTTAAAAAACAAAATCTGAGGGCTTCCTTGGTGGCGCAGTGGTTGAGAGTCCGCCTGCCAGTGCAGGGGACACGGGTTCATGCCCTGGTCTGGGAAGATCCCACATGCCGCGGAGCGGCTGGGCCCATGAGCCATGGCCACTGAGCCTGCGTGTCTGGAGCCTGTGCTCTGCAACGGGAGAGGCCACAACAGTGAGAGGCCCACATACCACACACACACACAAAAAAAAAAAACAAAATCTGAGAGTGTTGCCAGTAAAATTGATTGATGTAGAGATACCCTCAATTAATTTATATAAATGAATAGACTAAAATGATGAATTCACAGAAGGTAGTTAACTTTTTGGGGGGTTTAAGAAAGTGCAGCTTTGTTCAGGATTTATTAGGTTACTTTTCTCCTTTTTAAAAAGAACAACATGAGAACAAATAAATCCTTTGGAAGAGTACTTCACATTAACTAATGAATGACAATAGGGCCATTTGTAGAATTTGACAAACAATTGTAACAGGAAGTGATGGGCAAATTTAGAAAGGCTCAGCAAAACACAACATACTAAAATGGCGATTAAGTGAGTAAAAAGTCAAAAGATTATCAGATTAAAAAATAAATTTCTTCAACTTTATAAATATTTTGCTTATGGCTATAATAGAGAACTGATGTATTTTATAATTTGTGGTGATTATTAAATACAGTGCTTTATGTCTTTTTTAAATTAAATTTTCTTAAAATTATTGAAACCTAATGTGATATTCTGTACTTATGCACTCTTCCTTTAGGATTCTGCTCCCAAATAATTTCTGGAAACCACAAAAAATATTTACCCAATGAACGAGACAATCTCCTTTATTGCTAGTTTGTTATGACCTGCCAGTTTCAGTCCTGCAGAAATACAGTGTTGCCAGTAAACTCAGTTTCCTTCCATTTTAGGTGACAGTTGCTCTGTCACCTAAAATCTAAATCTTTGGACCTGGGTTAGAGATGAGGCACTGGAAGTCTGAGGAAAGTTTTTCTCATATTTTAGTTTTAGTAAGAATGCAAAAGAAAGTTCCAAATGTTTCCACTTCTGAAAATCATACAGGGCAATAAGGAAAGTGCAAAAACACTCTACATCTGATCATAGTGGTATTAAACTATAAACAGAAAATGTCACTACAGAGCCTGCAGATTTTATATATATATATATATATATATATATATATATATATATAATGATAAAATGGGAACACTACAAAAAAGCTCCATGCATATAAATTTAACAATTTGGATGAAATGAGTGAATTCTTTGAGATTCAGAAACTGCCAGAACTCACCCAAGATGAAACACGTAACCTGAACAGTTCTATAACTATTAAAGATATTGAATTTAAGGTTTAAGACCTTCAGAGAAATAAGTCTATGGTCTCAGATCATTTCACTGGCAAATTACACTGAATATTTAAGGAAATAGAATGAATGCTATGTAATCTCTTCCAGAAAATCAAGGACGAAAGAATACCTCCCAATGCATTTTATAAGATCATCATTACCCTGATGCCAACACCCCACACCCCAAAAAAGAGAAAACTATGGATCAATATCCCACATAAATATAGATATAAAAATTCTCCAAAAAATATTAGCAAGTTGAACCCAGTAATATATAAAAAGAATAATACACCACAGGCAATGAGGCCTGGGAAAGCAAGGCTGATTCAATATTTGGAAACCAATCAATGTAATCCACAATATTAATAGTGTAAAAAAAATAATTGTATCAATTGATACAAAAAAAGAACAACTTTTGACAAAATTCAACACCCATTCAAAATAACCATGAATGTTTATAGAATTCTTCATAATGGCAAATACTGGAAGCAACTCAAATGTCTTTCAGTGGAGAATGGAATACTACTCAGCAATAAAAAGGCACCAACTGTTAAACATGCAGCCACTTAGGTGAATCTCAAGGTGTTACGCTGCATGAAAGAATTCCATCTCAAAATTTATAGACTGTGATTCCAATGATATGACAGTCTCTAAATGACAAAACTGTGGTGACGGAGAACAGACTAGAAGTTAAGGGTAGGGAGGGTGTGACTATAAAAAGATAGCACAGGGGAAATTTTGGGGGGTGATGGAACTGTTCTGTATATTGATTGAGGTGGTAGTGACATAAATATGTGCTAACATGTGTGGAATATGGAATTTTACATGCCCCCCCCGAGTTCAATTTAACTGTATAATCATCTTTAAAATAATCATTTAAAAACACGTTATAGCTATATAGTCAGAAAGGAAAATGAATCTTCAAGAAACAAAGAAATCCTACAAACTCCATGTTCTATGAAAGTACGGTCAAAAGCAATTGAGGTCAGCAAAATCTTCATGGGAATCCTTGATGAAGTACTGAGTTTATAGGGAAGAATGAGTAGTGTGAAGAGGGCGAATTGTGGAAAATATTAGAAATTACCATCAACATTCATTTCTAAAGGAGAAAGCACTACTCTGAGTGAGTAGGACTGAGAATAAATAGGAATAATTACTGAGGGAGATGGAGAATATGCCGTGGAACAGACAGATGGGAGACAAAAGTGGCAGATCTCAGGAAGCACCACTTTCTAAAAAGGAAGACAGGAGTTTGTTTCTCTGGGTAACGGTGGCCAGTGAAGGAACCATCACTTCTACCCACGTATCATTGACCAAAACTAGTCATATGAGCTTAACTTCCAGGGGAAGTACAAATCCACCACAGGCACAAATAATCGCCATAGTTCACCTCTCTGGTAATTAAATTCAGGCCACTTTCCTTCCTGCATGCCAGATACACTCAGCTCCTTTCTGAGGATGACATCCCCCAAGTCCCCCCAGTCATGATATCAAATTCAAACTCCAGTATGTCTGAGTGGTGTAGGATTGTCTCTTCATTAGGGGATGGTTCACAGGGGTTTCTACATCAAGTCCAAGTGTGGCTTTTCTTAATCTGGGAACCTATGAACTGAATGACAAGATATCTGCCTCCTACTCCAAAGTACAATGATGGATTAAGGACAGGGTAATGCAGAAGCACTCCAAGTAAGAACAGGAAGGGAAGGGAGAGATACTCTGAAGATAGTGGCCCAAAGCTAGATATACTCTATGTAAGCTGTATATTGAATGGAGTATGGTTCCCTTCATAAAATGATGTCCATGAAAATTTATTAACGATGCTTTCCTAATGCAGTAAGGAAAAATTGATCAAGATTTCTGGAGGTCAGTATGGCAAAATGAAGCAAAGGCTTTAGAGATACTCATTCCCCAGTACTTAGTATTTTTGCTTCTAATAATTTAGCCTGAATAAAATAATCAGAGGATGCAGATATTTACACCCCAAAGAATGTTCATTGCAGACTTATAATAATACCAAAAATTGAAAACAACTGAAATACCCACAGGAGAAAAATAAAATTGTTACATATTTATGAATTGGGATATTTTGAAGTTCTTAAGGACATGGGGACATGCTCATAATACAAGGTCATGGGGAGAGATGAGTTAAAAATTGTCCTTGTAGAATGATATTTGTATATATGTGAGTGCTTTTGTATATATACACATACAAAGGGAAAAATTTGAGGAAATATGTCACTGTGCAACTAGTAGTTATTTCTTTATTGTTGGTGATTACAAATAATTTTTATTTTTTCTGCACACACTTCTGTATAGCAATGTGCCCCATGCCCAGCTTTATATCTCTATTGTTTGCTTTGTTTACTCTTTAGAACTCATCTAACATAATGGATGTTTACTTACTTTGTTTTTTCTACATCTTCTCTTAGTCTGTGTGCTCCATGGGGGCAGGAATTTTTGTCAGGTTTTCCCCTACTGAATCCTCCATAAACATTTGCTCGTTGAACAGTGAGTGTCCCAAGACAGAGACTCTTGGGACAATCAGAAACTTTCTTTTTGATGTCATTTCCCTAGGTCCCTTTATCTCCTCTGGACCTTTCTTCATTTTCAAATGCTAAGCCAGGATTTCTGTGAGAGATCTGGAGTAATTTCAGTTGTCTTTTCTTTAAGAAGCTTCATTTTGGGTCAGTGACTATGATTTTCCTTCACTTAAACACACAGAAAATAATTTTCTCAGTGTTGACCTTTTTGGTCAGCACAAGATGAAGTAGGGATTTGGATTGGTGTGTGACTAGAGCCTCTTTGTTTGCAAGGAGCCTCTAGAGATTATTATAGTGATCCGAGGAAAAAATGTTTACTTTTTAACCTACTTATATAATAATAAGGACACATGTACACTTGAGCTGGGGATGAACAGGAAAGTCACCAAGAATCATGAGGCACATCTTTTCTCTGCACATCTGCTGCATTTTCCTCTCTAGGCTTACTTACCAACTTCCGCTGCTTACTCATAACTTGTTTCCTCTTCAATTTGCAAGGGCCTTAGTCTACCTCAGGGCTTCCTTTCAGTTTGCTCCATCCCCCACTTCTGACTGAGTCAGCCTCTGATTCCCGAAATTGATCCAGCTCTGGTTTTCAACAGGGGACAGTGCATGGATTGATCTGGTCTGTGCCCACCCTATGTCCAGTCTGGTACCTGTAGGGTTTGGAAAGGGTTCCATAAACCAAAGTATGCCCCCAGGAGCATGGGAGGTAAATGGAAGCCACCCTCCACTGTCATCTCCATACAACTGAGTTCTATTCAAGTTACTGTTTATTTAAGTCTTACAAAGCCACTTTTGACCTTGCAAAGCGCTTTAGGATACTGACATTGATTTATAATCCCCATCTTCCATCGCCTTATCTTGGCATCTGATGTTGAACATGCAGGCTTAATGCATGAGCTTAGCTTTGTTTTTGGAAATCCCGGACCAAAGTTTTTAGTAGGCTGGCCTTCAGCTTCCTTCCTAGCTCAAGGGACAGAGAGTAGCCTCTGTTTTGAGGAGTGTATTCAGTGTATTTTTATTTTTGTACTGTGACTAGTTCAGGACCACAGTTATAAAATGCCTTGCTGCTTTTATTATTGTGGTGGGGCTCAGGGAGGCTGCCTCAAGACGTGCCACCTGGCACGTGGATTATTTTGAGCTGAAAACAAGCAAAGCCCAAAAGACTCAGGAAGAACCTTTGAACTTCCCCCTAACTGCCTACAAGAATGTAAGACAGGAGGCCTGTCCCAGGAAGGAGCTATCACCTTGCATAACTACAGTAAAGATTAGGTGTGGTGAACAGGGAGGAACCTAGCAGAGCCCATTTGATCCAAGTCCTCTCTGTGTCCCATTGTCTTTGGATGGCCCAGCAAACATTTGTTTATCAAACATGAACTGTTTTTATCTTCCTGTGAATGACCCTACTTCCTCTTGAAACCTCAGACCCCTGCCCCCTTCTTCTTAGTTCAGAATATATGTACCTCACCCTGCTTTGCTATCTCTGCAATTTTTCATACTTATGTGGACTCCCCATGCACATGTAATAAATTTGATTTCCTCCTGTCAATCTGCCTTATGTCATTTTAATTGCCAGCCAAAAGAACTAAGAGAGGAAAGAGGGGAAATTTCCCCTCCCCTGACCACTGTTTCTGGAGGGAAAATTTCTATAAAAATTACTCTAATTTAAATATAAAACATTTTCAAAAAAAAGATTAGGGCTTCTTTTGAAAAAAAAAATCCTGAGTTCAGTTCAAATGTATGCCCATATTTTACAGAGTCAGGAAATATTAAGAGACTGTTGTTCCTGATCAGATGACACAGAGAAAATTCTGGAATACTAATATTCCCATCACATGGATGAACCATTGCTGGAGTCTTGTCTTCTGCTGAAATAAAGAGACAGATATGGAGAAATATGTGGATAAGAGAAGAGCCCCACAAACTTGATATCTGAGCATGAGTAACATGTCATTTTGATTCTGAACATCATCTATGGCTGGAAGATAAAATTAGTTCCTTTTTTTCTATGCTTTTATGATAACCGTGTTTGATTCTTCATGTTCTGAAAAATGCTAATTTGTGTTCTTCACAGTGCAAACTAAAATATATTTCCTTTAAGAAAACAACAGGCTGAACCCAACTGTAGAAATTATATTTACTTTGTAAATCAAGTTTGTTTCTAGCCTCTGCCTCTGTGGTCAGAGACTGAAACAGTGTACTAACTGCAGTAGTTACTTCCTCATTCTTTCAGGGGTGCTCATTTTTATGCCTGCTTATAACCACAATTTCCCTCAAATACAAACACACAGAGTCAAATAATTTGACATTTAATTGTAAAGCATTTTATATTATAGTTAAAAAACGTAAATTTTTGTCTTAAAAGAACCCCAAACTCTAAGCTGCATGATTCTCTAAGTCAGTAGTATTTCCATCTGATGAAGGAAATAAAGTGAAGGAAGCATCATGTATAGTCAAGAACTAGGAGAGATTCGCCCTTGGCAGTGCCGACCTGGTGACACCAAAGTAGCCTCTCCCCCATACCTGTCAGTCCAAGTCTCTTGGCTGGGGAATATTTCCTTTGCCCACTGGAGACTTGGACTCCTGTCCAATCTTCACAGCTGCTTCATCCACATGATTGTGGCCATTGTTAACCACTGCTTTCTCCTCTCCTTCCTCCATGGAATGGCCATCTCTACCACTGCTGACCTATGTAAAAATCCCAAGTGTTTGCCTGCTTGTTTATTTCTATCTTTCCTAGACTGCAGGCTGCATGGGGGCAAGAGAGGTATCTATTACATTCACCTTTGTACATCCAGCCCTAGTGCAATAAATATTTGTTAACTAATGAGAGAACAGCTCAGCATCAGTTAGCAGCAAGTGGTCATGTATTTCTGGTCTCTTTGAAAATTTCACTTTATTAAAAATCAGTACCATATGCACATATATTAATCTCTAATTCAGTTGAGAGTGAGAGTCTAAGGGCAATCTGTCCACCATATCTATTGCTCTCTTGCCCCATTGTTAGATTTGTTTGAGTGATCTGACGGTTTAAACAGATGTTCATTTCCGTACCAAGTTTCTGCCACTTTTCGCCTCACTCTTCAAGCTGAAGCCATACTGGTCTTTCAGTTCCTCAGATGTGCTGGGCATTTCCTTGCCTCTGGCCCTTTCATACCCTTTTTCCTCTGTTAGGAATGTTTTCCCTCTTGCCCTCCTTGACTTGGCTAACTCTTACTGTTCTTGCAGGATCCAGCATAAATGTCATTTCCTCAGGATTGTTTTCCCCAGTCCCCTGATCTTACCTTTTTTCTTCCGCTTCACACTTTGTTTTTGAATTCTGCATAGCACTTATCATTTTGTTATGATATGTTTATCTAACAATTTTGTTTTGTCTGTTTAATGTCTGTCTCCTCCATTTGGTTGTAGGTTCCACAAGAATAGGGTTGAAAATGTAATCCCTAGTACATAGTGGGTGCTCAGTAAATATTTGTTGAAAGAATGAATAAATGACTGAATGGTTGCAGTATCCTCTTCCTTTCTTGCAGCTCTATGTGTGTTAAAAGGATTGAATTTCTCTGAGAGAGGGAAACCATTTTTTCCCAGATGGCAGTGTATATACAGTGTAAATTAATCAATGAATAAGTTAGAACAAAATTTAGATTACCAATATCAAAAGACATGTGGCATTTCACTTCAGGTTACCTCACTTGCTATTAGTCACCACTTAATTGAAAGTTGTGTTGCTTTATCTTTTTTTTTTGAGGAAAAAGCTTAAACCAATGTTTTTACGGTTTATGAACCTCCACAGTACTCTACATCTCCACAGTGCTTTTGGCTTTAGTACCAAAAAGTCCTTATACATAACTTTCTTTCAACTTTTCTTTTCAACTTTTTAACTGTATGTAACTTAGTAAGGTAACATATATTTTAAATACATTATTTTACCCTTACTTCTAAATAGGATTTGAGTCCACTTTCATATTACTGACATTTCCCAGATATCAGACAAAGCAATTGATATGAAGATTTAAAGAATGGTCAAAATTTTCTAAGGAGAAAAATTTATTTCCACAGAAATCTAACATTGTATCATTAATGTAATATAATACATATATGATTTAATATAAATTTAGCAATATTTTTTTTTTAGTTTCCTGGTAGACGAAACCAGAAAGGAAACATAATGGATTCTAGATATTATAAAAGAAACATATGTATTCAGTCAGAACAAAACAAAACTACACAGTATTCCCAACATTGTGTTCCAGGCAGGAATTATCTTCCAAGAGAAATTCCTTGCTTGGATCCATACAGAGGAGCAATTGATAACACAGTGGGCAGTACCTTTCAATATTATTTTGTAGAAGATTCAAAAAGGTCTAAGAATGACCATTTTTTATGTCAACCTTTGACAGATACTGAGATGATAATATTAAACTTTTGTAAAGGCTTTTCAGTAAGGAGTTAAGATACTATACGTTTGTTGCTTTTCGATGAACTAATCTAAAAGAAAGATAAAGTTTATTTAGAAAAGAGACAAGCAGTGGTCAATATGTCCTTCTCAAATATCACTTATGATAATAGAGCCCTAAAATGAAGCAGAAAGGGCTTCCCTGGTGGCGCAGTGGTTGAGAGTCCGCCTGCCGATGCAGGGGACACGGGTTCGTACCCCGGTCCGGGAAGATCCCACATGCCGCGGAACGGCTGGGCCCGTGAGCCGTGGCCGCTGAGCCTGTGCGTCCGGAGCCTGTGCTCCGCAATGGGAGAGGCCACAACAGTGAGAGGCCCGCGTACCGCAAAAAAAAAAAAAAGAATTGACAAAGAGTGAGTCTTGTCACTCAGGATAGTTTCTAAAGGATTCTGTAAACAAAAGCTTGTCTTTTGAGTCTCCATTCTTTTTGAGGTGACTGAGTAGATCTCATCATACAGCTATAAATGTTTGTTCAAATAAAGTATTGACCGGAAAAAGTTCTTGGAGCTATAGAATGAGGAGAGGTTGTTATAAGCCTGTAAAGCTGAGTGAAATAGCTCAGTTAGTAAGAATTAGAATTTGTGCTTTCACGATGCTCTTGTGAAAGCCATAGCAGGGGTAACTATGTCCCTAAATATACACTTATTATTGATCCTGTTGGCTGTATTCAGGACCCTTCATGATATTTTCAAGGAAAGTATAGATTAAATATTTGAATTTAATACATTCCAATTTAACTGTAAAATTGATAACTATATACATAATTTATAAGTTACATATATAGCTACTTATGTTTTTAAGTTGTTTCATTTTCTCTCAGATTAATGAAAGTTCCCTTTGAAAACATGTCTTGAATAATGATTTAATTAAGATGTAAAATGAACATGTTGTTTCTTGAACAGTGGAGAAGCTCCACTGCCAATTAGGATTTTTTTATTGCAGATATTTGAAGATTGAACTCTTAGTATTTGATGTTCCTTTTGATGAAATGGAGCTAATTTTAGGTACTGCTAGATTTTGTGCTCAAATAATGCCATTTGTAGGCTCTATTCTGTGGCTTACAACAGATTCAGATTTATATTACTCTACTTTAAAATTCTTCAGAGAGAGAATTGCTTCCTGTACCTTCCTCATAATTCTAGGGATCCACACACACTCTCTCTGTGGCCCAGATCAGGTTGCTGTGCCCAGCCCATCCTTCAGCCAGTCACTGCTGATGAGAGAGTGGTGAGGGGTAGGGTGGGGGGGGCGGTGGATAGTAGCAAAACAAGCACTTCGGCCTAGGCCCCACTCCTGAGTAGAGTGGAGAGTTTCCCCACACACGTGGAGAGGGGATGAGACGGCTCACTCACAGGAAAACTGGGGTACTGTTCCCACCATGAGGGGGAGTGAATGCTCTCGGCAAAAGAACAAATATCCACTGTAAGTTAGAACATGGATGTTCCGGTGGCAGAGCTGGCCAGAGCTCTAGGTCAGTGGCCTTGAGAGCCTTGTTATGAACCCCTTCTTCTGATCTAGACCTTTAGGAATAAAGGGCCTACAAATTCATTGAGAGGTTAAATATTGTTGTATCGTGTTCAGGAAATGAATGAGTGAAATCTATTATAAATGTTCATTTCTACCTGGTAATGAAAAATTCAATTTTGCTAATTCAGGCTTCTCTTAATAGCCCAAATATTCTTGTGGAGTACGGTTATCCTGGAAAAGGTCATCCAGTGTTTCTATGGTGAAAACTTTCATATGTCAACTTTCCTTCAACGCTTTAACATGTTTCTTCACATATCATCTGACAGTGGTATTGCGCAACCCAGTCTGTAACTTGCGGACAACCACAAAGCATCTTGATTTAGAAGTATATACACCACATTTTATATCGACAGCACTATCTAATCATTTAGAATTATATTTTATGAGAAAACTAAAGGTCTCACATTTTGGCCATTTTGCCAACAGTCTCTGTCTGAAGCAGTTCACTGGTGGGGAGAGAGATTTATTTTTCAGTATCAAGTTTGTGGCATGAAGCATTTGTTTTACAGACAATATTTACCAGTTATTTTTCTGTCTTTAGTTCTCGGACCCCAGATACCAAGGACAAATTGAATAACACAGTTAAATCAGCTGATTCGGCATAAGCCCAGAAAGAAGAGTTCTATTTTAGAAAAATAACTGAATTCTAAATCTGTGTCTGAAGAAATGTCATGTATAGGTTTTAGCTGTGAAACTGTTCTAAGAATGTAGAGAGGTATTCCTTATGGTTTTGACTGTGTTTGTCCTGAAAAGTTTCAATTTAATCGTAGAAAGGTTTGGGTCTTTTGAAAACAGCAAGAAAATCAATTATCAGGGTTTCAATTTTCTCCGGGCAATTTTCACCATTTCAGCATGCCCAAAAGGGAAACGGCCTATAATTTTGTTATGCTGAAGAATTTCGCAGGGTGGCTAATGGTCTTACTAAAAGTAAAGAAATCCCTTCGGTGGCATATGCAGGAAGTTATGTCTGAATCATTTAGAACCATTGTAGAGAAGCTTTTGTTCCTGAAGAGATCCGTGGGGGATTTTCCTGGGAAGAAAAGGTGTCTGAATATTCTTAAACCTTGGACAGATTTATCAAACTCGCTGTTTCACTTAAAACCTTTGCCAAATGTGACTCACCTTCCATCAAATAGACCTCTCCCCAGGCATCTTCATCTTCAAAAAATCAACACCCAACACCACCTTACATTTCCTTCACTGATGCAATGATGAAATCTGTCTCAAAAGAAAAATATTTGCATTGATTTTATAATCTTAGAGGCCCTAACATTCGAGTGAGGCTGTTATTTAGACGCATACTCCAAAAACTCCTTTTTGAAGAGTTTTTGTTTGTTTGTTTGTTTTGGCTGTGGGGGACATGGAGGGGAGGGAAGCTGGATGATAAGTGAAATGGCCTGAAAGCATGAGTCAAGGCAAAAACAAGAATAAATCAAAGGGAAATCATTGAACACTGGTGAATATAAAAAAAGAAATTAGATCAGGCTACAGAGGAAAATGCATAAATTTAGTATCCAGAAATATTCTTCACGGGAGGGTCTATTAGTTTGTCTCCCAGCAGAGGTCGGTGAAGTGATAGTCTCCAGAAGGTGGGGCCGTTAACTCTGTAGGCATTTAGAACTGGTCCGAACAAAGCACCTTCGAGCCTTAGGTGGGGAATGACACACTGTAGACAGGAGCTGGATGAGCAGGTATAAAGACTCTTTGACTCCCTCTGACTTCCAGCGAATCATGTATAGGCAGTTCAAAAATCCTGCCGCCTCTTTCCTGCCAATTTGGATGCAAATTCTCCTTGACCAGAAAGCTGATCATTCGGTATGAAAGCCTCTTTTTTTGGTGGCTCCTCAGGTTCTTCACATATCACCTGGCATTCTGCTCAATAAATAGTTATAACTTTAAATGCAATGTGTAATGTCAGAGAGTTACAGACGCTATCTCATACTTCAAGATCACTGCAATCTCCTATCTTACCTAAGAGGCAACGATGCCCAGACACCAAGCTGGTGAGTTGGATTTCTAACCCTGGGCTACCTCTTCAGAGAAAGAAAGAGAGCCTGGGTTTAGATGCAAATAAACTTAGGTGTGAATTCTGGCTTAAATTCCCATTTCTGTCCCAAAGCTTTCAACCAGTTTGTACCATAACCTCCTTTATCCTTGCAGTGGAATTATTTGAAATTCTAGTTTGAAAGTCTGTCTAAGAGCTTGTACAATTCACTCTGTCATTGTCTGAGTGAGATCATCCAGAGCCTGGTTCCTCCTCCTACTAGGAATTAATGCTTTTTAGTGGATGTAATGTATCTGTGACCTAATTGTGCATAAAATTGAACTTAAAAAAATTTTTATAACCAAATTTGCTTTCTATTATAAATGTTGATTTCTACCTGGTAATGAAAAATTTAATTTTGCTAATTCAGAATAAACCTCATCAAATCAGGATTTTAAAAATATCACTTCAAAGTAAACTCATTCATTTTAGACTTCTTCCCTTAAATTTCAATTTTGCTTAAGTGGCATCTAACTTTAGGGAGGTGTTGTGGATTATGTAACCCCAGGTTGTGTGCATGTTTCCCTCATCTTAGAAAGGAAGCAGCAAGGTATAGTGTTAGAACAATAGCTAGTAATTTACAAAGTAAATTACAAATAGTTTTACTTACTATCTTACAGGATGTAAGCCAGCTGAAGTGCCAAAACTGTATAGCATTACCTCCAAGAAAGAGCCTGAAACTGTGCCAGCAGAAGGCACTATGAATTTGGCAGTGACTGCTATAGCCTTGAGGCAAGGTAGGTCTTTGCCTCTAGATCAAAAGAGAGACTGTAATAAGCTATGGTTTTTTGGTGCTTTCCTTATAATTAAAGCTATTATAGAATCAGAATTTTGCTTAGAAGCTTCTCTATACCAATCAAAAAAGACAGTACATTTGACATTAGGAAATTGACTGCCCATTTGCTCTAAGATGACTCTAAGATGGACAATTTTGGAAATACCTAGAGTTCATCTAAAGTGACCACTGTGATTCCAAATTACCCTGGGTGAAATAGTGCCATTTTGTGAGATGTGTGCAAGAATTCGAGAAACAGTGATACTACACATAAGAAGCATGTGTCGGGTTTTGCAGAAGTGCAAACTTGGATTGAATGGACTGCATCTGGAGAAATGATCATGGTCAATCTAATGTGTTGATTCTATAGCTCATATCTTGAGCCCCTAGCCAGTGGTTGGCTATGTTTGACAGCAGACTCGATAATTTTTGGCCCTCACCAGATAGAGTTTATGGAGATTTGTTTCCCAAATTAAACTCTCAGGGTTTTAAACACAGAAAAGAGTTAAAATAGGCCTTGTAAGGTTTTTGGGTGGTGACCCAAAGTACATTTCATCCAATGAGGAACAGTAGCTTGTAAGATTTTTATTAACAACTTTTTGGAGGTATAGCTGACATACAATAAAATGCACAGAATTAAAGCATGAGATTGGATAAGTTTTGACATGTGTATACACTCATAAACCAATCCACAATCAAGATAATGAAAATATCCATCACTTCCAGAAGGTTCTCATGCCCCTTGGTAATACCTCCTTTCTGCTTTTTTTTCAGTTTCTCTCCACCACTGGGTCTGCAGGCAACCTCTGATCTGTTTCTTCTAACTATAGATTAGTTAATGTTTTCTAGAACTTAATATACATGGAATATAGTATGTATTCTTTTCTCTCTGAATTCGTTCATTCAACATGAGTATTTTGAGATTCATCTGTGTTGTTGTGTGTCAATAGTTCATTTGTTTTTAATCGTTGATGTGTATTCTATTACATGGGTATACCACCAGTTGTTTATCCATCACCTGTGCTTCGACATTGGAGTGTTTTCCAGGTTTTTGTTATTACAAATACAGCTGCTGTGCACATTCATGTACCAGTCTTTATGCGGACATATCCTTTGTTTTCCATTGAGTAAATATCTAAGTGTGGAAGAGTTGCATCATCTGTTAGGTATATGTTCAGCTTTTTAAGGAACTGCCAAACTGTTTTCCAAAGTGTTTGGACCACTTCATATTTTCATCAGCAGTGTATGAGAGTTCTAATTCCTCCATATACTCACCAACACTTGTATGGTCGATGTTTTTAATTTTAGCCACTTTATTAGGTGTGCGGGGGTATCTCATTGCGGTTTTAATTTGCATTTTCCTAATGACTAATGATATTGAACATCCTTTGTGCTTACTTACCATCTGTGTATTTTTGGTTGTTGTTGTTTTGGGTTTTTGGGTTTTTCTGGTGACATGTCTGTTCAGTCAAGTCTTTTGCCCATTTTTATATTGGGTTGTTAGAGTTCTTTATGTAACCTGAATGCAGGTTCTTTTTCAGATATATGATTTGCAAATATTTTTTCTCAGTCTGTGGCTTCTCATTCACTTAGTATCTTTCAAAGAGCAGAATTTCTTAACTATTTTTTAAAGAAATATTGCACTTTTGTAGTTATGGCTAAGAAATTTTTGCCTAACCTAAGGTTGCAAATATTTTGCTCTGTTTTCTTCTAGAAGTCACATGCTTGTTAAGATTTACATTTAGATCTATGATCCCATTAGGGTTAATTTATTATATTTTAAATTATTTTTTAATTTTTTAATTTTTTAAAATTTAGTTTTAATATTTTTTGGCTGCGTTGGGTCTTCATTGCTGCATGCAGGCTTTCTCTAGTTGCAGCGAGCAGGGGCTACTCTTCGTTGTGGTATGCGGGCTTCTCATTGAGGTGGCTCCTCTTGTTGTGGAGCATGAGCTCTAGGCACATGGGCTCAGTAGTTGTGGTTCGTGGGCTCTAGAGCACAGGCTCAGTAGTTGTGGCGCACGGGCTTAGTTGCTCCACGGCATGCGAGATCTTCCTGGATCAGGGATCGAACCCATGTCCCCTGCATTGGCAGGCAGATTCTTAACCACCATGCCACCAGGGAAGTCACGAGTTAATTTTTGTATATGGTGAGATATATGGGTCAAAGTTCATATTTTTGTGTATGGGTATCCAATTATTTCAGCATATTTGTTGAGAAGATTATACTTTCTCCTTTGTATCTGTGTTGTAATCAGTTTTCCATATATTTGCAGGTCTATTTCTGTTCCATTAATGTAGTTGTCTGTCTTTATGCCAAACACATACCATCTTGATTACTGTAGCTTTATACTAGGTCTTAAAATATGGTTGTGAGAGTCCTCCAACTTCATGCTTTTTTTCAAACTTGTTTTGGCTGTTCTGGTTCCTTTATACTTCCTTTAAACTTTGTATTTGAACTTTAAAATCAACTTGTCAATTTCCACAAAAATGCCTGCTGGGATTTTGATAGGAGTTGCATTGACTCTATAGATCAATTTAAGAAGAATTGGCATCTTAACAATATTGAGTCTTCCAACCCAGGAACATGATATTATCCTTTCATGTATTTAGGAGTTCTCTATTATTTATCTCTCAGCAATGTTTTGTAGTTTTCATTGTGTCTTTTACATCTTTTGCCAGACTTATCCCTATTTCACATTTTTGGTGCTATTGTAAATGGTATTGCTTTTTAGAAATTTGGATTGCTTGTTACTAATAAATAGAACTTCAGTTGATTTTTGTGTATTGACCCTGTGTCCTGAACCTTGCTAAACTCATTTATTTGTTCTAGTAGCTTTTTAATCAATTCTGTAGGATTTTCTATATAGATAATCATGTCATCTGCAAATAAGAGTTTTACTTCTTCCTCTCTAATCTGGGTGTCTTTTATTTATTTATTTTCCTCTTTACCCTTTGCACTGGCCAGAGCCTCTGGTAAAGTGGTGGATAAAACTGGTGAGGGTGGATACCCTTGTCTTGTTTCTGATCTTAGGGGGAAAGCATTTGTTTTTCGTTAAGAATGATGTTAGCTGTAGGTATTTCATAGATGAACTTTTTCCCTTTCTTTGGATGAGAAAGTTCCCTTGCTGAGAATTTTTATCAGGAATGGAAATTGGATTTTTGTTAAATGCTTTTTCTGCAATTATTTAGATTACCATGTATTTTTTTCTTTTTCATTTGTTGATATGGTTACATTAATTTTTGAATGTTAAACAATTGTTGCATTCATGGGATAAACCCCCTCTTTGTCATGATGGCCTTTTATGTATTTTTGTTTGTATTTAATAAGCAATTTATTTTATTTTTTAAAAAATATTTATTTATTTATTTATTTATTTATTTATTTAGGCTGCTCTGGGTTTCAGTTGCGGCACATGGGATCTTCATTGCGGCATGTGGGTGGGATCTAGTTCCCTGATCAGGGATTGAACCCGGGCACCCTGCATTGGGAGGGCGGATTCTTACCCACTGGACGGACCACCAGGGAAGTCTCCCTTTTACATATTTTTGGATTCAATTTGCTAAAATTTGTGTTTTAGCAAATTGGCTCAGTGGTTAAGAATGGTGGCTCAGTGGTTAAGAATCTGCCTGCCAACGCAGGGGACATGGGTTCGAGCCCTGGTCCGGGAAGATCCCATATACCGCGGAGCAACTAAGTCCTCCAGGCACAACTACTGAAGCCCTAGAGCCCGTGCTCTGCAACAAGAGAAGCCACCACAATGAGAAGCCCGTGCACTGCAACAAAGAGTAGCCCCCGCTCGCTGCAACCAGAGAAAACACGTGCGCAGCAACAAAGACCCCGTGCAGCCAAAAATAAATAAATTTATTAAAAAAGAAAAAATTTGTGTTTAGTAATTTTACATCAATGTCATGAGAGGTATTGATCTGTAGTGTTCTTTTCTTGTACTATTTCGTATTGGTATAGGATAATGCTTGTCTCATTGAATTACTTGGGAAGTACTCCTTTAATTTGCTGCAATGTTTTGTGTATAATTGGCATAATTTCTTTCTTAGATGTTTGGTAAAATTTACCAGTAAAAACATCTGGGCCTGAAGTTTCCTCTATGGGAAAGTTTTTACCTCCAAGTTCAATTTCTTTGAGAGATACAGGGCTATTCAGGTTATCTATTTCTTGAAGTTTATGTGTCTCAAGGATTTGTTTCCATTTCATCTAAGTTGTCAACTTTATGGGCATAAAATTTTTAGTAATATTCCTTTATTTTCCTTCTAATATCTGTAGAATTTGGACTGTTATCACTTCTCATTGTGGATATTGATAATTTGTGAAAGCTTTCTTTCTTTTTTTTTTCGTGACTAATCTGGCTAGAGATTTTGCCAGTCTTTTGATCTTCTCAAGGCTTATGGTTTCATTGATTTTTCTCTATTGGTTTTGTGTTTCTATTTTATTGCTTTCTGATCTGATCTTTATTATTTTCTTCCTCTGCTACTTGGATTTCACTTTGTAATACTATCAATTTTCCCTAAATACTGTTTTAGACACATCCCACAAATTTGGAAATAGTTTCTTTTTATTTTTACTCAGTTTAAAATACTTTGAAGTTTTCCTATTGATTTATTATTTGATACATGGGTTATTTAGAAATGTGTCATTGAGTTTCCGAATATTTGAAGCTTTTCTAGTGATCTTCCAGTCATCTTCTAATTTCTAATAACTCTATTATGGTCAGAGATAATCTTTGGTATGACTTAATTCTTTTAAATTTGTTGAGACTTTTTTTTTTTTTTGCTGTACATGGGCCTCTCACTGTTGTGGCCTCTCCCATTGCAGAGCACAGACACTGGACGCACAGGCCCAGTGGCCATGGCTCACGGGCCCAGCTGCTCCGCGGCATGTGGGATCCTCCCGGACCGGGGCACGAACCCGTGTCCCCTGCATCGGCAGGCGGACTCTCAACCACTGCGCCACCAGGGAAGCCCTGTTGAGACATTTTTTATAGCCCAGAATATGGTCTACCTTGGGTAAATTTTTCATGCACACTTAAAGAGAATGCATATTCTGCTTTTATTAGGTGGAGTGTTCTATAAATATCAGTTAAGTCGGTTGATTATGTTAATTCTTCTGTGTCTTTACAGATTTTCTGTATATTTGTTCTATCAACTATTGAGTGTGAAATATTTAAATCTCCAACTATTATGGATTTATCTACTACTCCTGTAGTTCTATCAGTTTATACTTTATGTATTTTGTTATTGGGTACATAAATTTAGATATTTTATTTAACTCATATTCTTGATGAGTTAGCCCCTTTATTATTATGAAATAACCTTTAAAAAGTTCCTGATAATATTCTTTGCTTTGAAGTCTATTGTGTCTTATACTAATACAGTCACTTCAACTTTCTTTTAATTAGGGTTAACATGGTACCTATTTTTCTCTCCTTTTATTTCATTATAAATATAAGTATGGGTTGGCCAAAAAGTGCGTTCAGGTCTTCCATAACATCTTATAGAAAAACCCAAAAGAACTTTTTGGCCAACCCAATACATGCACACACATGCACTAGATAGATAGATAGATAGATAGATAGGTATCATATAGTTGGGCCTTTCATTTAAAAAAATCTAATTTGACAGTCTCTGCCTTTTAATTGGGATGTTTTAGCAGTTAATATTTAAGTGATTATTGACATAGTTAGGTTTAAGTCTATCAGTCATTTTGCCATTTGTTTTCTATTTGTTCCATGTTTCTTTTTTCCCCTTTTTTCCTCATGTGTTTGCCCGAAGAACTTCCTTTAACATTTCTTATAGAGCAGGTTTGTTGGTGATGATTTTTTTTTTCAGCCTTTGTACATCGTAAAGAGTCTTTATTTCACCTTAGTTCTTAAAAGACATTTTACTTGGTATAGAATTCTAGGTTGGCAGATTTAGTTTAAGATATTGCTTCACTGTTTTCTCACTTGCATTTTTCTTATAAGAAATCTGCCATCATCCTTATCTTTGCTCTCTGTACTTAATATGATGTTTTTCTCTGGCTAGTGGGAATAGGCACTGTTCCCAGTCCTGGGTGAGCACCAACTATTGTTAGCTCTAATCCTTTTGGGTGGTTCTTTCCCAGCAGCAATCACCAATACTCTGTCCTGTGAGCTCTAGCCTCCTTATTTTCCTCAGACTCTTAGCTCCATCTCCTCAACTCAGAGAGTCAGCCAGGCTTCTCCAGGACTCCTTTTCTATGCTGTCTGGGGCCTGAAAACTCTCTCAAAGCTGTAAGCTGAAGCAATCATGGGATTCACTTTGTTTCCCGTTTCTCAGTGACCAGTGTTCTTCATGGCCTGATGCCCAGTATCTTGAAATCTGTTGTTTCATATATCTTGTCCATTCGTTTTGGTTGTTCAGACAAGAGGGTAAATCTAGCTCCTGTTATTCCATCTTGGTCCTTAGCAGAAGTCCTTGGAGCTGGTTTTTGTCATGGACTTAGACTTATTGGAACTCTATCTGTTGATCATTCGATGTCGTTTTCCCTCTTATTGACAAATGTTTATGAGAAGACAGAATAAGATAAAGTTGAGGTTAGGTAGAGAACACAGTATTACCAAGAATTTTTAGCAAAACAAGTCTGATCAGAAAGTTCAATACATAAATAAGTAAAATATAATTTTCTCAGGAAAGAGAAAAAGAAATTCCAGGTTGAAAGCTTCATTGAAATTGTATTTTAGACCTGGTATATGGTTCACCTCTCCACCATAGGCCAGGAACCTCAAGCAGAAGAGACCCACAGGGCCTTGAGGAATGCACACAGAAGTTGTCAGGCTCATGGGTCCTGGTTTGTGGCAGGAAGGTCAGAGCTGAATCGTAGTAGGTCCTCCAAAATGTGGAGAGCCTCCTCTCCAAATAAAGAAACCTGTTACAATATAAACAAACGAACTTTATAAACTTATAGAAACAAGGGAGAAAATTTCCATTGTGAAATGGCATCTCATTAGGTGAAATGACTGCACAGGTTTTTTTTGTTTTTCTTTTTTGCGGTACGCGGGCCCCTCACTGCTGCGGCCCCTCCCACTGCGGAGCACAGGCTCCGGACGCGCAGGCTCAGCGGCCATGGCTCACGGGCGCAGCCGTTCCGCGGCATGTGGGATCGTCCCGGACCGGGGCACGAACCCGCATCCCCTGCATCGGCAGGCGGACTCTCAACCACTGCACCACCAGGGAAGCCCGACTGCACAGTTTTTATTGTTTATTATTTGGTTTTACGATATCACACGTGGGAAAAATCTGTGGATCGTTGTTGATTTCTTAAATTGAGGGTTGATACAAGTGACCTGAAGTTATGAATGAAGAAAGAAATGTTATGCGAGCCCTAAGACATCGTGAAGTTGGAATTGGAGGTAGTTCTTCCAGATCTGAATTTTGTGTGACTGGTGGACGTGGCTGTTCTGGTTCAGACCTGTTAACACAGGTGAGCCCTGCATAATGTTAGCCATTACCATATGTTTAGACAGTGATGACTAGCCCAGCAGAGTGTAATCTGCATTCATGGCAGTGCACATTTGTGTGGCACACCCCAAATGCTCCCCAGAACACCATTGATGACGGGATTTGAGAAAAGTGAAGCCAAAGAACTTCATGCTGGGTATTAACATGCAAGTTTTACATTGAATAGAGGCATCTTCAAAGAAAGAGTTGTGGAACTAGTCAGAGATTGGTGGCAGTCTACTGTGAAGTATACTTCAAACATAACCTCAACTGGGGAGGACTGACCAAAAATTAAACAAACTGGGCTGGGAAAAACATGTTCCAGACGCATGTCATGGGGAGATTTGAGAACGGGAGAGTGAGTACCAACTTTTAACACTGGTGAATGCATCCCCATGGGGGCCATGTTATAATGATATCAGACACAGTGGATGTAATTAACACTCATTTCTAGATGCACATCCCTTCTCTAAACAATGTATATTTACTTGATTCAGCCACACTTTCGACCTTTAAACTCCCTGTTTAAGACAGGAGAGGTTGGGTTATACTAGAAATAAATAATCCAACATTCTCTGCAGTTGAACACAGCAAAGATTTATTTCTTATCAATGCAAAGTCTGCTGTGTGCCCAGGTGACTCTCCAGAGTCACTGCTATCCATGTGGTGACTCAGTGATTGAGGCCTGTACCCTCTAAACACATGGCCTCCTCAGTTAAAGGTCAGGGAAGGAGAGCCTGTTTTAGCCTGGAAATGCTGATGTCACTCCTGCTCATGTTTTAGTGGACAGAATTAGTTACGTGGCTCTCCCCAGTTACAAGGGCACCGACTCAGCCCCCAACTTGGTTTCACTAACACCCATTAATCTTTCTGGCTTCAGGTTAAATAATTATTTGCTTCACATTTGTCTCTCCCGTTAGACTGTAAACTCTGCATTATTTATTCTCTGTTGTTTCCCCAGCCTTTGGTATACTCAGGACCTAGTGTTTAGTTAGTCAGACATTTATAAATAAATAACTACTTGGGATAATAATAGGCATCTGGAAGTTTTTTTTCTTGATATTGTCAGTAGTTTCTGTTTTACTAGCTATAGGAACATTCAAAAGTTATAGAGAGTCTGATTTCATAAGTGGCAGACAGCAAGCTGGGAGACATTTACAAACCTGTAGATTGTCAACAACTATTCTAGTTTCTGACATTGCGATAGTGTCTCATTTATTCATGACACATCATTCCTGCAGATAATATTGTTCATTTTTAAAAGGATAGATTATTTAAAATTTTCTTTTTTTCCCCAACTGTAAATGTAATATATGTACATTATAGAAAAACTGAAAATTACATACATCAAATATAAAGAACTCTAAATTCCAGTGTTCAAAAACTACTGTATTTTGGCATATTCATTTTCAGACTTTTACCAACACATATCTTTATCAGGTTGAGCTCAAACAGTAAAATGGATTTTTATTATGAATTTCTTAAAATTTTGTCACAGCATTTCTACTTTGCATTAAAGTCTGTTAATGCATCATTTCCAACGACTACATAATATTTCTTTCATGTCTAAACCATGATTTACTGAACCATCCCCTTGTAAGTGGACATTTAGATTATTTCCAAAAGGTTTTCACTACATAAAATGCTGCAACAAATATTGTAATGCATAAATGTTTCTCCATATTTTGGACTACTTTCTTAGAAGAGTTTCATAGAAGGAAAACAGATAATTTAAAAGGTAGGAGCATTTATACAATCATAGGGACACCTTTAAAATAGTAGTTTTAAGCAAACACAGGAAACATCTAATCTGCTTAATATTCTCCTATGAGCTCTTGGGGGGTTTAAAATGTTTTTGTCTTTTTATGTAGCAGTCAAAAAAATTTTGGAAGTAACTTTTATATGATCAGCACTCATTGCATGGGACAATATCTCATTGGGTAGGACAATAATAACATGCCCAGCATTTCCACACTGCCGTTTATAGCAGGTCCTTTTTTTAAAAATTAATTAATTATTTTTATTTTTGGCTGTGTTGGGTCTTCATTGCTGTGCATGGGCTTTTTCTAGTTGCAGCGAGCGGGGGATACTCTTTGTTGCGGTGTGTGGGCTTCTCATTGCAGTGGCTTCTCTTGTTGCAGAGCAAGGGCTCTAGGCATGTGGGCCTCAGTAGTTGTGGCACACAGGCTCAGTAGTTGTGGCTCGCAGGCTCTAGAGCGCAGGCTCTGTAGTTGTGGCGCATGCGCTTAGTTGCTCCGCGGCATGTGGCATCTTCCTGGACTAGGGCTCAAACCCATGTCCCCTGCATTGGCAGGCGGATTCTTAACCACTGCACCACCAGGGAAGTCCCCTGTAGCAGTTTCATAATGTTCGAGTGATACCTCTGAACTCATCTGGAATCCTTCAAGTTACAAAACTATTTTAACATATCAGTTTTTTCCCCCAGAAATGTCCATGTTTGCACTGGCTAAAGTACTTACTGAAATAGTTTCTTTAATCACTTTTTCTTCCCTCCACATTGAATAAATATGGCAGAATCATTTGCAAAACAGAGTCACTAGTCACTGCCAAATTCAACATTCCATTGTTTAATGTATTCAAAACTTATCTTTTCTCACTAGTAAGTATCACTTTCTTAGCCCTCTTTACTTTCTTTTCAGTTTTTCCAACAGCACCTGTAGATGGCTTGCTTTGTGGGGTCCGTGTTTAACAAAAAAACAAAGTTTCTATTGCTCAATGTGAATTTTTGCCTATGAGAAGGGAACCACAAAGCCTGAAGAAGATACAGTTATTAGATAGTCCAGGAGCTCAGGCACCAGCTGAGTGACTATCTTGGATGCTGTCCTTAAACATCCGCTAATTCAGAATGGCAATCTACTATCTACGTCAAGGACTTTCAGGAATTACATGTAAATGCATAACCACGAACATCAAATCCATACATTCCAGGGATCCCCTGTGATCTTTCAAAACACATTAATAAGCAGGACAGTTATAATTTTCCCTTTCATCTAAAGGAGGAAGCTAAAGCCAGTAAGGACATAATTGTCTTGGCCAAGGTCATATAGTCCATAAATGAGGCTGCTGGGATGAGACTGAGATTCAGGAATAGAACACTTTAGAAACTGAATCTTCATTATATACATGAGCAGATGGAATGGAGCTGAGTAAGACATTATTCCTAAGAATCAGTGTGATGTAACTACAGGTGGAAACAAAAGTAGACAAGAGAATAGGAAATCAAATCATCCTACAGAGTAATCCTTACAGAATAATGTCTGTACAAGAGATGACCTCAGTTCACTCATGAAGGGAAGAGAAAGTGAACTGATATTTTTGCCATATGCTGGCTGCAAACATGTAGAGAAAATAGCAAGCTGCTATTAGTTGAAGGTGCATCGCAGGAGCTGGCAGCACAATTTCTTTTCCCATCAGTTTTCACCCCTGCCCCCACTTCTACTCTGCAAGGGATCTGCCAGAGTAGACATGTAAAATAAGTGAGTCACATTTAAGAATAGAACGTTATGCTGTATAGCTGAGTAGAAAAGGAAAGGGGTTTCTGATAGAATCTAGTTTTTATCACTTGAGGAATTGTGTAATTGTAAATAGTATCCTAGATAGTAGTTAAAGATTTTATTATCTAGAATGCAATACATATTTATCTGTTCAAATATGAGTATAATTAATTGGACAGACTTCTCTCTTTCTAATTCAAGGCTTATATTCAAATGCATTATTTCTGAGTAATATATGCAATGATACAAATTCTGCTTGATTAAGCTTGATTGACTTTTCCTGAGTCCAAAACTAATTGTGCTGCTAGAACTAAAAATATAAATTCTCTTATTACTAACAGAAACCATAACTCGCACTTGGGAGCAGTAAGAGACGGAGCCCCATGAATAGCCTGTGTAAAACTGAAGAGTTTGTAGGGATGCTGTGGTAGTCAGAAGATTTCATTTTAATCCCACCTCTAACATGTAGGACCTCTGGACTTCGTTTTCTCCATCTGTGAAAGAGGGACACAATGATATTTACTCTTCCTACTTCCCAGGATGATGTGAGGATCAAATAAGTTAAGGTTGATGTCTATAAAACACTATAGTGATGTAAGATTGTCAGTGTTGAGATGATATGACTGTAGAAAAGCCTTCTTTCTCCGTAGATTATTTGTGAAATGGGAATGTGGTTGGTCCACATTGGCCATTCACAGTGTGTGAGAGATTAGATTCCGGCACATGGGAAAAGGACAAGCTTTTTTCCCTAAGAACTGTTCTAGACCAAAGCAGAATTCCTAGTAGGATCTTATATTTTTGCTTTGGTTGATTAGTCTATATTTTGATATGAAATGTAGAAGATGGTAAAGTGGGTTAATGAATAAAAGAAAAATGACAGTGGTAAATGTGGCTTGGCCTCAAATAAATTTCATGGTCTATCTCAGTTCACCTATCCCTTCCTATTCATTCACTCACTCATTTATTCATTGAATGAATATTTATGAATCATACCCTATATGCCAATTTTGGCTTCCTTTTAGTTTTCTTCATTTGAGGGCATTGCTGAGCTATAGGAAGATGACTGCTTAAGTTGCATGTCTCTAGCGAGACTGTGAGTTCCTTAAGGGTAGGAGATATGCCTTATACTTTTATTCTGTCCTCTATCATAATGCTTAGCAGAGTGCTAGGAAAATTTAAGAAGCCATTAAATAGTTATTGGGTTTTTCTTAAAACCACATAATATTTTTATGGTTTGATAATTTGAAAAGCACTGCCTTGCAGGTTGGGTTTCTTAGGGGATGGCCTCTGAGTTGGAGATTAGCACCTCCACACTGGGTAGTGGCTGGGGGATGCTATTGGAAGCAATGTCTATGGAAGCAAGGGGTAGGAAGCAGATTGGGCCGAAGAGAAGATGGCGCCACTCACGCTCTGAAGCTAGGATGGCCTTTCAGAGTTGTTCTGAGTTGGGGTCAGAGAGCCATGCCTTTATCCAAGTCATTCGAGGCAGGCTGCCTGGGAAAAGGGAATGATCTTGGGCGAGGTGACCAGGAATTCTGAAAGAGCTGTGGGCCGTCTGCTGGCAGCATTCCTGGCAACTGAGGGAATAAGTTCTCCAGTCCTGAAGGGAAGCTTGGGCAACACATCACGGTGTCCATTGCTCATTGTAATATTGGTGCAAAGGATGTTAGAAACTTTACCTGGGGAGGAAAAAGGTGAAATTTAATTCTGACACATTATATACCTCATATTTTTCATGGAAAAGGTCATTCTTATGTCACTCACTAGTGTAGGTATAAAATAAAATTCCCCAAACATGTCTGCCAATGAAACATTTAAAAAATTTTGTGTCAATGTTAGTATGTATTAGTCAGGATGGTTTTGTTTCATGTGATTGGATCTAACTCAGATTAGTTCAGGGACAGGAAAATGTATTGTCTCACGTAGCTAAACTTCAGGAAAGGCAAAGTTGCAACTAGACTTCAGGGACTCATACGAATCACTTTTTTGTCTCATAGATCACTTTTTTGTCTCTGCTTCTCTCTTCCTATTGTCTTTACTCTGCCAGACTAGCTCCTTTAGTACAGCTGGCACCATGGCTAACAGCAGTTTCCAGGCTTATAGTTTCATCACTAGAGAAAAATGAAAACTTGACCTCTCTATTGTGAAACTCTTTGGGAAAGGCTTTTATTGAGTCAGGTGTTATCCATGGACCAGTCGGCTGCAGCCAGGCGGATAAGTTATAATGATTAGTCCAACTAAGTCTCTCTGGGCAACCCTAAACAAGCATGGTCATCAAGTAAGATCATGGGAGTTCTTATGTGAATATATGACTGGAATGGAGAAAGGGGCATTTTGTGGAAGGAGTGGAGCAAGCAATGAGCAGATAGAACAAAGGATGTCATGCAGTAGATTTCTCTCTCCTCCCCCACCCCACTGTTTCAATCTTACTGGACTAATTTTATATTCTTTTTTGGGTTTGGCATATGGACCAATGCATTTTATCATGGAAACAGACCACAGAGCTATCAGTAATCTGTTCATAAATATTAGGTTCTCTTCACTTTGCACTGAGATTAATCACCTGCCTCCAGTACATGATTTTCTTGGTTCAGAGAAATTGTTGATTAATCATATTAACAAGGGAATTTTTGAAATGAAGACATAATGATTATGTATTTCTTTTTAAGAGGATATTTATATTAGCAAATGTCACTTTATAGAAGACATTTCAACCTTTATTAAATAAACCTGCTCTGAGTGATTTATAATATAATTTTGTTGGCGATACATCTTCATTACATTAAAGCAGACTTATTTGAAAATATAAAAACTTTAAAAATAGTGCTTCTCAGTTCCAGCAAAGAATCCATGCCTTGAAACAAAAATTTCAGAAAGGGTCAGCTTAGCTTTTAACTCTTCTAATGATGGAGTTGCTGGCTTACTCCACCCTGGGTGATTACTTTAGGTCAATTGTGTTAAGTCCATCCCATGGTAAAACCAATCCCAGTCTTTGGTTGCTTCACAAAAGGGAATGTGACACAATACACTGAGGGAAGGAGTGCTTCTGTGAAGTTTTCTTTTCCCTTTAAGAAAAAAGAAAAAAGAAAGCCATAGAAAGAGACAGCCATTCCTTTGGACATTGTTGGGTCCATACATCATGTAAGTTCTGCTGATGTCACCTGTCACCAGTCTAAGGTGAGGCCAGCACTGAGGATAGCCCAGCAGAGAGACGAAAAAAACCCAAGTCCTTGTTGACATTATTAAATTAGTGAATTAACCAATCTGCCACAATGTAGGGAGGTCTCTCAGAGAGGAAGACACTTGAGATGGATTTTGAAGCACACTTCAACAATGGGATGAAGATGAAAAGGACCTTCCAGGCACAGGGAACAACATATGCAGAAGCACAGAGTGATTAAATAGGTGTTCAACTTAAACTCACTCTAAAGACAAGTCTGGGGATACTTCGTAGGAATTATATGTAGCTGACAGCTGGGGGTACTGGGTGCTGAATCAGGGAATTAAAAGGACAGATGTACCTTCTCTCTCCATCTGTATTTGGGGTCATATGGTCTCTTAGTATTGCTTTCTTCTGACCAGGTGTTCCACTCCCCTGGATTCATGGAATTGGCTAGTGTGGTGAGGTGAGAAGCCTGGGGAACACCAACTCTCCTGTTGACTTCGGCAAGCTAGTTTCTCTGGTCTTCAGTATAAGTACAATATACGGCCCCAGAAGGACATCTCAGGCTCACATCAAAATAATTTCAGTTTAAGCACCACTGTGATCTGACTATAGTTTCTCTGTTAGAATTTTCCTGGTCAGCCAATGTGCTAGCCTTCAGACAAGCTATCTGGCTATAGTCCAGTCCACCAAAGTTTAAGGTAAGAGCAAAGGGCCTACGAAAGACATTGAACTGGTTGGGCTTGAGAGGCAAGAGAGAGGAATGATTTAAGCGTCAGAGGAAGGTAGGAAAAGGATTAATGACCTGCAAATATCTTTCTGACTGATGCACATTCTTACCACTCAAAACATTCCTGTAGTTTTAAAGCTGTCCTCTCTCTAGAATTTCTCTCTTAAGGTATAAATGTCCACAGCAGGGCAGAAAATTGAGCCACTGGTACCTGAGTGAATGGAAGGCAGGATGAGAGCACTTCAAAAAGGGAGGAGAATTAGGGTAAAAAAGTGGAGGATTGCTCAAACACACACCTTTTGTCAATTTGTAATTTTAGAGTGTAGTGAGCAGTGGTGCCTGGGCAGAGTGTTATCGAAGGGTCCTCGGCTTGTCTTTAATTTTGAAGGTTATAATAGGTCACATGGGATATTGTATGTTTCAATAACATGAGCAGCAGTGGAGGAGGGGCAATTTCTTTAGGCATGTGACACTGTAGTCTAGCAGTTGCCCGGGAGAAAAATGCAGTGGTGGACTTAACAGACCTTTAGCTACACCTAGTGGCCAAGTAGGGAAAGGAGCAAATATTTTATTGTAATGCTGTATCATGGTTCTTTAGCTAAGTTACTTTTATAATCAGTTAAGAATTATTTCTTGGGTAGTTACAAATTATACTGTACAATTCCCACTGTATAATTATTTTTGACTAGTCTATTAGTTTATCGTCTAGCTAAATAACTGATTCTCCAAACTGGAGGAATGTTGTGGGGGGAAAGAGAGAGACCGTGGGTTGGGAAGTTGAGGAAAGGGAAGTCAGTGGGCGTAGCGGCGTGCCTCCTATCTCCATGGTAACTCTTAAGGACCAACTTACAGTGTTTGACACCTGCTAGATTCCTCTACTTTAGCATTATGTATAGGATTGTCTCTTTGAGAAAATAAACAACGATAACTGTGATGATGATGATGATTGTGGTTCAGGAAGAGTTGTCTGAAGGAAAGAGAGGGTAAATATTTGAGAGTGTTATTTACGAGGTTGGAAAAAATGAACTTAATCTTTAAGAAAATAGAACAGAATCTGAAATGTAGACCTGATGAAATTATTTTCAACAATGTTGTATAGTCACCTCTATCTTTGCAAGTGCATGTACTAGAAATATTTTGTGGGTGGCAATTTTTTGGTGTTTGCTTACAGATAGGGAAATCTCAGTAGCCAACACTTATGGTCGTTTTGACATTGAAGTGGAACATTTACAGACGCGATTCCAACCCTTGGAGAGATGACTCAACTGGATCAGGTCTGTGGCTCACCCCCAGGCTCACAGTTAGCTTGGAGAAAGAACAGCAAGAAATGATATTTCGAAGGGGTTTTATAATATTTTACTCCAACTTTAATGATAGGAATGGGTTTATGTTTCCTTCATGAGAATTCAAATACAGGATGTATTAATTAAACATACACCTTCATTTTACTGATGGAGAAACTTGAGCTAATAGTGATTAAATTACCCAGCTATTTGGTTGCAGAGCTAAGGCCACAACTCAACAGTTTTTACTCCTGATCTGCTATTCTTTTTACTCCAACTATTAATGGAAGAGTTCTCCATTTCAGTAGAAGACCAAAGCAAAAGGAAGTGGGCTTACACCTACATCAAGAAAGTTTAGATAGATTGAGGGAGATTAAGTAAAATAACTAAATATTGTATTTTCTTTATGCTAAGATGTTTATTTTTCACATATTAATATTCTTAAATCAGCCTGAATCTTATAATTAACATTAAATCATAGTTGCTTCCAGGCAGTGTGTGCAGTTGTGATATGGTCATCTTTACATGGAAGAATTTAGCCACTGACATTTTCACTTAATAGATTATAGAATTGACAAAGCTAAGGTGTTCGCTTAATTTCTGAAAGAAAACTATTTACTATCCAGCAATATGTAATTCAGTTAAGAAAAAAAACAAAATTAGTTTAAATCACTGGTATTCTTTCATATGACTTCAAGTGTTAACGTGGTGAAGGTGTTAGGAAAGAATTCAGCAGACTCATCATCCATGCTATTCTTGCACTGGCAGGGGCCACACTTAAGTTGGAAGAATCTTTATTATGGGTTTGAAAAAAAGTGTAGACCCAAATCTTGTGAATCCCAAAAGGAAGTGGTATGTAATTGTATAGATAGATACATGTCATAGTTGTGTTAGTGTGTTTACAGGTTGTGTACATATAATGTAGTGGGGTTTTCCCTGAAGCACTCTTATTAAGTTGTCTCATTATCTTACAACCAGTGACATCTAAGAATAGGAGTAATTTGGTTTAGAACAGCAGTGTTATGTATTAGAAAGAACACCGTCTTGGAAGCTAGATCTGTAAAACCGCTCAGCCTCCTACTGGCTGTTTTGCCCTTGAGCAATTCACGTCCTCTTTAAATATCAGTTTCCTTATCTAAAACTGAAATAATGACTTGTATGTACCTTGCAAGAATATTGTGAGGATTAAATAATATTATGTATGTAAAGAGCCTACCACAGTGCCTGCCATGTTGCAGGTACTCAGCAAAGTCAGCCCAGCCACTGGAAACTTGAGTCAACAAAATGATTTCAGTAATGCTGGCTGAAGGGTGCACTTCTCTGATTTGGTCCCATGTAGTCTAAACAGTATTTCTCACCATTTCAAAATCCATGCCCCATTGGTCAAGAAGATTTTTCAAAGTCTTCTACGTTATGTTTTACAGAAAGTATAATGTATTTAAGCATTTTCCCCCAATATATAATAGTATAGAATATGTTTTTTACAAGTTATTGCCCTCTTTTACCCTCTTCCCATTATGATCTGCCTCCTAGAGGGGTAGCCCCACCCAGCTAAGAGTCATTGCTCTAAAACATGGTATCAGACAGGGAGACCTAAGAAAGATTTACATATTTATTTTAGGTTCATATTAGGAGTACAGAAGTTCAATCACTTTTTACCTCCTGGCCTCATCGTCCGTATATTTGCCAAACACATTGGGTAAAGAGAAGAAACATGGAACTAGCCATCATCCTGCGTATCCTCCTTCAGAGCCAATCCAAATAAATATAATGGGACAGTATTTACAAGGTGACCTATCGATTTTTATGCACAATTTTACTACTATGTGTTTGTCAGCATGGAGATATTAACTGTCAGAAAGCCAAGGGGAAAAATTTTTTTTAAAAAGCTAGGATACCAGAAATAAAAAAAAGCTCTGTGGGCCAAGCTGCTTAAAGAAACACAAGGCCAAATTTTACACCAGTCCCTAGGGAGATACAAAGAGAAAAGCCTTCAGTAGCCCTGATCACATTTCCGTCACTCCGGGATACCGTCTCCTACAGGTGTTCACAAAATAATATCACGGCCTGGAGTTGGCTGTCCTGTGACGACTTTTTCTGATTTTCTGCTAGCTGGACTTTCACTCGAGCCTAAAGCTTGCTTCCCACCCAGGCTTCAGAATGGATTGACAGGATTCCTCTAGCACTATTAACTTTCAAAGCCGCTCATCTATTTGCATATCTCCTGCAAGGCGCGCCACACCAACCTGGTCTTGCCACAGGCTGCTTTGGAGCCAGAATTCCTTGTCTGCTTTGTTCAGCAACCCGAAATGTACTCAAGGAACCCCTCTACTTGAGAGGGAAGAAAGGGAAGGATTCCAGGGCGGAGCACAATGGCCAGGCCATGGGAAAATTCCAGGAATCCTGTGAGCCACTGTCCTCACCCCACGTCGTGCCCTGCCTTACTACTCTTTCGGATTAGTTCAGCCTAATGAAAACCAACAACATAATAATGCAAGTAATGATACTCATCGTTTGTTTTTCGTCTGCTTTGTTTCATTCTGCATGCCTTGGTTTAGCCAAGCAGAATTCTCCAGAAGCCCTACCAACCAGCTCCTGGGACTGACAACTTTAGTGCTCACCTTAGGGAAAGAAGTAACTGATAAGGATCCAACCACTAAAAACTCATTGTCTGTTCATAGAAAATATGGGGGGGGGGGTGTTGGTTGATATTCTCTCTTTCCCGAGGACCATGGGTTCGGTTCCTCAACACAGTAGACCCCTATTTCTCTTAACTTCTCTTTATTATGTTCACAAATAGCAAAATACTATAGAAATTCACACCGGCAGCTCTTAGAATATTTTCAGTTCGTTATTTAGCATTACTTATGAAGTTAAGTCTTCCTGTGAAGGGGAAAACATTCTTTACTTCAGGTGTCAATTTTTTTCCAAAATATAGGTGGGTCTTACTATAAGGCGAACTAAAACTCCTTATGAACAGTACACTATTTGTTAGAAAATGTCCTTCTATTGTTTTTTTCTAATTTAAATAAGTATGGCTACCAGGAAAAAAAAATCATTTTTCTCTTTGCTGGATGAAAATAGGTCAAGTAATTTAAGCCAATCCACTGCAATTAAAATCCTGACATTGCCATTGTTCCTTCTATTCTGAGGGGAAAAGACAAACAGAACACATGATAATAGGGGTTCATTGGCTAAGTTACTTGATGTTACTACCTATGGGTCTCTTGCTTCCACCTGCCCGGGAGCTTCATTCTGATGACAGTAGTATAAGTACCGAAACGATGAACACCGTCTCTGAGGCTGTGTCTCTCTCTTGTGCCAGTAAAACAATAGAGGAGAGGAGAAAATTGCCGATGGCTTGAGTCCTAAATTCCTTGAATTCTACAGTTATTTATTTTGGGGAGATAATGTTATCTGCCAAGTTTATTTTAAAGTAAATTTTACTGAAGCAATTAGGCAGCAACACTCAGTCTCATTAAACATCCTGTGGCCCTTTTAACAAGATGAGAGCCTGTGGCTTGATCACATTCCAATGTAGGTCATTTCATTCTGCATTCCTGGAGATTCTCCTCCACCTTTCTAACCCCGTACATCAAATGCATTATTATTTGCACTGATCCCAAATCGACAGTTCTGTTGTGAGGGTGAAGAGTGTGTCGGCTTTAACTGACAGGCTAAAAAGCATTGCTTTTAGTAAGAAAATCCCTTAGCCAATGCCTATTTTGAAATGTCAAGTATGTACATTTAATCATAAGTTAAGGTCTTTGGTAATAAGTAAAATGCTCTTATTTTCATAATGGGCGTTTATTCTGGAATCTTCTTTGATAGAAAATTTATTTCTCAAGCATATGCTGTTTGCTTCAAGAGAGAAAATGAAGTCTTCAGAAATGGTAAAAAAACAAACAATAAAACAAACAAAAAAACCCCTCTTGAGCAAAGACTTTTCTTTGACCTTCTAAATAAATTCCACAAGGGGGCGAAAACACCTAATGGTCCAGGACTGCAAGGTTTATACTTCAAAGCTGGCCACCCATAATAGATTAGTGGATTAATATTTTGCTCTAAAGGATCTGGCCTTTAATGTTGACATCAATTTATTGCTATCCCAGTTTACAGTAGTAAAGGTCTTGGAGACCATAAACTTCACAATAGATGTCAGCCTTCTGGTACTAGTGCTTTAGACTAGCACCCCATAAACAGTGGTGATGAGGTAACTGTTCTTCAAACACCCATCCATAGCTGTAACGTCTTTATCAGCTCCAGCAAGGATACTGCCACCAGGATTTTTAGCAGCCACAACAGAGGTATAAGTTTTTTTATAATGTGTTCTTCTTTTTCTGATGTGTTTCTATGATATTTTGCTGTGGCTTATCAGTGATCTCTTCTTGAAAATCAAGAGTGTCTAATTGTGGGCAAAACTTAAAGAATAGAAGCTCTCTTGTACCATATTAGAACTTTTTGAAAAACGGCCAAGGTACAGAGGTCAAATTTCCCCATATGCTACAAGCAACTTAGTAGGAAGCAAGACCGCTAAAGGTTTTGCAAATGTCTGCCAGTAGCCCGGTGATCTAGGTCACTGTACAGGTTTCATTAATCAGGTTGTTCAAACAAAGAGTTATTTTTCCCTGCTTAAGAGACCTGCAGATATCACATAGAATCTGCTCAATTGTTGATCATGAAAGAGTTTTAATGAAACAGAGATCATTCGAATGAAGGGGACGGGAGAGTTTGTACTGAAGAGAAATTGTGCTTTTAGCCCAGCTTTTCCTGTTGAGTCCCCTGTTCTGGCAGAGATAGGCTCAGGATCTAATAATAGTTCCTCCGGCTCTGCATCTCCACATACGTGTTCCGGCGTTAGAGCAGCAGGAGGAATTTAGTGACAGAGCAGGTGTTGAGGCTTATTCCCTGGCAGAATAAATGGTGAAGGGTGGTGGCAAGGCAGTTCTCCTGATTCTTTCTTTATGCAAAAAAAAAAAAAAAAAAAAAAAAAAAAGACAGTGCCTGCAATGGCCTTCCTTTTTATCTTCTTCCTGGCACAAGTGGAAAAGAACTAGAATTGTTGTATTAGTATGTATGCAAACATATTTTTTCACTTGCGCCTCTGGAAAAAAAAAGAAGAAAAAGGAAAAAAGAAAAACTTGCTGTGAAAATGCTTAGCCAGGAAGATTTACTGCTGATTGCAGATTTAGTATTGACATGTCTAAGTGGAAGAAAACTTCAGTTTTAACTATTAATGTGGAAAATCTGGATCAGCCCTTAAAATGGAGTAAAGAGCTTTGAACGATGTATTTTCAGAGAAATTATTTACTTACAATGTAATTTTCAATAAGGAAGTGTCAATTAAGAGGTATAAAAAAAACCCAGTGGAGTATGCATCTTAATTTTAATGGCCTGCCTTGGAAATAGAATTATAGAGTGTAGGTGATCTGAATTATACTGAAATCAGCTTTTATGCCAGACTCACTGTAATTTAACACTTCTATATACCCTCCTCTCCTGATTTTTTTATTATGAAATATGGGATTTAAGATTAGAATCTAGAGTCTAAATGAAATGCTCTTTTAAAGGATTACTTGTGAGATTTTCCACAGCCTACATTTCTGTACTCCTCCAGTAGGTTATATACAAGACCGTATTTTTTCATGAGTGTACCGTGTGTTGCTCTTATAAGCTAGGAAAACATGAAAGGGAAAACAAAATTCTTTCTCCTAACTGGGATCATTTGAGATTTTAACAATATTACTTTTTCCTTTGCTTGATTATATAAGGCAAAACTTGACACCTACTTGACTGTAGTTATGTCTTCTTGATAACGCATCCAGGTAAAATTAAAAAGGATCTTATCCTCATGTCCTTTGCACCCAATGCCTGTAGCAGTAAAAGCTCAGAATTCTGGAAAACAGGGCATGCTTGAGAGGGAACATCTTGTAAAGATTGTAATTTGACCTTTGCGTCAACCTTGTTGAGTAAATTTTAAATATTATAAGAGAACAAAATAGAAAGCCTCAAGGTGGAATTCCACCCCCTCTTCTTCTTAGAACTCTAAACCAGCCAGAAGCTTTTTCAGAGATTAAGCTAGAAAATGTGTGCCTCTCTTTCATACTTTTGCTGAGAAATAAAATTCGTCACTAGAGATAAAGGTAGATGTATATTTAATGCCATCCTCATCAATCTTCCAGTATTTTATTCCAGTCTACCTCCACTTAAGTAGTTGAATCAGGTATAACCAGAAACACTTGATTTTTCCCCTCCCACCCTGTGAAATAATATTTATAACATTTAGTATTACAAACCTTTTAAACTCTGGAGTACACTTGAAGATGATGGCAATTAAGAAAAAAAATGCTCTTTTGACAACTTCACAGCTTTTGATTAAACCACACCAAGAGGCATGTTACAGTGATAACAATGAAGCATTATGCCAATTATGTTAAATCCTGCTCTCAGCTTTAAGCTCATCATGACCTGTTTTAGTGTCCTGTAATTTATCCTCTGGAATGCTTACTCTCATCAATAAAGTGTTCAAAGAGAAAAAAAGAAAGCCACCAAAGGGAATAACCACCCCCAAATGACTTCTAGAAAACAAGTATTTCTTAACTTTTTATTGACATTGGCAAATTAAAATAGAATAAATTAACAAGTATTTTTTCAAAAAAATGTTTTGTACAAAAATACTGTCAAAATTTCCTAAAAAGCTTTCAACACAGTAGTATCTTTTCATGTACTGAATATAACTATTAGCACAGTGTCAAAAATGTTGAAGACAGAAACAAAATAAAAATCTGTGAAATGTTTGCCACTGATGACATTCCACACCCTATTATTGTCTGTACATATCGGGGAGGGGGACAGCCACCTTGAAAGTGAACAGTATGACTTTTCCTGATCCAGAATGGTTTGGCCCACATCTGTTTAATCTTCCAGTTTAGCATATTTTAAAAATTAGTCTGTACTCAAATGCATAGTTAAAAATATGAAGCGAGATGGCAGAGTTTGTGCAGTAATATCTGCCCTTCAAAGTTCATGCAACCAACTAATGCAATTTTTCCTTTCCCTCGTAAATCTGAATGCAGTTCAGTCATTTGAAACCATCTACAAAATCCACAAGATTAAGCAGTTTGCCAAGATTAATATCTAACAGTTGAGCACTGGAGAAAGTGAGGAAATAAGGAGTAAAAACAAACAACAAAAAAGACCAAGTTAACTAGATATTTCAACTACATAAGGGAGGTGAATGTCAAGGCTACAAAAACGAAACAAAAACAAAAAAAAAAGTGGCAGCAATTTTTTTAAACCAATTTGTACAAGTTTATAGTTTACTTTGTTTCCAAGTTCTCAAACCTTTCACGATCTGAAAAGTGAGATACTGTGTCTAAGGGAATGTTTTTTAATTCACACCGAAGAAGTTGGGGGATTTGATTTCTTTCGCCGGGATTTCGATCGAGTCAACAGCTTACTCTGCTGGGCTGTTGTTTGCACACGAAGTCCGTCATAAAATCAAACTCGTTTTGCCCCAGCCAGAGTTCGGGCAGCTCCTTGATGCGGTCCAAACCCATTTCTATCACTAAGGACATAAGCACTTCCTCGTCGATGAAATCAGTGTCTATGACATTGGGCGGCAGCATTGCAGCAGGGACGTGGGCCACGGAGGCGGGCATGTTGCTGCTGCCGCTGCCGCCGCTGCCGCCGCCGCTATTGCTGCTGCCCGCGCCGCCGCCCGAGGTGCCCGCCGAGCCGCCGGGGGTGCTGCTGCCGCCCGAGCCGCCGGGGGTGCTGCTGCCGCCGCTGTGCTTGGGGTTGCAATCTCGGAAGTGCTGGTTTGTCCCGTTCATCTGGTGGCCTGCAGCAGGGTGCAAATCCGGCATGTAGTGGTTGTGGGGATAGGGGTGGTGGTTGAAATACTGGTTGTTGAGCTTCTGCAGCTGCATGCTGGCCGGCAGAGAGCCTCCCTGGCTGGCCACCGGGGGACCCATGAACTGGGAGCTGTTAAACCTGGCCCCGGGAGCCAGCGCGCTCGGGGGGTGCCCTCCGTTCACAGTCCCCGGCCCCATCGCGTGCCTGATGCCGCTCGTGGCGTTCATGTTGCTCGCGCCGTAGTGTATGTGCTCGCCCATTAGCGCGTTGAAGGCGTGTTGGGGCTGCTGCTGGTGATGATGGGGGCTCGGGAACTGCCCCACACCCATGCGGTGGGCAGGGTGGTGGTGCAGCCCGTTAGTGCCGTCGGGGAAGCGCCCGTGGTTCATGGCCATCATATGGTCTGCCATTTCCAGTCCTGAAAGTGAAAAGGGCAGACGGTAAGCCCTGTGCCACACGTGTCGCCCACTTCGGTGCACCCCACTTTTTCTCAGCTCTGGCCCCCATGCTCACCCGACGCACTTCGGCTGCGAATCATCATCCCGAGGATCCCACTAGGAGCCTGTGCACCCGGGCTCGCCACCAAGGCAGACCTGCCACCCACAACAGAGCCGCGCGCTGCACAAACAGCCCTTTCCCCTGCGATCGGGCGGGGAACCCAAGCCCACACCCCCCTCTGCTCCCCGAAGTCGCCTAATAAAGGAAGTGCCCCGTAGCTCTGCTGCGAACTTCAGGCATTAAATCAGCCCTCCTCATCCTGTTGTTGCACATCCTGTTGTTATTCCCCAGCTCCGCCTCACGCTCTTCCTCCGGGCAAACCCAGCCCTCGGAGGACTGGGCTGGCTGAAGCCCCAGCCAGCTTCGCCCGCCGCGCTTACCTTCCGTCCTTGCGATTTCTGTTCCGAAGACCGAGGGCGGGATCGTCGGGTCCAGGACCGGCTCAGCAGCACATAGAGGGGGCCTTTCTGGCGTGCAAGGCGCTCGCTGTCGCGAAGTCGGCGCCCAAGTCTTGCAGCGGCCGCTGGGGCAGAATCGGAGCCGTTCCCTTTTATTTCCCCTCTGCTGCCCTCACAGCTCGGCAAGACCGCCCGGCAGCTGCCAACAATGAGCTGTGTTTCTTAGGGCTTTGGCCACAGTTAATATAAGGGATTTCAGGAAGGGCGGAGCGAGAGCCTCCGGGGAGGGCGGCGGGAAAACACGGATTCCGGAACATCGGGCACACCGGACCGGGTCGGGCAGCCGAGTCCCCACTGCCGGAGGCACGTGCGCAGAGGCTGCGGGCCCAGGCGCCGCCCCGCTGACCCCGGATGCTGGCTTCCTCCCGGCCCACAAATACCAGACCAGGGCGTCCCCGGAGCAAGGACAGAATCCTCCCTGGACTCTCAGCCCGAAGGTAGCGCCTGCCCGGAGAGCAGCGAGGAAAACTCACCGCCCCCCTCTGGCCGGACTCCCCACCCCGAGCTCACCTAGGAATCTGTGCTGCTTTCTGTGGGAAAACGGGTTTCACCCAGCGCCCCGTCCATAGTGCCCTTCTACCTCCCCGGCTTTGCAAAAGCCTACCCAGGTTGCAAAGAATGGCTGTGTTTACCCGTGTGGGTTTTTAAGCCCCGGGCAGATAATGCCCCTTCCCCTGTGCGCGCTTTTCTGGGCTGTGCTTTTGTGTTTTTATAGGGGCAGTAGGTAAACCCGATCTAGACATTCTGCGTGTAGATGCATTTTTTCCCCACTCCTTTCAAGGACAGGAGCTGGGGGCGGGGAGCGGCAGCAGCTGCAGGTGGACTGAGCGCGCTCGCGGGCCCGACCGCCTCCGCTCCAGCGCCCGGGAATCCGGTCCGTGCTTTCGGGGCCGCTTGCCGCTCCCGGGGTACGTGTGCTTCTGCTAAGTTTGCGTTTGCAGCTCTTGGTAGCTTTGGCATCCGAGCTGAGGCGTCTCTGCTCTGTAAACAAACTCAGCGATCCTCGTCCCCAGATCCACCTTTTTGCACATACGCAGTTTCTTGCTTCTGCTGTTGCCCTTGATCCGGGAGGTGGGGGTGTGTGCAAACTTGCATAGCCTCCCTCCGGGCTCTGCCTGACGGTTTGGGGTTGATTTAGAAGCGAACGGGTTTGTAATTAAGAAATTCGGGGGCTGAGTAAGGCTGCTGTAGCTGGAAGAGGAAAACAAATAGATAACATGGTAATCGCTTTGTAAATAAAGTCGTTCTGGAGGTGGGCACGTAGCTGCACGTCCCGTATGGCACCGTGGCACACACTGCTGGGACTCTTGCTTTTCAGTGAAATTGCTCAGTGGGGTAATAGGCGATAATAATAACCTTGCTTCCCTGAACGCGGCACAACTAGCCTGGTCGTCCATTTGGCTCACTGACTTGCAAATAAAAGCCCTTACGCCCGTCTGGGCCACTACCCAGTCGGAGCTCTCTTGCTTTTTCAAATGGGGAAGCCGAGTTGTTTCCCCAACACCATGATGAGGCTGCTCGGAGCTTTTATATTGCTCTTTATGTGGTAAAAGTGACTTTAGCGCTCCGAATAAGGACTTCTGTACAGAGTTGTTTCTTCATAACTCGATATCCATTGACGACTTCCTGCTGCGAAGAGCAAGTCCCCCGCCCCCCTCTTTTTTCTCCCTTCTTGCTCACAGGACTTCTTTAGGCCCTTCTTGAGAACTGGAAATTCTGATATATTTCCCCTTTCAGGAATTTGCAGAAGAGAGCGAATCCTGATTATTTGTTTCGATTACCCCTCTGTCTTCCTCTAGTTATAATATACATATAGAATATTTAATATATATATTTAAACATTGTTACTGTTTTCCTCTTTTCCTTTCTTTCCTTTTGCACACTCTCCAGCATTTGTAACCGTGTATGCAATAATTTTTAAAGCTCAGAAATACTTGCTTTTTGGATACTTGTGCACAGAATACATCACAGTTTTGGTTGCAACAATCACCTCATCTCCTGTCCACCCACCACTTTTACCTGTAGGTCATGGACTTGCAGCTACAGAATCAGAGGCTTGGAAGAGACCTGCCACTTCCTATCAAAAAATAGACTCGAAAATATTGGTCAACCCCAGACTCAAAAATTGCCAGATAGATTGTTTACTTCCCTTCCTTGTACTGCAGTGTCTTGCGACACAAGGACCAGCTCTTGAATGTCCAATCTAAATTCCTCTTGCAACCATTAAGGAAAGGTGCAGCTCCACGATGCTCCAGTGGTTCCACATAATATTGGGAAATCCCTTGAAAGGTCACTTCCCCATCCTCCCCCTCTTAGAGGGAAAAGAAATTCCTTCTGGGGCCAGCTGGTTAGAACCTGGTATGCTTTGTTCATTTATTCATTCATCCAGTGAATATTTACCAGGTGCCAGGCACTTTTCCTAGCTTCTGGAGAGACAACCAAGACAGGAATTCATGGTCAAACTGTGCAGCTGGACAAACAAGCCTCGGACTCACTTTGATAAGTGTCACAACAGCATTACACACAAGCACTTCCAGGGTCACACAGGAGGGACACCTAACCCAGTTTTCGGGCCTTGGGAAGGCTTCGCAGTGGGGTGGTGGTAAGTTGAGGCCTGACTATGAGTAGAAGTTAGGCCATCCCAGGCGGTGGGGGGGAGAGAAACAAGGTTGGAGAGGTAAAGGGGCTGGATCCTATGGTCCCCAAGCTGAGAAATTTGGGTTGTATCTTGAAGACAATGAGAAATGAGTGAAGGCTTGTGAACCAGTGAGATGATCAAATTTTCATTTTAGAGAGACCAGGACAATACTGTGGAGAATGGATTGAGAAAGTAAGACCGGGGACAGGGAGTCCAGTTAGGGGGCTGTTACGGTCATCTAGGGCTAGGCAAAGCCCAGTGTAACCAGGGGTTTATCCTGTGAACCGGGGTGAGGCGGTGGTCTGCACGTGGCCCTGACGGTGCTAGATGGTTGTATTAGTTTCCTAGGGCTGCCATGACAAAGTACCACAGACTTCGCTTACACTTCCCAGGCGTAAACAAAAGAAAATTGTCTCACAATTCTGGAGGCTAGAAGTCCAAGATCAAGTTGTTGGCAGGGTAGGTTCTGAGGGCTGTGAGGGAAAATCTGTTCCGTGCCCCTCTTCTAGATTTGGTGGTTTGCTGGCCATCTTTGGTGTTTCTTGGCTTGTACAGGTATCACCCCAATCTCCGTCTTAATCCTCACGTGGTATTTTTCCCTGTGTGTGTCTCAGTATCCAAATTTCCCCTTTTTTATAAGGGCACCAGTCATATTGGACTAGGGCCTATCCTAATGACCTCATTTTAACTTGATTACCTCTGTAAAGACCGTGTCTCTAAATAAAGTCCTTTCTGGGGTACTAGAGGTTAGAACTCCAATATTTTTGGAGGGACACAATTCAACCCATACCAGTGGTGGAGGAACTGAATAACACAAGACCCCCGCCATTATGGAAGAAAGACATAGCCTGGAACTTTCTTCCCAGCTCTCCTGCTGGCCTACACTTTCATTTCTTCATGTTTCTGCTGCTCAGACACCACCTCTGTGAGGTCTTCCTGATTATCCTTCCCAACTACCAATATCCCTCTTTGTTTTCTTACACTGTTTTGTTTATCCTCTTAGCATTTATCCCCACCTGACTTGTTGCATATTGAGTTTTCACTGTCTTCCCCCCTGGAATGGCAGCTCCAGGAGAGCAGGGACCTTGCCTGTTTGTTTTTTCAGTGTCTAAAACAAGTCTTTTACTGATTAGATTAGTGAGACGATGGATGGATGGATGGATGGATGGATGGATGGATGGATGGATGGATGGATGGATGGATGGATGGGTGGGTGGGTGGGTGGATGGAAGGAAGGAATATAGCAGAAGTACCAAGGGAACCCAAATAAAGAGCTTAAGGGCTGGTGGTCAGGAAAGATTTTCTGGAGAATGTTCATTTTAATGCTGGCAGTAGAGAACTCTAGTGGAAGGGAGAACAGCAGCTTACCACTCTCTGCGTTGTGGCCTGTTACGGACTTGAGGAAAGCTGATCTGTTTGGGAGGAATCGTTAGCTGCTAAGTATGGAGGAAGGTCCCCACTGGTGTGCAATTTTGATTGAAATTCAAATCAAATTTGAATTTGATTCAAATTCAAGGCTTTTGGAGGTAAGCCTTGGGCTTCAGCTAAACTGAGTTGAGGAAAGGCTGACTGAAGGGCCCAGCTTCAAAAAATATACGAAAGAGTCCATACCTGTGTGGTGGAGCTAGGGTGAGGCTGGGGCGCAGTGTGGGGTTTAATATGGGGTCTTTTTTGTGCTTTACCTAAATGATCTCACCTAATCCTCACCTTAGCAAGTAGGGATTACTTTCATCACTTCAGAAAGGAGGACTTTGAGAGTTAACAAAACAACCCCACCCCAGCCCCCAAACCTATCTTCTCAGAGGGATTAGGGAAAAAGGGAGAGAAGGAATCAGTCAGAGCCAGACACTGATTGGGCCCATTCTCCTCTTCCCCTCCTCCCAAGACCTTGACTCCAGGCCTTAACTGGTGAGAAAAACACTGCTGCTGCTTTGTTCCACCATCCACTTGGCCGCCATAATGACACAGGACCTCTGTCTTAGCATGAAGTGTGGCAGCAATCCCTATTTCTGCCTTTCTCCTTCTCTCTCCTATTCTCCCTCATTCACAGGATGGAAAATTCTGATATTTTACTGGTCTGTGGAATAACTGGGGGTAGAAGTGTCAGGGGATCCAGATCCAGAAACTGCGGATGGACTTTAGTGGCAGGGTGAGGACACATGGTTAGTAAAGAGGCAGAAGCCCTATATACAACCTTGCATTATCTTCAAGTTGAAGAAATAATGTCTTACACGTATGTGTATATGTCAAAATAAGAAATTCATATAATTTTTAAACCTATGGATTTGGTTCTAATTAATAAAGTGCAAATTTACTGGAAATCATTACTAAACTCAGAATAGTTTTTCTGTCTTTATGTATTTTCACATTTGATAAGAAATACAGTTATTACCATGTGGGGGGGCAGTGAAATGTTTTTGTTAAAAAGGGGTTTTAAACTTGATGGAGTTGATTCTGTCTCACCTGAGAAGATGGTTAAAGATTCCAGAACATCATCTCTGATTCAGCAGATTGGGAGTGGGGCCTGAGGATCTACATGTTTTTAAAAAATCTTCCAGTTAGTTCTGATGTTTAGCCAAGTTTGCAAACTACCCATCTTGTCCATAGGTGGGTGACAACTGGGGTTGTTCTAAAAGTGATCACGGGTGTGGGGTAAGCCTGGTTTTTGCTCATAAAGTCCTGTTCCCCTGGATTGCTGCCCTCTGCCCCCAACCCCCATGATTGGAATTTTGCCCATCTTTGAAGGTCCAGTTCAACTGACGTCTCCTATTTCAAGCCTTCCCTGATCCCCCAGATAGAAAGAATTCTGGCTCCCTTGGTGCTCCCAAGGCATTTTGCTCAGATCTTCCTTTATGACTTATTCTGGCTAGAGTTATGGGCATTTGTACCCTCCTGTAGCCTTCTCTGTAATGGCAGAGGTTCCTTGGTGAGCCCCCAGGGACTATGCAATGTCATGCATAGAGTAGCTTTTATTAGTCTGCCCGGGATGCCTTAACAAAATACTACAGACTGGGTGGCTCAAACAACAGACTTTATTTTCTCATAGTTCTGGAGGCTAGAAGTCCAATATCAAGGTGTCAGCAGGGTTGGTTTCTTCTCAGGCCTCTCTCCTTGGCTTGCGGATGGCCGATTTCTTGCTGTATCCTCACCTGGTCTTTTACGTATTTCCTCTGTGCTGAAGTCCCCGGTGTCTCTTTGAGTGTCACGAATCAGATTGGATTAGGACTCACCTATATGGCCTCATTTTAATTTAATCACCTCTTTAAAGACCTTATAACTAAATACAGTTACATTCTGAGATGCTGGGGGTTAAGATGTCAACATATGAATTTTGGGGGACACAATTTAGCCCATAACATACCTCATGCATGTTCCAATAAATGACATTTTATTAGTCTACAACTTTAACAATAAACTAGACAATACTTATTTGGGTTATAAAGTTGGATGAGGTATGTTGGAAAGCAGAAGAAGAATTGAGTGACCTTAACTAGATAAATATGCCATCAAGGGCTTCCCTGGTGGCACAGTGGTTGAGAGTCCGCCTGCCAATGCAGGGGACACGGGTTCGTGTCCCGGTCTGGGAAGATCCCACTCTGGGCCCATGAGCCATGGCCGCTGAGCCTGCGCGTCCGGAGCCTGTGCTCTGCAACGGGAGAGGCCACAACAGTGAGAGGCCCGCGTACCACAAAAAAAAAAAAAAAAAAGCCATCAAAATCAGGATTGTATTCAATAGGAAAAATTTCAAAGGCCCCAGAGGACAATAACAAACTGCACGGGTATTGGATGGGAAATTACTGACTAGGTATAACAAATTCAGCCAAAAAAAAAAAAAAAAGAAAAGAAAATTGTGAGTCGAACTGAGCTATTGGTTGAATGGAAGGCAGCAATGCAATTCTGTTATTAAAAAGGAAACAACTTGGAGTGTGTGAGGAGTGAGAAAAATCAAATGATAAAGCTGGAAGTAGTCCTTTAGCTACACTTGGCTCTTCTTCAGAGATTGTGGTTGGTTTTTAACTTTACATTTTAATAAAGAGTTACAGAAACTAAGGTTCATTTAAAAAAAGGGAAATATATTTTAAAGGGATGGGAAATGGGACTTATAATGGCTATTTAATCTGGAGAAGAAAAAGCTGACAGGTGACTTAATCCATATGTTCTGGTGTACGCATAGGGAAACTAATATGGTGGATCCTTTCCAGATGTTTTCCTTTTCCACTGAGACAAAGAAGAAAGGAAAGCATTTTTAAAAAAAGAGCTTCAGATCAGTGCTTTTCAAATTGTGTTCTACAGACCTTGAGTGTTCTTAGCTTCACTTTTACGTGCTTTATATATAAAGGATTTCTTGTTCGAATTTGTTTTAAAACATTGTTCTGATGTTAAACAGTTATGAAAACTAAAGCTTCGGATAATACAAAAATCACAGAATTCTAATTTGGGGTGGGACTTTAAAAATAATCTTATCCAAACTCCCTGATTTTCTAGATGAGAAATCTGAAGTCCTGAGAAGTTAAATGACTGCTCATAAAGGACTTCCTAAGCATCAGGATTTTAAAACACCAGAGCAGATTATCATAGGGAACTAAGTCTTTATGAAGACTTCAGTGAAATAGGATAGAGATGTGTTGAATGGTTGCGATCAGCTTTTCCCAACTGGCCTTCTGTGTTATGGGTGGGAGGGTTGTAAAAGGCAGTAACAGAATCTGTATCAATTTCTACTTTTTAAAAAGTGGGAAGTAAAATCATTTAAAAGTATTTTTTGCAGTTCGAAATGGAAGTTTGAGAGTTTCTGAGAGTGTGCTGAGTGAGCCTACTAAACTGGTAATAGACATTGAACATCAACAGCAGGCGCTTAACGCAGTCACTCACTTGCCAAATACCTCAGCCAAAGGGGAGGTTTTTACTGTTTTACTACTTGAAGTTGTTTTGATTCTCATTCACACATGAATTTTTTTAAAGATAGAAAGCAAATAGTCCCAAATAAAATAAACCAATGAGAAATGTCATTGTGATAATTATTTTGCAAATGACTTATGACGATGCTCACCACATGCAGGGGTTACCTTCATGTAATGAAAATTCTTATATAACGCAAATACCTAACTCTAGAACTCAAAAATCAGTGCTAGAAAGAGAAAACCTAGTGATGACTACACCCAGATCGGCCTTCAATTTGTTAGAAATAAAGATTCAACTGCCACATGGAAAAATAGTGAAGTTATGTTTACAAATAATGGCCTGAAACTGTTCCTTTTATCTAATTAGTTATAAATAACACAAAAGTTATTTTTTAAAAACCTAGTTGGTTTTTAAGTACAAAATGCAAGAACTAAAAGCATGGAGAAATGAAAGTATGTTGTGTCAATTTCTGATATCATTCTATGTAGTTATATTTCAATCTAGGTTAAATACACATTTAGCACAAAATCCAAAGAGAATATATTGCCTATTTTAAATTTGTCAACAAAATATGCTTTTCCTTAAGATTTGATTCAAAAGAAGTCATACAATAGAAGTCCAGTACATAAGAAAAAAAGAATTTGTTTTTATATTTTTGTGTAATAAATATTATTAAAAATCAGGTTAAAATAAACTCCTCAAAATAAACTTCAATAATATATTTATCTAAAATATAATATTTCATGTGAACTCTCTTCTTTCTATATGCCATACAAAAATTTAAAAATGACTTAAAAATGCCTAAATGGTTTGTGAAATAATAGTGACGGGGACTCACGGAATAGAAATATTGAAAAATGCTGGCTTGAATCAGTGTTTCTCAAGAGTAATGTATGGACCCCTTTCAAAAGAAAAACATCTCTAAGGAAGGCCTCAAATGCTTACTTACATAATTTTTATTACATTTCTTAAGTATGGAACAGTAGAAAATGATATGTGACACACTTATGTTTATAGCTCCTATACAGCTGTAATACTAGAACACATTTGCATGCTAGATAAAAAATGAAACCAGAGAATCGGTAAAAATAGAAATTAACAGCATTTACATGGCAGATTTTGTCAAGATTAAGTCATCCTTTGCAGGGTGAAATCTAGCAAAAAGAATTTCAGCACGAGTTTTTTTCCTATCAAGTTCGGCTAGCTGATGCTATAGCTTGCTGTTCAATGAAATTCTCTATTTGAACCATTGCAAAACATTATGTACAATGCACCATGACTTTTGGTTTTCACATGGTGTGAAGCTATCACTTATATATTAAATCCACATCTATTCTTGTCTTAACTAGTATTTAACAGTTAAAGTAATGCCGTTTGGCACCTCCATGATTATAATCACAAATCCGGATATTGAAAGATGGTCCATTTGGATGATCCATAATATGCTTGTAATAATTTATTAAAAATTAACAACAGGGCTTCCCTGGTGGCGCAGTGGTTGAGAGTCTGCCTGCCGATGCAGGGGAGACGGGTTCGTGCCCCGGTCTGGGAAGATCCCACATGCCGCGGAGCGGCTGGGCCTGTGAGCCATGGCCGCAGGGCCTGTGCGTCCGGAGCCTGTGCTCCACAATGGGAGAGGCCACAACAGTGAGAGGCCCACATACCGCAAAAAAAAAAAAAAAAAAAAAAAAAAAATTAACAACAAAATGAAAACATAAAGTTAAAGAGGTCTTGAAGAGAAAAAGAGACCCCTCCCCCCCAATCTTTTAAGGACTATGAAAGATCCATGAACCCTAGTTGAATAAAAACTGATTTTGGTGGTGTCCAGTCTTTATTATTATAAATATTTTGGGTCATATAATTTGGATCAGTGGCTGAGTCAGGGCAGGGAATGGAGAGTTTAAGCTACTGGGAAGTCTGAATGTTAACCAATTCCTTTAAAAAATATAGGTTTCTTTCTAATATCAAATAAATATATGACCCCAAAATTGTCTGTGGGTTCAGTCTTCTTTCACTTGTTGATTCATTAGTTCCTTCTTCCATTCATTCAAATGCCTGTGTAATAACTAGATAAGAATGATTTGTATGAGTGAATTATTTGTATTCTAAGTGGTATTTTCTGGAGTGCTTATAGGTGTTTCAGTTCTTTTAAGTAATTTAAACAGTCTTGTTTACACCATCAATTTGTAGTGAGCAAGGGATTTCTAAGCTAATTTGCTGTGCAGCCTAGCTTCTGGAATCGGTATGTAGGGGTATCAGAGAAGCAGCTTCAGATTAACTTTGAGATAAGATTATCTTCTAGGAGTGAAAAAAAAGAGCATAAATGTGTTCAAGATAAGATCAACATTCTTAGCAGGAAAGCCCCAGCTTCTTAGGCCTCCTGGGTCCCCTTGAGATTTAGTAGCCACATAAATTCCAGGCACTAGAAGCACATACTTCCTGTTGTAAATTAATAACCTGCTCTTCATCAATCTCTTGTGGTCTAATGAGTGTGGGAGCCAGTTCAGCTCTGGATGGATGGACCAGCCAAGCTGAGGACCAGGCCTTGGTCTGTGGTGTCTTCACCAAAGGAAAGACATACGTGCAATGACCGATCCTTTGGCCTCCCTCTCTTCCTATTGTCTCAGAGCTACAACTACAGTGGGCTGCTGAAATAATTTGAAATTCTGAATCATTAGAATCCTACTTACTGGTAGCTTGTAATACCTTGCCATCCTATGAAGCTTTACTGTGATTTCGCTCCAGACGGGTTAGGACCTCCATTATTGCCACATTATATATAATGCCTCGTGATTTTCCTTCATAGTCCTTCTTGCCATGTGTAGTTACACATTTATTTTGTGACTCTTTTTGTTTGTTTGTTTGTTTTTGGGTTTTTTTTTTTTGCGGTACGCGGGCCTCTCACTGTTGTGGCCTCTCCTGTTGCGGAGCACAGGCTCCGGACGCGCAGGCTCAGTGGCCATGGCTCACGGGCCCAGCCGCTCCGCGGCATGTGGGATCTTCCCGGACCGGGGCAAAAACCCGCGTCCCCTGCATCGGCAGGCGGACTCTCAACCACTGCGCCACCAGGGAAGCCCTATTTTGTGACTCTTTAATTACTGTCTCCATGATGGCAGGGACAACACTTATCCCAGTGTCACAGCATCATATCCCCAGTGCAAAAACAGTACCTGGCTCAGAGGCAGTGATCATAAAGCTAAAAATTCTAATTCCTTTAACCCTTACAGTTAAGCCATTGAGATCTAATTTAAAACCTTCTTTAAAAAAAATTTAAATTTTCCAATATTTTCCAATATTTCCAATGTTTTCCAATATTCTAGTTTGCTTCTCTGTGGACTCTGTAAAAGTTTTCTCTGTAAATGCTAATCTATGCTAAATAATTTAGAAAGAGCATTCATAAAATTAATTCTTATTTATGTTTTCAAAACTTCTTTAGCTCTTCTTGCATTTACCACCTTCTTGAGATTCCACATTCTCCCCAGTAATTAAGCTCTTCTCTAGACCACTGTTCCTGTATTTTTTTTATTGGCTTTGTGGATCCTTCGTGATGTATTACCAGGAGGAAGAAAATTCTAAGAAAGAATCAATTCTCTGCCTGGGGGTAGGGACTCCTCATCCATGTTTCTTTCTACATTTTAGAGGATATTTTGGAAGTGGATCTAGCAGAAGATGAACCCACATGCAATGTGTTCGTGTGTTCCCATATTATCTGGTGCAGTAGTGGAGCATAAGGATGCTTTTTATGAAATATTAACTTAGATGTAAGTTCCAGAGCATTATAACACCAACAAGGAGTCCTTTCTGTGGTCTTTGTTGCTTAATAGGTAGACCTCCTTGCAGAGGAGACGGGAAAAGCTAGTGCAGTTATAAAGAAAAAAGTCCAGAGTTCATGAGGCTAGAGGACTCTGCTGTCTGAGATCTTAGGTGATTAGATAAAAGGTGCAAGATTGGAACCTGCAAAGTGAAACTCATTCAGCTAGCTCCAACAGAGCATGGTTTTCCTACAGGTCACCCCCTTTCTGTCATTGCTACCACCACAAACTCCTCCAAGCTGGGGACCATAACTTATTTGTCTTTCTGTCCTAATACTCGGCACAGTGTGAATTCGTAATATAGTTTGTATGACACTGCAACCTATTTCCTTTTCACTTTACTTGGCCTATAGAGAGTTATTAATTCGGGGTCGGGGGGAGAGATTTGGATAAGTAAGATTATTCTCAGGCAATAAAAACAGACTCAAAAATAGATCAGAATAGATTTAATTTATTTAAATATAGACTTTAGGTGGAGAATGGAAACTATATTCTGATATATATTAATTTGGTAAACAACAAACTGGACTAATTGGCTTTACAAAACTCTTAAAGAGGGCTTCCCAGGTGGCGCAGTGGTTGAGGGTCTGCCTGCCGATGCAGGGGACACGGGTTCATGCCCTGGTCCGGGAAGATCCCACATGCCGCGGAGCGGCTGGGCCCGTGAGCCATGGCCACTGAGCCTGCGCATCCGGAGCCTGTGCTCTGCAATGGGAGAGGCTACAGCAGTGAGAGGCCCGCGTACAGCAAAAAAAAACAACAACTCTTAAAGAGTGTTTTTTGGAGGAGGTGACTAAGTTACAAAGTATGCTTAGATACTACGGAAGTTCACTGAGGTTTGAGTCTGTGCCTTGATCTGTTGTTCTCTGATCATCAGCATTGGTGGTTCTCTTTTGGATCCCCCTCTTTGCCACCAAGAGTGTACAACTGAATCATGATGGTAGTGATTTAACTTGATGTAGCTGTTCTCCTAAAAGTGAGGGGGCCTGGGCAGCTAGAGCTAGAAAGGTTTAGTTTTCTTTAAATGCGTCAAGTTACCAACATCATCAAAATCTTCACCTGAGTGTCCATGGATGGATGCATGGATAAAAAAGAAGAAAATTTTGCCATTTCTGACAACATGGATGGACCTTGAGGGTATTATGCTAAGTGAAATAAGTCAAACAGAGAAAGACAAGATCTCACTTGTGTGTGGAATCTAAAAAAACAAAGCAAAAAACTCCAGCTCATAGATCCAGAGAACAGATTGGTGGTTGCCAGAGGTGGTGGTGGTGTTGGTGGTGAAAATGGGTGAAGGGGATCGAAAGGTACAAGCTTCCAGTTATAAACCAAAATAAATCCGGGGATGTAACGTACAGCATGGTGACTCTAGTTAAAAATACTGTATTATACGTATTTGAAAGTTGCTAAAAAAAAAAAACAAACGTTGCTAAGAGAGGACATCTTAAAAGTTCTCATCACAAGAAAAAAATATTTGTAACTAAGTGTGATGGCTGTTAACTAGACTCGTGGTGGTGATCATTTCACGATATATACAAATATCAAATCATTATGTTGTACACCTGAAACTAATATGTTATATGTTAAGTATTTCTCAATTAAAAAAAAATCTAGATGGTGCACAAACTGTGACTATAAAATAGTAGGGAAGCGTTCATAAGCCATATGCAAAAATGTGCCTGATTCCAGCCACACCTTGAAAGATGCTGGAGTTTCTGAAGTAAACTCATAAGAGTCATGGAATCAGTGTAAGTTACAGATGGGAGGGCCCATAAAAACCATCTAGTCCAACCTATTTCATTTGGAGATTACAGAGATTCAGGCTAAGGGAAGTGAAATGACTTGCCCAAGGACACAGAGGGAATCAAGAGCAAACCAGAAAGAGTTGCACAAGGTGATATGAACTGTTCTGCAGAGTTCATGCCCTGTTGCCTATGCCTTGCTGACAAACTTGAGAAGATCAACTGCGCACCAGCTGGCGCTACAGAGAAGCTACAGGTAGCTGAAGGCTGCCCTCACAGTAGAGGCCAAAGACTGTCATCATGAGACTGCCAGGGTTGTTCTTAGCTTCTGGAATCGCTAGACAGGCAAGCCCCTATCAGCACTCATGCCGGGGGGTACATGTAGGTTGTGCTGGTAGCCAGGAGTGTGCTCTGAAGCAGATGAAAGAAAAAGGACCCCTGTTCAAAGGTGCAGAACCAGTTCACTGATAACTTCTTGATGTTCTGCTTTCAGATTATTTCACGAGAACCATTTATGACAGGCGGAGCACTGGTTTGAAGAATACCAGAGGCAAACATGGTAGAAATCAGCATTTATAACTAGGATTCTGGAACCCCTAGAGGCCATGATGCAGTTCTGACTTGGGTGAACACTGCTCAGTGGACAAATAGAATCTGAAAAAGAAAAGTGCCTGATATGGTTTTTAGTGACAAATTAATTGTGTCCCTTTATCAGTGCTAGAGAGACCACTTGATCACCTTTCTTTCCAAACAAGGTAGTTTATTACAAAGTTCTTTTAATTTGCAGAACACAGAGATGAGATAAGGCATCACTGGAATTTTAAAGTGTAAACAGACGTGAGGTTTGCCCTCTGAAAGTAAGAAAACTAGAAAGGTCCACACATAATGGGTGAGATTAGCTATCTAGAGAAGTAACTCACAAGACTGTCTACGTGGGTTTGATTGGGGAGAACAGGGATCACCCATATCTAACCAAGGTGACCAGGCTATGAGTCTCAGGGAGGTGCTCCCGTGACAACAGAGTAATGAAACCACTTTGGAAAAGCCCCAAAGCAACATAAATGGTTAGAATCAACTAGGAATGTCAAAGTCTAATGAGTTGTCTAGGGGAAGAGGTGTTAACTGAAGGCAGATGGTCAGCATGGCACCTAGATGAAATGGAATCTAAAGAGTAAGAATTTGGCTGTGATTATCGGCACTGGACAAACAAGACACAAGTTTTGGTCCCTTGAGAAGTGTCCTCTGCTACATGGGAGTGTTTGCTCACTGGCTTTACCATGGCCTTTGTCAGCTATTTTCCATGATCAATCCTCTTGCTCTGACTGCATGTCCACCAAGGAAATTTCTGATAAATAATTCAACTTGTAAGAAGCAGAAGAAAACATAGGGAATAATGTTAAGATTTTACGGTAGGGAAAAACTTCTGAAGCAATATACAAAAAAAGCATAAGTTATACACGAAAAGACTGTTTCTGAATGACAAATGAGATAATAATGTTAAAAGACAAATAGTGGACTAAAATAATATATGATAGGAAAAGGATTATTACCCAAAATGTGTAAAATATGTAAATTTGTAAAAATATGTTTAAAAATGCTATCAAGCTAAAAAAAAAAAAAAAGATGAAACCACCCAATAAGAAACTGGACAAAAAAAATGAACAAGCAACTCATAGTAAACCACGGGGAACCAAATGATTAATGAATATATGAGATGGTGCTCATAAATTCAACAGTAACCAGGGAAATGCAAAATAAAATGCCAATGGGATTTAATGTCACTTTCATAAATTTGGAGAAATTAAAAAGTCTAATACTATTTGTTTTTCAGACGTGGGGAAGCAAGCCAACATGGCTGCTAGGGTGTGAATAGGTATCATCATATCGGAAGGCCCATATCCTGTAAATCAGCAATTCTGCCTCCAGGTGTATACTTTAGAAAATCTCTTGTATGTGTGTGCAAGAAGGGAATGGATAAAATGTACTATAGCCATACTATAGAACACTATATAGCCATTGAAAGAAAGAAGCTAGGTAGGTCTATGTAAATCTACATAAATCGTTCTCAAAAAACTGTTTTTTCTTTCAGCTTTGTTTATGTATAATTGAGAAAATGATAAGATATTAAAAAGAAAAGAATCAGGATAGGGTGATAAATGTAAGAAGATAATCTACTTGGTGGACCGAAGTATTTCAGCCACTGAAAAAGCATGTTCCTTTCCTATTAAAAATTAATAAATCTGGGCATGAATATATATTTTATCTTAATTTTTTTAGGACGTGTCAGACTATAGAGTCTGCTAAGCACGTAAAAAATTGTGTTTCTGTACCTGAAAGCTAAGAATCATATTCTGCAATATGGTGACGCCCACCCCCGCCCCCCAACCAAGTATTGTCATCTGATGGCTAAATGGACACCCTCTAGGGCATGGAGAGACAGTTCATTCTCTATGAAGACCACATCTCTTGATTCTGATGCCCTTGGTGTTAGTTTATCTCAAGCCCGGTAGATTTCATCAGAAATAGCTGCCACATCAGCCACCATCCTAGTGATGCCCCACTGGAAGCTTCCAGACTCCTACAAGTCAGCCAGGTAGTGAGATAAGCATTCTAGTGCCTTTCAATGCTTCTGAAGCCTGTAGGCCATGAAGCTGCTCAAGCTATTTAAAACGTTCAGCAGGTTTTGCTTTTGACTTGAATTATTTAAAATAATATCAGTAACAATAAGAACCTCAAGTTGATCAGAAACTCTAATTGGCAATTATATATTATTATACTTAACAAAAGAAGAAAGTTAAGAATTAACTTATCCTATTGGCTAGGGATCCCTCTTATCCCCCCCCCACCCGCCACCCCCCCAAAATAGTCTCTAAGGGAGAAAAACAATAAAAGAAGTCTTTGGTGATGGCTTTTGGCTATCATCAACTGCCACACTGAATTCTCCTCCTTAGACAGCACTATGTCTAATTTCTTAGAAATAGAAAAAGAGTGTGCCCTCGGGGAAAATAAAAGAAAGAAAGAAAGAAAGGAGGGAGACGACACTTGCTGAGGTGCCTGCTGTGTGCCATATAATATGCCATTTGCTTCTGTATACATTGTCTTATTTAATTTCAATATCAACTCTGCTAAGAAAGTATTATTATCTGAGGCCCAGAGAGTAAAGTGATTCGACTGAAGCCACTCAGCTGCCAAGGGGCAGAGCTGGGGTTTCAAATGAAGTCTGCTTGACTTCACAGGTGAAAGACTTTCTATCATTGTCTATTACCTTTAAAAGACAGTGGAACACGACTCCAGACCAAAGTTACCTTTTACAAAACAAGGGTTGTGTTTATTGTTTCTCCAAATCCAGAAAAAATGGCTTCAAAGTTCATTGGCCTTTCATCCCTTTTTTTCTCCACTTTGAGCAAAGGGCACTGTCCTAGATGGAAAGGAAGAAAATGCTTATCCTTTTCTTTCTCCTAGTGTTCACCTCCCAACTTTGAATGAGATAACAGCTTTTCAAAAGACACTGTAAGATAGAAGGACCTTCACACAAGAATAAAACAGCAAAAGATAAACATCAAAGGAGGAAGAAAAATGGATAATGGGATCGGTAAATCCTGAGGGAAGCAAATTTTCTCAGAGCTTCCTGGTAGCCAAGGCAAAGGGAGAAATATGCTGGGTTATATGGCTTCAGTGTCAAATGAGGAAAGGACTACTTGTTCATTAGGAAAGATAAACTTTTTTCTTTGTAGTTACTCTTAGTTCTGAAGGGAATTTATCATGTTATCCTGAAAGTGATATTCAGTGACATAAGAGAAAATACTAGAGAACAGTTTTATTATTATTTTTTTTTTTACGGTACGTGGGCCTCTCACTGTTGTGGCCTCTCCCGTTGCGGAGCACAGGCTCCGGACGTGCAGGCTCAGCGGCCATGGCTCATGGGCCCAGCCGCTCCGCGGCATGTGGGATCTTCCCAGACCGGGGCACGAATCCGTGTCCCCTGCATTGGGGGGGACTCTCTTCCCACCAGGGAAGCCCTAGAGAATAGTTTTATTTAAAAAAAAAAAAAACTAAGATAATTTTTTTGTCCACTACAGATGTCCAGAGGTGAATTTTTATGTTCTTAGTTGTTTATTCAATATGGCACAAAAACTTTTGATAGGTTGATCATAGGAAGTCTTCCCTTGAAAATCTTCAATAGTTTCCTTCGATGATACCACTCAGAATATTTCTCCCAGAAGTTTTTTAGTGTCGGTCTCTTTATTTTTTTTTTGCCGCATTTTAGACTGAAAATCCTTGAAGAAGGACCATGCTGGCTTCTTGTACTTTGTATAAAACACACACACACACACACACACACACGCACACACACACACAGCATATACAGCATATAAAGGATCTTTCCATGGAGGCTAGATTTTTATAATGTTTTATACTTAAAAAAAATCTACTATCAATATCTACCTGGGAAACATAGCAGTCATGGCAGACATCTGAGTTTAATTCATTAAACCATATCTTTTACATCTGACCTATGACCCACTGATGTATTTGTTTTTCTCCTTGTTAAAGCTCCTAACAAGCCAGACTGAACCATTCACAAGTCTTTCTCTCTTTCTGCTTTATTTCTTGTTGTACATGCCAGAAATCAAAACTTTCTACAGACTACAATGGATAATTTTGGACTTGAATAATCCATTTCTTCTTTCCCATCTTTATTAGAATCATTACAATTTTTAGTTATTTTCCAACTTTTTCCTATTCATAACAGTTTTTCAGTTGCATTTCTATGCATTCTTTCTTTGATTCTGCATCCATAGGTTTTGTGTACCTCTGGCATTATACAGGTATATAACTTTTTAAAAATTTTGCATGTGGATTAAGCTTCACTGAAGTTTGAGGCAGACCAAGGGGGAGATTATATTGTAACAGCACAATACATTTACAGCTGATTTCTAATAAATTCTGTATGATTGTTATGAAAGCAACTGATTCAAACACATTATAGAGGAGTAAAATTATAGAAAAATTAATTTTCCATTATAGAAAAATAACTTTCATGGAAAATACAAAAAGATATTTTTTTAAATGACACAAAAATTGCTAGTTTTCCTAAAGTTGACATTTTAGGAATTTTTCTTACAGTACTTTTCAGAAGGATTTTCCAAGGACTCCAGATGGGTTTGGGGTGAAAGTACAGGACTCTCTCCAGCAGTATTGCTTGCAAAGCTATGTACCTTGACCTTGCACGTGACTGGAATTGCTCTGTGGGTTGTGTCCAACTCCCTGGGCTGCAGGCAGCTAGCTGCCTTTATGCATGCCACTAATGTGAGTTCAGAACCAAGTTATCACATCAGGGTGGTCTTGGTTATAAGAAAGAGCCTCAGCTGTTAGTTAACAGGCTGTGAAGAAACCATTTATTTGGGCAAAACATAGTACGTTCAAACGTGGCACTTTGCTTTCAGCTCTAAGTTCCTTTTCTTCCCTCTAAATACTCTCTTATTTCCCCACCCCCTCGCCTAAGAACTTTTATTTAAAGCTGTTGGGCTTTCCCTTTCTACATATCTATCCAGAACAATTTTTTTTTTCAGTGGTACACACTTTTAACATAAGGAGAACACGGTAGAGTTGTATTCCTGGTGGGCAGAATTCCTTTTGCACCGTTTCCTCACGAGCCCCTAACTTTGGTGGTCTCTTTTTTCTGGCTCATCGCTCTCAAGCTCCTCATCTCCCTTGGAGGCCTGGTGTTAGCCTGAAGTTGGAGATTTCTGGCAAAAGGTGGTTTGCAACATGTACTCTTCTCAAAGCCCAGCTGCTAGGGGGTGGAGATCAAGCTGTGAAGACCCTGCTTTGTTGGTGTTCTTGTCTGGCTTGCAGAATTGTCAAGTGGGGACGGGGGAGAGGGAAACCATTTTTCTTCAGGATGCTTGTGCATATCAAATGCGACTTCCTAGAGGCTCCTTCTATGCTGCTTCTGCATTTCAAAGAGGGTTTATTTATGCCATTACTTAAGTCATCACATTTAAGGCAAAGAGGCTTTTTACAGGTGTGGAACTCTTTAGAAAGGACTTTCTATACGTTCCCCTGTGTTGAGCTGACAAGAAGTTCCCACATGCGTTGCTGTGCTAATTCAAAAGATGCTTTGTTGCTCTAAGCAGAAAAGCAAACACTTCAGGAAGAGAAGTTTTCACAGAATATTGCAGATCTGGTGTGAGTGAATGTAACTAGGATTTTTCTTCCCTTAGCAGATTCATCTTGGCAATCACAGTTGTAACTGTTACCATTTAGTGACACTAAGCTTATTTGGTGCCATTGTGAGAAGTCTCCTACTTATCCCTATGCCTCCAAGTCTCCCATTTCTCCACAATGCATTCTACACACTACAGCTAAAGTGATCTTTCTAGCAAAAATCATGTCATGGTTACTCCTTACTCCCCACTTAAAATCCTTCATGGATCCACAGAAGGTGACGCTACCTTTTCAGTATAGCAGAGAAATCCTTCAGGCCCTAGTCCCTGCCATCCTGCCCAAATCTACTCTCCCACAATCAGTATGCTTTCTAAGAGTAATAGAGAAACAGCATGTATAAGCACTAGTTATTAAGTACCAAGCTTGGAGCTAAATGCTTTGTGTGCACTTTGATCCTCTTAATGACTCCAAAAATTAGATGTCCCTATTTTACAGAGAAAACAGAGGCTTAGAGAGGTTAAGTAGCTTGTGGGAAGTCATCAACTTGTGAGTGGTGGAGGGTAGAGTCCCTTCCAGGTGGTTTGTCATCACGGTCTGTGAGTTTAACAAGTGTACTATACTGTCTCTCCTGCTGAATGGCTAGTTGTTTCTGTTCCCACTTCCTGGAAAGGCTTATCCCATTTGTTCAGCTGGCTGGCTGGCTTCTCCACCGTAACATGGCTCAGTTGCTAACTCCTCTGGAAGCCATCCCAGGCTCCCCAAGGCAGAGTTGGGAAATGATGCCTCTACAGCCATAGCACGAAATTAGTGTGTACAGCTGAACCCTTATTAAATTGTATTGGGTCCATTTACATCTCTATGTCTCTGACTAGACTGTGAGCTTTTTGAGGGCAAGGAATTTTGTCTTTGTATCCCCAATGTCTACTTCAGTGCCTAGTGCATGACTAGTTGGTGTGCAATAAACTCTTGTCAAACAGAATGAATGTATAGGAGTTGGGGGAGTATGATTCATGTTGGATTTGCTTATTCTCAATCACCCTTTAAAGTCTATTCTCTGGTGCACAAGTTCCCTGTCAAAAGGTTTCTACATCCCTCAGGGTCCTTGAAGATTTTAGTGGACTCCTTGAGGTATTTTCAATATTTCAAAAATGCTAGCAGAAACCATTTATTAACCTGAGATAAGTCCCTACAGGCTAAATAAAATGTCAAGTTTCTTTGCTTTTGGCTAAAATCATATCAACTTGGTGTTGATAACAGAGATTTTCTCCTAATGATCAGAAACTTTGGCAGGGAAGTCTTATGTGTGATTAATAAAACAATAAGAAAATAAGTTATCTGTAACTAAAATGCTGCTTGTTTAGTGGAAGAAATTTCTCAAAAGTTGGAATCGTAAGGAGGAAAACTCTAATAAAAGTGATTCTTTATGGTGATTCCTTGTGATCCTCCACAAATATGGGGAAGTCTCTGCCTTAGTTAATGGACTCATGGAGACCACAATCTTCTTATCTGCACAGAATCCCCTTTTTCAGAAAGCTGAGGAAATTATCTTATGTTTGTGCAAATAAGGCTTTTTTATTGAACATTTTTTAAACCTCTCCTTTGACCACTGAATGTTAGAGTGATCTAGTTTCTTTAACTGCCATCCATTGACCATCAGATGTAATATACAGTTGAAGTTATGTTCTTTTCAAAAATTTTGTCATTACTGTTTTCCAAAAGGGAAGAGAGAGAGAGAGAGCTCTGACATCTGCAGCACTGAATTCTGTTCCATTTGAAGTGCAGCCATCAGCTATCTCCTTGCTCTAGTTCATCCTCCACAGAGAAGCTGGAGTTTTCAATTCAAAAGCCAGATTGGATCCTATGGATCCTCTGATTAGAAATCTTTGAAGGCTCCTTATTGCTGACATTTTCAGCTCCAAATTCCTTGATGTGATATTCTAGGCCCTTGACAATTCATCTTAAAGGCTAACTTTTCAGTTCCATTTGCCACCAGAGCCACGGAGGTTCTTTTCTGTCCGACCACCTTGGATGCCCTCTTTTCTCCAACATGGTATGACCTTTCATGCCTAGAGTGTTTTGTGTTCATGTTCAATTCCCACTCATTCTCTAAAACTCTGTTCAAATGTCATCACTTCTGGGTGTGTATATCATTCTTATGTTATAGCATATATCACCTTTTGATTTGTACTATAATTATCTCTTTTCCTGTCTGCCTCTTCCATTTTTGTGAACTCTTTGAGGGCAGGAGTCAGGTTTTATTTATATTTGGATCCCTAGGGCCAATAGCCTCCAACTAACTGGGAAGACCATAAAACTTACCAATCAACTTGGGACACTTTTGAGGGTGTAAGGGGCACTGTTAATAATTATGTTGGGGCCATAGTTATAAGCCAGATTTGCCTGGGCAATACAGGATGTGTTGTTACCCTACCAATCACTCCAAGCCTTTCAGTGTCCCTGCCTTCACCTACTTTCCCGTTTTATCTTTGCCCGATCTCCTTCCCTGCCACCACCCAATATAGATGCTTCGCACTAGCGTCACCAAACTATCTTGTGTTCCATGATGGTCTCTGCCATCACTATCCCTCTGCCACGTCCACCTGGAAGATTCCTCTTCACCTTTCAGGATTCTCTTGTGGACTAGGAGAATTGGACGAAGAGCTCATTCTGGGACACTTGCCAGCAATGAGCATGGCAATACTACTTTGTATTACACCAATTCGCTTCTTCATTGCTTTGTGCAGCTAGGTTGGAACTTTATGAGGCAAAGATTGCATCTTATTCATCTCTGTTTTCCAGTCAGTCTGTACTATTTTAATAAATGTCAATTGAATTAAGCATAACATTGGAATTGCCATAGTTTTTAGGTGGCAAATCCATTAAATCTTTTAGAACATCCCCTTTACCTTTTTTTTTTTTTTTTTTTTTGGCGGTACGCGGGCCTCTCACTGTTGCAGCCTCTCCCGTTGCGGAGCACAGGCTCCGGACTCACAGGCTCAGCAGCTATGGCTCACGGGCCCAGCTGCTCTGCGGCATGTGGGATCTTCCCGGACCGGGGCACGAACCCGTGTCCCCTGCATCGGCATGTGGACTCTCAACCGCTGCGCCACCAGGGAAGCCCCCCCCCTTTACTATTTATTTAACATATGTTTCCGGGACTGAAATTGTTTTTACATTTTAATGAATGTTACATTACTGTTTGTTGAAATTTATACATCTGATACCAAATACCAAATTATGTTTTTTATTTGAAATGTAACTGATTTTTGGTTCTTTTGCACCATTTTAAAAAAATAACTCTTAGACCTATAATCCTCTAACTAGCATTCTGGCTTTAAAAAAATTTGAGGGGATGTCCAGGATCGATTTTTCTGAAGAGTGTCAATTACACATGAAGTATCTTGGGAATTTGGGGGAAAATTCTGTGTTCATATGTGACTGAATTAGAAAACAAAATGAAATTTCTCCTTACCTCATAATATCAGCCAGCCCTCCTAAATCCTGAGCACTTGAGTAACTGAATTTCATAAGAATGCTTGAAGTAAGGAAAAACAGAGAAACCAGTGTCCCATGTGAAGCACTTATGAATCACATCCATACACCTTTTTCCTGGGAAAAGACACCCAAATGATCTACTCTCCTCCTCTCACTTCAATCCATGGCCAGGAAGTGACACCCTTGGTATAGAGAAACAGTAAGAAACAGGTCTGATGTGTTACCAGGCTCAGAAAAAGGGTATTTAGAGAGTGGTTGATGGCTTGTCCCATTTTGTCCGCATGGCCTGTGGTTTCTCTCAACCTATGGGAACAAGAAGAATTACTGAAATTAGTCACAATCTTTGAGCACCTAGCATTGTGTTTGTCACACTCTGACCTGCCCACAAATACTGAATGAAAAAGGAACGAAAACATACTTGGCAATTTTTGTCATGAATTACATCTGGTTGAGGTTTTTCGAGTTCACAAATCTTGGCCAAAAGATGAGGGGAGAGGAGAGAGAAGAAAAACTGAGTCAGGATAATACATCCAAAAAGAATGAATATTGGCTTTAAAAGAAATTTCCAGAACTTTAGTTTGTAATGGCTTTAATCCAGTGCCTTAGATTCTTCAAGATGTTGCTTCTGCTCTGGTCTCTTGCACCATCCTGTTCTTTTGTTCAGTTTATTGGGAAATACTTGAAACATGTTCATTGTGCCTAGGGCATCGCCAGAGGCTCTGGGAAAACAGGTAAAAGATAGGACCCTGCTGCTTTGGAGCCTACATTCTGTTTAACCAGACACCTGGTTAGTGACATTTTCCATTACAGGTCTTGCCTCAGTGTAAGTGGTTCCAGTGCAGGTGATCCTGGCTGTCCTGGATATTTTATGAGCTCCTTTATCCCAGATAATAGTGATAATCCCACAAAGCCCAATTAGTTGCAAGACTAGTATATTCTAGGTGATGTCCTAAGTACAGTACAAACCTTCTTTCATTTAACCCTCATATCAGCCTGAGGTGAGGATTGTTTTTAGATGAAGAAGCTGAAGTTGAGAGATGCTAACTGACTCGTGTAGTCACTAGTAAGCTAGTAAGAGTGCTGCTGGCAGAGTTGGGGTTCTTGGTCTCTGAAGCCACTTTCTCAGCCATTATGCTGTTCAACTTGCATCTTCTTCTGCCTGCCTCTGGCAGAAAGTATTTAAAACATTCCCCACCATGCTGCCCCTGAACTTATGACTTGCCTCTTATTGGAAATCTCAGATGAGGACTCAAGAGAGTGAAGACCTTTCTTCTGAACATTCTGAATAGGTGATGCACCAACAGCCAAAGGCTTTGAGAATTCCTGTTACCCATGGGGCTGTTCTATTCTAGATCCCTACGCACTCCCTTCTGCTGTGTGGCTGTTGTTGGCTTGATGCAGGTGTTCCATTGCACTCAATTGACTGCCCTGCTCACTTCCTAAAGAGAGGCAGAAACGGCTTCCCCCCACCCCGGGCAACTGGGCAAACATACGTGACAGAGTTATGGAGGGTGGTAGCCAGTCTTCAAAGGAAATCCCATAAGAGTTAGTATAAAAACAGATTTCCATTATACAGCCTCAGATGGAAACAATGTAATGTAGATTTTGGCAGGATATTATTATTTTTGACTAATTCTCAAACCCACAGTTTAGGTCAAAATTCATTTCTTTACCCCTAACCTACTCTGCTTGCTTTTACAAGAACTCTGGACATCATGAATTATTTTAGAAATTTGGGGGATATTCTGTGTTACTGTGTGCAACAGGTTCCCAGGAGATGACTCCAAAGTATAACTCAAGCGAAGAACAAGTTTTACTTGGATGTCAAGCAACCTCCTCAACCAGTGCACATCATAATGCTTCTGTGGTATCTGAACATCTCACCACCTACAGTACTGAGATTATGAACAACTGAACAGCGCTTACAATAGCTGTATCTGCTCATTCTCAGACAATGCTTCATGCTGAGGTTTTTGAAAAGGTGTTATAGATATGATGCTTTTAAGTTCCAGGTCATGGGTTCAAATGCAACCCAGATTATTGACTATCATGAGATATTTATCTCTGTAAAATGAACCAGTGTTCTAACTCGAAATCTAAGATGTGGAAATACACATGTTAAATATGGCCACCACCTCTGACACCTTATTGGCCGTCATAGCAGAAAGACCAGTCTTAGTGAGCTGGGGTAAAATAAACATAAAATATTAACCTTCAAATAATAAAAGAAAAGTGTTCAAATTTTATGAGACCAAATCATCATCTTAAATGAAACACACACACACACACACACACACACACATACATACATACACACACACACAAGATAGTTTCTTTTTGGCTTTTATAATTGCATGTACTAATAAATGTTCTATTTAGATGAAAAATATCAGCGGTTGCATAATTTTTATAATCTACACCATTTTGAAGACTCTGTCATAATATTTTCTGTGTATAAGGACATTGTTTTTTTTGGTTTCATAATGTTAACATCTTCTTTTCTCACTAAGAATTTATGAGATGTTAAGGTTTTTTTTTTTTTCCTTTATCGGTTTTTATTTTCTCATGAAATAGTCTCTCCTTGGAAATAGTCTTCCAAGGTAGAAAGCAACTTTTGTAGGTAAAGATCAAATTTACTTTAAACATGTTCCTTAATCATTCCTTCATGAATTAAGCAACTATTAACTCAGCCCCTACTATGAACACAGTACTTGCTGAACTGGGTGCTAAAGCAAGATGTGAAACAATTTAACTCATAATCCTCATCTTCAAAGAATTTACAGTCTAGTGGGAATGTAGTGCAGACACAGTAAATGTTAAATGGTGAGTCAGCAGTACCTTAGATGTCACAAGGCTGTGTGTAACTGTGTATCAAATGAATGCCATGAATGCTCTGAGTTCCTGGGAAGGAGAAATCACTGTGCAAGGAGAGGTTAGACCAGCTACATGAGAGATGGGACGGTATCCGGCCTTGAAAGGTAGGAAGTTCTCAGGAAGTTGATGAAAGGACATAGTACGCATTCCAGACAGAGTGCAAGGTTTGAGCAAAAACCCAGTGATGGGAAATGAGCAAAGTGTAAATTTAGGGAATCAGGCTGCATCCCACTCAGAGGTGGCCAAGAGCTTGGGCCTTGTAGTTTCTCCAAAACTCAATATTACCTGCAAAGATCATCCCTGAAACAGTGTGGCAAAGAATCTGAGCAATGCAGTGTTTGGACCTGGAGAAGCATAGGTGGGAAATGGTGCCATATGGTCTCAAATGGAGAAGTGAGAGTCTTGAAACATAGTGGACATTCCTTCTCCTTCCTTCCCTTTCACCACTTACCTTTTAAAAGGGGAAAAAACCAGATAAACAGGAAATACAAGGTTTTTGCTTTTGTTTGTATTTTCACCTGTATAGTCTTTTGTCTATACATAAAGCTGTTCCCAAATTTGGGGAAAGGCCAATTCTTTGAAGTTTTCAGAGAAGGACCTCTGATTCCATTGCAAAGCACTCTGGTTTCCACAGCTTTCTTTGCTAGGAAGATTTTCTAATATCTTTGCAACTGATATCCTTACATCTTTTTTCCTCTTTCTAGGCTTGAAAGTGGTTTAGTACTTTCCTCCAACTTTTCCAAGTCAATACTTTTATCATTACAGTTGTTTCTCTAAGGGCTGTTTCTGTAACTTGTAATCAGTAAGTAAATTTTATTTCCTCTTAAAAGCCCCCATATCCTCCACATCCTACTTTAAAATATGGGGCTGAAGACATCACAGAGTATTCTAGTATAGCCTGTATCTGTACTGAGCATGAGGGAAAGGACTCCTGGTTTTCTTTTACTAAATCAATCATGTTTTTTAAGGTTAAAGCACAAACACCAGTAGTTTGTGTTGACTCTGACCTCCAGATTGTTTTCTTTATGACATCACAAAATGAATCCTGCAATCCTGTGGTTTGTTTTTCTTCCCAAGTGAATTTTACACTACAGAACCTCAATCTGTTTATGTCCACCCACTTCTCCAACTCATCAAGGTCATTTGCACTTCTATCTAGTTTTCCAAAGCAGAATGTACCACACCCAGTTTGATGTCATCCTGAACTTAATAACCATATTCTCTACCATCCTCTAAGTCATTACTAAAAATAGCACCAGGTTAAGACCAGTCTCTTCGGAATCCCATGAAGTGTGTATCTCTGGGCTGACACTGGACCTTTAATAATTACTTACTGAGAAAGGCCTTTTAATCACTTATGAATCCTCCTGATGGGAAGAGGATTTCAGGATGTAATACTTTAATTGCCTGATATCAAGCAAGACACAACTTAAAACTATACAATAGTCAAAACTATTTCATATCTTTGCCTTCTATTTGGTTTTACCGGACTTGTCATGCTCCTGAGGAATAGTCTTTGACTAATGTGATAGGATTTCTTTTTTAAACAAAACTGCCTTGATCTTATCTAGCATGCTACTGTGTGTGTGTGTGTGTGTTTATAAGATTGTAATATTATTTCTGGATCTGAGTGTTAAGGTGTTGAATCTAATTTTCTGAGTTTTCCTATTTCTCTTTTTAAGACACAAGTATGCATTTTTCTCTTTCAGCCCATAGACACCTCACCTTAAGTTTGCAAAGATAATTGCTAGTGATTCTGTGATGACTTCATTGAAATGCCATACCATGGTGTTTACCAGTAATTGTTTATTCATTCTGCCATCTGAGCTTGCCGGTCACCATTAGCATATGCATTTGTATATAATAATGATTTTCAATTTATTGAGTAGAGTCATCATCTGAAGCACTGTAAAAAAAAAAAAAGTGTAAACGCAATTCCTACCTCAGATGTTTGTCGCTTCACTGGGACATGACAACTAAGAAATCAAAACATGGAAGAAGGAAGGGTCACTAGTATTGCCGAGATGTTGCTGGCAGCTGGCTGAATCTTTCTTTGGGCAGCCTTCGGACTGCAGCGGTGTTGATTTAGAGGAGCCCCGTTGTAGGAAGAGCCTTCTTGGAATGTGAGAATTTTGACAAGAGGTCTGAAAAAGAAAAGGGAACCAGCTCGGATAGTTGGAGGGAGACCATAGGTTCATATAAAAGCAAATGGAGGGCTTCCCTGGTGGCGCAGTGGTTGAGAGTCCGCCTGCCGATGCAGGGGACACGGGTTTGTGCCCCGGTCTGGGAAGATCCCACATGTTGCCGAGCGGCTGGGCCCGTGAGCCATTGGCCGTTGAGCCTGCGCGTCCAGAGCCTGTGCTCCACAACGGGAGAGGCCACAACAGTGAGAGGCCCGCGTACCGCAAAAAAAAAAAAAAAAAAGAAAATGGATTGTTCTCATCCCTCTGTTCTGTGAAAGGGATTTTCAGTGGCTTCAAAAGGAATTCTGTGTAGGAAGGGTATGTGAGGGAAGGGAGATTGTTTAAAGGAGTCAACCCTTGTTTTACCTGGCTACCAGACAAAAGAACCTTCCAGCCGTATGAAATTGGTTGCACAACTCACAACATCTTGGTTATGATAAGAGCTGTTGCTAGAGACTGGTGCTTGAATTCTAAAAGGTTGTTTTCTACAAGCCGTCTATTTTGATGGGTGTTGTGACTCAAATGTTGATTGTGGTTAATCTGCACTGATGTGAGAATGGAAATGTCCCTAGGGAAGGCTGGCTGAGTTTCTGCTCAGCTATCTGCACACTGTTAAGGAATATGCATACTGATAAGGCCAGGTGTCACCGCACTTATTCCTTACTCTAGCCATCTCCATCTCAGTGGCCAGGGACAAAGCCGGACATGGTGTCATCCTTTCTCATAGCCTGCGCTGAAATCCTCATCCCTGGAATCGCTCTTGGGATGAGTCAATAAAAAAGTAGCCATTACTTCCAGGAGACCCCAGGTAGCAGTTTGAACATACCTACAGGAGGCAGGAGGGTGAGTGGTGTCACCTACTTTACTCTTTTCCCATTAGCTTATTAAACTAGTTTATTGTATTTCCTAACAACCAAAAGCCTGGCCCCAAGGATATGAGATTCCAGATGGCTGGGCTGCAAAGCAGAGCCCGAGGGGAGTGGGGGAGCATGAAGGGAGCGTGGCCCGAGGAAGGTTGCGTTACGCTGTCATGCCCAGGAAGGCAGTTGTAGTTATGAAGGAGCAGGGGGTGGATGTGCCTGCCTTAATATGGGCTGTGGAAAGGGGAGGCTGGGAGGCATCCAGCCTTTGCCCATTGCTGCTTTCCTCTTGCCTTTTCTCCCCTTATCCCCCTACATGTCTACTACTAAGCCTATAATAATGGCAATATTGAAGGTCAAAGCATTCTGCTTTTTAGCAAAGATCTCTGAATGAGGCTACTGTTTATTGTCTTCTTTGTTGAGTGAAGGGTTAGGAGAAAAGTGCATGTATTGGACTTCCCTGGTGGTGCAGTGGTTAAGAATCGCCTGCCAGTGCAGGGGACATGAGTTCGAGACCTGGTCCAGGAAGATCCCACATGCCGCGGTGCAACTAAGCCCGTGTGCCACAACTACTGAGCCTGCACTCTAGAGCCCGCGTGCCACAACTACTGAGCCCGCGTGCCACAACTACTGAGCCTGCGTGCCACAACTACTGAAGCCCACCCGCCTAGAGCCTGTGCTCCTCAACAAGAGAAGCCACCGCGATGAGAAGCCCGCGCACCGCAACGAAGAGGAGCCCCAGCTCACTGCAACTAGAGGAAGCCCGCATGCAGCAACGAAGACCCAACGCAGCCAAAAATAAATAAGTAAATAAATTAATTTTTTAAAAAAGAGCACTAGAAGCATTAAAAAAAAGATGCATGTATTTTTTTTATTCAGTTCATTCAGGTTTAATATAGGGAAGATCAAAATACAGTGAAGAGTATTGTACATTAATGGTCTCAGTTTCTTGAAGGTATTGAGAGAATATAGCTCTGTGTTCTTGCCGTAAGTTAAAAGTAGACTTCCAAAGCCTTGACTGATATCTTAGTTCTTCTTGTAGTATTGAAGCCTTGTGGACAGTGGTATGTGGTGAGGTTTGGGCCTTGGCTGATATAGAAATAATTACCAAAGCGTGGTTGCTGAATTATAAATCCTGCTTACCTAACAGGCACACAATAATGGAGTAATATATTCCACAGTGGGTGCCAGGGAGGGCAAAGGCAATGTGTTATCCTGTGGTAGATCAACCCACCTCTTTGATTCTGGCTGGAAACAAAAGTTGAAACTTGCCACTGATTGCATAAGTGATTCCGTCCATGCACTTTGTCTAATTACAAATTTTTAAGTATAGTGATTTAGCTTCTGGGTAGAGAATTTGGTGTTTAATTTGAATAGAATCCTGGTAATGTTCAGTCTAAAGATATACTTACTGTGCTTCCAAAGATTGTGGTTAGGTGCTACCTTGGTTTCTGATGCACAGTGCAAGCAGGGGGCATATTGTTATATGACAGTATGACATATATTGTATGATATATGCTGAAATGGAATTTCCTGCAGTTTGCCATAAGGCTGTTTGTTGAGGTATGTTAATGTGCTGACTTTGCATGTGTGAATGCACGAACTGGGGGTCTGTGGGACTGGTGTAGTGAGAGTCCCATGCCTGGCCCGGCAGGGGTTGGTCTGGGCAGGAGCTACTGCTGCTTGCGAAGCTGGAAGGGACTATCTCTAGATTACTCAGAGCCACTTTCTACTGCTTGGGGTGCTGGGAAGATTTGTTTGCAAATTCCTGCTTGACTTTGGGCTTATCACTGAACCCGCCTCTGCCTGTTTGTCTCCGGTGAAGCTGCAATTAGCCTTTTCTGATTCTAAATACCTCTGCATTAAACCTCACTTGCCCATGGATGGGTGTCAAGGGCTGTGGTGTTCCTAATGAGTAAAATTTTAAAATAATGGGTGACTCTCCTTCAGAAGTGCCTTTTAACTCAATTTAAAATTTGTTTTTGACTAACATCTTAAAATGAGGGATCAGTTTAGCATACTAGGAAGAACTGTGGTTGGAAAGACCAGAATGACATTTCCTAGCTGGGTGTCCCTGGGCAAGTTTATAAAACCTTTCTGAGCCTCAGTTTACTTTGGGGATGAGCACATTTCTTCTTAAAGATTGTTGAAAGCAGTAAATGAGGTTATAATGTATGTAAAGAGACTAACACAGCGCCTAGTTTATACCAGTCACACATCAAGCTGTGGTGTGTCCAAGTTGACTTCTACTGGCTCGTGAACCGATGGTTAAAATTTCAGGAAGCTCTTGCGCTAGTTGGTAGCCTGAAATCAGTTACGGTGGAAGTACAAACCAGACCTTTCCTTCTCCCTGGACAGTTGGTTGCTAAACATTTAGGAGCACACAGTTGATGGCAAGTATTAATCCCCATAACCACAGCTCCAAAATATATTATAAACCTCCCAGCCTTTGTAAACAGTCCACATAGAATGAAACATGGGCCTTTAAAGAAAATTTAAGGTAATCACAGTAAACTTCAGTCACTTTTCATATTGTAACACAGAGTCTGTCGGGGCTCATTGAAACTGTCGTCTCCATCCTGTATGATTGGAGAATGTTCTACTTTTTGAGGTTTTATGTTTGCTTTTTAGAGTATTTTTTTTCTCTTGTTATATCATGTTAGCTAGTATATCTGTCTCTAATAGCTCCTTCCCATTTATTATTTGCTGTTTCTCATGATTTCTCAACTAAAAAATCAGCTGTTAAAATAATGTGTAATGTAAAAGTAAGCTGGCTCCCAGTTAAAAAATGGGCAAAGGATATGAACTGATATTTCTCTGAGGGAGATATACAAATGGCCAATAAGCACATGAAAAAACTCTTGACCTCATTAGTCATCAGATGAATGCAAATCAAAACCATAAGTAATAATGAGATACTACTTTGTATGCATTGGAATGGCTACAGTCAAACATCCACTAATAACAAGTGTTGATGAGGATGTGGAGAAATTGGAACCCTCATACACTTGGTGGGAATGTAAAATGGTGCAGCTGCTTTGGAAAACAGTATGGTAGTTTGTCGCATGATTAAAAAGAGACCCATAGATCCCTGTCATATGACCCAGCAAGTTCACTCCTAGTTTTATATCCAAGAGAAATGGAAACATTTGTCCACACAGAAGCTTGTACAAGAATGTTTAGAGTAACACTGATTCATAATAGCCAAAAGGTGGATGGGTATTCATCAGTTGACAAATAGATAAGTAAAATGTGGTATGTCCATACAACAGAATATTGTTGGGCCATAAAAAGGACCGAATAATGATACATGCTGCAATATGAATAGACCTTGAAAACATTATGCTTAGTCAAAGAATCCGGTCACAAAGACCACACATTATATGATTCCATTCATATGGAAGCCCAGAACAGGGGAAGCTATAGAGACAGAAGGTGTATTAACCCTATTAGCTTAGGGCTGGGGTAGGGTTAGGGACAGGGGAATAGGGGAGTGATGCTAAACGTTATGGGGTTTCTTTTTGAGATGAAAATGTTCTAAAATGGATTGTGGTGATGATTGTGCATATCTGTGAGTGTACTAAAAACACTGAATTATATACTTTAAATGGATGAATTGCATGCTATATGAATTATATCTCAATAAAGCTGTTAAAACTATTTAAAATACATTATCATGAAGTAAGGTTTAATTCATAGATGGCAAGAATGATCTACACCTAAGAAAATATTGTTACATAATCAATACCTTAATTAACTTAAAAAGGAAAAGCAAACTGGCTTTGAGAGACAACCTGAGAGGCTCATCTAAAAGGGAAGTGTGTGGATTTTTGACATCTGTTTTGGCTGTTAAGAAACTCCTTTTTCTTTTGGCTGTATTCTGGAGAGTTACTGTCTCAGGTAAGTAATGCTATCTATTTGAATGAGTTGTTTACCATACAAGCATATTTTTAAAGAAGATTTATTTATTATTTATTTATTTTAGGCTGTGTCGGGTCTTAGTTGTGGCACGTGGCATCTTCGTTGAGGCATGCAGGATCTTTCTTGTGGATCGCGGGCTTCTCTCCAGTTGTGGTGTGCGGGTTTTCTCTTCTCTAGTTGTGGCGCGCAGGCTCCAGGATGCGTGGGCTCTGTAGTTTACGGCACCCAGGCTCTCTAGTTGAGGTGCTAGAGCCCAGTAGTTGTGGCATGCGGGCTTAGTTGCCCTGCGGCATGTGGGATCTTAGTTCCCTGCCCAGGGATCAAACCCCTGTCTCCTGCATTGTAAGGCGGATTCTTTACCACTGGACCATCAGGGAAGTCCCACAGAAGCATTTTAATTCCCCTTTTAGTTGTCAAATACAGAGGGGACTGAATAAATCTCTCTCTCTCTCCATTTGTATGGTTAAGTTCAATATTTTTGGATGACTGTAGTGATATTGCAGTTCACAAATGATACTTTAATCCCTGGCTTCTGTAGAGACTGGGGGAGAGTGAAGTGAGGAGTGGGGATGGCAATGATATCTGTGAGTATCATGGTAGAATGAAGATAAATGATGAGTAGAGGTAGCCTAAAAATAGCGAACTCTTCAACAGCTCTGTGTGTGTTTCTTTTGAAAAGAAACTTGTAAAATATTTTGGTGCAAAGAGTGTAGAGGTGAAGATACTTATGTAAACACCCAGCCACGCCAGTAACTTTCCACTTGATAGAATGCTCTTGCGTTATACCAACTCCCAGCAAAATGTTCTTTCATACTTTGCAGAATTGCTGTGAAAATGTTACCTTATGCCCTTTTTAGACATAATCTACATATTTGAAGGGAAATATATCTATGTCAGTTGAAATGTTTTATTAAAGCATTCAAATGCCTGCAGGAAAAAATATATCATTTCTTAAGGATAATCTGATCCCTTACAGAATATTTGCACTCCACTTGCAAGATTAAAAAAACATGCTATGTTGTGACTTTTCTGTGGTGAAATTCAATTTTCAGCTCTATTAATGCTATTTTTACTTTAATATTTGGTTTGTTCTTGCTCATGTTTTATTGCTAGTCATTCTTAGTTTATTTTTGTTTACCACAGTGCTCAGGGATTAGATTTCAGGAAGAGAAACAAACAAGGAAAAGTACCTCTGAAGTTCCATACCACATCAGTTGCCTCAACACAGTAAGTGCAGGCGAAGAAACACCAAGACTCCAATAGCTCAGCCCTAATTTTCTGGTGAAGTCTACATGCTCCAGGAAGGGAATTAGCCAATAACCGTCCCCCGCATCGTTCCCTGCCCTCCATGCACCCGCCCAATTGTGCAATCCTTAGCTTGAGGGTGAGGATGTCATTTTCTCAACAAGCACTGGCTCAATTTTAAAGTACTTGGACCTTGTGGGAGGGCATTTCTTTCTGATCTCCGTCAGCAGAGGCTTGATCTCTAGAAGCCTCTGGATTGATTATCTCCTGGTAACAACACTTGCCAATCTCAGTTAAACATTTGGGGAGAGGGGGAGGGCAGAGGGGTGGGCAGTCTTACTGCTCTGGGGGTGCAGATCCAGGGATAAATTGCCTCCTGGGGAAAAGGGAAAAACTAGAGTGTGTAATGATTTGTGTATCCAGGAACTTTACAAGGTCAGGCGAATGCAACAATTTAACTGTTGGCTCTACCTAGTGCTTGCCTTTATTTATTAGCATTGATACACAATATCAGTATGAAATCTTCGTGCATCTTTCTGGCTTGAAAGAAGAGATATATGATTTGTAAATGGTATTTGAAGTAATATTTATGAAACTTTATAATACATTCATTTTCTTATTTCCCATCTTAGAATAAATGCAAAATGGCAACTAATGGGTTGGGTATCATTAGGGAGAATTGAGGTCCCGATCAGCTCATAGCATCTCATATCAGAAGAAAATTATGCCATTTATAGACAGTTTCTAGTCTACCTACAATCTAAGTTGCAAAAATATCAATATAGATTTTTACTTTTATGGAAAACTTATATGCCACTTATGTTCATCTTTCCTTCATTCAAATTATTAACTAGTTGCTAACTTTAAAAACTTCCCATCAGAAATTCTGCCTGTCTTTTCCCACTGCTTCTAATGAATTTCCTGGGTGTTATCAGATGTTTCTTTCTATTTTTACCATCTTCCTTTGGAAATAAGGCGATTTTAACTGAATGTAGAACAAGAGTACACCACTGATTTCTGTAATGGCACTGGAATATACTGTCTTTCATTCTTACAGCAATTTAACAGCGTATTTGCTTTCTCTCTTTTTAAAACTCTGCTGAGCATCATGCATACATCTTCATTAAGATGTCTTCCGTGAGCCTAAATCTTTTCCCTGTAAGTTTAGAACTAATTCAGAACTCACCCCAGTGGATGAGTAATTTAAATTGCTACTTACAACATGCATTACTTTGCAGTTGTCTGCTCTGAGTTTCGTCTGCCTGTTTTGCCCAGTTACCGAGTTTGGATTCTGTGTTTCTCACATCCATCTGTATAGACTTAGAGAACCAAAATAGTTTTGTTTAGTCAGCAAATTTCAGCACTTCATTATTTAGTCCATTTTTAAGGGTGTGAATAAATATCCTGGAGGACAGTACTCTTGTTCCGATTGCTGACACCCCACCATTAACTCTTTTCCATGCTGAGAGCTGGTCATTTATTCTCCTTCTATCACTTAACTCACTTTTAACCCATGATTGACAGATCTTTACCTCCTGCCTCGTGGTTGGCAAGTTTCCTTAATAGTCTCTTGTGTAGGATTTCATCAAAAGCCCTTTGAGAGCCTAAATAAATTACATCCTCTAGTTTTCCTTTACCCACTATTTTGTTGCCTCCATAAAATGTTGCATTAAACATACCAAAGGCACATAAGTAAAACAACAAATTCTAAGTGTTCTAAAAACCTCTTTTCCCCCTTTTGGATATGTCCCTTTATCATAGCATCTAATGCTGCCTTTTTTTTTTTCTTTCCCTTAATAATAACTTTTTCTTTATATCGTCCCCACCAAACCTCTGCAAACCAAAGACATATTCCTACCTCATGTTAATGTTGTTTAGAGCTACTTTACAAAGTAAAAACATCCCACCGCGTGGCCCCTTCAGAACTGTAAGAATCATGGCTTGCTAACTCACTCATTCACAAAGTTGTCAGAAATTTCAAGAAAGCAGTTATTCTCTTTGGTAGTTAACATTCCAATATTTTGGTTTTAGGGGCATGGCCACTTGTCAGGACTTTATTCTGTAAAGATATTTATTTGGGCTATATTGACCCTCTTCCAATAATTCCTCCCCTTACACACAAAATTTTTTTTGGGGGGGGAATTAAAGAAAGGAAATTGGAAAGTGTGCAATAAGTAGTCCATCAAAAGATCTCCTTTGTTAAAGCTCGAAGTCTGACCCTGACGATGTTTTTCAGCAGTGGCTGTTCCTCATTTTGATGAGAAGTTGAAGGTGTGGTGCGGAGGGCGAGCTCAGGGAATAGTGGGGTGGGGAGGCTACATGCTGGCATTTGCATTTACATATCTTTTGAGCCTCACAACAACCTTATGAGTCCTGTAAGGCAAGTATCATTATTATAAAATTGTAGAATAAATTAACACATAGGAAGTACATTATTTGCCCAAGGCTGTGGGCCACTGTAATGACCCCGGACTAGAACCTAAGTTTTCAGATCCTTCATCCAAAATCCCTTCTATGCTGCCATAGTGACCTCTTCTATTCCTTTGAGTTGAATATGTAAAAGATTTAAGCCATTTTAAAAATTACTTGTAGCTGCTTATATACTATTTATTTCAGAGTCTTCTCAGGAGTCATGCAGTTCCAAATGTGGAGGGGACACATCCTTGCCCTCTTATATCTTATATCTGCCAAATCTTACCGTTCATTTTGGATTACTATTAAAATGACATAAAAAAGCATTTTGCTCTCTGATGTAAGCTTTTCTTCAGTGTTCAACAAACATTTTATCATTTTTTTTCCTATAAAAAAAAGTCCCCCTTATTTAAATTGTCACAGCTTGGGAGCCCTGCCTGGAATACATAATAATTGCTTGTAACACTTAAAATGAAAACAAATTCACCAAGGATGGTGGAACGACAACAAAGAGCAAGAAAAATATAAGTACGTGGAAATAGTCTCTCCTACACAGATATTTTCAGCACTAAATATTTTTATTGAAATTGTTGTTTCCTGTTCTCCTACCTCCTCTTCATCTGGATTTTTTTTTTGGGGGGGGTGGAAAGGGCATTAAAAATGTAAAGATCTGAAGAGAGAGGGACATGAGTCTTTAGGGTTGTTATTTGATTTCTTGGGTTTAGCAGAAAATGATGAAGTAATACTGAATCTGAGCAGAACACTGATTGACAGGTAGCAGGAGAACAAGCCTTCTCAGCGTTTGTACCATTGACATTTGGGACTGGATACAGTTCTGTAAGGTGGAGGGCTGTTCTGTGTATTGTAGGGTGTTTCACAGCATCCCTGGCCTCTACGCACTAGATGCCAGCAGTACCCCCGCCCCTCCCCAGTTGTGACAACAAATGATGTCTTCAGACATTGCCCAAAGTCTCCTGACTTAGAGGCGTAGTTCTTGGGCACGCATTTCAGGACTCTAGTAGGGGCTTTGACAAATCTCCCACTCCCTCCTGTGGGCAATCTCTTCCTATCCAGGTACAGACTGGTTTTGGTCCCTGAAAATAAATTTACCTCCAGTGAGGCCTGCTTGCTTACCCAGACTCTGCTTACATTTTTTGCCCAGTGATTCTGAAAGATCCATTTACTCTCTTGTGCTAAAACTAGCTAGAGTTGACAAAAACATTTTGAGAGCTTCCCTATTGGTTGGGTGGAACTCATGATATTTCCTGAAAATTCCATGCTCCTCTCTGGTCTTACCCTGTTACTCCTCTCTTTTTCCACCCAGTGTGAAAACTGATAAAATGAGAATCTGACTAGGAAGCAGCAGACCTCACTGACCTTGGGCGAGACAGTCCCTCTCTGTTCTCGGCTCTTGATTTCTCAACCACGCTTTGACATAGTTAGGCTAGATAACACATCTTCATGGCCTTTCAGCTCTAGAATATTATTGTCTGAACATTAAAAAAATTTTTGGCCTCTTGAGTCTGCCAATTCAGACTTCGGAAGCAACCCCTGATTCCCTCAATGATATCAATTTATAAACCTGTTTTTGCAAAAATGTTTGTTTGGAGTTGTTTATCCACTTTATTTCATCTACACCCTTTTTCCTCCAGAGCCTAACTTTTATTAACCCATAATGAGAATTTAGACACTCATTTATTATAATGATTACATCAAGAAGTTTTGAGTTCAATCACATCTTATAAGACTACATTGTGGACTGTGATTATAGCAGCAAAGTGTGGGAATGAAAACCACATTTCACATAGTTTAGGGAGAACAGCAAACTGCTGGGAAACCTGTTGAAAAAAAGTACATTTAAAAAAATATATAAATTAAGTAACTACTACTGGATTTATCTGGATATAGGCATTTCAAAACTTATGAAAATCTGATTCGTTCCTCCAAATGCATGCAACCTGTTGCTGCTGCTCTTACAACACTGCTGGTGTTTACTCTTGGGAAGTAAGAGTGTCTGACTTTCCCCAGACATTCCTGGCACTGCAGGGAATGGTGAGGTTAAGGTGGGAAAGGCCTCCCTACCTCCCACTTGCTGGTTGTGTGACCTTCGGCAAGTCACGTTCCCCTCTCTGGGCTTCAGTTTCTTGGCTTCTGAAACTAGGGGGTTGAATTTGATTTCTTAGTTCTCTTATAGATCTAAAATCTAATGAGTGAAATCAGAAATGTTGGTTTGGAGCCAGGCTTTGGAACACAAACTTCTTCAGCAGGGCTGGAAAGCAGGATCCCAGGGAGACTGGCTCCCCCAGAATGGCAAACCGTGACTCTTCCCACCCCGAAGGGAGAGGTGGGCTCCCTCCCTTTGTTGAGAGGTCTGGAGGGCTGCACCCAACAACCAGCTCCCTGCCCCCCAGCACAGTGCCTGTTGATAAAAGGCAGCAGTTCTAGGAAAATGGGTGGGAGCCTGCTGCGAAAAATGAATCAACAGCCCCAGGGGGAGAAAGAGGAAGACCTGTGGGGGCATTGGACGCTCTTCTAATCCAGGAGCAAAGAGGAGGTGTTATCAGTGCTCTCTGTTAGCTTGCCCTACCCGAGGGGGAGGAGGAGGAGATGGCGTGAGCCAGGGGTGACTGAAGTGTCCTCCCTGCAAAGATTCACAATGAAACCCGCTGTGGCACCGTTCAGAAAGCAGAATTGCAGCTCCTGAAGATCTGCCTAAGCCCAGAGCAATCTCAAGTTCCCCGTGATCACAAAGCCCCGACTGAAACGCTTCAGCTGCCTGGTTTTCCCAGGAATGTTTGTTAGGGAAATGGCTGAGAGAAATGTGTTCCATCAGTCTCTCTTGAATGGTACACTGGCAATGGGAATGTGCCTTGCGTCATTAGCACATTATATATTCACTCATTAAAGTATATTTACTGAGTCATTATTACGTACGTGCCAGGCGCTGTGCTGCATGATTGGGGTGTATCAGTAAACCAACTGCTTAATATCCCTGCCCTCAGGGAGCATACTGCCTAGCAGGAGAGACACATGACACACAATAAAGATAAGTAAGTTAAACTGCATGTTAGAAGGCGATAAGAACCAAGGAATAAAAAGAAATGAAAAGATGCCGTTTATTTATTCTTCCTCCTTTGCTTTTCCTCTACCTCTAGTGTTCATAATATCCCCCAATATCTTCCCTCACTACAATTTCTTGTTCTTTAGTTATTTTTTCACTACCAGCATGACTGGAGTATTATTTGAGACTAATTTCATACAATATCATAACAATGTTATCAGTTGATGTTCAAATGCCTTGTACCTGTTCAGTGACACAGTTTCTAAATTTTCGTTTCAATACTTCTGTGAGGTAGACAGAGAGGGTATTTTCACCCCCATTTTACAGACGAGGAAACTGAGGTTAAAAGACTCAGTTTCAAAGCTTGGTGTCATGACTTTTTCTCAGTATTCTTCTGTAGACTTTTGTAGGAAATATTTTTGGTCATTTTTCTCTGTAGGAGAAAGTGTTCGAAATTTCAAACAATGGACTTCAAACAAATATTTGGAACAAACCTGGTTGTTCATTGGGAACTTCTTATATGGTGATTACTTTAGGTGGATAAATACATGTGCGTTTTGATGGTCACCACTGTGCTTCCTGATATCAGGGTTATCCCAGAGGCCACAAGATTTCCTTAGAGAGCTGGTGAGCTGCCCCGCCCATGACGGTGGGGGGATTTTTTTCCACAGCCTAAAATTGGTGATGCGCAAAATCTTTTTGTTGTTGTTCTTCCCTAGGCTCTAGTGATATCAGTGAATAGTAGCAAACTCTGCTCCAGTTCTTGTTGTCTGTCTTCTGAGGTTTAACGTCAACTGCATCTTCTGGAAATGGGTCATATCCTTGGATGTAATCCAGGTAAGACTTCTTTTTTTTTTTTTTTTTTTGCGGTACCCGTGCCTCTCACTGTTGTGACCTCTCCCGCTGCAGAGCACAGGCTCCGGATGCGCAGGCTCAGCAGCCATGGCTCACAGGCCCAGCCGCTCCGTGGCATGTGGGATCTTCCTGGACCTGGGCACGAACCCGTGTCCCCCGCATCGGCAGGCAGACTCTCAACCACTGCGCCACCAGGGAAGCCCCAGGTAAGACTTCTTAAGAGTACAAATGGGACACATGCACACACACACACACACACACACACACACACACAGGATTTCCTGAAGTCCCTGGGGAATTTGCCTGTGTACATGTACCTTCAAAGGTTATAATTTGACGGGCTATAAAGGTGAAAGTCTTATTTCTGAATTCCTTTGCTTTGTTCCTCCTCCCCCTCATCAATTCCCCTACCTCTGCACAGGGCATTTTTCTTCCTGCCATAGGAATTTATGGTAAAGTTTTCATTTCCAGACTGAAAGCTCTCGGGTACCTTTTCGTCGATTGCTACATGCTCAGCGCCCACGGTCTAATTTCAGTATTAGTACAACCAGAACATATTAAAAATATTAAGTAAGGTAAATTTACTTCTGCTGCTGTTGCAAAAAACCATGATTATGTAATGCGTTCTAACACCAACTGTAAATGACGTTTGTTTTGTACCATATCCTCAGTAATCTGGAACACTGCTCTTACCAGTAATGTGAAAAACGGGGGGATTTCTAACTTCATGTCTCTACCACCCTCTTCTCTTTTTTAGAATATACTTCTATTTAATTAAATACAACAGGTTAAAATTAGGCAGTGTGGTTCCTTGGAGGGAATATGGGATTTCATTTAAGGGAGTCTTGGATTTGGAACCTGACATGCTGTTTTATTAGTGTGTGACTTTGAACTATTTAGTTTACTTTTCTGAAATTTGAATTCTTTTTTTTCTGTAGAATGGAGGAAAATTTCCTCTTACAAGTTTTTTAGGGATTAAAAAGGGATAACAAAGAAAGTGCCTGGCATTTAGATAGAACATACTCAGAAAAATGTCAGTTTCCGTCTTTTTTTTTCTACCCTCTCCCTCTTAGTTCAGTAATAAAGCTTTCTTGGGAATGAAGTTTTTATGTGACAGGTTTATTTGTCCATTAGGACTTCATCCATTATGAATGGGTTTGCAGTGCATCTTGGAAGTGTCGGCTCCGCATGTGTGGTGTGGTGGGAAATGTATTCTCTTTACCACTGTGTTGAATACAAGACACATATTTAAACTGGTGGCTGAAAGTGACAGAACCTGCCTTGAGGCTGATCTCTTTCAGTGTTGTGGTGTGACTGTTTCCCCTTTAAAATCCACTGGTTTGGGAATTAGGTGATCAGCTCTGCTCACCTAACTTGCAAGTGTGCTGGAGAAACCACAGATACTCTTCTGGCTTCATCTTTCATGAATCTCTTCTTCAGTCTGGGCTGCTGTGCCAGAAATTTCTTTGCCATCACCACCACAGAGTGAGTTTCTGGCCGATGACACAGATGTTGGTCAAGTGCTTCTCTCTTCATTTGATGGCTGGGAAGAGCACACTGACTTCCTCACTGAGGAGACAAAGCCACAGTTTGGAAAACTAGGGACAATTTGAGAAAGTGTAATGGTCCCACCAAGACAAGATCCCACATCTTTGTTCTGAATCAGGTGGAAAGGACAGTACTTGATGTCAGTAGACAAGAGCTTCTCCAGCTGACAGATACAAATGACTCTTCTTATTCTTATAATCTGAGCAGTCAGCACCTGCTCCAGAACAAGGGCCCTGGCATCAGAGAACACTCCAAAACCGCATCTCATACTCCACACGTTACGTCCTTAATGAAATGAAGAACGGCTCTGCGAAAGAAAACAGAGGTGAGGAAAGCTTACAAATAATTAGGAAAAGTAAGATGGGAGTCAGATTCAACATGCTGTACTGTCAAAAACATAATAAGAAACAGCTCCATTAATTTGGTGTGAATAACTACGTGAATATACTCTTAGGACTTAAATCACAAGTGAAGTGGAAATTGCCCAAAGAAGTTAATAATTTCTTGATAGAGCCTTTTATAAATAATCATGATTTGTCTCTGCTGGTTATTTTATGTTTAAGCTGTCGTCAAAATAGTTTCCATTTTAGCAACAAGGCATGGGATTGTGTTTTTATGATATATAAGAAAAAGCTAAGTACTTAATAACATCCCCTTAGAATTATTCCTTAAATTCCATTTGCATTAAAAATACATGGAGGAAACCCAGTAAAGCAAACAAAAACCAAACAGAAACAAAATCAAAAATAATTGTGAGGACTTGTGCACTTGCAGTGATAATAATGACCCTTTTACATAGAAGGTTAACTTTCCATGTGTCATGAACAGGTGAGAGAAAATCTCTAAGACAAAAGATGATCTGGTCTGATAGGCCTACAAAGCCGTAGAGGGTTTTTGTTTTCATCACCTTCATAACATCCCCTTTTTTCATCACATCAAAGGTCTTTCTCTACTTCACGCTCAGTGAGCTGGGTACAGCAAAGAGTGTGAGCTTCCCTGGACAGGAGGTGAGAGAACTCCGTAGCGTTATCCAGGTGCCTTTGGGCCCAGAGGTACCACCCTTGGCCTCTAGATCTAATGGAATGTGTCCAGCAGGGGTGGATGGGTCCCCTACAATGGAGAATCACTGCTGTGGAGAGTATATGTATGCTCAGGAATAAGTACTTGCTGGATACATGACTGGCCAGTTGTCAATTTGCACGTGTGGTTATTTCTTCAAGTGGCAAAAAAGAAAAAAAGTACATATGCAAAGATACTCATTTCAGCTCTTTCCCTGGCTCTAATTCATTTTTGACAGCCATTCAAAAGCCTTTCCTTTGAAAAGCAGATCTGCAATGTTCGAAAGGCCCCAGGAGTCCAGGCCAGTCTTGCTGGATGTTCAAGCCATCCCCAATCCCCAACCCTGCGTTGGCTTAGCAGCTGCCACAGCCAGGCTGAGCCCAGCTCCCCGCCACACCCTGTTTTTCTCTCTGAGCTGCCTCTGTTTACGCTGGGCCGGGCCCGGAGAGCCCTCCTCCTCTCAAGATCCTACTGTCTTTCCAAGACCCAGAAGGGATGACCCCTCTGCTGGGGGGAAACTCATGGCAGCCCTGGAGATTAGAGCTATCTGCTCCTGCTGCTTTTTCCTTGTATTTAGCTTTTGGCACTTTCCATACTAAAGCTTGTATTTCAGTTACCTGCCAGCCTCTCCCACCAGGTACAAACTCCTCAAGGGCCAGGACTTGTCTTATTCATCTTTGTGAGGGAGTGCCGCAGGCACCAGGGGAGTTTTTCAGCACGGGCACGGCAGGGTAAATGCTGGCTGATACACCTTTTCCTCTTTATTTAGATTTTGGTGATTCACAGTGTGAAAATTGGAGTTAGTCTTTTAATGTTCAAACTCCTTGCTACTCTTGAGTTTTTGCTGAGGTATCATATTGTATCCTGGTCTCAGCTTCCAAAAAGTGTTTATGCTTCTTTTCTATAAGAATTTAGGCCCTGGAAGCTTGGGCAGTATTGTGTCTTTCATTTCAAATCCTGTCCATCAGGTTGTATGTTCCACATTGGCTTTTCCTTTACAGCCAAAACTAATCCTCAGTGTGTTCAGATTCAGTGTTGAGCTAGTAAGAAGGGCCCCCTTTGTGCAGTAGGCCCTGGACTGGAGTCCAGATTTGTCACCGCTCAGGACTGGCTTTTTGGTTGGTGCCTGGAGAGGGTGGCTGCCCCTGCCAGCCGGGGACCTGCCGGAGAACTTGCCAGGGGAAGTGTTTGCTCTTCTTAGGATTTTTATGAATGGATTTTTATATGGTTCAGAGTGGATCAGTAATTTTCCACAGCCAGAGTGCCTCTGCCATATGAGTAGTTTCCCTTAGGTTGGTAGAATGCCTTCTGATAAGATTCAACTGCAGATAAATTGTTTATTCATTATGGACCTTTGGGTCCCAGCCATAGAAGAGGGTAGGGGGCCTAGGGTGCAGCAGAGACCTTGAGAGAGCTGAAGAATCCAGAGAGATAGATGAAAGCAGAGTTCTAACCAATAAGATACTCAAGCAACACCCAGGGACCTTTGGTTACTATACATACTAATGTTCTACTTCATATTATGAAGGAATGTGGGTTCACTGAAAACCTAACTGTCTATCTACTGAGGTTAGGGTGATCTTGTTGGTGTACTTCCTAGCAGAGTAATACGTCTTAAAGATAACAAATATACATACATACATAATTATAGCTCAGGTTTTTTGAGCTCTTTCCAGGTAAGATGCTTTCTGCTTTACATTAGAGATGCCATTCAGTCTTCACAACAACCCTTAGGTGATAAATATAATTACCTCCACTTTATAAATAGCCAAAATGAGGCTTAAGGAGGTTACATATCTTACTTGCACACCAAAATTTTAACTGACGATTTTTCCAAGTTGTTCTTTTTCCTTTGTTTTGCCCAAGACTGGAAGAAATGAAGCAGATCAACAGTTTTTATTTCCCCTGTTGACCAAGGACAAGGGTGTTTAAGAGGTTTGCTAGAGAAAACCATTTCAGTTGGGAGGGTAATGTGGGAGGGTGAGCAACAGATATTTTCTCTAAGTAGGAGCTGATATTTTAGGATGCAAAAGATACAGATTAGGTTGACAGTAATTCCCCCCAGTGTCCATATCTGTATCAACTCTTTGCTCTTGATCATTAGCTGACTGGTCCAGAAATACTTGACCCAAGCTCTCTCTTGTGAGTGCTGAATAAACTCATAGCACGCAAGAGGGTTGGTTTTAAACTGCCTGCTCCTGAGACTTTGATAGGTATCTATTTCTCTCCCTATGTGGATGCCTTGTACTTCTGGTGTTTACAGATCCTTAGCTGGGCTGGGAGTACACTGACAGGCATCCATATGTCATCTGGGCAAGGCATGTACAGCTCTGCTATTTTAATCTTTCTTTTGCTTGAATTCAAAGTCTGCAGGAAGAGGCAGAAATCTGTTCCATCTTTGTGGGTTGTGGAGTGGACCCAGAGGGCATAGTCTCCTAAACTTATTCTCATTACTATGATACTTGCTCGGCAACCACCAGCTCCCCTTTCCTATCTGCTGTTATCCAGTCCTGAAGTTGAAAGGGGTGGGTAGTGAGGCTGAAAGCAATAGATGGCTCTGACCAAAGGTTGCAGGGTGGGGCTGTTCTCTCCACTGCTCCTTGTTGGGTATGAAAGGAGGAAGAGGAAAGCCAGTACACTGCAGGAGAGGGTATGTCCATAACGAGCGTGGCAGGGGGAGGGGGAAAGCTCTAAGTACAGAAAAGCTCACCTCCGCCTATGGAAAACTGAATAAACCCCTGAGAATAAAGAAGAGATGATTAGGCAGAAACACCTTGTAAAAATATCTGCTTATGGAAAGTAGGTCTCTGAAATGTAAATGCCCTGAAAATCTCCAAGTCTGGAAGATAAATTTCCCGAGTTTATCACCCTTAAACATGCACACTGGAGCTAGGAGCAGATTCAGGAAAAAGTTTGCAAAAGCTGGAAAAAGAGTAGAAATGACCTCCTGGTAAATTAGATATGATGATTTCGCAAGAGAATATAAGAAAAATTGAAGGAAACAAGAATAGTATAGAACACCTGTGATATTGTAATCAAGCAATAAATAATATAGATTTTGAAATGATAAATTATGACAAGTCAAATTGGTGGATATAGGAAGACTTACAAGACTAGGAATTGAGTCCAGCCAAGCAGATGTTAAATGTTTAGAATTTAGGAAAGCACTTAGGGTGAGCTCTCAAAACATTTTACTTGCAAAATTAGTTCAGATTGATTTGGATATGAACATGCTGGAAATCAGACAACAAATATGGGCTCTGGAGAGATACAAGGCGCCCAATAGCAGAAAGGGAGATAGGAGGAGGAGGAAATAGTTTTTTATGTATTTGATTTCTCTAGGAAATCAGTTTTGTATGTAGGAAATAATTATATATATATCTTTCTTCATAACTATAAGGAGCTGATTAGTTTGTTTTTTTTTTTTAAACTGTGAGGGCATAAAATCAAACGGAAATAGGGATATGCCAAGAAAAAGAAATAAGCATATTAGATTCTATTAAAAAAAACCATCTGGGAATTTCTTGGCAGTCTAATGGTTAGTACTGTGTGCTCCCATTGCAGGGGACATGGATTCGATCCCTGGTCGGGGAAATAAGATCCTGCAAACCATGCAGAGTGGCCAAAATAAATAAATAAATAAATCTGAATCTGGATCTTTTCCACATTGAAGAGAATTATGGGATGCAGTGAAGTAATCCTAACCACTCATTCGTTCCACGAGCACATGTTCCCCATCTCCTTTAGGCTGGGCACCATTCTGGTACTGGGTGAAGGCAAACTAAACACAGCCCCTGCCCTGGGTACAGACCAACTAAACTTGGTGTTGAGGGAACCTCAGGAGGGTGACCTGGAGGGTCCAGGGAGGGACTCCTAGAGTTGGTGGGAACTGAATGGAGTCTTAAGTTATAATAACTGCTCATGCTGTATAATATTCTGTATTTTAGAAAGTACCCACACCTACAGGACCTTATTTGGTTTTCGTTATAGCTCTGTGGTGTGGTGCAGAGAGGGTTAACGATTTTGGGGTCTGTTTCATGTGATCTCTGTACCATGTTTGGCACGATTGGCCATGTCCTCCTCTTTGACATTCTCTCCTCTCCTGGCCTCTGTAAGACTTTGTGCTCATAGTTTTCTCTCCGTCTCCCTTGATGCTCCTCAGGACCTGCTGTCACTCTTTTCTTTCAGCCCATCCCTTAAATGTCAGTGTCCCTAAAGGTGTTGTCTCCCGCTTTCCTCTGCTTCCTTTATATGATGGTGGAAATGATTTACTAGACTCATGGCTGACACCCTCAAGAATTGGAGCGGGGTGCAGGGGGGTAGGAGGAAAGGCATTGGAGAATTTCACGGGGATGGTATGTGTAGTTGGAAACATCTCCCCGTGTAATTCTGACAGCCCTTCTTTCTTTCTGTTTTGAGTCCCACTTACATATATATGCTGATTGTTATATTCCTAGCCAAACTCTCTGTTGAACTCTGGATCTTCTGTCCAGTTTTCCACAGGACTTTACACTTGGCTGTTTCGCCGCAACTTTCCTTAAATGTCCCAAACCAAACCTAGTGCCTGCTCCCCCGCTGTGGCTGCAGCCTCTATTTCTCCCTCTCCACTCACATTCCACACTCCACACAGCCTACTGTCAATCTCCAAGCCCTTCAAATGATAACTTTTTAAAATGTCTAGAACATTCCCACTTCTCTCTGGTCCCATGCTGCTGCCGTAAGTCAGGATACCATCATCTCTCTCCTAAATTACTGCAGTGGGCTCCTAACTTGTTTGCATGCTTCCAGTCTTAGCTCTTGATACACATTCTCCTATAGCCATTATGATAATTTTCCAGAGTAAAAGTCTGGCTATATATCTCATGGCCAGTGGGTAAACCGAGAGGATGGCCTGTGAAGTTGACACCAGGACCCTGCTTACTTGCCAGCCTCATCTCTTGCCCTTCCCACCCTGTCTTCCCCTTGAACCTTGTGCTTCAGTCATACCACACATCTTCTCCAGATGTGCGGTACCTTCCCTCATCTGCCTGCCCAGCCCTGGTCCCTGCTTGCCCAACTCTTCCTCTACCTGCACCTTCGAATTTCAAGTGTCCATCTGGCAAGTTTATACTGACCCACTTCCAGGCACGGGTTCGTTGTCCCCTTCCCCGTTCGCCTCCATATCCCTTGGGTGTAAGTTCTCTTACACTCCCCTACTAGAGTGTAAAATCTCTTTGAGGAACAAGACAATTGATCGACATCATTTTACTCTCAGAGTCTGGAATGTAGCAGACATCCATTTAATGTTTGTTAGATAAATGATGAGTGCATAATGAATTGCTATTTCTCGGAAGAAGAAATAGAGGTTAACTCACATGTCTGAGAGTGACACAGTGAGTGTTCTAATCTAGGATTATTTCCGATAAATCATCTATCTGTGGCTAGAGAGACCCTATAGATATAGACAAATTGGGATTGAATCTTTATAGCATGAGATATTGTTTTACAGGCTTTTCTATTTTTCTATTTCACCACAGATTGGTAGTGCTCAGTGACAGCAAGGGAATGAAGAGCCAACGTGGCTCACAATCCAGGGATGATACAGGGAGAAGTGGACTGGAAATCAGGGCCTCACCGCCAGCTCTCTATGTGCTTTTCTTTCAGCACGTAGCTCCTCTCAGGCTCGGCCTCCCGCTCCATAGATATGCGGGTAGAATAGGTGGTGTTCAATGTTCTGTCTAGCTCTGTTACTCTATTATAGTGCATGTGTCACAGTGCCCGTTAAGCTACTTCCTCCTTAAAAAGCTCAGTGAGCAACCAGTGAAATGTACCGGGAAGTATGGTGTGTCCTGAAGCTTGGCACAAAAATCTCTGGGCACACATCTCCTGGATGGCATGCAACCGAGGTGCATGCCTGGCTGGTCTCAGATCCAGAGGTTTCCTCCAACTCCTGGCCTTTCATCGGCAGTGAGGACTCCTAGGGCCATTAATCCCTATCTAAACACGCACCCACCTAACGGTATGGAGGACCTAGTTCGAAACGTGGAAAGTCCACTGGTGTCTCCCACAGCCAGCCTATCTCAAGACTAGATAGTTTATCACTATACCTGTCTACAGGAAATTCCCCGATCACATCTTCTAACAAGGAAAGCATGCCTAGGCAGGGGTATATTCATTTCCATAGAGGAGTCCCTTACCCTCTTTGCCACCAGCTGCAGCTGTTTGGATTGTGTGGCATCTGTCACAAGCACAACCAAACTGTAGGCTGGTTACAAACCCGTGGCATGACCTCATACAAAAGTCATTAGCTGCAATCAGCCTCTTGAACTGGGAAATACTGCAAGAATGGGGCAACCAACCCCATTCATTCCAGTGGTAGAAACAGTAGCTGAAAACACACAAGAGGAGCCCTGAGGTAAGGTTAGAACCATGAGGGGTCACGGCAGCCTGAAGTGATGAGGAGGCAGAAACTGGAGTTTGCAAAAATTAAGAGGCTATACGTACACATAGGAGTCCCTGAGGGATGAGATAGACGATCTGGAGTAAAGAGTAAGCAGGTGAGAAAAAAGAGAACAGAGTGGACGAGGAGAGAAAGACTGCTGGCGTCAAGCCCACACGTTCCTGCTGCTGTGGTCTGGAAGGCTGTCTCAGACCTGCACAATCTTCTGGTCCAATTTCACGCTCAGAAAGGTCTGGGCCAACCGCAGTTTCTGTTTTGGTTCTGAGAGGTTCTTTCTCCAGTGTGTGTCTTTCTGACAGCCACCTCTCCCTCATTTCTTTTCGGTAACTAGAAGAGTGTAACACAGGCACCCTTAAGGTAGGACTCCTGAACTCTGACTCCCTGCTCTGGCATTGATAGGGCTTTCCTGTGTTCAAGTGTCCAGGTCACTCTTTCTCCACGTTCATGTAATGTTTTCATTTACAGCTCCTTAATTAGACAACAATTAAATTCCCATACATTGATCCTTAAGGAAATACGTAAATTGGAGTTCCATAATTTGGGGCTTATGAACCATAAGGGAAACTCTGGATGGTCTTCAAGGAGGTCTACAGAACCTCTGAAACTGTAATTAGTGAAAGTGTGTGTGTATGTGTGTGTGTGTGTGTGTGTGTGTGTATGTGCATTTTTCTGAGGAGTGTTTCCATAACTTTAACCAGATTCTCAGTGATCCATAGCCCCCTAAAAGTGAAGGATCACTAGTTTATCGCTAGCATAGCTGGGTTGCCAAGAGCTCCGACTCTAGAATCAGAATTGTAGCTGAAATCCCCTATGTACCACTTACCATTGGGTGGGCTTAAATATTTGCTTTACCTCTACATCTTATGTTTTTCATGCATGAAATGGGCCTAGTACCAATATTACTTACAGTTAGGAGTGTTATGAGCTAACAGACATAATGCCCTTGCGATAGAGCGCGGCGGTGCACAGCCCTTAGTGCTCAGCCACCGCTGCCAGCCGGTACCCGCCCCCCGCGCACCGTGTTACCCGGCAAGGTTACCGGGAGACCATTAATGCCGGAGGGTTAGAGCCACGTTAGAGGTTCTGCTCAGCCATTGGTCGGCGCCACAGGGGGCCCCTCCCCCAAGCAAGCAAGTATCAATGGGCGCTCGTTAGAGGGGCATTTTTGAGCCAACCATCAGTGCAGTGGTGGTCATCGGGTGGAGAGTGAGGTAAGTGGCAGATCCCGGCCTTCTCCTCGGGGCCCTCCAGCTCACCTGGCCTCGGGCTGGCGCGTGAGCTGGGGGCGCCCAGGGAACAGGCTGGGGGTGTGTCCTGCAGGGCTCCGAAGTCCTTGCCAAGGCCGCCCACTGGCCGGGCGCAGGCCCTGAGGCAGCGGTGAACCTCTCCCCTCTCCCTGCCTCTGCGACCTAATAACGGCAGCGGCAGTCTGCGTGGGACACAGTCTGGGGGACCTGGCCCCCACCATTTGCGCAGCCTCAGGAGCCTGAGGGCCAGCTGGGTCCTGGGCGCCTGGCTCCCTCATTGGTGACAGCGGGGCAGGGTCTGGGGACCTGGCCCTGAGGGAGCCACCAACTGAGATCCGCCTCTTCAGCCTGGGCACTGGCCGGAGGAGCCAGACTAGGTGCTGGACGCATGCTCCGGGACAGGGTAACCGCCCCCTGCCCCCCGGCACAGGGACCCCCTTCTCTGAGCCAGGCCTGGACCTTGAAGGGTGAAAGTTGTGCCTTGGGACCTTCCCCTTTCTTGTCAGAACAGAGAGTAACATTTGTTTGGTAGAGATTTACAGGAACATCTTTACCTGACCTTGACCTGACCTCAAGAACAAAGGATCTGACACAGAGAAGTTTGCAACAGCTACCTATGCCCCTCCCTCACCTTTCCTATAAGAGGGCTTTGCTGAAAGCTTTCAGGGAGTTTGGGGTTCTTTTTAAGGCATGAGCCAGCCCTCTCCTTGCATGGCCCTGCAATAAACATTTCTCTGTTCCAAGCTCAGGCGTTTTGGTATTGTTTGGCCTCACAGTGCGTCAGGCACATGGACTTGCGTTTTGGTAACATGCTTAGCACAGCTCCTGGCATACAGCAATTTTTTTTAAACTTTATTTATTTTTTATACATCAGGTTCTTATTAGTTATCTATTTTATACACATCAGCGTATACATGTCAATCCCAATCTCCCAGTTCATCACACCCCACTCCCCCGGCGCTTTCCCCCCTTGGCGTCCATACGTTGGTTCTCTACATCATACAGCAAATTTTTAGTGATGGTATAACATTTGTATTATACTGAAGAAATATAAGTGCAATCATTTCTTCATTGTCATGTTTTCAAATTATGAATATGTATGTTTTATTATTGAGGGCAATATATATATATATTTTTTGTCAGAGAATTTTGAGACTAGACAACAGGACAAATAAACAAATACAATTTTTCAAAAATAGAATTTTTATTCTCTAGTGAAGCATAGCAGAAAATGCTATTAAATAAGTACTCATATTTTATAAAATTTATAAAGGTATAAAGTCCTGATGAACTAAATGGATCTATTTTATACTGATGAGCACAGTTTTATATATTATCATAATCACTAATAAAAATTAGATGGGGCTTCCCTGGTGGCGCAGTGGTTCATGCCCCGGTCCGGGAAGATCCCACATGCCGCAGAGCGGCTGGGCCCGTGAGCCATGGCCGCTGAGCCTGTGCATCCGGAGCCTGTGCTCCGTCATGGGAGAGGCCACAACAGTGACAGGCCTGCATACCGCACACACACAAAAAAATTAGATGAATTTAAAAGTCAGCTGCTTGTAGGTTAGTGAAATATTGAAATGACTAGAGTTTTCACTTAACCTGAAGAATTGTTACTACTTAATATACACACATTTAATACCTATTGGTTTGTCACGGAGGAATAACGGAGAAACCAAGTGTATTGACTAGAGTTTATATGAATGTTTCAATACAGCTGCTTTCACTTGATTGTATTTCTTTAATGCCTACTAAAAATCCATTATTAGGCACATTTTTGGCATTACCAATTAATTTATATAGGACAATGTGTGATCCACAGCAGGTCAAGCTTCTGACTAGCTGTTTTAGAATAAAAGCGGAGAGTCAAATAAACCTAATTGAGGTTAATAGGATAGATGTTATTGTGACCCTCTGTATCCAAATGGGAGAGAGGTGAGACCATTTTCTCAACTTGAATATCCCACAGTGGAGTCAGACTTCCCAGGTACCTGCCTAGACTCTAAGAAGTGGTGAAAAGGACAGTGGTGGCAATTGTGAGCATGCAGTCAGCCGTGGTGACCCAGCTGGTTCTAACAGGAACTCCTTATGAGCCCTCTGTGGTGGAGAAAATAAATCCTCAAAATTCCTGACGGGAGGCCCTTGACTTTTAATTTGACAGATGGTTAATCAGGTGTATGTGAATAATCATTATACAGGAAACAACCCCAGCAAAACAAAACCCAACCCAACTCACGAATGTAAAAAATGTCATGTTTCCAAAATAATGATGTTCACTCAGCCTGCCTGTTGGAAAGGGAAGAGGCACAGCAGTGGCCTTTACCAGTGCAGCACAGTGTTCTTATTCTACCAGGTGGGAGAAACAAAAGTAGAGAGCTCTCTGGCCCTCATCCGGTCACTCAGCCACTGTGCAGAGGTCTATGACTGGCAGTTGCTCTACCCCAATAGGTTTGGCTGGACTGCATGTCTCTGTAGGAAGACAGAAGTCCTGCTGTTTACCGTAGTTAGGACAATGATGATGAGGGTGATGATGCGGATGATGATGAAGATGATGATGCTTGCAGCTGGGCACACAATTTTCAGTCTAAAGGTCTCAGGTGCACTCTGGTGATGGGGCTTCCGCAGGGGTTTTCTCTGAGAGAAGGCTCCTGGTGTCAGTTGTCTGCACCTGCCCTTGGCCAAGCCTGGGCTCAGGGCCAGTGGCCAGCATTTTGCTTAGGTGCGAGACTGTTGTCTAGAAGCTCTCTATTCAAACATATTGAGAACTGACTTGACCTTTGTCCCAATCCTCCCTTAAGACACCCCACGTAGGATGCTGTATCAGCACAGTGTCTAGCCCATGAGAGGAACTAGTTAGGTACTCTGTAAATGTTTGGCTGCAGCTTCTTGTAATGTATACACAAATGGTTTCTTCATGCGGAGAGCAACTTGCTCCTTCTCGCCTTGATTCTCTGTGGGTTGCTTTGGTTTTTATTTTTTTGGCAGGGGGTGGGTGAGTAACAGGGAAGATTAAGGCATTGGAAAATTCCTTAGTACATTACTGGTAGTTGCTCTTTATGCAATAGAAGGCATTAGTGTAATTTCAAATAGTTCCCAGTTTGAATCCTTGATCTCTATCCTTTTTCTATAAGGATCTCCCTTTGCGTTGACTTCTCCATCCCTACATTTGGTTATAAGTGTGAGTCCTTTTAGAAAATCTTTTGGAAATTCCAGGGTCTTGAGATTAGGTGCCAAGCCTAGGATTAAATTGAATTTAGAATTACTGTAGCAGTTGTTTCTACAGACTCATTCTAGGGAGGGAAATGGAGAGATCTATTGTGTGGCTTTATTCAGTTTGGTAAACTGGAACAATGTTTCCCATAGTCTCTTTCGCCTGTATGGCTCCAGGTTACTATTGAGCACAAGATAAATTTAAACAAGATTTGGAAGGTGAAAGTGAAGCAGCAGCCGTTGTTTACCCGTGGAAGGTGGGTATAGAACTCCGGGCACAATGGTGGGTCGTGCCTTTTGATGCTGATCTGCTAACTCACCTTATGGACCCCCCAGCCCAAAGCCACAGCTCCTACAGCAAAGAGCAGACCCTCCTTCCGCCTCTCTGAGTCCTGAGCCAGATTTACACGCAACGCCATAGTGACTTGCTGGTCTTACCGTGCAGACCGCCTCATCACTGAGCTTGGGGCAGTGAAGGACAGGTATGAGCTCCAGTTTGTCCTCATGGGTCTCAGGTTCTAGTTTGTCCTTGCTCTCCCCTCCTTCCTGTCCAGATGACCTTCCCGATCGCCGGCCCAGGTCCACAGCGACTTCATGACCAATGCCAGTCGCAGACGCAACTTCCATAGACTTCCTTTTCCACCAATTCCCATACTTGTGTCAAGTTTAGCCCTGATAATAATCCCTTTTCAATGTCACTCATGGTAGTTCTTCTTCTCTAATTGAAGCTTGATTGGTACACTGTTATTATCCTAAATGAATACAAGCATTTTAAAAAAAACAACGGCCCTGAAGTTCAGATGTTCTTTGTACTGTCTTGGGGGACACCAGCTCTAGTGGGGGAAAGCATGAAGAGTCTTTTCTGTAATTCATCTGGTATGTTGGCTGAACTTGTAATCTTGAACTTGTTTTCTGTAACTCAAGTATTATACTATCCATGGGAGGGGAGTTGCTAAGGTTTATAGAGAAAAAATAGACAGTCCTTTGCCATGATAGATCCTGATTGGATAGGTCAAGCGTATACACCTAAGGGACAGATATTAAAGGGCTTAATATCATGTCACCTGAGGACATGAGAGAAATGAAGAAAAGATGAAGGTGGGATGGAGCAAACAAAGGTAAATGAAAATTACCTGCACAGTAAACAGTTACTGAATGAATGTATAAGAGGTGTTTTGACATTTTTAATTTAAAAAATCAAATCAAACAAGAATATAGAATTATTTTTAATCTCCTCCTTTCACAGTACCTCAAAACAACTATTTTCATCTTTAGGTATTATTTTTCATATTTATATACATTTGTTATATAGTTGGAATCACAGTGCAATAGCTTTTTATATTTTCTTTGTTTTTCCCCACTCATTTTTCATATATATTTTTTTCATTCACCCGGATCTCAAGGGAGACTGTGAATACTTTTAAGGAGATTTTTAAGCCTCTGTTCAAAAATGTGTTAAGTTTTATCCTTCATCTCCTGTTTAGAATATTTGGTTCTGAGAGGTCTATGAGTGGTTTTGGAAATCAGTCTGACAGATAATTGCTAAAGCAGTGTGTAGCCAAGGTGAGTCCTAAAAAGTAAGAGCTAAGGAAACTTCTAGAGAGACGTTTCGGGTATAAACTTTGCTATCATATTCAGATTTCTTGCTAGGTCCTGGCTTCCTGGACTTGAACATTTGAATAGCTCCAGTCAAGACAGAAATGGTGTAGGGGTGATGGGCATGGTCTGGCAGAGGGCACGGTCAGAAGAGACTGCAGGGCTGCTGGAGAGCAGGGAAGGTAATAGCTCATGCCTGCTAACCTGAGAGAGAACTTTCTGGACTCAGGGATCTGTGAATTTGAGTGAGAACTAGTCTACTACTGGGAAAGGCCATCCCTATGCCTCTGTCAATGTCCCTATCTACCAGGGGGCAAGTGTTTTTTAAGCAGGGCACAACCTATATATGTGTGTATATTTAAGTACAAACACACAATTAAAATGAAACCTTACCTTGAACTCCAGTGCATTTGGTTGATAAAAATCAAGCTCTTTTGGTTGAGTTTCGAATTAGGTGACTGAGAATTTCTCTCCCTTAGCCTTCACTTCACCCTTACCTCCACCTTTACTTCTTTTTTATTGCAGTCCCCTAGACCCATGTGGTTATAAGAAGAACAGCTTGAAAAATGCTGCTTTGGAACCACTTTAGTTCATACTTAGTCTTATAAGGACATCTGAAGTTTTCATGTTTGAATCAGATATTTTGCATCTTTTTAATTTTCATTAATCTCTTTGTAATAATAATGATCTACAATAGCAAAATCTATAATTGCAAAATCATAGTGCCTACAAGGTGTCAGGCTCTGTTCTAAGCATTTTACATGTATCAACTCATTTAGTCTTTCCAACAACACTATGAGGAAGGTACAACCATAATTCATTGATTCTAAAACATATTTTCTCTCACATTTTAGCATCTATGAAACTGGAATGTGTCTTACTTTTGATGGCATGTAAGTTTAATTGGCAACATTTCAAAATTTCTTAATGGAACATAAAATATTTGTATGTTTTGCAATAGAGGATAGCTTAGATTCCATGAAATACAACATTACTATCCACATTTTACAAATGAAGAACTTTGGGCATAGAGAGGTCAGGTAACTTGCCCAATATCACAAACCTTGGCATTCAAACTTCAGAGTTTGTACTCTTAGCTACTTTGTGCCCTTCCTGGCATTCAGCATGGCTTTCTTTTGTCCCTGCTTTTACTGCCACCAAGGGTGCACCCGTAGCATGGGGGGGACCCCTGCCATTTCTGATAGTAGATTTCATCCACTGAGTTGAGGCCCTTTTCCAGGATCCCCCATGACAAGGCAGACACCACTTCCAGGGTTTACCCATTGAGCCTTTTTCATGCAGCCATTAACATTCTGCTGGGATTTACTTATCATATTGCTTTTCCAAATGAGAGGCAATTCCAAAACAGTTTTTGGGAGATGAGACACAGAGCCAGTTTTGATAAAAGACTGGAAGGATAAATGATATACTAGAGCTGGTTCTGACTGGCTTGTGAGAACTCTTGCCTGCTGGTTGGTGGAAGTATTTACATCACAGAAATCAGCAAACACAAAAAGAATAAAATACCTAGGAATAAACCTATCTAAAGAGGTAAAAAACCTGTACTCAGAAAACTATTAAGACACTGATGAAGGAAATCAAAAATGATACAAACAGATGGAGAGATATACCATGTTCTTGGATTGGAAGAATCAATATCGTGAAAATGACCATACTACCCAAAGTAATCTACAGATTCAATGCAGTCCCTATCAAATTACCAATAGCATTTTTTACAGAACTAGAACAAAAAGTCTTAAAACGTGTATAGAGATACAAAAGACCCCAAATAGCCAAAGCAATCTTGAGGGAAAAAAATGGAGCCGGAGGAATCAGACTCCCTGACTTCAGACTATACTACAAAGCTACAGTAATCAAGGTAATATGGTACTGGCACAAAAACAGAAATATAGATCAATGGAACAGGATAGAAAGCCCAGAGATAAACCCATGCACCTATAGTCAACTAATCTGTGACAAAGGAGGCAAGAATATACAATGGAGAAAAGACAGTCTCTTCCATAAGTGATGCTGGGAAAACTGGACAGCTACACGTAAAAGAATGAAATTAGAACACTCCCTAACACCATACACAAAATAAACTCAAAATGGATTAAGGACCTAAATGTAAGACTTTAAAACTCTTAGAAGAAAACATAGGAAGAACACCCTTTGACATAAATCACAGCAAGATCTTTTTTGACCCACCTCCTAGAGTAATGGAAATAAAAACAAAAAACAAAAAACTGGGACCTAATGAAACTTAAAAGCTTTTGCACAGCAAAGGAAACTATAAACGAGATGAAAAGACAACCTGCCAAATGGGAGAAAATATTTGCAAACGAATCCATGGACAAAGGATTAATCTCCAAAATATATAAATAGCTCATGCAGCTCAATATTAAAGAAACAACCCAATCCAAAAATGGGCAGAAGACCTAAATAGACATTTCTCCAAAGAAGACATACAGATGGCCAAGAAGCACAGGAAAGCTGCTCAACATCACTAATTATTAGAGAAATGCAAATCAAAACTACAATGTGAGGTATCACCTCCCACCAGTTAGAATGGGCATCATCAGAAAATCTACAAACAATAAATGCTGGAGAGGGTGTGGAGAAAAGGGAACCCTCCTGCACTGTTGGTGGGAATGTGAATTGATGCAGCCACTATGGCGTACAGTATGGAGATTCCTTAAGAAACTAAAAATAGAACTACCATACAACCCAGCAATCCCACTACTGGGCATATACCAGAGAAAACCATAATTCAAAAAGACACATGCACCCCAGTGTTCATTGCAGCACTATTTACAATAGCCAGGTCATGGAAGCAACGTAAATGCCCATCGACAGACGAATGGATAAAGAAGATGTGGTGCATATATACAATGGAATATTATTCAGCCATAAAAAGGAATGAAATTGGGTCATTTTGTTGAGTTGTGGATGGATCTAGAGACTGTCATACAGAGTGAAGTAAGTCAGAAAGAGAAAAACAAATATCGTATATTAACGCATATATGTGGAACCTAGAAAAATGGTACAGATGAACCAGTTTGCAGGGCAGAAATAGAGACACAGATGTAGAGAACAAATGTATGGACACCAAGGGAGGAAAGTAGCGGCAGGTGGGGGTCGTGGTGGGATTAAAAAAAAAAAGAATCAGCAAACACTGTGTGTGAATCAGGGCATTCTGTTTGTTTGTCCTTTTCAGAGAGCCAGTTTATGATCCTATCAGTGGAGAGTTGCTAAATTATTGGATTCTAGGAAAAAGCCCTCATTGGTCAAAACACAATAGTAGGAGGGGAACAGGCAGGGTGAGTATGAGTATGAGCAGATATTCTGAGTTTTCACAATAGTCTCAATGGCAAAGAATTCTAATCTAATTACATCTTGTGTGTGTATGTTTTAATTTAGTTTATGTCATGATCTTAATATCTATAGGGTAGTAGACCAGTGACACATATGCTATCCACCTGAAGAGCTGAGAAACCTAACTACCCAAGGAGCGAGCGCTGTCTAGTTTTTATTTTGCCCTCCTTGTTGAGAGAAGGAGAGGTTAGTCAGCTATTTGCCAAGGGAAGTGAGTGGGCAACAGGACTTCCAAGATCATCCCAGAAATAATAACTATTAGATCCTAGAGGGCAGTGCTCAACATGTAGGAAGTGATCAATAAATGGTTATTGTTGAACTAAGCAATTATGTAAGAGTTCTTGTATAGTCACGTCTCTTCCATGTGGGTTCTTTGGTTATTTTTTTTTTTCCCTTGGTGATTCTCAGTAAAACCCACAAAACAAAAATGGCTTGTGGGCTTACCATTAGGAGGAGGAAGGAATTGAGCTGCTGTGTAGACTGCCTCAGCCAGAAGAGAGAAAACTGCAGGAAGTTAAGTAGATTGCAGCAAGGTTAAAAAGAAACCCAACACTGGCCAACGCCTCGAGGGTTTGGCACAGAGGAAAGGAAGATCAGCGGAGCAGGCTGGAGTCTGAGGGGAAGCTCTTGGGGCTAGAGTGAGGGACGGGAGCTTGAGTCTCCAAAACGGGGGCTCTTTGGTCACTTTGGGGCCACAGAAGACATGTATGAGACATTGGTTGTGGGAGAGAGGCAAGAGAAGGGAGACCGACTCTCAAGGCAGAATGGACTTGGAGGTGGGGATTATGGCAGCTTTACATGTTGCAAAGGACCTGCCCATTTCTTATTTCCAAATTGGGCTGCTTTAGAAAAAAAAAAAAAAAAAAAACCTTTGTGATTCTTCTCTGTTTAAAACTACCATGGATTCAGCTCAGGAAATGGACCTTCATGGGTTGTAGAATGATAATTTTAGCAGTTGGACTCTTGGCTGACTCAGGGAGAGAGTATGGGCTTCACAGGGGTATGGTATGAAGGCTGAATAGCAGTTTCTAAAATGACCTTCCCAATATCTTTCCCCACACACAGAAAAGGATTGCGCACAATCTATTAACAAATTTGTCTCTCATTTATAATTCTTTGAACTGTCAGAGCAATCCTAGCTGATTGAAAGTAATTATCAATCTCTCCAAATGATTAAACAGCATATTTAGATTTTCATTTATATCATCATTTTGACTGAATGATGTGTATGTGTGTGGGACTGTGTATTAACAAGGTATCTCTTCAAAGTTATAATAAATACTTGAAAAAAAAAGAGTTGCCTATTGCTCAGCATAGAAGGAAAAACAAGAAGTCTAGGGCGGGTAAGCCAAAGAACAAAATTGGGACCTAAAATAAATGATAAAAGACAGACTCTGGCAGAGATAAAGTTTCAAGAGACATAAGTGATAAACACATAGGAAAATACTTGTGACGTTCCTAGCATAGCATCTGAAGATTGAAAATTCTGGTCAGCATCAGCAAACAAGCAGTGTAATTAATGTGGAACAGAAAGAATACTACAGATGTTTAAAATTATTTTTTTTTCTACTGACTCAGTCTCCTGCATATTTACAAATTGAAGGTTGTAGATTGATAGCCCCTGAGATTCATGCCCAACGGGCCCTGCTCCAGGTTTGTGTTTGCACTCAGTGACATCCTGTTGGGCTCAAACTATTTCCCCCAATTAGAATATAAGAAAAATTACCGCCAAAACCTGCTTTGTCTCACATTGGTCTTACACGTGTGTTCTGTTAAGGAGTCACTCAACAGGAATAACAAACAAAAACTGCCACCAGAAACTGCAACATCTCACGGAGGGTGTGCAGGCTGCTCTTCTTCACTAAGATAACTCAGTTTGGTACAGCCTCATTCCTAACACAATAATAGCAATTCATTTCCACTGGGTTCATTTGAATTCTGATTTTGCTACATGTCCCCATCTGGATTAGCTCAACAAACTTTAAATGCTAGAGAAAGATTATGCAAATGTGGAAGTTCATAACACTCTGAAGAGATTTTCTTTTGCAACCCCAAGGACTAGGCAAATGTTTCACGAGGAGGTAAACTAAGTCACCAAGATGTTTTGCTGGTGTGTTAAGGTCTCCCGGCAAGTCAGAGGCAAAACACTAGAATCTTGGCCAGAGTTTAAAATTCTGCAGGTTAGTGTTAGAGCATGATCACCTTCCAGGTTGGTGGGTTTTTTTTGTCATTGTTGTTTGTTTGTTTTCACTTTTTTTTCCCTAGTGCTTGTTAAACATGAAATTTTTCTGAAAGGGCAGTCACAGACAGAGTAGCCCAAATGGTTTGAAAAGAGCCAGCTCTACAGAGGAAAGCCCCACATCTTATACCTGGGAGCCTTTCCTTCAAAGCGTGCTGGCTGATAGGATGCAAGAGAATTTCAGTCATGGATTGTGGTGATCTCTAAGCATCTCAGGTGGTTTAAGGGGCAGCAGGAACACGGCAAATCCTTTGTAACCTGGAGGAGTCAGCCCACTTCTCTGGTTTGAGACAGACACCAAGTCTCATATGGGGGTCTGTGCATGTGTCAGCCATTCCATAAACACTGAAATCATATAATTTGCCTAATTGTGTGTTCCTAGATAAGACCTTCTACTTTGCTTTGAAGTTGATCAAAAGCCAATCCTTAGTTCTTTTTCTATGAAAGAAATTAGCAAAATAGAATATGGTGAGAATAGATTAAAAGGCACTAAAAATAAAATGTTCTCATCTCTAAAAATTATATATTCACAATTTAAACGTTCTCTTGACTTAGATAGGAGTTTTGTCCACATTTACTTCAAGACGCAAAAGGTATTCTAACACACATACTCATAACACAAAGAAAAAGGTACTCAAAGAGACTGAGAAAGCATCTATCCACTTAGTAACCAGAATAGAAACAGAAATAGAAACCAGGCATAAAAATAATTTCTCAGAGTCTCTGGCCTACAAAAGATACATTTGGTTGTGGCATGTAAACTGGTCCTTCCCCCCTTGCCACCACTGTGTCCCCTTTTAACAGTTTCCATCTCCTTTTATTCTTCCCCAAGCCACAGGGTTAGGAGAATATTAGCAATTATCTTTGACAGACTCACTTAGGTTATGTTTACATAACAATAAGAAAATGTTTCAGGAAGGAATTCACTATTGCACTGGGGTGTAGGCATTAATTTCTTCATGTAAGAACCAGTTCTTCTTTACAGAAGGTTTCATCAAAATGTTTATTTCAAGCCAGTGGTTTCAGCCTAGTTAAGGGGTGTTTTCCACATAAAAGCCTCGTGGTTGGATAAGAACCGGCCTCACCCAGGGTGTCCTAAAACTGTCTTATCTTTTAACACATTTACTAACTCCTTTTAGACAAAAGAAGGAAACCAAAACCAAATTGGGGCTAACAATATGGTTAGGAAGATAGGGCATCAGCATTGTGCTAGGGACACATATTCCTGTGAAAATGAAGGAAGTGCAAAGGAGAGAATCATGAAATTTCACAATGTTCAGAGCTGGAGGGACTTAAAACTAATCTAATCTTCCTTCTTCTACACATGTGGGAACTGGGAACCACAGAGTACAGCAACTGATTATATTTTCTAAAAACACTTGGCCTGTGATCCAAGAGCTGATTGAAACATTTCAAGGCAGATTTTTCTAGATATTCCAGAAAAAAAAAATCCAGTATTCTCTTTTATTCCAAAATCCAATCATTCATATGCCTGGAAGTCTTCGCCTATATTTCTCTCAAATTTCTCATGCTTATTTATGACAAAAAAGGTTTACTTTTTGGCAGACTGCCTTAGGTGGACGAATATTCCGAGACAGGACCTGGAGTCTGGCTCTGGTTAAAGGGGACCCTAACTCTGGCTAGAGACAAATTTCTGTTGCTGCCGTTGTGAGCCTTGATGTTGGGCTGTTTGCCCATGACTCAGAACTGAGGACTCTTTAGCATACAGGAGTCAGAACAGTTCTAACAGGGACCAGGTTCTCTGCTGACTCTGCGTCCCTGGTTCAGTCTGAGGGATAGAGAGGAGTGCTTTTTGGTTTGGATCACTTTCTTTTGGGGCAGTTTATCTTGCCTCTTGCTCTTCCAACAGATCCATAGGATTGTGTTTACTCTCTTCTCTTCTCTTTCCTGTTTTTTGGAATTTTAATTTCCTAGTCATTGAAAATTGTCTGTTTTCCAACTTTCACCCCTCCACCCCCTACCTCGACCTTTATTCTAATCCCCTAAAATCCCATTTTAGCAAAGTATTGAGGGTTTGTTTTTTTTTTTCATTTTTTTTCTCCCTGTAGTTTTCTGGCTGCCTTGGGAAGTTTACCCAGCCCCCCACTCCTTTTTTTTTAACCGAAAGTGAATTTTGCTTATTTGGACATTTAAAAATTAATGTCTTCTAGTTTCTATGAGACTGGTTTCTCTCACTTTTTTAATCATTAGACTTCTTGAAAGAGGTCTATACTTAGTCAATACTTGGTGTCGTCACATCTCATTAATTCCTCAACCCGTTACAGTCTGGCTTACACCAACGCCATGCAATTAAAAATGCTTTCTCACCAGTATCCTCCCAATTGGCCCGTTCAATGGCCCCACTCTTCCTTGTCACCCTGCTTGACATTTATGCAACGTTTGACACGGTTGACCAGCCACTCCTTATTGAAACTCTTCCCCTTCTCAGGCTCTTTTATTTCATAGGCTCTTGCCTCTCTAAGCTTTCTTCATGGGCTTCCTTTTCTGGTTCCTCCTGCCTTTTGATGTTGTTTTTCTAGGGGATCTGTTTACGGTTTGCTCACACCATACACCCTTCCTCTGCTGTATTGTTCTCAGTAACCCCAAATGCATTGATGAAGTTCCCTGGCTTATAATTTCTCAGCTGAACTCCAGTTCATAGTTCCTAGAGCCTATAGGACATTTCCAACTGTTTTCTCTCAATGTGATGGATGATGACTATTATTCTCGTTATCGTCATTATTAAATTCTCTGTGCCTTTGCTCAGGCTGTTTTCTGGGTTCCTCCTTCACCTTCCCTGCTTGGAGCACTCCTGCTAGCTATTCAAGACCAGCCCCCCTGCTGCCATCTCCTCTTCAGAACATTCTCTGTCACTCTGAAGAGGAGTTTTTGTTATTTCCTTTTTTCTTTTGGAGCATTTTGATAGTGATAATGACTAACATTAATTGAATTCTTAGATGCTATTCTCTGATTTAAGTTCTCATGGATGATCTCATTCAAGCTGCACAGAAACCTCTGACAGGTACTTTTATCATCCGTTGATTTTGCTTGAGAAACCTGACTCAATGTAATAACTTGTAGGTTCTCACAATAAAGTTTCAAACCCAGGTAGCCTGAGTCCCTCCCCAAATAACTGGAGCTGACTTTTACTGACTGCCTACTTTGTTCGTGGATTTCTGTATTATCCTCCTTTAGTCCCCAGAACACTGTTACAAAGTGTTACAAAGTACAATTATTATATCTATTTGGTGAATGAGGAGACTGAGACACAAATAAACTAAGCAACTTGCTCAAAAGCTGCCTAGCTCCCAAAGCAGCCAAGTCAGGACGCACTTTTATTTACCTGTTATTGAACTTCCCAAATCGTTCTATAGTTAACTACCTAGGACATCTTTCACTCTTCTCTCTGCTCGGTGAGGGCCCCGATGATGTTCCTTCCAACTTTTTATCCCCTATATCTAGTCACAAAATAGAAGTTCAATAAATGGGAAGAGAGAGACTGATAAACAGATTGGTTACTGTTGTCTTTGGGTCATTTTTCTAGGACAATTGATATGTACCCATTTTGTTCTGTTTTCCATGGCCAATCATTTCTGTGTGTGTAGCATCGTGAAGCCAAATGTGAAAATGCTGTCTCTGCAAACTTTCTTTCTGAGTAAAAATAGTTTCAGTTCCCAAAGGTAAAATAATTGCTGCCCTGACAGCCTGCATCTTCTTCCCTCTCCCTTTAGCAGTGTTTAGCTGTTGTGTCCAGATGGAAGGTTTAGTTGAAGAGACCCTTAATCTATTCAGAGATAAATACCACATTTCACAGAATATAAGCCTAAGACAAACTTAAGTCATGTTGCGGTTTGAAAGAGGCCATTTTCTGTTGAGTGAGGTAGTATCTGTCCGTCTCAGGTACTTGCTAGCTCTATTACCTGACCCCTTCCTTCCTTCCCTCTTTCCTCCTTCCCTCCCTCTCCTTCCTATAGGTGGACTTTTCTTCATGCTGAAGATGTCACATAAAATTCTCTCTCTCCAAAACAGGTTGGTTTTGTAATTTTTCAACCATAAAATACAGTACTTTGCATCAATACAGTGCAATATATATATTCATTTTTCTTGTTTTGTTTGTTTATAAAATTACAGAAGTACTGGTATACCTTGTTTTATTGCACCTCTCTTTATTGCCCTTCAAATATATTGCAGTTTTTTACAAATTGAAGTTTTGTGGCAACCCTGCGTCGAGCAAGTCTGTCGGTACTACTTTTCCAACAGCATTTGCTCATTTTGTGTCCCTGTGTCACAGTTTGGTAATTCTCACAATATTTCACACTTTTCAATTATTATTATATTTGCTATGGTGATCTGTGATCAGTGATCTTTGATGTTACTATGATGCCTTCTTGAAGGCTCAGATGATGGTTAGCATTTTTTAGCAATAAAGTTTTTTTTTTTTTTTTTTTTTTTTTGCGGTGTGCGGGCCTCTCACTGTTGTGGCCTCTCCCGTTGCGGAGCACAGGCTCCGGATGCGCAGGCTCAGCGGCCATGGCTCACGGGCCCAGCCGCTCCGCGGCATATGGGATCCTCCCAGACCGGGGCACGAACCCGTATCCCCTGCATCGGCAGGCGGACTCTCAACCACTGCGCCACCAGGGAGGCCCGCAATAAAGTATTTTTAATTAAGTTAGGTACCTTGTTTTTTTTAGACACAATGCTACTGGACACTTAATAGACTACAGTATAGCGTAAACATAACTTTTAAATGCACTGGAAAACTCCCAAATTCATGCGACTTGCTTTACTGAGATATTTGCCTTATTGCAGTGGTCTGGAACCAAACCTGTAATATCTCTGAGGTATGCTGGTAATATATGTTTATTGTAGAAAATATTCAGAATGTAAAGTTGTATGTAGTAAAATTTTAAGTTTCCTAAACTGAGATCACATCATACATACTATCTTCAGCACATTTTTCATGTAATAATATATCTTTCCATGTCTGTGTTAATAAATCTACTTCAGTCTTTTTAATGGTGACATCGTGTTCCATGTTAAGGAGTATGTATCTTATAAGCCAATTCCCCTTAGAAGAACATGTGGATTGGGCTCCACAATGCTAAATATACACATATCTTTGTGCCCAGGTGCAAGAATTCTGTAGCTAATTTCCTAGAAATAGAGTTGCTGGGTCAGGGAGCATGTACTCCTATTTTGATAGAGTCTTCTGTGGTATATGATCTCTAGTGATGGCCTCCCATATTCACATCCTTAGATGGAACCTCACATTAAATCTGGGCTACCTATCCTTACAATTTTAATTTTAATTTAACTAGTAAACATAGTTAAATCTATATAGTTTAACTGACATTGAGAATTAATCTGAATCTATAACATCTTCCTCCCCCTGAACATGACAAGACTGGTAACATGCTTTTACTTTTCCCTTTCCTCCCCATCTTTATTTTGACTAGATCATTTGGAATTTTCTAGACTTGCTAATTTTTAAAATGCTATTCCTCTATTTCTTATGACATTTCCTAATAACTGAATTGAGCCTCACAGTCACGTTATTAAAAATGATTTAGAGTTAACTATAAGTGCTAGTGGGCTTTGTTTCTCATCCCCTTGTAGCATGTTATACTTTTTGAAAATTCTTCTTTTATTTTAAATTCCTTTTTTGTACTTTGTATTTTTTTCCCAAAAGAGACGCCTGGGTGGTAAAGTTTATAAACCATTGTGTATATAACAATATCTTTATTTTTTCCCTCATACTGGATTGATATTTTATCTGGTTATGAAATTCTAGGTTCAAGATAATTTTTTCTTAGCTTTTTGAAAGCATTTCTCTATTACGCTTGAGTACTCCATCATTGATATAAAATATAATGGCCAACTGATTTTTGTTCTTTAGGTAACCCTTTTTTTTCCCCTTGAAAAATTTTTAGATTTTCTCTTTGTCCTTGGAATTTAATAATCTTACTAGGATTTGTTTGTGTTTTTATTTGTTTGCTTTTTAAAATTTTCTGATGCAACACTTCATTGGCCATTTTCAAAAGGAACATTCAGAATGTCAGATCCTAAAGCTCTTCTAGCAAGAAGATTCTGAATTTTCTTTTATCATTATTTCTTGCTTTTTATCTTAAAGAAAAAACAAACCCCCCAAAAACTAACAGGCTGTGAGAAACACCGAAACAGTAGACAGAGAAGGAGAAACAACATTTGCAGTCCATAATTTTAAAAAATCTTCTCAACAGTTATTAATCATAATTTATTATTTTTACTATTTTTTTCCTATTGAAATAGACCTGAATATCTAGAAATAATGCTATCATTCTTTTACAGCCAGACCCAAGAAACTTAGATTATAGAATTGATGTATTCCTGTGGGGAAAAATTTGCTCTCTGTACCCCAAAGCCTCGCTCATTTTCTTAATAAAATTGAAGATGGGCTTGTCCTGAAGATTAATTTGGCCTCATTCATTATAAAATCATTCTCAACAATTTAACAAGTGAATTTAGATTACATATCTAGATTGTATGAATTTCTGAAAAATATATTAATAATATATAACATGCAATATATCAACAAGAAATCCCTAGCTAAATAAATAGCTTAAATGTATTAAAGGAAAAAAAGTAGGTCTGACTGAATATCCATGGGCTAATCTTTACTGAATGTTTCTTGCTCTGTGCCAGGCTCCTCTCTCTACTATTTTTATAAGCATCTGTCCTTTAATTCTCACATTAGTCCAATGAGGCAAGCGTTGCCATTACCCTAATTTTATGTAGGAGGAAACTAAAATTGGTAGAGCTTGCATGGGGCCACACAATTAACAAATGTGCAGATTAGCAAAGTCAGGACTTGAATCCAAGTTGCCTCATCCCTTGGGAGTGTTTGCTTAAGGTACACGGTGGTAAGGAAAGTGTTAGGGAGCTTGATCTCTGCACCCCATAATCAGAGAAGATATTCAGGAGGCTGTGGTTCCTGAAGGGATTAGCCAGGTGAGGAAGAGAAGGGCATTTCAGAAAAGGGCAATTTTTACAATGACACGGAAGAGTGAAGAATGTGGCTCACTGGGGAGAACTGTATATTGTCGGGTGTGGATGTAAGTGTCTCTCTGTGGCTGTCAACTTTTGTGAGGCATGGTGGATTTGATTCTTTGGGTTTCATCAACAAAATGTCTGCACAGTTGTCCAGCAGTTCACATCAATGGTGAAGGTGGTTGAAATAACAGAGCTGATGGAGACCTGGTTATTTCAATCATATAAACATAGCGTTAAGATTTGGTTTCATCTATTTAGATTGGGGGCTTAAATTACCATGGATTTCAGATGAAATTTATCATAAAACACACTGTGGTCCAATCATATTTGCTCATCAGAATAATTGACAGTAAAGTTCAGGACAACAGTATCAGATCTGCATGATTCTGGCCCATAAGCATTTCAAATAGGCTGTCCACTTATGAGTAGGCCCCTATCAGGAAGAGTGAGAATGCACACCAGAGGAAAAATGTTAGTAAGTAGGGTACTTTCAATTTTGAGCTTTCAGAGCATTTCTATGCACATAAATGAATCAAGAGCCAGTTGAATAGTTAAGAAAATGCTTTACACAGAGCTCTTTAAAATTTAACAGGTGTCAAAGAAATTCTACCAAAGAAGCTGAAGTGTGCTTTGAGTGTGTTTTATGTTCAGTGTTATTGCCTGACACAAGGACAGAATGTGAGACCGAGTATTTTCATCTGGGGAATGCTTAAATTCTAACTCAGTTTAGATTTCATCATGTGCCAGAAATATCTTGGATGATTCTATCAATTCCCTATAAAATAATGCACCAGTTCTTACACATCTCGTAGCCATAGAGCATAATGAAAAACTTGCAATGATGAGTTGTATTGTGATTTTCTTAAGTCATCTACTATGACTGCTCTGTGTCATGTTTATCTGTGGGAGCCAATGCAGTGTGTGCGTTAGGTTAAATTCCTTCTGTAATTTGAACCCCTCTCCATTGGAGTGATCTCTGACCACTTTTAAGGCCTTGGTATTCCTTCAAAAACAAAGGCCTTATCTCTTCAGATCGCACCCTGAATTCCATTTGCCTCTGAATTCCAATCAAAGAAAACTGAATAATCCAATTCCCTTTGAAATTTTTGATGCAATCTGATGTTGACAAGGATCTCCAGAGTAGTCTATGTGAAAAGTATGCTCTCCTGCTGGATCATTGCCCACATTGGTTTTTTAGGATCTGATGCAAAGCTGTTTAAAACAAGGTTTCTCTAAAGTCTCTTACATTATCACAGCTTGGATAAATTGACTTTAGTGGAAAACATCTTGACATATCAGCTTCATGAATTTAGAAAACGTAAGGGTTTTGTCAGAGAAAAGTGTGGTATGATTAAACCTTGATATGGTTAAAAAAAAGTGATTTGAAACAAAGCTTTGTTCAGGAGATGGGCAAAATTTCTAAGGACTGACTTACAGTCTGAGACTGGCTGACCTGTAGAATTTGTGATTCTCATGCAACATCAAAGAGGGGATGGAGGATACAAGGATAAATTTACAAGTCACAACATGTTTTCTGGGGCATGAACATTCTCCTCTCTCCTCTGGCCCCTACATTTTATCCTTCAGTGGCCTTCTATTACAGCAGTTCTCTGAACCTCTCATACGGCACTTAATCTCTTTATTCTTTTGTCTTGTTTTCAAGTTGTTCATGTGTTATTTTGCCTCCACAACCAGATTGAAAGTTCCTGGAGATCAAGGGCCATGTTTTATACTGCTTTTGTGACTATCGCAGTATCTAATAGTACGCTGAGTTCACAGGAGACCCATCAATCCTAGTAAAGTGGAACCAAATTGAATAAGTAGCCTTGGTAATCTTGACCCAGGGCCAGGCAGAATCCACAAAATGTATTGGTCCTCATTGGCAGCCACATCACATTTCCTTTCTGTGCCCAAGTAATCTCCTGCCTTAGCTATCCACGTACCATCTTCTCCTCAAAAGGCATCTTCTTTTTTGGAAAATTTCTAGGTTTTTCTCATCTGTAGTCCCTTTTCATCTTGAATGCCAGGTCTAGGTATATGGCATTAAATGTATTTTTTGGTCAATAATTAAAAAATTAATAAATTATACCTGTGTGGTTGCCTAGTCTCATAGGATTTAATAGTAAATATATGCTTACAGTCCTTGTAAGCAGTTTCTTAGTATATCAATTTAACTTTTATTGAGCGTGGAAAAATTATCATTTTTGTTGGAGTTCATCTTTGCTTCCAGACCCCAAGCTATTTATTTATTTTTTTGTTTCCTCTTTTCTCTTAAAAATGTGTATTTCCTTTGATTATAAAATCAATAAGTAGTTATTGTAAAGATTTTGGCAAATACAGGGCAACAAGAAAATTAAATCCATCCATAATTCCATCGCCTAGAGATAATGTTTTTAAGATAATTTCCTGCCATACTCTTCCCATGTATATGTGTATGCATGACCCTCAGTCTGTTAGCTTGGATGTGTAAGACATATTTTTTTATCTTCTTAAATCCAAATGAAGTCTGACCTTATCCTTCAGCCATCCTTCCAGAGGATATTATAATCACCTTGCCAACTGTGATGAAATTTCACTTATATTTTTATTATAATTGACTTGAAATTATAATCAATCCATGAAAAGTAAATATTTTTATAATATTCAGTCTCCCATCTAAGAATATGGTGTATAACTTTGTTCAAGTTTTCTTTTGTCTTCTGGTAAAATGTTGTAGGTTACCCCCCCCCCACTCCCTGTGGGTACAGAAGTTCTACTCTTTTCTAAGTTATTTCTAGGTGTTTAACTTCTTTTATTGCAATTGTGAAAAGACTCTTTTTATACTTACATGTACTGTTATTAATGATATTATTTAAGAAAATTGCTGATTTTTTTGTACTTACTTTTTCTTCAACCATATTAGTAAATTTTCTTATTAGTTATATTAATTTTCAGTTTACTTCTTGGAAATTTTTAGCAGATCATATCACTGCTGGCAAATGATAACAGTTGTACCTCTTATTTCCATTTCATGTCTTATTACATTGAATAAAATGTCAAGAATAAGATTAATAGGGGAACTCCCTGGCGGTCCAGTGGTTAGGACTCAGCACTTTCTCTGCCGGGTCGGGTTTGAACCCTGGTCGGGGAACTAAGATTCTGCAAGCCACTTGGTGTGGCCAAAAAAAAGAAAAAGAAAAAGAAAAAAGAATAAGATTAATAATATTGATATCTCTATTTTAAAGAGATTTTGTCCAGTGTTTTATAGATTTATATCATGTTATCTGCTGTTTTGAGATAGGTGCTCCTTTTTATGCTGAGTAATTAATAGTTACTTTTAAAAATTATTCTTTGGGGCCTCCCTGGTGGCGCAGTGGTTAAGAGTCCGCCTGCCGATGCAGGGGATACGGGTTCGTGCCCCGGTCTGGGAGGATCCCATATGCCGCGGAGCGGCTGTGCCCGTGAGCCATGGCCGCTGGGCCTGCGCGTCCAGAGCCTGTGCTCCGCAACGGGAGAGGCCACAACAGTGAGAGGCCCGCATACCTCAAAAAGAAAAAAAAAAAAAAAAAAAAATTATTCTTTGAACGAGACTTTCTAAAGAATTTTGTAGCTATCTGTTTAAAATACTATTGTGTAGAGAGTAAAAGTGTCAACGTGGGCATAATTTACTAATTTATTGGTCATTAATGGATAGTGGTATGGTAATTATAGTAATAATTAGCATTTGTAACATTTGTTTACATTATTTCACTTAGACTTTATTATCCATTTATATTTTTGTTTTTATCACTTGTATTTGCATTTTTTCCTTCTTCCACTGCATCGTATCTTCTTAAAGAATCATATTATTCCTTTGTAACATCTTACAGTGTCTTCTAAATTGTTCACATTCCATGGATACTTGTTGTTGATGACCTACTAACCGAGTATTGATCATAATAACAACAATAATAGTGACCCTGTATTTATTTATTGACTATTTACTATGTACCCAGGCAGTTCCAAGAACCTTATATGCTACCTTTTTAATACACACAATAATCCTTTAAGGTTGATATTATTATTATACCCTTTTTTTCTGTTTGAGGAAACTGAGGGACTGAGCGAGGTTAAGCAGGTTGCCTTAGGTGCACACCTAGGACATGATAGAACCTGGAATTGAGTCCAGGCATCCTAATCCCAGAGCTATGTTCCCTTCCACGGATGGTCATGTTCTTGTGTAAATCATTCTGGTAAACTTCCTTAAATGAAATATCAGTACTCCTTTATAACTATGAAACCTGGTGCAACCAGTAGAATGGGGTAAGACTTGAAATGTGTTTTTCTGGAATAGCAATTAATTTTTTTTTTTTTTTTACTTCTCAGGATAGAACTTTTGATTCTTCTACGTGAAATGGCCCTAAGAATGTTTTATTCAGTCATCTTTATAGCTTTTCCTAGCCAGCATAACTTTGGTTATCTCTTACATTTTTGTTTTGCAAAATTCTTTATTTTTGTTGAAAACAAAGATTATTTTATCACTTGTGGCAGAATAAATAGTCACCATTAGTAAAGTTACAATGATGATGCACATGTCCTTGGAATAGTTCATCCTCAGAGAGTTTTAACTGGTTAAACTTTCTGTATTCTGTTGGGTGGGAGAGTGATGGACTCACCAGAGGCTGGATGGAAAGAAAATGGGGCTCTGGTCCAGCTTGGCACTAGTCATATGTGAGGCCACTGGAAAACCAGAAAAGTGTTTTTATCCATAAAAAGGGTATGTAAAACTAAGTAAAATATGCTTAAGTTTTCTTCTAGGGCTAGAAGTTTATTATCAATGTAAAATTTATTATCAATATTAATTCAGAAATTGTAAGAATATATTTTTGATAAATACCAAAGCATCAAGCCCATTAAACCTTTTTTTTCATTTGAAAACTTTCAACATCTTGTTTAATTAATATAAAATACATTACTTGAAAATCTTAAAAATTACCAACTTAATGTATAAATTACATATCTTCAATTTTAAGTGATAGAATTATATATCATATTTATGATCCCTTAGAAAATAATTTAATTGACTCCTGTAGATACACTTTAACTGCAGTCATATTTATGTTCCCTCTCTTTACCCCATATGTTCACAACAATTAAAATAAGAACAAAACAATAGTCACCTCCGGATTCCACTATAAAAACAGTGCTTTAGCCAGAGCATATTTCAGGTTATCACTCTATTCATTTCCGTAGTTTCAGGTCTACCAATAAAAAGCTATCTTTCCATAATTATATTTTCTACTAGCTTAGATTATAAATAGCTCTTAGACTTGATATTTTTCAACAATTGTCATGCTTCTTTATTGAAAAAGAACTTTTTCTCACATTCATTTTGTATCTCCCAGTTGTGTCTACCTTTAGTGTTTTAATTACAGGTTATTTTGGGCTATGGGCATAAAAATAAATTAGTTTGGAAGCCAAATTTCATTACTCGTACTGCAAAGATAGGTCCAATAACAGATGCAACAAATTTTAACTATCATTTCCATCAGAATCACAGATGGTATTGATGTGGAAGACATCTGTGGCACAGGCCAGAGGAGAGACGGTTGGCTTTCTCTTAAAGTCAGGGCAAAGGATGTGGCAAAAAGAGATCTAAGGATGTCATGAGGAATTTCAGCACTGCTCTTGTGTGCACTGAGGTCATGGTAAATCAATTATAACAGATTCAGAGGCCAGCTATGGGGAACCCAGGTGCACAATGGGTACTGGGTGTTCCAGGGTTTTCCTACTTTGTTCCTGGCAGAATCTAGAATAGATAATAGATGTTATAAATTGTTTGCGCTTAAAAAGTAGATAGAAAAGACTCTAAGTGGGAGAAATGCTTTGTTAAGTGGGAATATGGTCACAGCAAGTTTGAATCCACTTATACTATTGCTGAGGAAACTTAAATGTCAGATATATGAAGCAGCAAGGTGCATAGATAAAACCTATATTAGAAAGATGAAAAGGGAAAAAGTGGGGTAGCACTGTACTGTTAATTGGGTGTGTTCACCACAGGATATAAATATGGGCTTAGATGATCCATTTGTTACTTTAACAAATATTGTCACATACGTATTATGTGCTAGAAACTGTGACAGTTGCTGAGAGACAACTGTTGCTGAGAGATATGTAATTTAAGCATGGTCCCTGCCTTCCCAGAGTTTATAGTCTTGTGGGAGAGCCTTTGTGCATATTAAAACACTAGCACAAGTGTAAAAGATAAATATATAGTTGAAACAACGTTTTTTCTTTTTACTATTCTCAAGGTTTGTATTTGTACTATTTTTTCCACTATCATAAGCTATAAATGCTGGTGTAGCAATAAACATTTTACACGTATTAATTCATTTAATCCGCACACCACTCTGTCTCAGGTGTCCCCATTTTACAAATTAAAGCACTTAGGCATAGAAAGGTGGCAGTAATTTACCCAGGGTAGAACAGCTTCTAAGCTGGAGAGCTGGGAACCAAACCCTCACAGTGTCGATCCAGAGTCTATGGTCTTCATCATGACTACGTACATTGCAATGATGCAATTGTTTGTGCTAAACTTAATGTAAATCTTTGTCCAGAGCATTAGTACTTATACATCTCCCTTTTATTGGGTCATAATGTCCCTGTGGGCCATGTCATTGATGTTTTCTGGAGTGCCCTGCGTACAACAAAGCTTTGGAATGTGTTATTGATAACTGACCTCACCAATCAGGCAGAGAAGGTCATCTTGTTGCATAAGTGATGTTGGCTGACTTCCTAAAATGCAGTTTTAATCCTGCTTTAATCCTGATAGCTATTATCAGGTAACTTCAGTTAACAGGTTTTTAAATAAGAATAAACCCTGGGAACGTAAGGAGGACATAAGATTATTTTAGCTCACACACAGGCCAGAAAGTTCCAGGCGTTTGGGATACAGTGATGCTCCAGGGAGGCTGGCAGGACACCTGGTGACCCAACAGCATCTCTTAGAGGAGACTGTCCTTGGGATAACACTTCCCTGCCTGCTTTTTCTCCACAGTTCAGTTCCCTCTACACGTTATCCTTTTTGTCTTCCACATTTATTCTTGGTAGCACGCACCTTCTTTTTGGCTTTTCAAATGTTTATTTGTCTTATGTGGGTGGAATGCTGCAAGAGTGCAAAGAAACTTATGCATTTAGCCCTGTTTCCCTGCTGTTCACATTAGTTTAGTAAAAGAAGATTAAGTAACATTAAAGGGAATGGAAGAAATAAGTATAAATATATCCAGGGTAGTGAGATCCTCTGATTCACAAAAGGATGAACTGAAATTGTTGGCCCAATTCACATTTATGTGAGAGCCTAGAGAAATTACTTTCCCTTTAACTTCCCTACACTTGTGAAAAAGGGGAGTGGACAACATTTATGTTACAAGACAGCAATCTTTTTTTTTTTTTTTGCGGTACGCGGGCCTCTCACCACTGTGGCCTCTCCCACCGCGGAGCACAGGCTCCAGACGCGCAGGCTCAGCGGCCAGGGCCCAAGGGCCCAGCCGCTCCACGGTGTGTGGGATCCTCCCGGACCGGGGCACGAACCTGCGTCCCCTGTATCGGCAGGCGGACTCTCAACCACTGCGCCACCAGGGAAGCCCAGGGGGGCAGCCTTTTGATGGCAACGTTCATCATTCACCAGGAATGTAGAACTACAACTGAGCAACAACAACAAAAGAGTAAATCATTCCAAATAATTCCTGTTTGCTCCCCAGAAGAATGTTTTGTCTAATTCTCCCCTTCTATACAGACAGGTGGGAGAGGAACCCCACAGATAATCATAATGTTAATTAAATGAAACTCTTCAAAAAGTGAACAAGATGGTTTAGTGTATATATGGAGGAACTGCAGTCGATGACACTAGCAGATAATCAACTTAAACCCAGATTAACACACACCCCAACAGCTGGCCAGCTCAAATAGTTACTTCTCATTTAATCTGGATCACCTGTGCAATTTTTTATTCTCTAGTTAAATACATTGCCAAAATCTTTCAAAGCATATAAGGGGCAGGCTTCTTAGAAATTCAAACTAAAATATTAAATAATAAAAATTGCTGGCTTATTATACAGTTTCTGACAGACTCCAATATGCTGGGTGACAGAAAGTAACTCTATCTCAGTTGCTAGTAAAAAGGTAAATCTTGTATGTACATAGAAAGACAATATTACAAGACTACAGTGTTACCTACCAAAACAAGAATATCTAGAATGCAATTTTCAGTAAACACTTGGGACGAAGGGCAATCAGAATATAAGAGAGGGCTTCCCTGGTGGCGCAGTGGTTGAGAGTCCGCCTGCCGATGCAGGGGACACGGGTTCGTGCCCCGGTCCGGGAAGATCCCACATGCCACGGAGCGGCTGGGCCCATGAGCCATGGCCGCTGAACCTGTGCGTCCAGAGCCTGTGCTCCGCAACGGGAGAGGCCACAGCAGTGAGAGGCCCGCGTACCGAAAAAAAAAAAAAAAAAAAAAAAAAGAGAAAGCAAAATCCACATAAATTAATTCTTAATTTGAGAAATCAATAAAATGTATACATAACTTGATAAATACTGTCTCCACATGTCACTAATTCCAAGGACTAGTTAGTAGTTAGTTTCTAACTAAATTATTACAGGACTTTCTGGTGTATTCTGTCTTCTTGTGATCAGTAGCACGCACCTTCTTATTACGCTCTGCTTCCACTGCTTCATGACATCTACTGCACGTTTATTTCCATAGCGCTCTATGTTTGCTGACATAGTTGCAAGCCTCAGATTTACATTCCCCGTGAGACAGTATCCGATGGGATCTGGTTTAAGGCACCTGGTTAGGGCAGATGTTTGGCGCTGGTCCCACATGAGCTGATGGCCAGTCTGGAGCCAGTTGCCCTTGACTCAGGAGCTGACCCCTGTCTCCTAATTTATGGTCAGGTTGTGATGATACTTAGCATTTGATATATCGGAAGCCTTCTGCAGGAAGTTCTGGGCATGTCAGGCACTCTGAGAATCTGAGAAGGGTGTAGTGAAACTGTCAGACAAAGTTGCGTAGATTTCCCAGTATAAACATATTATTGATTTATTTCTACATTGAATGCCTGTGTGACCCAAGTCAGTAATTTGTGACGCTGTGGGTTGGGGAACAGAGAAAGAATCTGCTTGTTAGAATAGAAAGAGAATGAGGGGCTAAGGATCATGAAACTGTTAGGATATTATGAATATTAACATTTAAAGACATTTCTAAAAACAGAGTTGTCAATTATGTGGTTAATTGTGAAGTTGTTGATAGCAAAGTGATAGGGCAGAAAGGAACCTCAAGAGATTATCTAGATCATTTTCCTACTACAGAAGATTAAAAGAGGTGGTTGTCAACCATTTAAACATTTGTATCTAAGGAAAACTCCCTAAAATCTGTAGACTAACATACTCTTGAGAAGGCACTAAAATAGAAAGCCTCTCCTCTTTTCCCCATTGTCTCTGTCCATTTCTCTGCTTTATTTTCCTTCTTAGCTTCTATTACTACCTGCATACTAGATAGTTATGTTTTTATTTGTTTGTCATTGTCTACCCTGTGAGAATAGTAGCAGCTTGGTCTCGTTCCTCCTCCGTTATATCTCCTATGCTTAGAAAATGCCTGGCTTATGGTAGGTGCTTATAAATATTTGTTGAATAAATGAAACAATATATGTATTGAAAAGTGTCTGGATGAATAGACACCAAATTGTTAACAATACTCATCTCTGGGGAATACAATTAGCAAAGCTGGGAGAGAATTGGAGGAAAGAGGTAGAATGGTGGGCTTTTATAAACCTCAATGTTGTTTACATTTTGCATTACTTAACAAAACTATATTTGACTTGATTTGCATTTAGCTTTTTAGGAATGCACCTATTGCATAAGCAAGTGAAGGCATATGTAGATATTATGTTGTAATGCAAACGTATGTTTACTAATGTCCTATAGCCTTTTTCAGTGAATATGTCCAATTTTCTGTAGTGAGGTGGTAAGTTCCTTTTCAGGGAGGGCTCATATTTTTTAAATCTATTTTTACTATTTCATATGCATATGTGGTAAGAAATTAGTATGTAATTATTGACCAAACTTCTGGGGCAAAACAAAACAACATTAATACCAATTTTTAAAATAAGAGTATCTTCCAAATGTCTGGAAACAGCCTTTCACCAGTATTCAGCAAAATAATAGAATTTCTGGTAAGAATACTTGCAACCACTTAAGAAGCAATTGATCATAAACAATAAATAGAATCATTTTGTAAGGATAAAAGTTATGCCAATACACATAATAGCTTTTTTAAAAACACTATAAAATTGCAGAATTAAAGATGAAGAGTATATTAGCTAGGAAAACAGAATTTGAACCACATTTATTTCAGTAAACATATTTATTATGGGGAAATAATTACAAAAGGCGTTAGCAGTGCCTGAAAGTCAGACGGACGGAGAAGGAAGGCAGCCAGAGGTTAGCAACAGCAGGAATCCTCTATCACCTTTAGAGCTGGATGAACTAAGGCAGAAAGTAGTGTCACCTGGGTCCTGAGGCCAGCACCATTGGGTAGGAACTGGGACTGCTCAGAGGCAAAGGGAGGGGCTATCTTAGGGGCTAGAACCACAAAGGAGAGACTCTCTGATTGGTCTAAGTAGGAGATATAGCCACTACCTGAAGGAGAAAGAGAAGAAGAAATACTCTGGCTTCTTCCTTCTCCCTACCCTCAATCTCCCACTAGTGCCTGCCATTGGCCGAACCTATCAGGAAGTCATTCTGAAAGGGATCCTGGGAAATGTAGTTTACAGAGTTTGTCCCTTGAAATATAGTGCAGATCAGGTAAAATCAGGAACGGTTTTGAGAACAGGCAAATAACCTGAACAAATGGCATAATAAAGGAAAAAATATATTCTATTCATGCAGTAGTCTAGTTTTATACAAAATATTTTTAGATATACTTAGTCATGTGAATTACTTTATATAACATTTATTTATATATTTGGGTAAGAATATCAGTGTGGTTTGAAGAACAGCATTAATTATTTCTCAGTCTTTTTACTCAAGAATCCTTTTCACAGTAATAGATAATATTGTCAATCACCTTATTGATTCTTTACTCCTGTATTATTTTAATAGTGTGTTATGGCATCAAAAATAAACACACATTTCTTTCTCACTTCATGGAAGGAATCTTTGTCATTGTGCTAAATTTTTCAATGTTTAAAAAAACACTTTTTTTCTGATTTGTTTCTAAATGGCAAACTAAGAGAGAGACTTGGAGGCTATATTTATAAGCATTTCTCATGAAAAATCTTTTCCCCACCGATAAATTGAAAGCCAAATTAGACATAACTGACATTATATTTTCTCTTTTTAACTTTGGCTTTTGAAATATTGGAGACATTTCACTGTTCAGTGTAGGAATTTAAATTAAATGAATGCACCCTATGGATCTTTTGAGGATCATCTTGAGGTGAATTTGCAGAATTATTATCATTTATCGCTTTTCACTGACTGTATAATTGAGAAGATTCTCCCAGTGATTTATACCACCATTAATACTTTCTATTAATTATGATTTGGAAGATGTAGTAAGTATAATGATAATGAATGTGTTGAAAGATGTTGAATTAATTGGAATGACAAAAATGCCTTAAGCAAAGAGTGATAGTTTGAGACTATTGGCAAATCCAAAGATAAAGCTGTTATTTACTTTGTGTCCTTAGAAATCTGACTTGTCCAGAGCAAGAAGTTAGGTCAAATATGATGGGTTCAGAGCAAGAAGTTAAATTCAGTCTTCAATTGTCGTTCCTAATATTTGGGAAAGAAACTTTTTTTTTATTGTGGAAATTTGAAACATACACAACAATAACTCCGAGTACAATTCACCCAGCTCTGACCAGTGTCAACTCATGACCAGCCTTGGTCTGTATATTCCCTTTCCTCTCCCCTTGAATGCCACTGGATTATTTTAAAGACAACCGCAGATATCATATCACTTCATCCCTTGTTTTAACAAGCCTTGTCTAGGGGGTGGGGGTGGGGGGCGGCTGGTTGTTTTCCATCTACTAGCGTAGTAGGAGCATCAGTACAAAGTCCATCTGCTTCCCAAGAATGGCTGTCATTCGTGTGCCGTGGTGTTGGAAATTACCAGGGAATTATGTATCCTTTGGTGTATTGTTCTAAATTTAGGCACTAGGTAAACAATCTTGTAAAATGCACACGTACTTCTTAGGATGGGAAAAGGTAATTTTCAGAAATCATTAGTATATGCCTTTTAAAATCAGATTCATGTACAATCATCCCATCCAAGGTAGAAGAACCATAATGAAGTAGGATTTTAGACAGAAATATTCTAGAGATAATTAGAGATGTCACAACAGAATTCCAGAACCTAGAACTTGCTCTTCACCAGTCATGGCTCTGGGAATTTTGTGATGGGGCAGTGGAATAAGGAGGGGAAGACTGTGGAGAAACAAGCAGAGGAAGGATTCTCTTCCCACTTTACACAGCTTCCTTGGAAAATAATATCTCTGTTCATGGCGTCAGTTATCCCCTGTGTTGATGACTTCCAGATCTGTATTTCTGCATCTCTCCTTAGCTCAGGTTCAAACACCTAGTAGATATTTCTACATACTACCTGTGTGCAAACCTCCTCCTTATCCAATTAAGTATCCAAGTCAGACACCTGAAAATCATGCTCCTCAGACCAGTCAACCATCAGTTCTTATCCTGTCTGCCTCTGAAAAGCCTTTCAATGTTTCTCTCTCTCTTCCACTGTCCCTGCCTTAGTTTAGATTCTTTTTTTTTTTGCCAGAACTAGTGAACTTATCTTAGACCCAATTCATTCTCCATTCTTCTATTAGAGACACATTGAATATGCAAATTGAATATCTCTCCAGTCTCAAGTTCTTAAAGTTACCCTTGTGTATGGCAAATATGATCCTTTGTGAGCTAGCCCTGTGCTACTTGTTTGGTTCATCTCCTACCATTTCTTAGTGACTTAGCACCTAACTAATGGAACTATGTGTAGTTCTCCAAACATGCCAAAATGCTGAGTCTGATTTAGAAAACCTGATTCAGGTGGGGCCTAAGAATTTGTATTTTTTTTTTTTTTTTGTGGTACGCGGGCCTCTCACTGCTGTGGCCCCTCCCATTGCGGAGCACAAGCTCCGGACGCGCAGGCTCAGCAGCCATGGCTCACGGGCCCAGCTGCTCCGTGGCATGTGGGATCCTCCCGGACCAGGGCACGAACCGGTGTCCCTTGCATCGGCAGGCGAACTCTCAACCACTGCGCCACCAGGGAAGCCCCAAGAATTTGTGTTTCTAATAACATTCCAGCTGCTGCTGCTGACCCACAGACTAGACTTTAGTAGCAAGGCTCCAGGAACTATTCTTACCCTATTCCTTAGTTATTAACAGTCAGAGTTGTTTCTTTTCCTTGCCATCCATTTGGTGTTAACTGTGCTATATCTTCGGCTGTTTTATTTTTCAGAACAGAACCGGTCAGATTCTCTCCCTAAATCACATACTTGGCCAAATCCTTTTTACCCTTCAAGTCTCAGCTCAAATGCAAATTTCATTTAGAAAACTGCTCTGAATCCCATGGATTTGGGCACCTCTTCTCCTACGTACATTGCATTTCTTATTTTCTTCTATATGGCCCTAACACATTACACTGTAGACGCTTGTTTGTCTATAGCCCGATTCAAAGTGTTCCCAGCAATTACTCACAGTGCCAGGGACATGGGAGAAACAGAAAATATTTTTTGAAAAATAGAGACATGGACATCCCTGCCGCATCACCACCCCCACCGCAACTTTATGATCGCCTTTTGATATCCCCATGGCATTTCCAGAACTGTATGAGGAACAGAGAGTTCTAAGGAGTTTTAAAGGTTTATGGACCACAGACCTCAGAGATTAATTACAGTCCCATGTTAATAATAATATGGTCATCAGAGGCTAAGGGCCCAGGAGTGTCTCTGGACAAGCTTACTAAAGCAGCCTTTCGGGCTTCAATTAAGTGGTCATGGTCTGTCTAGCCCCTGGGCTTTTAGGCCCAGAAAAGATGATTTGTCAGGATCTTGACTGAATGTCCCTTTCTCACGGGCAGACTCACATTAACCCAGGTTTTTAAGATTGATGTATAATTTAGAAAGTCAACCCATTCATTCACTGTGAGATGTTATGGCATTAAGAACCAGAATAGGGCCTCCCTGGTGGCGCAGTGGTTGAGAGTCCGCCTGCCGATGCAGGGGATACGGGTTCGTGCCCCGGTCTGGGAGGATCCCATGTGCCGCGGAGCGGCTGGGCCCGTGAGCCATGGCCGCTGGGCCTGCGCGTCCGGAGCCTGTGCTCCGCAACGGGAGAGGCCAAAACAGTGAGAGGCCCGCATACCGCAAAAAGAAAAAAAAAAAAAAAAAAAAAAAAAAGAACCAGAATAGGACTTCCCTGGTGGCACAGTGGTTAAAAATCCGCCTGCCAATGCAGGGGACACGGGTTCGAGCCCTGGTCTGGGAAAGTCCCACATGCCACGGAGCAACTAAGCCTGTGCTCCACAACTACTGAGCCCACGTGCCACAACTACTGAAGCCTGCACCCCTAGAGCCCGTGCTCCGCAACAAGAGAAGCCACTGCAATGAGAAGCCCTCACACCGCCACGAAGAGTAGCCCCCACTCGCCGCAACTAGACAAAGCCCACGCGCAGCAACAAACACAGCCAAAAATAATAAATAAATAAGAAGAAGAAGAAAAAGAAGAACTTGAAGAGTAGAATCCACATGATTACCCCTTTCCTTGCTATGATCAAGCTTTAAGGAAAGTCAAGTATTAATTCAATTTTTTTGGTAGGGCAGAATCTGAAAAGTAGGATTTAGAGAAATTGGGTGACTCTCAGCATCAGTAAGCTAGCTTGAAACATCCAAAACATATTAGGAATAACTTTGTGAATGGGATCAGAAATAGTCTGTGGTCACACATTTTGCCTCCATCTCCACCATAAAGATGGATTTTCAGTGGGGCTGGAAATGCTCACATGCAAAATCTGATGATGGAGGGTGCCTGTCCCAGAGTGGGCCCTGCCACTGTTTGCCTCTGGGGCTCTTCCTTTACTGTGCTTCCGTGGCAATGAACTCCCTTTCGGATTGACTCATCTTTCCATAGAGCAATTATCTCTCTTTCTTTTTCTTTATTTTAGGTGACTGCATAACTCTGCCCTGGTTTTTCACTTGTTTTTTTTTCCATCACTTCTAAGTTCTAGAAGGCACTTTCCAGTAGAACCCCAAGTGACTCCAGACCCCACCCCCACCCTTCCCCTCTGTCACGAGGAAAGGACTGGCCTTAGAAAGAGGGCTGATGACTCTCGGGTGTCATATAGTTGTTCAACATCCCCAGCACAACTTAGCATAAAAAGTAAAAAATAAATGTTCATCTCCTTTACTAAATACTCTATATGCAGTAAGTTCTTTTGAGTTGAATGAAAAAGACTCTGGGGGGTGGGTAACGCTACTTTCCCCCTTCTCCCTCTTTGAGCTGATTTCACTGGGAGTGGAGGGTGGAGTGCCCATCACAGGATTAATGATCTCTGTTCCAAATCCCACATTTTATAAATTTATTTATTTTTATTTATTTATTTTTTTAAATTTATTTTTGGCTGCGTTGGGTCTTCGTTGCTGTGTGCGGGCTCTCTCTAGTTGCGGCGAGCGGGGGCTACTCTTCGTTGCGGTGTGTGGGCTTCTCGTTGCGGTGGCCTCTCTTTGTTGCGGAGCACAGGCTCTAGGCACACGTGCTTCAGTAGTTGCAGCACGCGGGCTTCAGTAGTTGTGACTCGCCGGCTCTAGAGCGCAGGCTCAGCAGTTGTGGCACATGGGCCTAGCTGCTCCATGGCATGTGGGATCTTCCCGGACTAGGGCTCGAACCCGTGTCCCCTGCATTAGCAGGCGGATTCTTAACCACTGTGCCACCAGGGAAGTCCCCACATCCCACATTTTAGACTGTAGTTTTCTTGCATTGCCATGAACTTATTTGGAGAGAGGGAATCTGCAGATAAAGCAAGGAAAATCCTAGTAAATTATGAGAAGGGTAGTAAATGACAGGGTGAAGATGACTATAACTGCATCGTGATTGCTAAGGCTAATAGTTCTTGAAATATGTTATCAAGGGAAGTTATAATTTTTCTCCTTATTTGATATAAATGTTTAAATTATCGACCACTTTCTTTAGTTTTCTGGTGGCAGGAGACTGACACAAGGCAGTGTTTCTCTATCCTTAACGCCTCTGAATCCTCTAGGGGTCTTGTTAAATGCAGATTCTGATTCAGTAGGTTTGAATCCAAGTGAGTCCTGAGTTTCTGCATTTCTGACAAGAGCCCAGCTGATGCTGTTGGTCCACATGTCACAGGGTTAGTAGAAAGGTGCTACAAGATTCCTGGAGGCCTATTCCCACCCCCTCACTTAATTATCAGCTCAGTCAAAACTCTTCCTTTTTCCTGCCATTTGCTCTATTTTACCTGCTTTCTGGCTGCAGCCATTTCGTTTTGCAGAATCAACCATGTCACGCGGTAGGAAACCCTTCTTAGTCCTGTGGGTTTGCATGGACTTGGAAACATTCAGTCATTGGGAAGTGTTAAACGATAAGGAAAAATGAGTGGAGGGAGAGGGTCCTGTGTGGGTGGAGGAGGAGAGTGGGATGTGTGTGTATATGTGTGTGCATGCGTGTGTGTGCATGGCAGGGAGCGGTGTGTGTGTGTATGTGTGTGCATGGCAGGGAGTGGGGTGTGTGTGTGCGTGTGTGTGCATGTGTGTATGTGTGTGTGCATGGCAGGGAGTGGGGTGTGTGTGTTTGCATGTGTGTATGTGTGTATGCATGCGTGTGTGTATGTGTGTGTGTGTGGCGGGGAGTGGGGTGTGTGTGTGCATGGCGGGGAGTGGGGTGTGTGTGCGTATGTGTGTGTGCATGGCGGGTAGTGGGGTGTGTGTGCGTGTGTGTGTGCGTGTGTGTGTGTGTGCATGGTGGGGAGTGGGGTGCGTGTGCACGTGTGTGTGTATGTGTGTGCATGGCCAGGGGTGGGGTGTGTGTGTGTGTGCATGGCGGGGAGTGGGGTGTGTGTGTGTGTGTGTGTGCATGGTGGGGAGTGGGGTGGGGTAGGGAGGAAAAGGATATAATAGGTCTCATTGGAATGTGGAAATGTGTGTATGTAAGAGACCTGTTAACTCATGTCTAAAATAGCATAACACCCCAGCATGGTTGGGCAAGTATAGTAGCAAGACGGAAAAAAAAAAATCTAGGGAAGGTCCAAGAATACTTTGGAATAATATAACACTCATGGTTTCTTTCCTTTTTTCTGTTGCAAGTTGGATGTAGTTCTCTGCCGTTCAGAGTTCACTCTGTTCCTTATCCTGTCTTGCAAAGATGAGGTGAAAGGTATTACAAAGGGAGAAATTTCTACTGTTTGTGACCAAACAGTACTCAGGATGTCATTATTCCAGTTTCACCTAAATCTTCTTTCCAAAGTGTCATTATATAATTTCTCTGCAGAAATCCCACTTAACACCCTGACCTTCCTGCCTTTGCTCTTTTACTCTTTTTAAACCTTGTCTTTGTAAAAATTACATATCAATATGGAGGATTACTTTCTTCCCTTAAAAATAAAGCGGCACCAAATTTCTGTTGTCAGTTTTTCACTTTAACTACCCCCTCCCCACTTCAATTCTCTTCAGTGAGGAATTCCATATGTATTTTATACTATTGTTAGTTTTCTTTTATTTATCAAAGTGTCTCCTACAAAAATACTTACTATTATCAGGCTTTAGAGAATGAAGACGTTTTAAAATAATGCAAATAATCAAAATCTCCAATGATCAAATGGCAGTAAAACACTTCAAAGAATTTTCCCTTGGAGAAGCTGTTTGAGGACCCAATCTTTCACCAGAAGACTCAAAGTATTTGGTAGGCCTGTCTGTCAAATAGTTTTCTGTGATTTTTTTTTTTTCCTCATGATGGGAAGAAAACCAAAACGCAATAAGCAGTAACTTAAAAAAACAAAAATGAGGAAGACGGCTAGATGTATTGTGATTGTGATAAAATTCCAACTTTCAAATTCAGATTTAGTTACAGCGCTCTGTTTTTCTATCAAGCTTACATTTCATGTCTGTCTATGTAGTACTATAGTTAAGGCATCTCTGTGGAAAATTTGTACTTGTTCAGAAGAAATTGGCTTTCTTGGAGATGTCACTGGGAAATGCTACTTTTTATTGCTTGGACTATTTAGGATTTTATATGTGTAAAGTGGTTATTCCCATAAATAATTTCATGACTTGGTTTATTCTTGCTATATCCATTTCATAGATGGTAATACAGAGGAGTGGATTACAGTGGAGTTGAAATTAGATCCTACAATCACAAAAGTTTCCTAGACTGTTGTTTAAACTGTAGACTGCAAATGTGTCTCCATGTGTTAAGAATCTGATAAAAAAATGAAATATGTGGGGACTTGGCATCTCTGGGGCTGTGTCTGGGTTTGTTAAAGGAAAAATGAGGAGATGTGAGTCAATTACATAATATTACAGAGAAAAAAATCCCTTGTAGTAAAGGAAACCATGGGTCCTATTGGCCCGATGGTTTTCCCTGGCAGCGTGAAGTCCACTGGACCATTGCTCAACTCGAGTTTGTTTTCATAAACATCACTATCCTGTCCATCATGGTGCCAGAAATAGCTGCCTTGCACATTCTTCTTGTAATTATAATTCCAATCTTGAAAATGTGTGTGTCCCTCAGATTCTCAAAGGTCATTTTAAGATTATACTGCTGCGGCCTCCGAGAACCAGGTTTGGACGAGAGCATCTATCTCTAGAAAATGTCCAATGAACTGAGTGGAGGTATCTTGACCATCTTGTTCCATTTGCTTCTGGCTATGAGCATTGGCTTTAGAAAGTTTATTTTAAAGTGAATGAGCTGGTGGGATCAGAGTGTATTCACAAGCAGAAGGTGGGAGGAATCCCTCATACCCTTCCATCAGATGGTGCAGTCCCAGAGGTTCCCAACAAGATTGGCGTGTAGCTTCAATGGGCCTTGTGCCATGCCCTCATATGATGTAGGGCCCTCAATTCTTCCTCTCTGTGGGGAACAAGCCCCCATGTTTCTAGCTCCGTGAAACCCATTTTGTATTTTTGACCACCAGAACTATAAGATAATGACACCAAGTTTGTCCTAATTTGTTACAACAGCAACAGGAAACCAATACAAGTACTTTTGCCTTCATGGCTCGTTCTTCCATTAAAAAAATGTTAAAAATTACATCCTATGATTATGTTAATACAAAGATGAATATATTAATATTATAAATTGAAACATTCTTTGACTTAAAAGTTTCCTTTCTTTTCTGATTTTAAAAGAAATTAGAACATTTTCATAGGTACCTAAAAGTATCCGGGACTCTGGGCATGGTGCCAAGTGTGCCTGTTGGACAAGTGGGCTCTGCCTATGGGCATCTCTATCCAAATCTTCCCCATCGTTCACCACTTTGGAGTCAGTATAGCCACGTGTATGCCAACTGATTTCAGAGATACTGGCTTCTTGCTTTGTTGTCTAACCTCTTGGTGTTTGAATGGGGGGATGTTTTCCATTGGCGAGAATGCATATTTCAAGCAGAAGGCTGTTATTCAAAGTGCCTCTCAAGTCCCATGGCATCAGTATACACAATGGACCCATAATACCCTCACTGTATGCACTAAAATAAACACACAATAAATACTAGTTGAGTGAACAATTGTGACAAGACTTGTCTTTTAATCCTGTTTCCTGGGGTATTTTGCCTGATCAATTTACCTTTCTTCACCTTTTTTGCAAATAAAAGAATAGATTATGGTTAAAATTTGAAAACAAATGTCATAATATGGATATCCTTTATGTCTAAATAGAATCTACAGTTTGCAACACACTTTCATGTACATCATCTCTTTTGATGACCTGTAAAGAAATTTTATAATCTTAGGAGGAAAATATTTTATCACAAACTTATATAAAAATATTAATAGTGATAGTGGTTTTAATTTTAGACACGTTATCTGTCATTTATAATACTAAGAAAGAATAGTTATATATATGTGACTTTGGTCACTTTATAATTTGGCCCATGTGCTCATAGGGAGGCAAAAATGCAAAACAAAATTTGCATTCCTTCATCTTATGTATTACTTTCCACACTTTGCCTCTGTGAAAAATGATACATCTCAAGCTGATAATGATAAGCATTAATGCTGTGAATTGGAAATTACAACATACCTCATTAACTATTTTCACTTCTCTGACATTTAGAAGCCAGAAAGGCATAATTTCCAGCTTAAAAGCAAAGTTAGGTTGAGGGAAGTTCGGAGACATGTTGAAGGAATCTGCGGCTATCGGGCCTTGATGCTTATGGAGCTCACAGGGGTAAAAATAGCCACATTCCTGAATTATGATCCTAATTCAGGATTTGCAGAGTCTATGCCAATTTGGCACTGTTCTGGAAAAGGCTACATGGATAAAGATTTGTTTCTAGAGATATTCAGGAAAGTAGCCAATTCAAACTGCTCAATGCTGTGACATCATTCCTGGCTGGTAGCAAGTTCTTTCTGTCATCGTGGGGCTTGCTTGAGAATGAAGAAGCACGTCTTCATACCTACTGCTTCTGAACTCATACACGTGGTCCCCACACATACGTGCGTGTGCATATTCACACATACGCACCAGCACCCACATCTTTAGACCTGCCTTTCACACCAAGTGTGTGGACTTATTCACAAACCTTCAAGTGTCCTAGTCAGATCTGTTTAGTCCAGTTCTGGAGAAACAGATAGGTAAGATAGACTGATACATTCCACCAAATTAATTCCTCATTTCACAGTTGAAGTCTTAACAGGATGTCTGGCCTCCAATTGCAAGGAGAAGGTCTTGCACTCCATTCAAGGGCAACCAAAGGAAGTGGCCGACTCCTGCATTAAGGAAATCGAGTGGCTGTTCAGAGATCCTCCCTTCCATTGCCCTCCCATCTCGATTCCTTCCCAGCCTGCCTACGGTTAGGTGCCTTTTAGAAAGTTGTCCTCGTTCAAGTGACACCCTGCCACACCTCCAGGCCCCAGGATGATTGTGTCTGAGTTCGCAGCAGTCTTAAAGCCTTGCCAGCAGCAGGCGGAGGCATCCCACTGAGCCCTGGGTGAAGAGAAAGCCTGGAGTTACACAAGAGTGACCCACTTGGCACAGGGGATGAGCCATCCTGACGGGCCCCAGGGACTCCTTCCTCATCCACGTCTGTCCCCTGGGATCGTCCCTTAGAGAACTCTCACAGACACACTCACCCAGCCACAGTCGGGGGACATCAACAGAAACCCATGGAAACAAGGAAGGCCTTGCCCCGTGGCATTCTGAGTCAGCCCTGTAGTGTGATTTACCAGCTGCCTCAAAAAAGAAAATACTGCTGGGACCTGGTCCGGGACCACGAGGTGTAAAGGTGTCCAGTTGAAAAAACAGGGGGTGGATCTAAATCTCTCCCTTCCCCTACTTCCCTGCCTGAGAAAATTATTCCAGCGTCAACATCTCTCTTTAAATTTAGGATATCTTTGTGTAAGAAAAACTACTTTATTACTCAACATTAGTGACACTCACTTTGAACCTTCATTCTGAAAACCACAGAATTTAAAAAATGCTGTAAATAGCTGATCCCCCCCCAACCCGGCTTTCAAAGGAATTGTTTTTGTAATTACTGAGGGGGGGAGGGCGGAGAAAGCTGAATTGTCCCCCCAATCTGCACCCCGCTCCCCCAAACACAGTGAACAGGAGAGGGTAATGAAATATCTCAACTAAAAACATTCATCATAGTCAGATGAATTAATGGTGGAAAAGTTTCGGTGCATTCCTAATGCTTTTGTTTAATCTTTTATGTTTTAAGTAGTTAGGTCTCTATTCTAGTTCTGAGTACAAATAAAATGCCTGACCATAGGGTCTAAGCCAAATTCCACAATGTAGCAAAAACAGTGCCTGCATATTTGGCAGGAATTGAAACCAGTTCAGGTCAGTGTCTGTTTCTGTCCAAAGAAGAGTTTCTGCATTTACACTGGGCTAGGAAAACAACACAGGAAAACACGGGGAACAAGAAGTAATATTGTCAGCCCCAGTGCCCGCCTGGCCAAAGGAGACTGTTTAGAGCAAGTCCGGAATCACCGCTTAAGCTCCAGGTTGGGTTGCCATAAGGTTGTGGGGGGCAGTGAGCAAGAGAAAGAGAGGGTACGGATGGCATTGTTGTAGCAAAATTGCCTTCTCCCGTCTCAGGCTCTCACCTTGCAAATCACCCTCTCTTAGCAAAAGCACATCTTACTTGTTAACTCCTCCCTTGCTCGCTAACCTTTTCAGTCATCCCCCTGCTTCATTTTAGAATGGCCTTCGGAACAAAGCAGCGTTTTAAAGCCTTTCCCACTAAAAGTTCGCCCCTCCCCCCCTTTAAAGAGGCAGTGTGGGCGTGATTTTCTTTTCTTTTCTTTTCTTTCATTTTAATTTGTTTTTCTGCAGTCTCCTCTTGTGAAGCCGTCATTGTTTGGGGGTGATGGATATTTCCTCAGAGATACCATCATATCGCTTGTTATTGTAACACTTATTGGTGATAAAGTTCAGACTAAAAATTAAGCAGCTGCAATGTAGCAGCACAAATTAGTTTAATGTAAGCAGTCAGGAGCAGCTGGCTGGCTCAGACTCGAATTTAGCTGTGGGGGGAAGGGTTCTGTGACGCTGACAGTGTTTTTTTCCTCTACATAAACATTTTTGGCTGTTGCAGCTTTTGTGCTGATCATGTGACAGTGTCCCTAGGCAGATAATTTATTTCTGTGGCTTTCATGAGCAATCATTAACCTTCAGACATCGAGTTTGCTTTTTTGCTTTGTGGCCTTTGTTATTATTATTATTATTTTTTGTATACTAACTAGTTTAACTCAGAAAGTGTCAGGAGAAAATTACAACCAATTTATAATAGACTACAATGTCTAATACTTACGTTTCTATTAAAGCAGACCTTGCGTACAAGACCATTCTTACAGCTTAGCTGGTGTTCCTGGATCAGAATAATTATTTTCAGCGTGGCTGTTATGGGGATGCTCCCTCCGTGTCTCCTTCTGATTGCAAGGCCACTGCAAGCTGGCCTTGCAGAAACTCAATTTGGAGATCAACTTTTGGCCGTCTTACTCCCTAGGAGGCTGGAACCCCAAGAGCCTCCATGGGGCTGGGAATGAGGCTTCGGGAGGTGGGCTTGCTCTGGTTCCTCCTTCCTTTCACAACTGACACCCCAGCCTTCTGTAAACAGTGTGGCCATTTGTAGCGAGTAACTGGAGCTAGAATAGATTGAGATTGAAAAACAAAGGGAATCAGAAACTGTGTCCTACATAAATGTGTGGGGTTGGGGGGGGGGGGTACACAGAAGAATATCATTTCTGACATCTACTAATCATGCCCACTGGTTTTCTGAATTTAGCTGTTATGTCTTCCTCGGATCTGTTTGTATCGCTCAGCCATTTCTGCCAACCAGTAATTCAGGAGGAAAACGCACAGGGTCACTCTTTGGTGTCTATCATACATGATATCTTCAGACACTTTCAGCATGCCGATTATCTCGTGGGTATTGTGTGGGCCCTCTTAGATATTCATTTATTCATTCTCTCATGGTGCAGGGTTGGTGGGGGAAACACTCAGGACTCCTTGCACAGAGGGATATGATAAAGTGTATTTATAAACCCCAGTGGATTGTGTTCAGTGCAAAATAAGAGGAAGGAATAACCTCTTTTCTTTCTTACTCGTTTAAAATATTTCAGTGATGAGAGCTGTTCTGAATGGATCCTAATATTTTGTAAGAATAGGTGTATAGGTTTTAGGGCACAGCATGAAGATTCCGTTCTTCTAAATTTATGGTTCAAGAGCTCAAAACATAGGGAAAATGGATACTGTCATTTTTTTAAAGCATCTTGGGACAGCATCAGTGAGCTAGGCATTGCACAGGCTGAAAGTGAGGAAGAGCTTGAGCAAAAAAATGATAGAAATGAGGATGCCGAAGTGTTTCGATCATCTTTGATATTGCATGAAAATGACTGAACGGGTCCCCCAGGTGTAATGAATGTGGTTGGATACAGAGCTGCGCCCTTGCTGAGGTGGGGTAGGGGGCGAGGGAATGGGCAGCATCTGGCATCTTCTTGGTCCTCACCCCAGAGAGAGAGATTTCTTCCCCAAACGTAGGACCCTAGTGTTCTGGACTTTATTTCTTTCTCACTTTTCTTGTTCACTGATTCCCGCTCACATGATTGGCGGGGCTGCACTATGACTTTGGTGCTTTATCTAGAAAGTAGTTCACTCACTAAGATGAGGACTTTTGCCTTCGAAGGCCCCTTCCTCCATATTGATAGTCGTAGTTTACGACTGTGTTGATACAAAGATGCATATAATCCAGGGTGGATTTCTTTTTATGTATTCATTATTATTATGTACTTTTTTTCTTCCGATTTGAAAAGTAATGAGAATGAAAATATTTTCATGGACCACTGAAGGCATCATGGACCCTGGGCACCGTGTTTTCTCTGCCTAAGGGAGAAGCTGGCCCCAAGTGTGGGCACAAGCACATAGCTGACCTTTGCCCAGAGGGAAGCTAACTTAGGTGAAGGAACCAAGTGCAAGTGAGAAATGCCACAGGGGTACTCCCTTCCTCAGATCAAAGCACTGACAGTTTTTTTTTTCAGACACTCCTTTGTCACAGGTTCCCCTGCCGTGTTTAGCTCTTGGGGGTGGGGCTCACTTGGGGGAGCTCTTACCTGCTCATATTGTTGAACCCCTTTCCAGCCCTTCTTGCTCTCTTTTTAGCCCTATGTGCCTTATCTGAACCAATATGCCCTTGGGCCCTGTTCTAGAATGGACTCTCCTTTGTTGTATGGCTTATCCCTTCGTCCCAAGCCTTGCACACCCAGGATCAATTCGTCCTACAGTGATCTCTGTCTGTGCAGTTTTCCCCCTTGTACGGATATGACCCAACAGGACTGTCTCTGAGATCCTTCTCTTTGAGTCAGCTCATCCTTGTTACTCCCATTTCAACTTTGTCATTTTACCATTTGAAACCCCCTTAACTTTCCACTACTTCAAGCCTGCCTCTCAATTTATCTCCGCGTGATCTTGGATAGTTTATTCTTTAGCATCAGTTTTCTTATCTCTACAAAAAAGATTAATAATAGCCAACTATGTATTGAGTATGCACTGTGGGCCAAGCATTGTGCTAAGGAATTTGCTAAGGGTTTGGTATGCATTACTGCTTTTAATCAGGACAAAAGACCTATGTGATATGTGCTTTCGTTAATCCCATTTTATAGATGGGGAAGCTGAGGCATAAAGAGATTTAATAACTCAAGGTTTCCCAGATAGAATGTGATCACATCAGGATTACAGCCCAGGCAGTTGGATCCCAGAACATTAGTCTCAATAATCATGTTGTACTGCTCCTATGCTATTGTCACATGTACCTCACAGAGTTACTGTCATTCACTTTCTTAGCAAACATCTGCTTCACATCTCCTGTATGTTAGGCACGCACTGATAACCTGCTCTCAAGAATCAACATGAGGCTTCCCTGGTGGCGCAGTGGTTGAGTCCGCCTGCCGATGCAGGGTACACGGGTTCGTGCCCCGGTCCGGGAAGATCCCGCATGCCGCGGAGCGGCTGGGCCCGTGAGCCATGGCCGCTGAGCCTACGCATCTGGAGCCTGTGCTCCACAAGGGGAGAGGCCACAAAAGTGAGAGGCCTGCGTACCGCAAAAAAAAAAAAAAAAAAAAAAAGGAATCTCCATGGCTGCTCAGGAGACAAGTGTGGAGACAGGTCAGCAGACCTAGAAGGATAATTAAAATTAAGTACCAGATCGCATGTACTAAGAACCTCTCAAGGAGAACAGAAGATAAGGTAGTCAGAGGTTGGGGGCGGATGGGAGGGTAGCTGGAAAGGCTTTTTAGAGAAATTTAGACCTTGAAGGATACATTGTAGATAATAGAGAAAAGGGGGACTGAGTTTCCTGGTCAAAGCAAAGGTTAGGCCGGAGACCAGGTATTTTTCTGGTTTCAACCATAAGCTTTAAAATAGTCAACACGTGGCAGTTACAGTTTTGCCTAGAAACCTCTGCCCTTCTCTGAGTGGGTAGTTATCAAATTATAATTACTTTAAGCAGGTAGAGAGCTGAGACCAGGATGAGATTCACATAAGACACAGGAGAGTAAGTCAAAGTGAGATCGGTGGGAATAAGGTCATTTATTCATTCACTTATTCATTTCTCATCGTTACTTACTGAATACCATATTCTGAGCAGTATAGGAAACTTCCTGCAGATCACACATGAAGAAGCATTTCCTGTCCTTGAGGAGCTCAGTGTAGTAGGGCAAAGGAATAGGAAAATATAAACAATTATCGCTGCATATCATCAAGGCCCTTAGCAAAGTGCCTACCAGATGCAGAGGTAGCCCTGAGCAAGGAGCTCCTGCCTTTTCCGGTGTTTGGATCAGAGAACACTTCATGTTGGATGTGCCATTTGAGTTGTGTCTCAAAAGATGAGTAAGTGTCATTGACTTTAAAAGGTAAGGAAAGGCATCCCAAGCAGAGAGATCAACATATGCAAAGGAGTGGAGGCGGGGAGCCTGACAAATGCAGAGACCCCCAACAGTTGGTTATCACAGGAGCTTCAAGTACTTCCTTGGAATTTGGAGATGAGGTGTGGCTACAGGCTTGGTAAGATCTCAGAGGTGGGGTTTTAAGCAGGGGAGGGTCACAGTCAGTTCACATGGGCGGTGGGGGGGTGGGTGGGGAACTGCAAGGGAAAAGACAAGTTAGCAGCCCTTTGTGACCATTTTGGTACTAGATGATGAGGATGTGATCCCAGGTAGAGGGGCAGAGGAGGAGAGAATGCGCTCCCTTGGGCTGAGGACTGATGGGGTGTGGATGCATGGGGGAAGCTTAACCCCGGGTTTCTGGGACATTAACAGAGCTTGTGGGTAAGGTAGAGATTTAAGATGAAGTAAAGAGAGAATGACAGGGCCTCCCTGGTGGCGCAGTGGTTGAGAGTCCGCCTGCCGATGCAGGGGATACGGGTTCGTGCCCCGGTCTGGGAGGATCCCATATGCCGCGGAGCGGCTGGGCCCGTGAGCCATGGCCGCTGAGCCTGCGCGTCCGGAGCCTGCGCGTCCGGAGCCTGTGCTCCGCAACGGGGGAGGCCACAACAGTGAGAAGCCCGCATACCAAAAAAAAAAAAAAAAAAAAGAGAGAATGACAGTCAATTCTCTATTCACCGTAGTTCTGTAAAGTTGCTACAAACACTGAACTAGTGAATCTTGAACCCTTGCTTCTAGAGGAAATACAGGGTTACATGTATGTGAGCTCCTGGTCACAACATTTTCGTCAGCTGGTTAATACATATCCTTGTTTTAGGTGTGTTTCTGTTTAAAGACACTGTATTGGTCAGAGTTGTCCAAAGAATCTATATGTATATAGAGAATATATATATATAGTATATATATAGTAATATATATATACTATATATATATAGAATGTATATACTAATAAATAAACATATACATGGAAATTTTTTACAAGGAATTAGCTCTTGTGATTACAGAGCCTGAGAGGTTTCATGAGTTGCCATAAGCAAGCTGGAAATTTGGGAAAGTTGGTGGTGTAATTCCAGTCTGAGTCTAAAAGCCTGAGAATCAGGGGAGCCGATGGTGTACATCCCAGTCCAGGAGCAGAAGGCCTCGCTCAAGGCAGGCGGGAGGAAAGAGCGGCGCATCCCTCCTCCTTCTGCCTTGTGTTCTACTGAGGCCCTCAAAGGAGCGGGTGATGCCTGCCCACACTGGGGAAGGCAATCAACTTGACTGATTCAGATGCATGTCTCATCAGAAAGCACCCTCACAGACAACCCCCCAAATAATGTTTAATCTGGGCGCCCCAAGGAGCAGTAAAGTTGACACATAGAATTAACGGTCACAGACAACTTGTTCAATATATACTTTTTTTTTTTTTTTTTGCTGTACATGGGCCTCTCACTGTCGCGGTCTCTCCCATTGTGGAGCACAGGCTCCGGACACACAGGCTAAGCGGCCAAGGCTCACGGGCCCAGCCGCTCCGCGGCATGTGGGATCTTCCCGGACCGGGGCATGAACCCATGTCCCCCGCATCGGCAGGCGGACTCTCAACCACTGCGCCACCAGGGAAGCCCCTCAGTATATACTTCTGATTCACTAACATTGGTCTCACAGCCAGTAACAGCCTGGGCAAAGCGTACCTGACACAGGTATTTCCTCTGTAAGCGCATCTCTGTCTTCTTGTGCTTAGGGTCATTACGCAGCCCTTCAGCAGTACGCTTGCTGTCTTCTTTTTGAAAGTGAAATTCCAAACAAAACACACAAAACTGTGAAAAAGGTGGCACTAAACAGACTACAGAAAGAGCGCTTGTTTACTGTAGGAGAGCCTTAACGAGAAGGCAGAGCCCTGCCTTGCTCCCTCTCACTGGGAATGTGCGGGTCCAACATCTCAAAGTCTTCCCTGTTCAGCAGGCCTGTGAATGACCGTGGAAACATTGTGTGTATTGATTTGGGGGTTACAAATACATTTTAATGAGCAGGCAAAATTTGCAATTTGGAATCCACGAATAATGAGGATGGATTGCATTCATTTAATATTAGAAAATTTTGCTTATGAGGTGCCTTTAAGACATGAAAGTCAAGCGAGATGTTGGACCAGAAAATAGGTACTTGAGATAACATTAGTATTTAAATGGCTAAACCGTGCTGACTGTGTAAGAGACTATTATGGGCTGTAAGGGATTATTTTCGTCATGTAAGTACATGCATGGTGTAGGGATCAAGAGGGAAGGACGGTGGCTGTTGTGATGTCAGGGCCAGGGCTGGTTGAATATGTCAAAGCGCTGGAGGAACTTTGGATCCTTGGGAGGTGAGCTTCTGTCTGTATTATTTCCCTCTATATCCCACAGTGGAGTTTGATGTAAGTTGGGCTCTGGGTGACATCCCCGAGAGGGATCCAGGAGACTGGGTGCAAGATCTTCACTCTCAACTCACTTTCAGGGTTAATGCTTCAAGGAGGTCTAAAGTCTCATGGGAGGCGGTCTGAACTTGGCAGAGAGCTCTGATTAAGAATCCTTGCCCCACCCTTTGGGCTGCTGTCTTGATAGGAAAAGGAGCTTATTAGCTGCTCTGTCCTGGATCGCTTGTATCCCCTTCACACTCACACCACACAACTTCTTTGAGACATGTGACTTCAGAGAGCCATACTTTGGGGCCAGACATCCTACCCTGATGTTCTTTCTTCACTTACAAGCTTCTGATACTTCCATCCCACCCTATCCTTCTCTTCAAGCCCCATAGCCTGCTCCCCGATGTGTCTGGTGGTCCTTTTGTCTGAGTCTTTTCTCCACCATAACCCCCTTCTCACAGACCCACCTACACGAACTAAAATAGTTAAGACTTAAAAAAAAATGAGTTAGATTCAGGATTCAACCATTAAATATTCCTTCCTTCCCTCTGTGCTATGTGTTAGGCTCCGTGCTAGAAGCTGCTTATGTAGAGACAAATGAATGAGGCATGGTCTTTGCACTCTCACAGCTTACTGTGTAGGAAATGTAATACAGTGAGAGGCAGGCTGCAGCCAAGACCCTGAGCTTCAGGTCTCATTTGTGTCACCATCTATTGATGTGGCATTGGACAAGTCACCTTAGCTCTTAGAAACCCTTCGCTCCTTTGTTAAACACTGGGTTTTGATTTCTAGATTCTTTTCCGGCCCTTTACATTTCATGATTCTATAAAGCACAATACTTTCATGCTGTGGTACAGGGTGGTGGTAAATGTTACCAGACTTGATTGTTGTAGGGAAGCAAGACTTTATTAAGATCATCTAAACTGCTGACAGCTTTGAGCCACCTACGCTGTGTATGTACGTCCCCTGCAGAAAGTATAAGGGGGATCGTCATTGCTTACCAGGGAGCGGTTGAACCCCGGGGGGTATTTGGATTCTGTGGAAGGGAAGATGCCAGCCTTGGGAAAAGGACTTGGTAACGTCTTGCACGTTTTAACACCAGCTGGAGAGTAGCTTCTCTGCTTCCCATTGTTATGCTCGGGTGTAACAGGATGACTCCATCTGAAAGCCACCGCTGAGCCCTTGTGAGCAGTAGCAGGAGCTCATCTATTGTTCTGGGTCCCCAGGAGCACCTGAAAGAGACCAGGAGACCACATCTGAAATACAAAAGCTGAGTTACTTTACCAGAGGTAAACATAGTGCCGAAATCTTGCATGTGCAGTAATTTCTGGAAATCAACTCCCTGCCTGCTCAGATACAGATCTCTTGAAAGCATGAAGTGAAGCATGAATTCAAATAAAAATTGTTTTTCAAATAAGTATTAGGTAACACACCAGTGGGGGCGGATGGTTCTTCTACCGTGCAATGCACATGTGTGGTTCAGTGTTTCAGTATTAGCAGAAAGAAGCTTAGAGAGATGTTATAAATGTTTACTACATTTATTAAATTTAGGGTAAACAGATACCTTCTCCAAAAGGTGTTTTTTTTTTTTTTAAGGAAAAAAATTATACCCATCACCAAAAAATCCTCTTTTGTTTATTGTATGGCTAAAGGATGACTCTGTTTAAATTAATAACCCATCGTGATTCAGTGAGGGAGGCAGGTTGAATCCACAGGGTAAAGCATGGCACCTGGTCTTGGCATTGCCCTTGATTGCCCTTAGACGTTAGAATACATTTCTCTGGCACTCACTCTGAATGCAAAGTGCAGATAGCAGCAACCTCTGTCTCTTTTTCTTACCATGTATGTTGATTGATCATGGTAAAGCATATGGAGTTCTTCAGGAGAAGGTTTTGCTTTTAGCACAGGCCTACTGAGGAGTATTTATTGAGTCCACAAGCGTATTTGGAGCCGTGACTAGAACTGAGTTGAGTTACTAAAAGATGCAAGACATTTAGACTCCTGGGATTACCTGATCATGATAAAATGTGGCCAAAATTGTAAAGAAACAGCTGCTAAGACTTTTCTGACCTTAGAAAATCTGGTAACATCCATGAAAGAAGGCGTTCAAGTTCCTTGGCATTCTCTTCCTCTGTTTTCTGTAGTAAACTATTCTCTTCTGTTCTTTCTGGTCCTCTTGCTTCCTTCCTCTGGTTTTCCGCTTCCTCCATCCAGCTTCTTTCTCTTCTCTACTCATTTCTCTCTTCCTCACAAGTGTGCAGAATCCACACTTAAATACTTAGGGACTAGGGAGGCTGAGGAGTCTGGTGACAGTCTTTTGTTGGGAATGACAGAAAGATTATATTACAATGTTCTAGTTCCCCAAGGAAGAGAGGCTTCTGCCATTCAACAGTTTAGCTGATTAAGGAAGAGCGAGTACAGAGGGTCATGTCTGAAGAGATAACAAACAAAACCCCAAAATGAATGCCATCTAAGATGCCAAGACATTGTAAAGAGTCTACTATCAAAGCCACAACACTCAGGAAATGCCCAGATAATGCGGTTTTCATTATTAGTATTAGTATTATTTTTAAAATGTATGGGGTACATGTGATAAAGTCCACATGTAAAACTGGCTCTCTTGTGATTTGGCAAATGAGATCTGCTAAATTTAAGAAGTTTGTTTGAAACATAAACAGTGGGTAAGTGCAAAGAAAGCACAGTGTTACTGAGTTGAGAAAAACAGTGAACAGTAAATAACTGAGTGAAATAATACTTGGATTTGCTTTTAAAGTAGTATGGATTTTTTTTTTTTTTTTTTTTTTTTTTTTTTTTTTTTGCTGCATCGGGTCTTAATTGCAGCACGCGGGATCTTTCCTTGCAGTGCGCAGGCTTCTCTCTAGTTGTGGCGTGTGGGCTCCAGAGTGCGTGGACTCGGTAGTTGTGGCGCGCGGGCTCCAGAGCGTGTGGGCTGTGTAGCTGCAGCATGTGGACTCTCTAGTTGTGGTGCGCAGGCTCAGTAGTTGTGGCACGCGGGCTTAGTTGCCCCACGGCATGTGGGATCTTAGTTCCCTGACCAGGGATTGAACTGGCATCCCCTGCCTTGCAAGACAGATTCTTAACCACTGGACCACCAGGGAAGTCCCAGTATGGAATTATTTTTTCATGAATTAATTTAATTTTAAATATAATTTCATTTATTTCACTTCTTTAAAAAAAAAGAAAAGAAAAAATACTTTTGAGGTTTCAAGTTCAAGTGTTTAGCCCCTTCAAATGTCCCCTCATATTTCTATCTTCTTTCAAGGCTTCTCTCTGGGGTCAAGGCCTCTTTTCAGGCATCCCAAACTTTTCAGGCAGGCTAGTCTTCTCCCATGAGGCACCCTGAGCTTTTTGCTCAGCCTGCTACTGTGGCAAGAGCTACATCTCCAATTGAAGCACATCTCCAGTTATATGCTACTTCCTGTCAGGAGGCTCTCTTTGAATTTAATGGCCCCTTCTGGGTTGTCTTATCTCCCTGTACTAGCCCCTTCCCAGCACTTGCCCCTCTTAGTATCATTGTCTGTTGGCCTCTCCTGGATGAATGGTAAGCTCTTGCAGGACTAACACCATCTTGTTCACCCTGTATTCTTAACACTTACCTTGACGGTTGATCCTTAGTGTAATATATATTTCACTATCAAACCAAAAATGTGCTTTCTTAAATTGGTTTTGAGGTAAACAAATTTTCAAAAACTTGCATGTCAAGTTTTCAATCAAATTTATCTCTGAATTGCATTCTAAATTGTAAATGGTTCTTTCCATTTGCCAATGGTAACATTGAAGATTCCTCCATTTACTTACATATGGTATGCCCTCTGCCTGGAATCTTCCAGCCATCAGACTTGTTAGCCAACTCCTACTCATCCTTTCCATCTCACCTTGAACTCTGCTTCTTTTCCTGTCATCTCCCTCTCTTCCCTTGCCCACCGAATCTGAAACAACTTCCCTGAAAATAATCACTCATCATACCCTTTATTTTCCCTCCATCATTTATCAGAAGTATCAATGATAGATTTTTTTTAATGGTTTGTCTCTCTTACTAGATTGTGAGTTATATGTGAGTAGAGAATTTATGTATTTATTTCAGTATTATATTTCTAGCACCTAGTACAGTGTCTGGTACGAACCAAGTATGCAATAAATCTTTGTAAAATGATGAAAAACTTTTTGCATTTTCTGTTGTATAAAAGGTACCATAGGAATACACAGATAAATAGGATATTGTCTTTAGCCTTAAAGGGATTCTAGTGTCTCCGATGCCTTCAGGTTGAAAAAGACACATAGTGTTTGAGATGAGGAGGAATATAAAGGTCTAGAGATTGTGTATGGGAATATTTTCTCACCATAAAATATATAATAGTTGTACATTTATGAAACATTGATTAAGAAAATTCATGATGACAGAAAACTATATATTTATTCAGAAATGCTATTAAATAAGTTTACATGTGAATCAGAGTATTACATTATTTTGAAGGATAGTGGTATATATGGCAAGAGATATAGACTGTCAATTTTTGCTAAATTTAAAGTTTGGTGGCTGCATACATATAGCAGATCCCTTGCAATAACAGCCCCAGGGTCCCCAAACTTTGATTGCTGGGTGTCTAGGGCTCAAGATGAGGAAATCAGTGCCTCAGGAATGATGCCAAGAGGCAAGAAAAATCCCAGAGTGTAGCTGGAAGGGTATCCATTCAGGGATTTACCAATTTGTGGTCTTTGTGGCATTTAAGAATGCGCCTAAGTTTGGAATTGTTTTTACAGTTTCATCTTCCTCTTCAAAACTGTTTGTATGGGGACTTCCCTGGTGGTCCAGTGAGTAAGACTCCATGCTCCCAATGCAGGGGGCTCAGGTTCAATCCCTGGTCAGGGAACTAGATCCCGCATGCATGCTGCAACTAAGAAGTCCGCATGCCACAACCAAGAAGTTTGCATACCACAACTAAGGTCCCGCGTGCCACAACTAAGACCCCGCACAGCCTAAAGAAAGAAAGAAAGAAAGAAATATTAAAAAAAAAAAAAACCAAAAAAACCCCAAAACTATCTGTTTTCATTTACTCCTTAAATAACCAGCAGTTGCTCTGGTGTGTGTTTAGTGATGTCCGTGTTTAGTTAAGAAGACACTGTTCTCCTCTCTTTGCTTTAAGCTGTGATAGACAGTATGGAAATAAACACTTGAAGGTACAACAAGACACAGCATTATGTAATAGGTAGAAGCAAAACCCCAAAATAATCAAATGAATGCGTAAATATTTACAGAGTTTAGCTGCTTAGGGAATTGAAATAAAAAGAAATACTGTCACCCTTCTTATAAAATTTTAGTCAGCAAGCCTTCAGGTAAAGCAGAGACCTTTTGGCAATAAAACTGATGTAATAGCTAACATTTATCTTGGGCTAAAATATGCCAGGTACCATCCTAAGTGATTCATAGATATTAATTCATTTAATTTTTATGTCGACTGTAGTTAGTGGATGCTGTGATGTGTTAGACAGAATCCCCCCCTACAGGACTAAGACATTCATTCCCTCATTTCCTGAAGTGTTGTCTCTGACAGCTTTTAGCTAAATCCCTCCCTAGAAATTCCCCTTGGCAGAAAGGAGCTGCCTTGCCCAAGGCTGCATACCTTTCCAGGGATAGCCTGCATCCAGTGATGGTCAATTCAGGGGTATACAGTTCTGGTTGACTTGCCTCAGTTCAGGGTATCTCCACAGGACCATTCCAGATTCAGTGCTCTTTGTGGGATCATCTGAGGCTCTGTTGCAACTATTTCCCAGTTCAACTTCATCCCCTCCTGCAACTGGCTTCCCTCATGGCCTTTCTGATGTTTTTCCTCAGAGAACTCTCTACCCAAATTTCTATCTCAGAATCTATTTCCTAGGGAATCAGATAATCACACCAACTTCATTACTCTTCTCATTTTATAGGTAAAGAAACTGTGCACAGAGATGGGTAATCAGGCACAGTTACACAGTCAGGATTCAGACCCCACTTCTCTAGCTCCAGAATGAATGCTTTCAGCCACGATGCTCTGTCTTAAAGTAGGACGAGGAAAACCGATGAGCTCTGCTTGTTGTGACTCTGCCTTCCTCTCAGGCTTAATCTTTCTCGGTGTCCTCTCACCTTCTCCTGTTTCAGTCACACTGGCCTTCCTTCAGTCCCTTTTACTGACCATGAATGAGTGAGTGAATTACTAAGTGTACAGGCAGTGGGTTGGAATATTAGAATCTAGTCTGGAGATGATTAGAATCTAGGGGAAGAATTTGACCACAGCAAAGAGAAGAAAGAATGAAATGTAACTGATATTATGGTTAGTAAGTAATAATTTATGAAATGTAAATCTGAAGTTCTCAGCTTGGGGGCAAAACATTCTGTGCTCAGCACAGTACTAAGCTCTTATTGTGAGGCATATAGGAAATAATGTCTTCATCCTATGGAAATTTATAATCATTTGGGGAAGAGAAAAACACTATATAAGGAAGAACAAAAGAATATCAGAGGGTAATATGTAATCAAGAACAAGATAATGTGACATTTTCTAAATATATTCAATATTTGTGAGAATATGTAAATGAAATTAAGTAACTACACAAAGTGTTATGGTAAGATAAAGTTAATTACTAAAGGGTTAGTGTTGAGTTTGTGTGGCATCTTCATAAGTTGAAAGGAGACAGAAGATCATTCTTGACAGAGGAAACAGAGGGAAGTCATGTGAAGAGAGGCATTGTCTCATTTAATCTCACAATATTTAGCTGAGACGACTGCTGTTATCAGGATTTATGAGAAAGTTGAGGTGCAGAGAGGTGAAGTAGCTTGCTGGAACTAGCCAAATTGGTGAGCCATGGAGCCAGGAGCTGAACCCAGGGAAGCTGCTTACAGAGTGCATGACCTTAACACCACCCTTTGGGGCACAAGGTTTGTGGTGATGTAGTAGATCTGGTGGGCCATGTGATGAGGCTGTTAAAATTGCAGGCTGGGAGAGTTTAGATAGATCCATTAGGCAATCGGAGACCTTCATGATCAGGGAAAAGCATGGGCTTGAAAGTCAGACTGATGAGCCTTTTGATTCAGCTCCGGTCCTTACTGGAAGAGTTGCTTCTTCATTTTAAGGCTCAGTTTTCTCTTATTATAAAATGGAAATAACAAAAACAGCATTTTAGGATTGTAGTGAGGATTATATATAATGTATGTAAAGCAATTTGTATAGCACTTGGTATGATTGTTGCAGGTACTCAGCTAATGGATGGTTGCTGTTGTTTTAGTGTAGATTATTAAACGTGGGTGAAAACTTCTGTAAAAGGTGGGAACAAAGGGCCAAATACTGAAAATGGAATTTTGGGAAGATAGAGATGGCTGCATGGGGTATAATGGACTAAAAAAGGATGGGATGGAGGGGCTAGATATGGGTAAATTGAATACCACGAATTAGGATTTTCCAGTAATATAAGGATATATGATAAAGAGTGTCTGGAGTGCGGCAGTGATGGTAGAAACATATCGGAAGAATTGACAAGAGAAGAGGCAGTGAAAACAGCCAGATGTTCTGAAGATCAAAAGGCTAAGATAGGGCTTCCCTGGTGGTGCGGTGGTTGAGAGTCCGCCTGCCGATGCAGGGGATGCGAGTTCGTGCCCCGGTCCAGGAAGATCCCACATGCCGCGGAGCGGCTGGGCCCGTGAGCCATGGCCGCTGAGCCTGCGCGTCCGGAGTCTGTGCTCCACAACGGGAAAGGCCACAACAGTGAGAGGCCCGTGTAATGCAAAAAAAAAAGGCTAAGGTAAAGGTAATACCATTGAGGAAAAACCTGGGGAAACTGAGGGAGATGTAGTCCTTGGGTGCATGGTGACAAATTCTGTTGTTGAAATGAAGAGAACTAAGAGTTGTGAAAAAGATTGAGAAGAATTTAAACAGTGGAATTGAAATAATTTTTTAAGCCAATGATTCCACTGATTTTGATCTTGAGAGGATGGGATTTTTGGTTGTAGCTTTTCTGCTAAAATTTTGAGGGAAAGAGAGCCAAGAAATATGGCTGCCTAGACCTAGTGCCATCTTTGTATTAAAAGAAGCTGAAATCATAGGAATGGGTAAGATTGGGTTTACAAAGGAAAGAAAGAAGATATTGGGTTGGCCAAAAAGTTCGTTTGGGTTTTTCCGTAGGATGTTAGATTCACATATGGAGATCACATAGGGGTAGATCCGGTCTGCTTACAAACCAAAGCCCTTCCTATATGAGTTCAATGGTATTCGTCCTCTGAAGCCTACCAATTCTAAGACTGATTCAATGATTTTTCAGATTTTCACTTTTGGGGTTTATTTTAGAATAAAATTTTAAGGCCATTGTGTTTCTTCTATTCTTTTGCTTTAAGAGCAACAGGGTAGAATGGCTTGCCAACACCAAAGGGTTCGGGAGAACTATTTCTGTTTTTCCAAAGGGCTTAATAAGGAAGCAACTTATTCTCTCTGAGGAAAATGACACTTCACAGAGGCCAAATATATTTCTGTAAACTGTAAAGGATAATAATATTGTTCCAATTAAGCTCATCCTGCTCACAGTATAGAGGCCAATCTGACCTTATGCAAATAGGACAGTAGGAGAAAAAAAGATGCTATTGCCAAAAATGCTCTCACCTGCAAGACAAATGTCACAAAGAAGCAGTTGCCAAAAAACTCTAGAGAAGCTAGAAGCATCATTTTATTTTTTCAAAGAGATGAATTTGTAAATTGCGAAACTATAGGGAGCTAGAATCAGGGAGTTTGAAAGTATCAGCCATGCTGAGCCACGTGACCTTCCTCAGACTCAGATTCCAATTTCTTATTTTCCAATAACAAAGTGTAAAGCCCTCAGGCAAACAGTCTTAGAAAAAATTTTTTATTATCAACTCATAAGACGAAGTTAACCCTGAACTCTTAAAATGTATTTGTTTTACTATTAGTGATGGCTTCTAGAAGGTTTCCTCAGAATTTACCTGCCCTAAAAATGGTCAAGGCCAGGTTCTAATTAAGGTCCATGTTTTCCCCTTTCTTGCAGACTTATAAAGAAAGATGGAGAATAAAAACCCCAGGAGAAACCTTTCTTTAGTTCATCTGGGAGCCATAGTGTTGTCTATTTATGTGTTTTTAAAATATGCAGTGAAAAATTATTTCTGCAGTCAATGAAATATGTCAGAGGTGGGAAGGAGCAGGAAGTCACCACCATACTTAAAATTCGCTTAGCTTGGCTGTAGGCTTGGTGTAAGATTAGCTTGCATAGTGATGCTTTTCTCTCCTTAAATGCTCAAATTTTATTCTCAACCATTAATATAAATGTTCACGGTGAAGGAGCAGTAAATGCCCTGGAACCTTTTTTTTTTTTTTTTTTTAAATTAAAGAAATTTTGCCTGTTTAAGGAAACAAATGTACTTGGGAAAGAAATATAGTACAATTTCATACCCATTGATCAGGCATATACTCATGCTACCTGTGGCCCTTTTGGAAAAATCTCTCATTGGAGATTCCTAATTTCTATTCTATGATATATTATACAGTGATGTAATATATTGACTTTAGAGGGCAGATTGTAGCTATATGGCTTCTTTGGTTGATGATTGCCATGTATGTCAGTCACGTCTATGGTGGTAAAAACCCTTGATCCAGCATCCTACAGGGGCATTTTCCCAAGTGACATCCTCACACTGCAGTGGTTTCTCATGGAGATTTACCCCTCCAACTTTCTTTTCCCTCCAGGGAAAAGGCTCCAAAATAGCTCTTTCAGTTGTCTAGATTTTCTTATACTTGGGTTGATTGGGAATCTATCAGTCCAAATGTTCAATCCACAGAATTCTTTTTAAAAGTAACATCTTACAGGGAGCGCCATGGAAAAAGGAGCTTCTGGGAGGTGGTGCTGGGGAGGAATGCAGGTGCAAGGAGATGGGAATGACAGTGTTAAACAATTTCTGATTCTAACACCCAGTTCTAATACTGTGCTGTCCTGTATTGCTGCTGTCTGTGAGAAAGAGATGAGAAATAGCACCCCAATTCTTAACTCGTGAGTTTCTGTTCATGAAACAAGAAGAATGATTTCAACTCAGAGAACAGCCTTTGCCTCTCAGGCATTATGCTAGGAATGGGTGCTAGCTCTTGTTTCTCCATCTCCCCGTGCATGCCCTGAATCTCTTATTCTTGCAATAAATGAACAGCAATCCTTGTCTTTATTCTTTGCCCAACACTGTACAAAACATAACCTGCTCTTGTAGAGAATTACTAAGCTAACATGGATGCTGTATTCCTTCTTTGGAGGAAATAAAAAACATATTTCTTATTAAAGGGCCAATATTTTTGAAAAGGTTGAATAGGAGGTTACTATAAAAAAAATTCTAGCTGCTCAAATGTAGGATGCTGAAAAGAGTCAAACCCAAGAAGATTCCTTTGCTCTGTGCTTATTTATTTTCACCATATTGTGAATTAGATAGCTTTGTTTGCTTCAAGCTTTTGTATTTTATTTTGTTTTTCTGACTTGGTTCTTTGATTACATAAGTTACGTCAAACCTGATGACTCTCCGTTTTTGCATGTTCTCTTTCATTTGCATCATTGCTGGCTTAAAAGTGGGCTCATTCTCACAGATATTTGTTATTTATTTATGTACTTATTTAGCGATTTGGTTAAGAAATGTTGATCTTATGCTGGTTTGCCTCTTCTATCACTTATCTGGTCTATTTTAATTTTATTTATTTATAGGCTTGCACTTTCTTGTTGACACTTCTTTTTTAAAAAATATTTATTTACTTATTTATTTTGGCTGCGCTGGGTCTTAGTTCCAGCATGTTTAGTTGCGGCATGCATGTGGGATCTAGTTCCCCGACCAGGGATTGAACCCGGGCCCCCTGCATTGGGAGGGCGGAGTCCTACCCACTGGACCACCAGAGAAGTCCCTTGTTGACACTTCTTTTAAAATGAAAATGTTCAAATTACAAATTGTATGACCTTTTTCCCAGTTCTTAGATTTATGAGGGTTTTATAAAAAGAATTTATTGTTAAAAAAATACTGGTTTGAAAAATTAGCAAAACAGTAATTACCTGTTGAAAAAAGTTGGAAAAAATACAAAGGTGGAAAAAAGGACACAGAGTGAAACTTTTTTTATATTCCCTTAATTCTGCTCCCCAGACGCAACCACTGTAAACAGTTTGGTATGTACACTTCCAGGTATTTTTCTATGTCTAAACAAATTTATCTCTATCTACCTATCATATATTTTTTAAAACAAATGGAACATACTATATGCAGTCAGTTCTCATTATCTGTGATAGTTACATTCTACAAAGTTGCTGTGAATACTGTATTAGTGAACCACTGCTCCTAGGGAAAATACAGGGTTAGGTGCCTGTGAGTCTCTGGTCACAACGTGTTTGTTAGCTGATCAATAAATACTCTTGTTTTATATGTATTTCTATTTAAAGATACCTTAGTCAATATATATTGTTAATTCACTAACCTTGAACTCATGGCCAACAGCACTGTGACTCATGCCTGAACGAAGCTCATCTAACATATGTATTTTCTTTGTAAAACACAGAATTCTTGTGCTTAAGAACACTAGGCATCACTTTTACACTATGTTAGGGGGCCATTTAAACAGCAAAATCAAATGCAAAAAACATGGCACTAAGTAGACCATGAGAAGGACACACGTTTATAGTATGAGAGCTGAAATACGAAGGCAGAGAGTCACCTTGTTCAGCTTCAGCTGGGAAGATGCACACTGGGTGACTCAAATATTTTTGCTGCTCTGTGCATACCAGTGAATGATTGTCAAAATGCGGCAAATGTTGATTATGGGGTTACAGATAAATTTTAATGAGTAGACAATTTGCAAATACAGAATCTGTGGATAATGAGGCTTGACTGAGTATCTTTCTGCAGTGTGTTTTTCGTTCCCTATAATAGTTGATGGACACCCTTCCATGTCATTGCACATGGTGTTTAGTTCATTCACCCCATGTTTGTTGAGCACCTCCCAGGTATTGTGCTTAGTGCTGGGATACTGTGCTGAACAAAACAGAACAGAATCTGTGTTCATAGAGCTTACATTCATTATGAATAGATAATATAATGCTAGGTAGTGCTCTGAAGAGAACTAGAACAATATTAAGGGTAGAGAATGACAAAGAGGGTGATTAGCTTGAGTGGTTAGAGAAGGCCTTTCTGATGAGGTGACATTTGAACAAGATTTGAATGAGTCAAGCAGATCAAGAAACTAATGATTATGTTTTAGGGCTCCTTACCCTGTAGCCCTGGAAAGGGTTCTAGTGGTGGCCTTACGTCTTTGTAAAATTGCAAAATAAGATATTTTAACTGCAGTCAGTTACGACCACTGCCTTTTTCCTCTCCTACTTCCCCTCTGGCATCTTTCTCCTTGTATTGCTGGCTGTGAGCATTTTGGGGACTAGGCTAAGGCAGTAGTGTGCTGGGAAATGTTTAACAACTGATGCTCAGGAAATAAAAGCCCTAGTTTGTAGCACTTGTCATTTTCTGTGGTGTAGATACTCCTATTATGGACAATTTCAAGCTATCAGCGTGAGGTCACAGAAAGCAGATTTGGCAAGAGATGTCCAGTAGTATGTCATTATGTAGTTTTATGTAGTATTTCCACCATACAGATACAATAGATGTAACTTCAGGAACATAAATTAACATGTTCCTTTGAACTTTGAGTTTTCTGTAAAGTGGCAGTTAGATCTAGAGACTAGAGACTTGATCAGATTAAGGTTTGATTTTTTTTTTTTTTTGGACCAGACTATGTCATTGGTAGTATCAGTCTATCACACATGTCTTTCGGTAGATCTATAGTATATAATAGTCTTGCCTTAAATATTTACCAGCCTTAAAGTCAAAGGGCAGTTATAAATGATTTATTGAACATTCTTCTGGAACAATGAGTCTATAAAAACAGATAAATCTAGTTTGCATTTGTAGGGATGTTATATTATGACCATAATCTTCTCAAGAAGTAGCATGACTGACCAAAGTGATCCTGATTCTGGAATCTTGGCAATACAGGTAGAGGAGATGATGTCATTTCTAGTCACTGGTGAACAAGTAGAACAGTCTAAAGTTTTTTGTGTTGCTCAGTGTTGAGGTTAAGGGATTGAAGCTGTTTCTTATAGATACCTTGATTTTTAAGGTAAAGGAAATAGTACCACATTTCCTTGTTGCTATACAGCAGGAAAAACTGATAAGGCTATGAGAAATGCTGTTTGAACAGTGTTTCCACCTTTTTGGGTGCCTATGGGATCTCCTCTATGGCCCGGCCTTGGTGTCTTCATGACTATAATTTTTGGCTCAGCCCTTTCTGTTCTGGGAGTCTCCGTCTCCCTTCCTGCCTTGCACTCCTGAGGTATTACTGCCCAGTCCATCTATGGCTGTGCTCTGGTTGGTAACAATTTGACTATCTTTTCTCCTTTGCCTTCCAGTATTGACACCACCACCCTTTCCCTATCCCTCAACGAATACACACAAACCAGCATATTCTCATTCTTCTGCTGTAATCATGGATTACCCCAACTTCTAATACAAAAGTTCCATGGGTCTGCAGTGAGGCACTGCTGATATAATAGAAGGCAATGAAGGTCAGGAACAGCATCCAGCTTCAAGGGATGGATATGGAAGGAATGAAGAAATCGGAGTGTCTGGGGAACAGGTTTGGGATCATTCGGCACCCATAACCGGGCCCCAGGTAGAGAGTAGACATCCAGGAGACACAGAAAGAAGAATGACTGAGTAAGCCAAGTGCCTTTTCCCTTACTGACTTTGAGGTCAAGTTTAGGCAAACTTTACGCCAATTTTATGAAAATGTTTAAGGTTCTGTAAACTTCCTGGCATTTTACCCATAGGACATGATGACACATCTCCCTTGCTGGTTGGGAATGTTGGACAGAGGCAGAGAGATGTGATGCAGAGTCTGCAGAGTCTGTCAACCCGGGCTCTCAGTGGCTCTGAGGCTAGCAGTGCACTCTGCACGACCACTACGGGCCACAGGCATAGGTGAGAGCTGATACCAGGCACCTTTTAGCCCAGTGTTGTCCATGTCTGAGTCAACTCTCAGAAGCCCTGTCTGCCAGTGGCTTAGCTCTACTACATTTTGAAGTTGAAAGTAATTTGCAAGGTGCACACTAATGATCTGTAGCATGCTCACAAGGGCTAGGCCCATGGACATCCTCCCAAATTATTCCTTACTGATAATTAAACCCAGAATCTGGAGTATAGGTGTGAAGTGGACATTACTGGTACTCTGCCCAGAGCTCTTCAGGACACTTTTAACCGTTTACCTGTTCTTCTCCTGAGTTCTGTGTTATTTTGCTTTAACAAGCCCACGCTTGAGACTGTCTTCAGAGGCCAGCTCTTGGGCCACCAGAGCCATTTTGGCCACAAGTACAAAAAGCTGCAAGTGTCTGGGAGCTTAGGTTCCTTGGGGGACGCCCGAAGCTAGGGAAGCTAGGGAGAGTCTGCTGTAGGAGCAGAAAAGCCCAGCTTTCTTGCCTCTAGTTGGGACAAACTCTGGGGCAAAATAGAGTCTCCAGGAGTTGTGTAGGATCCAGCTGAAGCTACCTTCTGGGACTTTGCCTGCAGTAGCACCCTTGTTTGGCTGCTACTACTTCTTTTTCTTCCCTGTTCCTGTTTCCTTCATTCTCTTCTTGGTTTGTCCTGGGAGAATTTTTTAATAAGTCACCCATACAGGAATTCTTGTGTCAGGGTGTGGTTCTGGGGAAATAGTGTAAGATAAAGGGCCATACTCAGCCCTCAAACAGCTGCTATGGTGCAGGACCCCCTATCTCCATCCTTTATGACTTAGGCCTCAGGACTGGGCTCTGACTTTAATAATGCCATGGTCTCCTTACTTCTCCTGGTTGGGGCCACAGACCCTTCAGGTCTAGGACCCTGCTCATATGACTGAAACCCAATATCCTTTCTTATTCTTGCCAGTTTCCCTTCCTAGGATTAGAATTTTTTCCCTCTATTCCTCAACTGCTTAGGAAAATTCTTCCATGGATGGACAGAGTTCAGGGAAACCCTTTTGCTCCCAGCTGGTTCCCACATACTTGACCATCACCCAGAGTCACCACAGCTGAGACCTGCTTCTTGATTTGGACCTTCTAACGCTGATGATTTCTAGAATCATGCTTGAGTTGGTGACATACTCCATGGTGGCCATTGCTGAGCTGGCCTCAGAGGACAGATCTATCTGCTTAGCCCCCATCCTGACCCACTTGGCATCTTCTGCCTCCCAGCCAGCTGTGTGGTAGACTTCTGTGCGTGGCCCCTGGTTAGTAAACTTGTGAGGACAGCAGCTGTATCTATTATCTATTTTAACCATTAAGTCCCTAGTATTTCTTGCAGATCCAAATTAGTAAATAAGTATTGCATGAATGAATAAATGAATGTTCACCTAAGTTACTGTATAAGATTCTATTAACTCCCACATTTCTTTCTTGGCATGTCTGAAACTCTGCTGCTGATACTTTAATATAATTTAGGATGTTCCCAACAGGGTGGACAACGTAGCTTTGGCAGAGATACTCAAAAATGATGCACATATTCATACGCAAGTGCCATCCTCAAGGCAGCATCGTGTGGGATGATGGGCTCTGGGTCAGCCAAACCTTAGACTCTATGGCAGTTCTATCTCTTTTTAATAATAAGCACTCATATTTACACTGTGTCACTATGTACCAGGGAGTGTCCTAAGCATTTTACTTAAAATAATTCATTGTTTAACCCTCACTACAACCCTATGAGGTAGATAATATTATTGTCATTCCCATTTTAGAGATAAGGAAATTAAGGCTAATTGGCTCAACAGGTGGTGGCAGAACGGAGATTTGAACCTGGGAGGTCTGACACCAGGGGATATGCGCTCAATCTCTGTAATACCCACTGCAAAATGATGTGACTTCTGAGGGCTGCCTGGGGTAATACAGGTAAAGGTTTTAGCAGAAAGTGGTTCATGGTAGGAATTCAATTAATGCTGGGGAGAAAGGCAGGGCATCTGCCTCCTTCTACTTTTTTTCTCCCAGCCTGTCTTTTTTAGACTTTTTCAATTAATCTTTTATTTTGGAAAAAGTCAAATATCTAATTGTTTTCAATAGTAAAGAGATTAGTATAATGTAGCTTCATATAACTTCAGTAAATATGAGTTCATAGACACTTGTTCCATCTATACCTCTTTTTACATTATTTTGGAGTAAATCCCCCTCATCATATTATTTCATCCATAAATATTTCAGTGTACATTTCTAAAAGATAAGAACTCTTTAAAAACACATAGTCAAAATACCATTATATCTAAAAACAATGAAAAATAATTCTTCAACATTATTGATCATCCCAGCCATGTTTACATTTCCTAGATGTTGCTCATACACTTCTTTTCCCCCACGAGTTTGTTTGTATGAAGTAGGATTACAAATAAGGTCCATAAATTGCAATAGGTTGCTAGGTCTTTTAAGTTTCTTTTAATTTATAGCTCTCCTCCACAATTTTCCCTCTAGTAATTTGATTGGGAAAGAACTGGATTGTTTGTCCTGTGAGTTTCCCAGGAAACTCTTCCCTTGTGTGGATGACTGCATCTTCACGATGATGTTTACCTTGTTCCTCTGTTTCCTGTTTTTCTTATACTTTGATAGATCTAGAAGCCTGGTCAGATTCAGGTTTTTGTTTGTTTGTTTTGGCAAGACTACTTCATAGATGGTGATGTCTGCTTCCTTCGGGAGGTACAAGCTTTCTGATGTTTCTTTTTTTAGCATGTTGGTGGTCATTGGTAATTACGCCTAGACCAATTCATTCATTAGGGGTTATAAATGGTGTGACTCCACTCCCTTTATGACACAAAAGACTTCTATGTAGGGAAACTTCCCCAGTTAACTCTTTGTTTACTATGATTTACGGTTCTTTTAGGGAAGACAGAATAAATGCTTGATTTCTCCCCTTTACTAGTTTTCAAATAATGTATTGTTTCTTGATTATGGATTCAAATAAGTCCATTTTCAACACTTTTAAAAAAAGGTAAAACACTTCAAATTTGTAGAAAAGTTGACGTAGTATGCCCCTTGTCTAGATGTACTAGTTGTTAAAATTTTGCCACATCTATTTCATCTATCCCTCTATATATGTAGAACCTCCTGAAAGTAGGTTGTAGACATCATGACAGCTCAGCCTTAAATACTTCAACATGTATTTCCTAGAAATAATAACACTTTTCTACATAACCACAATACTATTTTTATAAGAAAGAAATTTAACACAAATATACTATGTAACAATTAATCCATATCCTGTTGTCCCAATAATGTCCTTTAAAACTCTCTTTCAAAAAATCCAAGAACCAATGAAAGATCATGCATAATATTTCATGTCCCTTTAGTCTTTTTTATGCCCTTAGATATTTCCTCTAGGGGAGATAGTAACCAAAGTGGGCCTGACCCAGAGCCCGTAATCCTGCATTATGCTGCCTGGGGGTGTCGTGCATGTGTATTACATAGGTGATGCTGTATACTTCTCATTGCATCCTATCAGGAGTCCTATAACGTCAGTTTGTCCCAACCCTGGTGATGTAAAACTTGATTCTTTGGTTAAGTTGAAGTGTGCTTAATGGCATACTTCAAAGTGAAATTTGAATAGCCCAATAGGAAAAGACACTTCAAAGTGAATTTGAATAGCACAAGAGCAAAGGGAGTTTCTTCTTTGTAACTAATAAGTAATATATGGGATAGCATTTTTAGATTGTTTGGGCCTTCTGCATTGCCCAAAGGTGTTAGCATCCACTTCTGATCTTGTCTGAATCAGTTATTACATTGGTGGTTGCAAAATGGTGATTTTCTAACGTTGATATGTCTCCTGTAGCTGATCTTCTTCTGTGAAAAAGAGCTTTCTCTACTCCCCCATTTCTTGGAGCAACACTATTGGCTCACAGATTCTTTTTTGATTCAATGCATTGTAAACCATTAACACTGTTATTCTTTTTCATGTTTAAATTGTTCCAAACTGGGCCTACGTGAGCTCCTTCAAGATGGCTCCTGTGTTCTTTGAAATATATCCCCATTGGTCTTCGAGCCCTTCCTTGCTTCCTGGCACAGCTAGATATTCTGGCTCACCTTGTCCCCCAGCGCTTGAGTCCGCAGCTTCTCCAAGGAGCCCAAGTTCTCTCCTGTGAATAGTGGTCTTTAGAAACTCTGATCTGGGTGCCAAGCCTGCGTATTGCTATTGAAGTGTTGTTACTTCAGGCCCTTTCAGTAGGAAAAGCTGGGAGATACCTTTTTTCCCTTTTTGTTAAACCAGGAGATCATACTAAGCAATTCCAGGGTCCCTTACCTTCCCCTGCTCCACATTTGTATCTTCCTTCTACCACAGTGAGAACCTCGGTTCTACACGCTATGAATAAATTTGTTCATTCTCTCTATCCCATAATACTTACAAATGTTTTTAAAGAATTATTGTATCAATACCTCTCCCAACAACAGATCTACAGTAAAGCTCAAAATTTCTTCATAATTTTTTGGTTTTTGGTCCTCAGACTGTCTCCCACTAAAATAGGATTTCTCAACCTGAACACCCTCTGTGTTTAGGGCTGGATAGTCCTTTGTTGTAGGGATGTTTAGCGCCATCCCTGGGCTCCCTAGATGTTGGATACCAATACTCCCTCCCCAACTCCCAGTGGTGGCCATCAAAGATGAATGTAAACATCATCAAATGTCCCTGGCGGCCGGGTAGTGGCAAAATCACCCTCAGCTGAGGACCACTTCACAAAGAGGGTACATGCAGCCTGAGTTCTGTTTTCAAAAGCTATTTAAATTAAGTTCATTATGCTGTTGTATTATCAATTTGATATATGGTTATATGATCAATTTGATACTGATTGATTTCTGTTTGTGTTCAACCTTAGCATTTTGCTTTTCTTTTATCATTTTAAAATTAAATTTAATCTTGTGAATAAATAAAACATCTACATGATTCAAAAGTAAAGACAACATAAAAAAAGATAAATGCAGTAAAGTCTCATTCCCATCCTTATCCCTGCGACTCTGTTCCTGCTCACCATGTACAGGTTAATTTCTGGTTTATCTTTCTTACACAAACTATAGCATATTACATATTCTCGTTGCAACTTGATTTCACCATTACAAAATATATCCTGGATATCACTTCAGAGCAATTCGTAAAGATCTTCTTCACTTTTTATAGCTGCTTACTACTCTGTTGGTGCCTGTTCCACAGTTTGTTCCCCTGTCTCTTAGGGATGAGCATTTAGGTTGTTTCCAGTATTTTGATAATACAAATAATTTCATAGTTAATAAGCTTGTGCACATGTTGTTTTGGATTTCTGAAGATGTGTCTCTGAGATAAATTCCTAGAAATGGAATTGTTGGATCAAAGGGTAGATGCATATGTAGTTTTGTTAAGGATTGCTAAATTCTCCTTCATGGGGTTTATCCTATTTTCCATTCCCACCAGCACGATGTGAGAGAATGTGTTGTCAGCCTTTGAATTTGTGCCAATCTGATAGGTGAGAGAGAACATCAGTACAGAATTACTGTAGTGTTGACTCGTATTTTTTTATTTTGAGGAAAGTTGAACATCTTTGCATATGTTTATCTGTGACCCTTTCTACTTTGTGTGTGTGAACTATTTATCTTTTGCTCATTTCACCTTAAGTTTTTGTTTATTTCTTTACTGGCATTTTCATTTTTACAGATATTCATATATTAGGTAGATTAGGTCTTTTTTTGTGATATAGCCTTCAAATATTTTCTCCTTATTTGTCATTAGTCTTTTAATTTCACTTATAAATTTTTTTGGCCAAGTTATTTTTTGAAAAATTTATTTAGATAAGCTTATCAATGCATTTTTTCATGTCTGGATTTGAATCATAATTAGAAGGTTTTCCCCACACCAGATTATAAAGATAGTCACCCATGTTTTCTTCTACTACTTGAATTATTTCATGTTTTACATTTAAATCTTTAATATATTTGAAATGTATTCTGGTGTATGGATCTAGCTTTATCTTTTTCTAAATAGGGTCACATTTTCTTCAGCACCGTTTAATAGGAAGTCTTTATTTTTCCCCACTGATCTGTGACATCACGTTTATCATATATTTCATGGTTCTATTTCATGGTCTGTCTCTATTCACTCTATTCATATTAGAGTATAACACTTTCTTAATTATAGAGGCCTTATAGTATGCGTTAAATCTGCTGTGGCTAGTCCTCTGTCTCTACACTGCTCTTTTTTTCCGGGGTTTTCTTAGCTATTCTTGAAAGTTGATGGTCTTTTTTTTTTTTTTTTTTAATATAAATTTTAGAACCAACTTGACTAACTCCAGCAAAAGTTTATTGGTATTTTTACTGAGATTGCATTACATTTATATATATTAAGTTAAGGAGAACTGATCGATATCTTTGTAATATTGAGCCATCCTATCCAAGAGAAAGGGAAATCTTTCCATTTTTTGAAGTCTATTTTCATGTCTTTCAGGAGTAATTTAAAGCTATAAAATTTTTCTCATGTAAGATTCACATAGTACTTGTTAAATTTATTCCTAATTACTTTACCTTTTTTTTGTGACTCTTGCAAAACATTATATTTTCTAATTGGTTATAGTTTGTATATTTGAAGGCCACTGAGTTTTATATGTTAATTTTGTATCCTGATATCTTACTGAATTATTTTATTGTTTCATCTTATCACTGAATAGCTAAGGTTTTCCAGGGATTCCATCATATCACCTACAAATAGAGATAATTTAATTTTTATTTAAAATTTTTTATGTCATGTCTATCTGGATTCTTCTGTCCTTTTGTACTCTTTAGTGCTGTCTGTGCTGTTGATGTGAACTCAAGTTATCTTTGTCTTTTCTTTTTCAGTAAGGTACCTGAATGGACACAAGTATGATGTACTGCAGGCTCTACAGCCCCCCTGGGCATGATCTTAGAGACGGCATTCCAGAAAACAAGGAATGTGCCAGTATGTCCCCAGTTGAAGCTGTCACCTTCTCCTCCAAATCAGGCCTTCCACTACATTTCTAGGTTATTCCTGGGTGTTCCTAAGCCTTGGCTTTAGCTCTGACTTTTCTTTCTCCTTCCACCTTCACATCAGATCATCTGCCAATTCATGCAGATTTCACTTCAGCAAACTTTCTTCTTTTTTCCTTACATCCAATGGCTGGTCCACTTAATGCATACAAGGGCCCCAACCCATTGCTTCAATAGGAGACCTTTAAAGGGCCATCCCAGCTTCAGAACCTCATCTGGGATTGGCTCAAGTCCTCTAGTGTGACTACATTTCAGTTTAACTTTTCTATTTGTCCAATCCTAACTTCCTCACCTCCTAAAAAGTGTTTCTGAGTGTGCTCCCCAATAAACTTCCTGCATAAACATCTCAAGAGTCTCAGCATAATTCATGGGGAATTCCATCTGTGACATCTCCTTTTCATGCCTGCTGCTAGACCCAGGTGTAGACCCCTACTACTATTTCTTAGAATATTGTAAACGCTTTATAACTGGCTCATCTTCTCACTGGCACCCCTTCTATAATCAATCGACACAACTTTAGACAAATTATTTATCCTAAAGCATAGGTCACATCTTGCTGTTTTCTTGATCAAAAACCTTAGAGGCTCCTTTTAATTTAATTTGAAAGGACCTCCTCCCTTGGTGGTCCCTTTAATTCGGTTCTTACTCCTTATTGTGACCTTCAAGGCCCTTCCCAATCTAGCCTCCACTATTTTTATCCATCATCCTCTACGCCAGTATAAGGATTCCATGCTCCATTTAAATGTGGCTGCTTGCAATTCTCTGAACCTACCATAAAAATTTCTCCTTCCTACATTTGTGTCAATTTTTCTCTCTTCTGTTATCTTTTCTTTATCAAATTCCAACCATATTTCAAAGTCTATTTCAAGCATCACATTCTCCATGAAGATTTTCTTTATACATCAATCAAATGTCATCTCTTCCTCATTAGTTATCCCATTGCAGTTTGTACTTCTCTTTGATACTGACCTGATTATATTGACCTGTGTGCTTATTTCAGCTTTTTATCTCTCTTCTCCATTGCCACCTGCACTGATGGAATATAATCTTTAGAGCAAGGTTTTAGCTAAATCATCTTTGTATTGCTTGAAGCAACAAGCACAGTCCTTACTACAGGAGTTCAATAAGTTATTAATAAATTCAATGAGTGTAAGCTTCCAATTTGTTTGGCATTTGCACAAATGCTTTTTATCTTTCCAGCTTAAAGTTTGGGGGAGTAGGGCTTCCTACTAGGGCAATATTTAACAGAGATTTTTTAAAAATGAAATCATATTTACACTATCTTTTCCAATGCAATTTTCATTATAAGAAGATCCCTGAATTTTCCTTTTAAAAAGTTTCTAAAACTCAGGATGGAATGGTGGCCCCATAGAGTAATGGCCATGTCCTGTTAGATGTAGGCAAACACTATGACTAGGAATTCCCGAGGGTGGAGAGGAGAACCATGAGACCATGTAATCAGATGATGTGACCTCAAATCCATGGTGCAATTCAAAACACAGGAATGGGGCAGCTGTGGGGCAGGAATCTGGAACTAACCATAAGTCTCTTTCTCTCCTGTTTCTATTCCCCAGTTGAGGTGGTGTTCATTTTAGTTTTCTTATTCTGCATGGGCAGTTTCACCCTTATCAAGATAGAGCTTTTCTTTTTCCATGCACCTTAGCCTCATTTTATTCACTAACATCTCTTTCTCAGCCAAATGAGAACAGTGATGTTTTCTAAAGCATTCTTGACTGATATTTGATATCACCATAACACTGCAGTTAGAGACAGTGAAAGTAGGGCGCTAATTAAAAATAAGTTTTTGGTGTTAAAAATAATATTTATGCAGGCAAAGTGTAGAAAGAAAGAAGTAAAATTGGAGGAGATATCATACACCTCAAGATACACTTGAAATTTTGTCCATCTGTTTATGTCATCCTATTTCTCAGAGTAAGCTAACTACAAATAGTAGAGTACTAGATTGTTAACTTCTCCTTTTGGGGGTATAGAGGTTGAGTTTTCAACAAGCAGAGTGTGGTTATGGTTGGCTAGAACAGTACAATGTTTTGTTTACATAGAATCTTTCCTTGAAAGAACTTTGAGTGCTTCACAAGCATTGCCTCATGAATCCTTCCAACATCCTTAGGAGGTGAATGGAGTTATTGTTCCCATTTAATTAATGGAAAAATTAGAAAAGAGAGAGTTTGAGTTTCATATTTGCCACTGACCATACAAATATGACCTATATAGCCTTTCAGTTCTTGATGCTGCATTTATACCTGTATAAACGATATCTCCCTGTTCTGATTTTATGCTACTGTCATTTTTCTTTGCTTTTGTATTAGGCTATTTAAAAATTATCACATAGAAACTTTCCATAAATATTCTGTATTATGAAGTATCATCTTTAAACTTTTGCTATTGTAGTAGTCCTACTGGAACAGGGCTTTGTTGTCAACCCCATTTATTTAGAGGTTGCATCTTTGTTGCTTTAACCACCAGGAATATAGCCACAATCTCAAATTTGACCTAAGACTGGTCCTAGGTGGGGAATTGCTGTCACAAAGCCCATGAACCTTGCTTTGTAGAAGATAGCACTAGTTCAGTCACTCAAGCAATATGTGTAGAGTAAAGCAAACAATAACAGGACACCAACCTACTGACATCAGTAAGGAAATGACACCTGAAAAAGGAGGGTGAGGTCTAAAAAGCAATCTGCTATGGATGGTGAGAGTATATGAGGGATTGTGAACATTCTCAGAAGAAAAAAAGGCTGTTTAAACAACAGCCTGGTAATTGAATCTTGTTTCTAGTCCTTTTTGCACAGTAGTTTGGGAGTGTTCCCTTACATAGCTCTGAGACAAGGAACAAAATGGAGCGGTAAATATACAAAGTTAATTTGGTGTGCTGATAGTTCTTAGTGAATTTCAATTAGCATTAAGTTATGTTTTGTATCTTTATGAGATAAGACATTTATAAGTCTCTTTTAAAGACTAATATCAGAAATGGTTAAAAAAAAAAAGCCCCTAAAGTAATACATATCAGAAAACAAAGAGCTCCTCCTTCCCTCCAAAAAACAATGAGTTGTCTTTTATCCAATATAAGTCTGGAGTCTGAACCAATCAGTGAGTGAGATATATACTGGCCCTCAGACAATTGTCAGAGGGTCTTGACCTTGCTGCTAATGATCTGTTGACAGGAACACCTGGTGATGGTAACAGAGGTGAGTATTACCAGAGAAGAAGGCATGGGGGCCTCACTGAGCTACTTCAGGACAGAGAACAGTCGATGGGTGCCAGTCAGACCCCATTAATTGACCTTTGTTAAATTCCAGGCTCTAGATTTTATAGACTCTACTTGGTGTGGAATAAAGTTTATCTACACATTAACTTATTCCAAGGAGAAAATCTGATTGTACCCTTTCTGTAATCCTGCACCTGAGTCTTTAAAATCACAGAATATTTTGGATTCAGTGTTCATTGGATCATTTGTCATTATGGCAGATAATTTGGGGGTCTCATAGCACTTGAAAAACATGTTTTGGAGATTCTGTTTAACATTCTAGGTGGGGTGGTTTTTCAAAGGCTCAATCTTGAGCACAAAGCAGAGCTATAAAACCAGTGATTAGCAACGATGCAACAACTTCCCAGTTATGCTGAATATGCAGTGTTCCGAATGCTTGAAGCTCATGCTGGCCTGACACGTCCGTCTCTCACTATATGTTGACAAGAAGAGGGCTAAGTCGTGTATGCTACACATTTATAGTCTTCATCCGAACAAAGTCAGTTTCTGCAAAATTTATTTGATAACGAGAATTTATATGTGTTTATCTTTTGGAAAATTATGAAATATTGCATAGATATAAAATAAGAAATATAAAATATAAATTATAACAATAACATTATACCCTTGTGTTTACCACCTGGTTAAGAAAGAAAGTATTTCTAATTATTTGAAGCTCCCTATAGTTATTTCCTACTCCAGAGGTTAGCCACTATCTTGACTATTGCATTTATCATTTTCACCCTTTTCCTTACAATTTATATATATAAAACTGTAATATTATGTACATGGTAAAACTAATATTATGTATATGGTAAAACTATATATGCATATAGTAATATACATGTGGGAAAACATATATAAGTGGCAAAACTGTAATGAAAAGGATATATATATATATATACATATATAGTATTAGTTATAACAAAATAGTTATAGTTTCACAAGTTTTCTAACTTCATGTGGAAGGTATAATGTTTTATGCCTTCCATGGTTTGCTCATTTGTTTAGAATTTTGTTTGTGAGATTCATTCATATGCATGTAGCTCATTAATTTTCTCTGCTGTAGAGTATTCAGTTGCATAAATATACCACATGTTATCTGTTTACTTCCCTTTTGACTTACATCCAGGTTGTTTGCAGCCTATCAGGAACATTCTTATATATATATGTCTCCTGGTGTTCACAAGGAAGATTTTCTCTAGAGTACAAAAAGTGGGCTATGCACACCTGCAACTTTCCTAGATAATGCCAGACTGTTTTTCAAAATCAGGGAGTCAATCCACATGCCCACCAACAGTGGCTTGTAGTTCTCATTGCTCCACATTCTCTCCAACGTTTGAAGAGACCTTCAAGTTCTTGCCAAAATAGTGGGTGTGAACTGGTATCTTGTAGTGGATTTCCTTTGTTTCTAAAAAGGTTGAGCTTCTGAGTATATGTTTCTGCTTTGGTTAAATGTCTGCTCATTTTGTATGCCCTTTTTGTTATTGGGTTGTTAACTTAGTCTTGTCTGTCTTTAGTCATTCTATATATATATTCTGGACACAAATTTGTTTTTCATTATGTGTGTATGTTGCAAACATTTTCTCCCAGGTTGTTACCTTTTCAGTTTCTTTTGACACAGTCAGTTATTTCTTTAAAATTTTTACTAAGGTAAACATATTTTCTACTCAGTATTTGAAGAGGTAAAATTGGATTAATTATAATTATATTAACTCTACAGAATTTTTATTTGGACATAAGAATCAGAAATGGTACATTTGTGCTAATTATTTTAAAAGACAAAATGGCAGATTTATGCTTCCTGACAGACTCTCCAGCACAACCTATTGAGATGATATCTAGTCTTAACCAAATGGGTTCCTTGATTTAACTGAATCATGTCATCATTTTGGGCATATCCGAAAGGCCTGTACATAAACCAAATAGCAACACATCTCTTTCCTTTCAGCATCCAACTTCTGAGAAAAGTAGGCTATTCTTGTCTCCCCTTCCTGATAACCACTCACTCCTAATCCTCTGGTGATCTGGCTTCCCTGTGGCTTGTTTGGAAACTGATCTTTCAAAGATTGCAGTGACCTTGCAGTTTCCAAATTCCATTTAGATTTGCCAGATTTAACAAATAAAAATACAGAATTTGCAGTTAAATGTGAGTTTCAGATAAACAAAGAATAAATTCGTAGTATAAGTAAGTCCCAAATGTCCCAATATACGTCCCCGATATTTGCCCCTTAGCCCTCTCCCCCAAACACATTCAACAGAGCACAGAGTACTATCAGTGCCTCAAATATTTATATTAATAATTCCCTCATAGTGATTGTAATTCTGGAGTGAAACAAAGATATGGAAATTTTGGTATTTAGTTCATGTGATACATTTATAGAACAGTGAGCTCTGATTACGTTTCTTTCTAATCAAATGCTATTCCGCCAGTCTCCAGGCCTGAGATTTCCCCTCCCTTCAGCTGGATTCTCCCTAGAAGTATGATTGGGGAAGAAGATGAAGACTAACATAAATTATCCTGGTGGGAAGAGTTAGAGCCTCACAGAGTGGCTCTAACCAAGAGAATTCAATTCTGAAGATAAAAGAGAAGGTTAGGCTGGGGAGGTGAGGATGGGGAGGGTGGGAAAGGCTTGGAACTGTGCCTGGGGCATGCCTTTCCCTCCTCCTCTAATCCTCCACCAAGCACTATTACTTTTTCCCTAGCTGCTCCTATCCTCTGGAAGGAAATGCAAGAGACTAATAAACATAAACCCTGGAAATGGAAATTAAGGCAACAATAAAATATCTTGGAAGGGTTTCAAACAGGTGAGGGAATGTGGTCAAGAGCCTTTCTAAATAAATGTACTTTTGTTTGATTTGAACTTTTAACTGCAGTAATAATTTCAAGATGTAAATGATTTGAATTACAGATTTTCAATAACTTGGACATAAGAGTAGTATACGATAAACAATGGCAACATTTAGCACTTAAAAATACCCCAGCATGTCCCAAAAAAAAGAATTTCTAAAACCAAGAATCACTACTTCCTTCAGCGTTCTAAGTCTTTAGTCATTGCTTTAGGTATTGAAATTCAAGTGTTCCTTTAAGATCCACCTTAAAAGTCATTGTATTCTTGAAGTTTTCACCTGTCTCAGCGGTCTCCATCACTGGCTCAGAGCAAGTCTGCATTTTAATTTAGTCCTTACTTACTGTGACTGTGTTCTGTAGTTTCTTACAAGTCCTTCTCCGCTCCTAGATCATCATTTCCTTAAGGGAAGAGTTCATGCCTCATTTGTCATTATTTCTCCACTCTTCTTGGCCCTGGATTGTGCTTAAAGACTGTTGACTTGAACTTCAGTTGTTAGCCTTAAAGCAAAGAAGAAACAATTCATTTTGCTCAGATGGACAAGCAAGGTTCCTGTAGAACAATGTTATATATGTATTAGTAAAATAAGTTGGCAATATATTCTGTCTCCAAAATGATAACTTGATAATCTGTCTTTGAGTTCACACACATTCAAGGTTTGGAAAATACTTAAAAGTTTCAAAAGAGACAGTTGTATATTTGAGATACGAAGATGTATTTAAAAAGCAAGAGTCTAAAAACAATGCTTGACCTGCTAAGCAAGGAAAGGTCATTTTTAAATGACGGGTCTTTCTCTTGTCTGAAAAGTCAGAAGACTTTTAATATGTCTGCAAGGAGAAATTTTGAGAAACAAGAAATGTGGCCTTTCCTCCAAAGGCTTCAGCTATATATTATCATGGAGCCCCATGTCTACATGTGGAAACTGATGAAGTTAGGCAAGTTGCCTAAAGGGAGTCATTGACTAGAGCTGGAAAAAATCTCCCAGCTTGTGCTGTAACCCGTAGACTGTGTTGACAGAAGTCAGGCTCCACAGACTGTTTTGTAAGTGTAATGTTAGCATAATGTTAGCAAGCAATAAAGCAACATCTGCTACAGACACGGACAGAGAAATCAGTTTTTTAAAAGCACAAAACAACCTGGGAGAGAGGAGGTAAATCTGAGAAAGATGAGCCCTCTGGTTGCTAACATCTTTATTGGAGACACAGAGAAATGAACAACTCAACCCCCCCAAGAGTAACTCAGGGAACTGCCGAGCCACCACAATTATCCGGCAGAAAACCTCTCTATTCCTTGCTTCTAAACAGCCCAGTTTTCTTGTTATCTGACATGGACACAGCTTTATTGACATGATGGGAGGAAAGGGAAGGAGCCATGTTTCACATGGGGGGAAGGTATATTGAAGTAAACGTTGAAATAAAAAATAAGCCTGGCATTAAGAGAGTGGCTTAAAGAGTGTTCCTCCACAATGAATGTTTCTATGAAAAAAAGTAAGCATGTCACTTAGATCATTGATAGAATATTGAATTGCTACCATTGGCTTTTCACAGTTTGGATAAAATATATGCCCAAATCCTAACACTCATTATGAAAACACATTTGGAAAATCCTTTTCATTCAGAGCAGACAACCTAGAAGCACTGTTTTAGCCGCAAGAATGTGTCCCTATGAATAGGACACCAGAACCCCAGACTTCAGTGCTGCTATAATTTGCCACACAAGAGCTAGGATTTTTATTTTGCTTCACATTTCTCGCAAGGCTCTATTTTGAAACTCTAAGGTAAGAGGTGATGTGGGGACAGCATTGTATTCATAAAGATTTCAAAGACGTGGAGGTTCCCACTCTTTGACCTATTTTGCCACTCATGCATTATATACTGAGAAAGTTTCACGCATACAGCAAACTCATTAATGTAATATATTCTTATTTCTGTGCAGTGATATGTGTGAGTATATATGCATACATATATTTTGGGGGTCCAAATGCATACTTTTTACTAGATGACAAGATGAATAATCTAAATATCATCAATTATTTCAGCATTTTGAATAAGATTACAATCAGATATCTTAAAGAATTTACTTTTCAAATCCAGAATTCTTTAGGCAAAGACAATTAGGTTTAAAATTTAAAAAACAAAGAACAAAACAAAAAAACCTCTCCACCCAACAGGAGTTAATGTATAAAATACAACATGCCAGATTCTCTCTATCACCACCCTCTAGCTAGTCATGAGAAATGGACTTCGGAAGCTTTGTCAATTCTTTCAGGCCACTAATACATTAGTGTACAAATAGCCTAAGAATTGATGTGACTATTAAAAGTGCCTAATTTACAACTTGGAGTAAGTTATCTAGTGGCTGAATCTCTCTCAACATAATGTTATTGCCTGAACCTCAAAAAAATCAGAAAATTGTTTTCTTGATGAATTTAAGACAATAATAGGGGGAACGGGTTCCACCCATCCACCCATTCTCCTTCATTTACTGATTTTTTAATTTGAGACAGCTTTTGAGTGACTACTCTGAGCTTGGCTCTGTTTTATGTTCTAGTGTAGAATGATGTGTTAGTTAGACTAGTCTGTCTTTTAGGAGCCTCTATTTTAGTGCAGGAGAGAGAACAATAAACAATTATATAGACAAATAGGACATGATTTCCACTAGTGCTGAGTGCTGTGAAGTGGGGCAACTTTTTGTTGGGGGGAGTTAGGGAAGCCTCCTGAGGAAATAATTTTTGAGCAGAACTCTGAATGGTAGAAATAAACCAGCTTCATGAAGGTCTGAGAGGGTGAGTGGTTCCAGGCAGTGGGAACAGTAAGTTTCAGGCCTGAGGCAAGGCTACACCTGGGGGGACAGCCAGGCCTGAGTGGTGAGTGGGAGGGGTGTGGGCTGGAGGATGAGGGCAGAGAGGTAGGCAGGGACGTGGCTCTCTGGACCACGGTGAAGAGTCTGCCCTTCTGTGACAAAAAGCCATTGTAATGTTTTAAATAGGCCACTGGCTTCATTTATGTTCTGAAAGATTACTCAGACTATTGTGTGGAGAAAGCATTGTTTTTTGGTTTTTTTCTTTTCCATTATGGTTTATTATAGCATATTGACTATAGTTCCCTGTGCTGTATAGTAGGACCTTGTTGTTTATCCATCCTACATATAATAGTTTGCATCTGCTAATCCCAAACTCCCACTCCATCCCTCCCCCTCCCCCCTCCCCCTTGGCAACCACAAGTCTGTTCTCTGTGCCTGTGAATCTGTTTCTGTTTTGTGGATGTGCGTTTATGTCATATTTTAGGTTCCACATATAAGACATATCGTATGATATTTGTCTTTTTCTGACTTGCGTCACTTGGTATGATAATCTCTAGGTCCATCCATGTTGCTGCATGTGGCATTATTTCGTTCCTTTTTATGGTTGAGTAGTATTCCATTGTGTATATATATGTATATATCACATCTTCTTTATCCATTCATCTGTGGATGGACATTTAGGTTGTTTCCATGTCTTGGCTATTGTAAATAGTGCTGCTATGAACATAAGGGTGCTTGTATCTTTTTGAATTATAGTTTTGTCCGGATATATGCCCAAGAGTGGGATTACTGGATCATATGGCAACTCTATTTTTAATTTTTTGAGGTATCTCCATACTGTTTTCCATAGGGGCTGCATCAATTTACATTCCCACCAACAGTATAGGAGGGTTCCCTGAGAAAGCATTGTTAAGGGACAGAAGTAGAGACAAGAATTTTAGATGAGGGCTTCCCTGGTGGCGCAGTGGTTGAGAGTCCGCCTGCTGATGCAGGGGACGCGGGTTCATGCCCCGGTCTGGGAAGATCCCACATGCCGCAGAGCGGCTAGGCCTGTGAGCTATGGCCTCTGGGCCTGCGTCCAGAGCCTGTGCTCCGCAATGGGAGAGGCCACAACAGTGAGAGGCCCACATACTGCAAAAAAAAAAAAAAAGAATTTTAGATGAGAGCCTATGGAGGTCTGTACTAGGGGAATAGCAGTGGGAATGGTGAGAAGGATCAGTGGGTGGAATGGGGATGTTTTGGAGGTAAGCCTACGGGATATTTGGTTATGGGAAAAAGCAGAATCTCAGATGGCTTGAACAGCTCTGTGCATGGTGATGCCATTTACTGACAGGGTAAGTTGGAGAAGGAGTAGTTGGGGTTGGGGAAGGTGGGGTCGATGGGGGCTTCCCTGGTGGCACAGTGGTTAAGAATCCACCTGCCAGTGCAGGGGGCAAGGGTTCAATCCCTGGTCAGGGAAGATCCCACATGCCACGGAGCAACTAAGCCCATGAACCACAACTACTGAGCCCGAGCGCCTAGAGCCCATGCTTCCCAACAAGAGAAGCCACTGCAATGAGAAGCCCACGCACTGCAACAAGGAGTAGCTCCCGCTCGGCGCAACTAGAGAAAGCCCACGCGCAGCAACAAAGACCCAACGCAGCCAAAAATAAATTAAAAAAAAAAAAAAAAGATGGGGTCGATGATGAGTTGGGTGAGAATGCAGAGTTCTGTTGGTTAAGTTAATTTGAGATGCTGGTGAAACACTGCAGTTGAGGTTGGTGATCAAGGGAGAAAGCAGGGCTGTTGATCATCAGATCAGAGCACTGGGGAAAACCAGTGGTGCTCCCAGAGAGGTCGAAAGCATCCTTACAAAGCTTTGAAAGCCTGGAGTAGGATTCCTAAATCAACTTCCTCCTCTGCCTTTTCTTTAAAATTTTCTCTTTATCTTTAAAATCCTCTCCTTTGATTCACCTTTAAAATCCTCTTGGTTCCCAAAGTGGGATGAGTGCCTGGAGCCAATTAATTAAGGACTTGTTGGAAAGGTTGTAGAGTCAACTATAAAAACACAGGTTCAGCACAGTATCCCCACCCATCCCTTCCAGAGCACCTCCCCCACCAGGCGGGTTTTCTCTGATCCATTTCGAACCCCATGCCAATGACAAATGTTCAAGGAAGAGAGCTGGTTGTACTTGTATTGCTCATCCCACTTATCCTTCCAGGAGAACGGGCTATATGTTTATAACAAACCAGTAGAACTTTGGGTTGGAAATGTTTTTTTCCTCTGTTATCAGAATGTAGCCAGACTTAAAGAAGACTGGTTATCTATTAGTCATTTGGTATTCTAAACATGCGGGTGTGGGCTCCCCACCTGGCTGTGGCTTGCTTGAATTGTAACCAAGTTTATCCCAATTAAGTTGTCTAAAAGCTGGAGAGAATAAGCTTTTTGGCAGTTCAACCAGAAGCCCAATGCTTAGGCCAGAATCTTGAGAGTATTGTAAATTCATAAACGACAGAACTGACATCTTCTAAGAATGTAACAATGAAGTAAAGTGAGTGCTTTAAAATTGAACATAACAAAAACATAAACTCAGAAATGAGCTTGGTTCTTGAAAGGATCATTAGGGAAACAAATGCAAATCCAAAGCATGCTTTTAATTCCTTAAAAAAAAAGTCTTTTAGGAATGGTTTGGATTGCATGCGTGAAAACTTTTGTTTTTAATTGACATGTCTTATTTTTGATTGAATTTTATTTATTGTGGAAAAAAAATCAGTCTTTAGAGAGTCACAGACCTGGGTCAAATCCAATCTATGCTACATTCTGGGTTTATGACTTCTTTGTTCAAAGTACTTCTTTGAATTTTCATTTACTCATCCAAAAGTTGGGGAAATTATGACAGCCACTAAATATATGTATGCATGCCTTGAATCTGGCAATTCTACTTGGAGGAAATTATCTGAAGGAAGTGATCACAGGACTCCACCAAAAGATCTACGTGAAGAATGTTCTTTTGAAACACTGAAATACTGGAATTCTTTGAGCAGATGATGACATATCCACATACAGGAATACCAAACAGTGAGTAAAGATGATTTTGTAGAAGAAATTCAGTGACTTGAAAAACTGTTGAGAATATAACATTAAGTGAATAGTTATAAAGTTATGTACCGCGTGATTAATTTTTTGGGGAAAGAGCATATTTATATACTCACAGAAAAAGCCTAGACCAATAAGCACAGTAATGTCAATAGTGGTTAGATCTGAGTGGTGAGAACTTGAAGGAGGTTTGGTTTCTTCTTTCTACTTTTCTAGATGTTCCAAACTTCCTTCAGTGAACATATACTAATTTTATAATTATTAAAGAAGTATTAAAGAGGGACACTAATATCCACCTTACAGATTTGTGGTGAGAATTAAATTAGGTGAGATGACTTATAAAATACACTTAGCTTAATGACTGACATTTAGTTGGCATTTTCCATTCTTTTTACCCAATTTAGTCACTCGTCATGGATTTAGCTCAAAGTCATTGTTGACCTAAAACAAACCCCAAAATATTACATTTCCACTGGTAAAGATTTTTCAGCATTAAGGATATTCAAAAGAATGTATTGCAAGCTATGAAGGCAATTTCAGAAGAGTTGTACCAGAAATGCTTTGAACTGAAATCAGCGTTTAAACTTAAGGTGACTACTTTGGGCGCGTTTATTTGGACATAGAAGCTTTGTATTGTTTGTTTAAAAACCTGTCATTACTATATAGCCACATAGGGTACCTAGATAGATAGAACAATATCACTCAAAGTGAGCAATTAGTCTGTCATGATAAATGCCCCCTCTTCTTCAGGCTGATAAAAAAGTGTCCTGTCAGAGCCTCTATGGCATCCCAGAAACACCGTGCATGAGCCCGGCTGCTTTCTCTTAGCAACATTCTTCATCCTGCAGAAATGTAGAGGGAATCTTTCGTGGGTATGTTTGAAAGACAGCTCATATTATCCCTATCTCTCTTCCGGGACTATGGGACTATTTATCTTCCGCGTGTGTTAGGCTCCTCTCCCATCACCCATGCACCTACCTCCCCACACTCCTTAACATCCCCAATCCCCTCCTATCTCCCTTCCCTTATGCTGAGCTCCTCCCTTTTAAAAAAAAATCTCTCTTTTAGTATTTACCATAGAGTATTGTAAACATTAGTTTTCTTATCTTGCTCCTGCACTGGAGTTCCCTGAGAGATCTGCCACTTTCATGTAATCTCTCAGAGCCGTCCTTTCTTCCTCTTAGTTTTTCATTGGCAAAGTGGGAACTTAATGCCTCATTTAAGGGTATGTTGTGGGCATTCCATTGCATAATGGCAGTAGAGTTCCTGGCACATGTTAGGCACCCAATAATGAAAGCTATTATAATGATCAGTTTTATTATTTATTTACTTTTGTACCCTTAGGGCCTGGCATAGTGCCTGATGTATGATGGGTATAAAATAAATTACTGGTGAATTAATTTATAAGCTTACAAATGTGGCTTTAAAATACAAAAAGAATGTATCTTTGTGGTGTTTATAGACTTGGGCAACAATTCCATGCACTGTCCCTTCTCATTTCTTTCCCCACACATCCTGTCTGGTGCCTATCCCTGGGCACTATCTTTCCTTGAGAAAACCAATGGCTACCATATAGGTACAGAAAGTCTACTGACATGTAGATGTAGCTTAATCGAGATAAGAAGAATTCTCTGCCTTGATCATCACCTCCTTAATCTATATACTTTATTGTTTAGGGACCAGTCTTTTTAGTTTCGTTAACCTCTCTGCATTCTCTCTAAATCCAACAACTAACTCCTGGCTGCAATAATCTGATTGAGAGGAAATCCATTCTACTGCTAACTCCAGACTCCATCTGATCTGTTAGCTCCAAACTAGTCACCTCTCTCAGTGTTGACAAAACCTGTCAGCTCATTTGTATTCCACCGCCTGTCTTTCCCCTGCTTCCTTTGAGGAAGACGTTTGTGAATTATTTTAAGCCAGTTGAATCACTCTGAGATGTGCTATTTTTAAGCCTTTGAGGAGCGGTTGAGAAGGAATGATTTAGAGATGTGAACCATTTCACAATAATATCCCACAGAAACTTCAAATTTGTGGTAAGTTTCAGCATTTTAAGATACTAGAGGTAAGTAGGTCGCCGTTCTCAGATGCAAAGTCCTAAGGTACTCAGCAGCAAAAAGCCTTCTGAAAGCAATGGTATTAGGGTGCAGGTGAGACACATAAGAAGCCACCTGCTGCTGAAGAAAATGCGTCCTTTCCAATATCTTCTAAACAGACTGCTTCCTCTCTTTGCTGTTTCCTCTGCTTGGATGTAGAAGTTTGTTCTCTTTTATTGGAACCACTGTCTCGGTGTCCTTGTCAGACTTCTTGCCTATTTGTCCTTGCCAACAGGTAGTCAGCTGCTGCACCATCCTCTCCTCCAAAGACTCTACGGTGGGTCTAGGGCCCCACGTGGCCTTGTAGGGGGGAGCGGACTTCTGTAAGCCAATCACAGGGGGAGAACCCTCTAGACTGATTATCCTACTTGTTTTTTGTTTTTTTGCGGTACATGGGCCTCTCACTGTTGTGGCCTCTCCCATTGCGGAGCACAGGCTCCGGACGCGCAGGCTCAGCGGCCATGGCTTGCGGGCCCAGCCATTCCCCAGCATGTGGGATATTCCCGGACCGGGGCACAAACCCATGTCCCCTGCATCGGCAGGCGGACTCTTAACCACTGCGCCACCAGGGAAGCCCATCCTACTTGTTTCTTTGAGGCTTTTCTGAGCCCTCAGCCCACTAACCAAAGAATATTTCCCCACTGAAAAATCCAGGACATCTTCCCAGATTGTTAAGAACTCAGATGTTTTATCTTTATCTTAACTTTTCTAGACCTCTGTATTGTTCCCATCTCAGTTATGCATCTAACACCCCTGCTCTCTCCTTTACTGCTCACCTTTGTGTGTCAGTCTGCCTTCTTGATTAACTGTGCTGTTTTGTTTTGCCATCTGTATGTCCCTATCGTGCTGGTTCAGGGCACTATTCCAGTAATAGACTGGGTGTAGTTAGAAGGGAAGGACCATGTTACTCTTGTTCTTTCTTTTTTTCCTTTTAAGGTGATCAGTGAAGCATCAAGTATAATTACGACTTAATAAGTGCTTTTTTGTTGATGATGATGAAATGTTCTTTCATAGTTACAGACTGTACCTTCCTGTAATCCAGGTACTATAGTTCACGGAGAAGCTATAGTGGGATACTAAAGTTGATGAAATCTGGAGTGATACCTTTGTTATTAACAAACTGAAAATTTGGATAAAATTTTAAACAATTTCTTTATATACATCAGACCAGCTACTATCAGGGATTGGGGGGTGAAAATAAGTCCACAGTTTTCATCATGGATTGTGGAGTTTGGATAAAGACAAAGAACTTTCTAAAATGCCAAGGGTCCTCCAAGCCTCAGGGAAATCACTGCTCTACACATAAGGTAACATATATTGAAATTTTTTTCTCATGAGGATACCAGATATTTCTCTGTACATATATTTTCTTTTGACATATGGAATACTGGGGAAATCTGCCACTAAGTTTTGGAGATGTTGCCGTAATCACTGATTTCATAGGGAAGAAAGATGATTGTAGTAATATTTTCCTTACTTCGTTGTTGTTGTTCCTGGTAGTAATTCATGGCATTGTTGAATTAGGAGTTGGTATTTTATCCAGATTTCTCAGTAGGAATATGAGTATGGGGAATTTTAAATTAAGGGACCCAAGAGCACTTTTGTTTTCTAAATAAGGAAGCAGATGCTTAGATAGATGACATTTAAGATTTGATGGCTGACACAACCCATCCCATTGATTCCAGTCTAGTGCCCTTTCCAGTGAATGGTGCTGACTCTATGAGTGAGCTCTTGGCACTGAAAGTAGGGTAGAACATATTGATGTTGAGAGATTGCTCCCAAGTTTTGCCTATTTATATAGAAGTCTTCATAGTGCTTCATTGATGCCTTTACCTTTTACAGAGGTGTTATTATGGACACAATCAATATGTGCTTGTATATAAGGAATACATATACCTGGTGTGTAAAATAATGAGACACTGTAATGAAAACTTTTGTTGCAAATAATGCTGACCCATCACTGGCCTGGATTATAAGTCTCCATGAGTTAAAAAAAATTAAATATTATGGCAGCCAATATTTGATGTAGGGTAGAAGGATTGAAGGTGGGAGAAAGGTGGAAAGAAAGGTTTTCAACTTTCTGTGCCTTTTTTAGGCCAGGTGATTCTAGCAGGGGTGCTCTGGGCTTACTGGCAGAGAAAAGTTGCCCCTCTCTTTTCTTTTATCCTCCTATTCCCATGCCCTACCCCCCAGTAGAGTTTCAGAAGTTCCTCTCTCCAGTCTAGGGGAAGAGATAACTACATCTCTCCCTAAAAGGAAAATTTATTTATTTATTTGTAGGATCTTGGCTGTGGTGATGGTTGACTCGTCTATAAATTCAAGGCAAAAACCAGAAACAAGACCCCTAAACCTTTGTAAACTCTCTCTCTTCCTCTTTGTATCTCCTTTTGAGTAAATCCCTCTTGGCCTTGGCTGTGTCACCTGGCACATTTCGTGTCACCACAGAACTACTGAAGTGAAGCTGGACCTTGTCCCCTGCTCACTAGCATTATAACAAGGCCGCCTTCTTTGTTCTACTTTTCAGGGCAATTCATTGCCCTGAAGCACAGGTCTCCCCTTCCCAAAAGATTTTAAAATGTACGTCTCTCTTCCAAAATTATGGGAATCTTAATTGTAATAAAATCACACGAATGAGTTGTGGTAAGTTTTTGGCAGGTTCAGGAAAATAATGGTTTCACTTAGACATGAATCACTAAAACACTGCTTCTTTAACACAATTAACTCAAAGCAGCTCTTATTGTTAGAATTAAGAGATTTTCTCTACAAATCTCTCTTCCTTACGCAGACTTCCAATATGGAAGCACAGAAAACTGTTTTAACAAATCTTCTTTTCTCTAAAACGGGATAAAGATGTGTTTCTTCTCATTGTCTTCCTGAGGAAAGCTGCTCAGGTTTCCAGAGTATTAATAGACTGACTAAGACATGCGTAAGTAAATATATCAAAGGTGATAAAAAGGAAAAGTTGAAGAATGTCATTTCCTCTGAGGGAGATTTTTCAGTAATCACAAGAGGACTATGGGGACTGCTATCATTTAGTGTGGAAGGCGCTTTGGTTGGCAGCTTTACTAAGATAGGAGCTTAGAATGTGGACCCAGGTCGTCTTGTTCTAAACAGAACTGCGGTTGGGTGCACATGGCGGTTGTGAGCCCAGGGATGCACTGAGAGTGTGCAGTTGTCAGAAAATACCAGTGAGAGCTTTGCTTTGCTGTGGAATCAATCGTTACACAATATTGCTTCTGAGCTACATAAAGAACAACATTAGGGCCTCCCTGGTGGCGCAAGTGGTTGAGAGTCCGCCTGCCGATGCAGGGGATACGGGTTCGTGCCCCGGTCTGGGAGGATCCCATATGCCGCGGAGCGGCTGGGCCCGTGAGCCATGGCCGCTGGGCCTGCGCGTCCGGAGCCTGTGCTCCGCAACGGGAGAGGCCACAACAGTGAGAGGCCCGCATACCGCAAAAAAAAAAAAAAAAAGAACAACATTATTTTCGGACAATGTTTATTTTAAAACATAGGTAGACTTGACAATGCTTAAGATGCTAAAGAAAATTAAAACACTTTCCCCTCTGAGAACTTAAATTCTAAAAGACAACATGATTGGCAGCCTGCATAGTAACTATTACTTTTCTTTTTCAAATGAAGGACATTAAAAGTCTTTATCTTTTTATCCTTGGGTCCCTTTCTTTTTGCAAGTTAGTGTTTAGTGATGTGGAAAGTTAAGGGGGTATATGACCTTATTTCACTGTAGAGAAAACTAGGGAGCTGACCAGAGAAAACAGAGCTGCCTGAAGAAGGAGGAGAGGAAAGTTTATAAGTTAAGCTTTTTTTCTTTTAGGGTAGGATGGACCAATTTTAAAATATCAGAGGTTCACATGTTAACACATACCACGTTTCCTATTAAGAAAATTTGAAATAATTGTTGAGCTTGATTCCTTCTTTCAGGTAGGAACCTATGATCTGCTCTTCCTCTGGGATGCCTTTCACATTGAGTAGTATCCAAGGAGCTGAGGAAAGCTTTAATTCACTCTTAGTCCTATAGGAAAGATGAACACACAAAGTGGGATGGGTTTCAAAGTCACTTTTAAAAGAAGCACATTTTATTTTTCTTTGATTAGGTTAAACATACACATGATACACAATTCAGAAGAGCACACAGTGAGAAGTCAACTTCCCTCTACATGCATCCCACAACCATCTAGCTTTCCTCCCCAAAGACAATCATCATTGCTGTTTTATTTTGTTGTTCTGAAGTTAGTCTATTAGAGGCTTCTTTTAAAAAATCCTCCTTTAATCCTTCTGATAACATCAGGTCATGGGGCCCAAATGTTTCCCACCAGGGGAAGGTGTTCGACCTCTTTTTGGCAAGAGGGATGGGTGTGCAGTATGCCAACAACAACCTGAAAGGTAGGTACAGCCGGTAACCCCGTTTTCCAGACGAGGAAAACTGTGATTCCAGGAAATCGTGTGATTTGCTCAGCCAAACAGGTTGGTACTGGTGGAACCAGAGTTCCCACCCAGGCGCTTTGAGCCCCGGCCTTACTCTTTCCATTGTGCAGTTGTGCTTGACCAACCCAGAGCTCTCCTTGGCACCAATTAGCCTTCTCCAGAGTGGGTGCAAATTGGGTTTTCCTCTTTTGAAATCATGATCCAAAACAGCTTATAAGGAAACTTTAATATTTTACTAACAACATCCAGAGTTCCAACAACACATTGGGTGCTTGAATACAGATACACACAGGCCCGCAACCCTTCATGACCTCCTCACGTCTCCCTGCCCAGCTCTGAGGACAAGTGTAACTGCTGCCATGATTCACTCATATTCTAAGGAAGAGGTTGGGCTTGTTTCTTCTATTCAGCCACAGGAAAACATTAAGAAAGGAGGTGATTGAAGACAGATTGCTGCAAGTGTCAGGCAATTGGTCATCATTGTTTGTGGATTTTATCTGCAAATTTGGCATCTCCCACCTCCCTGCTCCACCCCCAGGACACCCCATTCCATCCGTGACGTAGTGCTTCTGGCAGCGACCACTACTAGACATCGGAGGTTGTCAGGGACTCTATCGGTTTCCAGTTGGGTTTCACTGGTTTGAGCATTCTTACTTGTGCATGTCATGATCTGGTTATATATATACATGGCCCAGTTTCTTTGAGCTGCTCTGCAAATTTGGCCATGATGGATGTACATCATTTACTTTAGACTCACTTTTTAAATCGTGATCATAAATAGTTTCTGAAGCATTAATAGGAGGACATGCTGTTCCTCATTTGTATCACCATGTCACTTTGGAATGTCATTAATGATTGGCTTGCATTATCCGTACATTGCCCCTTACTCTCCGAAAGTAATAACTTTGGCTTTATTTTTAGTCTGTGTACATAGTTCTGAAAATGACCAAGGAGAGGAGGAGTACTCTTTTAAAGGAGATTCTATCTGAGCATGGGCTTATCAGCCGTGTTCACAAAGAATCAAGTATTCTGCCATTTGTTCCTGATCCTACAACCCTAAAACGTTCCTTATATCTCAAAATGGGCACCTAAGAATCAAAGCCCATAACTATCAATGTATGTAGGATGTACTTTCTTTTCCTTGTTATATTAAAAGCACAGAAACATGTCTGGCCCAGATTGGTATTTCTCAGGGTTAGAATGAATAAGCTTTTAAATTGCTTTGTAACTATATCAAAGTTAATTGAAATACCCTATTACATTTTTTCTCTCGTCTCAGTTATGTAAGAAAGAATGTGCTTGAGAGTAACATTCCTCATTTGCAGTATTAAGAGAGAAATTGTATGTAGCATTTCAGTTCTCCCCCTTTAGGCAGGAAACATGCCTAAAGGTGACACAGGATTTGTCATAGAAACTTGGACTGCAGTTCATTGGTGGCTGAGGCTGGGCAACATGGGAGACCTGTCTAATTGCTGCCGTGGAACCGGAGTCCTGGGGGTGAGGCAAAGGCCACCTTCACCATTGGAGCTTTCACCACTGACTATGGTGGAAAAGCTCTGGTCTCTGCACACAGAACAAACCGTTCCTAAGCATGCTCTGGTAGGATGTTCACCCCAGCGGTTATGGACTGAGGGTGTGTGTCTCCTCAAAATTCAAATGCTGGAGCCCTAACCCCCAATGTGATGGTATTTGCAGGTGGGCCTTTGGGGGATAATTAGGTTTAGATAAGGTCATAAGGGTGGAGCGTTAGTTCCCTAATAAGAGGAGAAAGATGGCGTTAGTTCCCTAATAAGAGGAGAAAGAGAGACTAGTGCTTTGTCTCTCTCCACCGTGTGAGGACACAGTGAGAAGACGGCTGTCTGCAAGCCAGGAAGAGGGCCCTCAAGGGGGAACTGAATCAGCTGGCACCTTCATCTTGGACTTCCCAGTCTCCAGAACTAAACTAAGTAAATTAACTAAATAAATTCCTGTTGTTTAAGCCACCCAGTCTATGGTCTTCTATGACGGTAGCCTGAGGTGACTAAGACACCTGCATACTTTAATGTTACCCTGACACTGGATTTTTCACTTATCATTTAATCTTTTTACTCAGGCTGCTCTGTGCCTTGATCTGGGCCAGTTCTTGCTTGTAACCTGGAAAGCCTATCAGGTCAAAAGTCGTCATGTTGTTCCATGGAGACAGTTGCTTCTCCAACATCTCCAAATTCAAAGACTGATGGTAGATTTCCTTAACCACGGGTATTTAGTTTTCTTTGTTACATTTCCTTGATAATTGATTCATAGCGCTTAATCCCCAGCACTGTGTAAAAATTATTTCATTCCCCCCCCCCGCCTTGTCTGCCCTTCTCCACTAGAATCTTAGCTCTGTGAAGGTCAGGATGTGTTCTTTTTGTTCCTCTCTGCATCATTGGCAGCTGGCATGGTACCCAGCTCCAACAGGTGCCGAGTGGGTGACTGAGTGAGGAGCATTGCTGGGTGTGATAAAAGTCGCTATGTGAGAACACCTCTGATTCAGTGCTAACTTGGACCCTGAAAAGAATTAAGGAATTCTTTGGAAGATGTGTCTTTTCTAGGGTATTTCTTTCCGTCCGCCTCTCTATTCCTTGTCTAGATACTGTCAAACTCATTTCCTTGATTTACTTTAAGCTGACCATTCTAAACAAATTGTGACAAGAAGACTGAATAGGAAAAGGGATTCCCCAGAGCTCTGAAGGAGTTAATGGAGGTAATTGAGAAACTCTTTGGCCAGATCTGTAATCTCAAGCAAATTATAATTTATACTCAGAATGAGGAAGATATCTAGCCTGCACCCAGAAGATTATGTTCTCTGTTTCTCCTCTGTTTTAGGCAGACTCTAAAGCTAGGATCATTGAACATTTACATACAGAAAAGATTTCTCTGATAGGCAATTCTGAGCCCTAAATAATTGCCTTGCATTATGATGTAAATTTGCATGCAGATAAGGAGAAAACTGTAGGTGGAGTATATGTAGATTTTCATAATGTACTTGATAATTCAATTTTTAGTGGAGTATCCCAATGTTTTTCTCACTGGGGGAAAGAGGATGATTAGTCACACTTGGGGAACCAACTTAAAAACAGAAAATGAAGTATATGGTTAACAGACAATTTCACATGGGGAAATATAAAGGAGGCAATGTTCAAGGCTTTGTTTTGACCAAATTCTTTATAAATTAATTTTAGTGTCTAAATTTGTGAATGACACAAAATTTTGGGGGTTGGGAGGCAAGCTAAAAAGATAGCTAAATGCAGAAAGTTCATAAATCTGTTAAGTGGGGATAAAAATGGCAACTAGAACATTTGAGAGGTTTTTAGGTAACAACCAATACTAACATTTATCAAGAGCTTACTATGTACTGGCCACTCTTTTAAGCACTTCACATCTATTATTTTATTTGGCCTCCTAACCACCATATGAAGTTGGTTCTAGTATTATCCTCATTTTATTAATGATGGAACTCAGATAGTTAACTTACTCAAGATCATACAACTAGTAAATGAAGGAGCTGGATTTAACCTAGGGAGCCTGATTCAGAACCTGTGTGTCTTACCACCACTGTAGAGGACCAACCACATCAAATACATAGAAGATGAAGGGAATAGAAACCAGGAAAGAGACTAAAAATCCAGACTATCGTTCAAAGCAAAAATTCTTCCAAGAGAAGAAAAAAAAAAAAAGCCTAGCATCGGGAAGAGTGATGAAAAACCCGACCAAATATGGTCCTATCACTTTATAATTAGGACACATTTATACTTGCATTTTTGTGAGCAGTTCTGTTCAAATTAGTTTGGGCTTCCCTGGTGGCACAGTGGTTGAGAGTCCGCCTGCCGATGCAGGGAACACGGGTTCGTGCCCCGGTCTGGGAAGATCCCACATGCTGCGGAGCGGCTGGGCCCGTGAGCCATGGCCACTGAGCCTGCGCCTCCGGAGCCTGTGCTCCGCGACGGGAGAGGCCACAGCAGGCCCGCATACTGCAAAAACAAACAAACAAACAAAAAAAACAAATTAGTTTAAGAGGGAACCAACCAACCAACAGAAGACTGGCAATAAAAACTATAGAAGAGATGAAAATGGAAGTTTGGGAGAAAGACTTTAAGAATAAAGTTTGAGAAAAGGCTGAGATTACTATCTATGAAATCATAACTGACACGACTAAAGTAGATACAAACATTACTTATGAAATAACTGGCAAAGTTAATACAGGGCACGAAAAGGATGTAACAGTGCACTCATTTAATAATAAAACCATGGCATCGTTATCCCAAGAGTTAGTGTGGGAAGAACATATAATATCTATTGCTATGTTTAAAATTACTAAGAATAATTATAAACAACTTCTGAAAATAGAGATGGATCCAGCATACAAGTGTAGTATGAGGGTAGAGTCATGAGCCTAACCCAGCCAAAAAAAGAGAGAAGTTGTATTGCAGTGGTCAACTGTGGCTTTGAAGTCAGACAGACTTAGGTTTAGATTCTGACTCTACAATTCACTGAGAAGTTATTTAATCCCTCTGAGTCGTGGTTTCATCACCTGCCAACAGCAGATAATCATACTTCACTGGGCAATTGGGCCTGGCACATAATTGGCACTGAAAAAATGTTGGCTGTTATTATGATTAAGATGACCCCATGTATCTCTGTGTGATGTGCTCAAAAAAGCTTTTCTCTTCCATTAGGCTGAAGGATGTTGAGGGTTTCAATTTTATTTTACCCTGAGCTGAGGTTCTTAGGCTCAGCTTTGAACAGAAGTTCATGTCCCTACATGCATGGTGGGAAATCGCTGTGACCTCCCTTAATCTTGGGAAAATTTGTACTCGTGTGGCATTCTCTTATAGATTAGAACAGCTTACATATTCTTTCTTGATTGCCTTTTCTTGAGCGTTTACAATTGTATAGGTGATCTCTTATGCATCTCTTTTGAATTTTGTTTTTTGGCTGCTTGGTTTGTTTTTGATGATCCTCTTCTGCCTAGCATGTGAGAGGGGAAGGACACTGTGTGTTTGCTTTTCTTGTGAGAGTGGATTCCTTTTCTTTGCCATTTCTTATCTCCTAGATTGAGAACCTTCTAGTCCAGGGACCAAACATACTGTAAGTAACAACAACAGTACTCAACTAAACCTTCTGCTTTGAAATGACAAGCTGAGTAAAAGACAAAGTAGCGTGTGCTTGTTATGACTCACATGTTGCCTAGAACTTCAGAGTCTCTGCCCTATTTTGTTTAAATCAAACATGTCAGGTGATCTGGCCACAGGACTGAGTATGACACTGATGTGCATTTTGCTGAAACAAGGTCAGCAGTCAGAGCTGGAGAGCTACACCCTGGGGAATTCAGCTGTGACCGTTGCCCAGAAAATTATAATTTAGGAAATTATTTCCTAAATTTCAACAACATTTCTCATTTCTGGGCAATGTTATTTTTTTTTAATCTTATTTTTTTTCTGTTTGCCTGGTGAATAGGTGACTCTTTTTCAGTTACAACAGTCAGGCTTGACTTAAAAGAGAAACAGGAAGAAAGAAATTGCCCAGAACTTTGGAATTATATATTTCCATTTCCATTATGTTTATAGTGTCCCAGAAAGAAACAGAGAAATAATTTAAAAAAGGGAGCACCAGCCAAAACAAATTTACAGGGGGAAAGTAAATAGTTGATTAGAATCTGAGATTATGAATATTACTTTGGTTTTTTTTTTTGTAAACTGACATCTATCTTAAAGACAGAACTTTGGAAAAATGTATAAAATTGAAAACACATTGACAATAAAGCATGATCACCCCATCCTCCCTTTATTTTTACCTCAGCTTCAAATTTTCTGGCTACAGTCACAAACAGGAATGAAAGGTCAGTGGAGAACTACAGAGTTTCCTTTAATCTTTAAAACTTCTTTACATGCTTTAGATGGCATCTACCTAGAGCCTGGGGCCACCACCATGGACTCCTTGGAATTGTTGCTTCAGCATGTCTGTCATCAATGGTTTCTGAGACGTAATCCTCTCAGAAATGTAGTCAACATTCATGTTTGCTTTAGATTAAAAAAACCTCTAAAGGATGCATGTACCCCAATGTTCATAGTAGCACTATTTACAATAGCCAAGACATGGAAGCAACCTGAGTGTCCATCAAGAGATGAATGGATAAAGAAGATGTGGTGTATATATATACAATGGAATATTACTCAGCCATAAAAAAGAATGAAATAATGCCATTTGCAGCAACAAGGATGGATCTAGAGATTATCATACTAAGTGAAGTAAGTCAGACAAAGACAAATATGATATGATATCACTTAGATGTAGAATTTAAAAAATAATACAAGTGAATTTATTTACAAAACAGAAACAGACTCACAGACATAAAGAACAAACTTATGGTTACCAAAGAGGAAAGGGGCAGGGACGGATAAATTAGAAGTATGGGATTAACAGATACACACTACTTTATGTAAAATAGATAAACAACAAGGACCTACTGTATAGCATAGGGAACTATATTCACTATCTTGTAATAACCTATAATGGGAAATAATCTGAAAAAATATATAGCTGAAACTTTGCTGTACACTTGAAACTAACATAATATTGTACATCAACTAGACTTCAATAAAAAAATTATAAGAACAACAAAAAAAACCTCAACCAGGTAAATCAACCAGGTAAATATATCACAGAGAACTTCAGCTACAAATTTAACTGTATTTATTTTGAGAGAGAGAGAGAGAGGTAGGTGATTGGGACTAACAGTCTGTATTAAGTAAGTGAGACGGCAGACAGCTGCACTACCTGACCATCCCCACTGCTTTTTTCCTTATTCTCCACAACTACCAAAAAAATTGTCAAGGTCACCCTTCTGCCTTCTTTCTCCTGGATTCCCCCTTGTCTTTTTTTGGCTGGTTTTGAAGCATATTTGGTAAACTTCCTATCCAACAATGACAAAAGAGAAAACTGGATAGCAAGGGATAAGGGCTCTCCATTCAGAGGGACTGGGTCTAGTCTTTTGTACATAATGTAGGTACTATGTTACGGGTGAAACCTTTGTCGATGAAGGCAAAAATGCCTGATCATTTGTTTTAGCATTTTCAGATTTATTTTTTAAAATTAATGTCGATTTTGGAGAGAGTAGATAACATTGTTAATGCGTTCTCCAGCACTGAGGGAAGGTTCTGGAGTGGCCCCTGGCTGCTTCCCTGAGAGAAGGCACCAACTGGGGGCGGTGTGCCAGTTAAGTTCAAATTCCCGTTTCCTTGTGCACCTTGAACAGCACTCAAAAGTTGACTGCAAAGGCTCCCCCCTCCCCCCTTTTTGTTTTGTTTTGTTTTGCCTTGTTTTTAATGCTCTAATTAAAGAATTCTGGGTACATATTAACTTCTCTCCCTCTACACCACCTCCCAACCCTGCCCCACCCCAAGTGTTTTGACTGCCAGGGACTAAGCAGCACGGTGCTTTGATGGATTTCCTATTTTGACAGTAAAATCCTTGTTTTTCTTACAAAAAGGATTTTTCTCTGCTTCTAACAAAACTCTAATCTTGCCCTTCTGACTCCTCATTCCCTGCATCCCTTCCTTCCACGTTTCAGGAAGGAGCAATTAAGCAATCCTGTCCTGTTTCTTCTGAAAGTAGCAAACAGAGTGGCTTTAAGAGCCATTATGCTGAGTCACCACGCAGACATGTTTTCAACACCTTCCAGACCATTTTGGATTAGGGCAGAAAGCCTGATTCTGAGGCACTATTGAACTCAACCCTGGAAAGACAGAAGTGTGGAAGAAGGGAAAAATGTTGAAGGAAAACAACCTTATCTGAGTAAAAAGTCCAGTTTTTCTTCCAGCATGTAGTTTAAAAGTGCTGACTCATTGGAATGAATTTGAGATTCGGGTTACAGTTTTCTTTTAGCAGATTTTGGCATTACATGCATCGAATAAACCCTTTTAAACCTGTTACATGACGTAGAGATTAAATTCTGCACCTTCTCTACTCACTCCCCCACCTCCACATCCATCAAAACCACTAATCTCTGATTTTTTTTTTTTTTTTTTTTTTTTGGCAAAAGGCCCCAGGAAACACATTTTCCTTGGAGTCCTGAGCACTTGGGCAGCTGTGGGAACCGCCATTCCTGAGATTTTCGGTGCCCTGGGACAGGCAGTGCCGTGTCCAGGGTAAGTTGCTCTTCCCTGTGGGAAGGCCCACACCCAGGCCACACCTTGAGAGTCAGTGAGGCTGGAGGGAGACAGAGATAAGATTCAAAAGGGAAAGAGACCCCCCCTTCTCTGCCTCCACCCGCATCTCCTTGCTCAGGTGGAGAGCCCAGGGCCCACTTTATTCTTCCTCTGGATGAAAGGAATGTGGCACTTGACCTACTCCTCTCTTCAAGACTGTGTAAAGGCTGAAGAGCCATTTCTTCCTAGAAGGGGTTCCTGACCCCCACTCCTACCCACCTCTGACCCCCTGACTTCCCTCCTCAGTCTGCTGCTTTTTATCCTCTCCTCTGCAGCAGCTGGCTTTCTTGTTGGTCTCTCGCCAGACAGAGAAGTACCTCGAGACACTGGACTCCCGGAGTCTTGGTAAATTTTTGTAGCCTCCGGTCTCGCACTGAGCAGATGCACAGTTGTTAACTGAGCAGACAAGCTGTGGGAACGCACAAAGTTCTTCTGACCCCCCGACTGCACAGATAAAGCTGTATCTGTTGGGCCAGGTAGACCACGCCCGTCATGTCTTAAAATGGGAGATGCTTTGAAGGAGGGAGAGGAGGAAAACAATGATAGACGTGGTCTCCTGGTAAACAAAGTAGGAGCTTTTGAAAGGATCAACAAATAAAAATTAACTAGGAACCTCTGCTTTACTGCAAATCTAGTATTCTAAACCCAGATTCAGGGCTGCCTTGCTTTATCAGTCTCGGGCCATTGCAAATCCAGTTGTGTCATTTTCTGCACGTGTTTTTTCCTTCCGGTTGTGATATAGATGAAGCCATCAAAATGCTAGTGCGATCTATACCAATCACCTCCACAGTGTTTAACTGTGCATTCTATAGGGAAACAATGTATCAGCCCACATCTTCTCTTTCTACGTAGCTGTAAATTGTACGCATGCACTGTTACTGTGCTACTGCATCGTGCACACTGTAAAACATTACCTATATACATTAAAAGATGAGATAAAAATATAAATAGATATTCCAGCATCTTCTTCCCAGGCCAGGATGGATCACTGTTGCACCCTACCTGGATGGCACACCCAGTCTGGAAGGGGCTTCTCCCACCTCTCCCACCCATGACTTAATGATTTGGACAAAGTCAGAGGATGCAGGTGTGGGCTACTTATTATGTTTCTCTGTGCCTCAGTTTCTCTCTCCAGGTGATATAGCCTCATTTATCTCACAGAAATGTAGAGATCAATGAATGGTACCCTTGACTCTAAGAGTGAGGTCATTTGTTTAGTATATTGTATTCCTTCTAACCTCTACTGTTTTCTGGGAAAATCTTACGATTTCATTAAGTCATGTTGATTCTTCCACTAAGTGCTGGTGGTGGGGGATAGAGTCACCTTTGTCTTTGAGTTGTGGAATTTTAGCAGCTGGAGGAATCTTAGTGATGACCTCTAGTCTAGTCTTTACCCAGTGACGTGAAGAAACTGAGCCATAGAGAGGACAGAAGGCTGCTTGATATGGCAGATAACCTCCATTGCCTGCAAAACTGACCTTTCCTCCTTTCCTCTAATTCTGTTTACCCTCCTCTGAGTGCCACATGCTCAAAGGCAGGCTGGGCCCCCTCATCAGCCACAGGGAGTGTATCTTGATTAGAGCAAGTTACTTATGAAGATTCCATCCATGAGCCTTGTGAAGTGGTTGGGTTTATGCTTAGGCATGTGACATGGTCTGACCAAGTATCTTGGCAAGTTTCTTTCACTCTGAAAAAAGGACACACCTGGCACACTTTCCCTTGCTTCCTCTGGATCTCATCACCTCCATGTGACATGGACCCTTCAGCAGCCACCTGAGGGCCGTGGAGGGAGCTAGCTTACTGGGACAACCTGTCCAGGAGGCATGGCAGAGGACAGGGATGGTCACAGGGCACGGAGCTTTCAACTTAATTATGCTGTGACTTTCATCACTCTGGGATTCACGCTATGAAAAATAATAAATTCCCTCATTGTTTAAACTACTGTTAGCTGCATTTTCTGTTATTTGTTGCCAAACGCATCCTGACCCATATGCACATACAAGGGGTTTGGAGATGGCAGAAATGGAACAAGACCCTAGATCTTTAAAAGAGCAAGTGCGGGCTTCCCTGGTGGCACAGTGGTTGAGAGTCCGCCTGCCGATGCAGGGGACACGGGTTCGTGCCCCGGTCCAGGAGGATCCCACATGCCGTGGAGTGGCTGGGCCCGTGAGCCATGGCCGCTGAGCCTGCGCGTCCGGAGCCTGTGCTCCGCAATGGGAGAGGCCACAACGGTGAGAGGCCCGCGTACCAAAGAGCAAGTGCTATACTGCTTGGTTTTTATTTACAAACGATAGCTTAAAAGAATTCATTCATCCTGCACGGTAAGAGCAGTTTGTTCCTGTCTCTTCAGGAACTTTTGTCCCTGTATACTTGGAAGGTTCTGAGAGAATAAAATTATTTGATTATAAGAATGTCCTGCTTCTTTGCTTTCATTGAATGTTCTTCTCTCGTGACATCTTGGTGGCTTTCTTCTAAGAATACATCTTTACTTTTTAATATTGAACTCCTAGTATAGAGATATCCAATTACACTATACATTTCATCTATTGGCAAATATAAGTTGCCTTCAGAGGCCTGGGCCAACAGTCTCTCGGTGAGTTAGTGGCAAAACGCCTGAGTGTGGAATCAGGCTAGTTGTACATTCAAACGAAAACCCCACCCACTGCCAGTCCGAGCTGCCCTTGCTGCTGCCGATTAGTTGGGACACTCAGAAATAACCCAGGAGCTTATACAGGTAATGAGTCGTTTCAAATCACCCATAGACACCCATAGTAAATGGAAAAGCTTTTGTCAACATCTTTAATGGTTTCAGTTGGTAAATTATTAACAGAATATATGTGGAGTCCTCAGCATTTCAAATACATTTACTTTTGGAGCGAGAACACTGGAGAACAGTCTCTCCTGCCAAGTCTCCAGCTGCAGGTGTCCACTCTCCTGCTCCTGCCTCCCTCCTTCTCCCAGACTGTGTAGAGTCTGCCTTCTCTTACACAAGGGGGCTTTCCCTGCTGCTGCTAAAGGCTCTTAGCTTCTCCAGTGCGCTTGTCCTCGGACCAGGCTCTCTCACGTGACTAGTTTCATTCCCTTCTACTCTTCCTCTCCTGGCACGTGGGGGAAAGATCACAGTTTCAAAAAAATAAAAACATGGATTCTGGTGAAGCCGCCACCTCTTACTAACTTATTAACTTTCAGTAAATCATTTAACTTCTCTCAGCCTCTGTTTCTTCACCTGTAAATTGGGGCCAGTCATACTATGGGTGTTCTCTACCTCTCAGGAATGTTGTCAGAATCAAGTGATATAATCCATGTGGATAGGCTGTGACCCTTATGATTTTCAATATTTACAAATCGTATTGTTTATGCTGATATTTTTCCTTCCAAGGAGGTTGACACACATCCACTCAAATGTTCCAATTCTGACTAACTCATTAGGCAGGAAGAACAGGTCCACATGCCAATGAGTGGAATGACCTATATGACACGTTGGCTGGAAAATATAGAGTGTGGTCTTGTTTTTACATGGACAAACACTGAGAAGCAGATCTTGTTATTATTTTTCATGGCAACATTTCCTGACATATACTTGGCATGCTGGTGATGTCCACATGTTGGGGACATTCAATATTTGAGGGAGAAAGGGAAAAGGTTTAGAAGAATAGAGGAAGAGTGGGTGGGAGAAACAGGTTTTACTACATCAAGATTTTTTTTTAAAGAGCACTAGCTATTCCATTTTTATAATTACATCTGTGGGACAGGAGACACTGTCCTGAATCAGAAGACAATAAAATGTATAGTCTGTTATTGTCACTAACAGTAATGATGCTGGGCAAAATATGTAACTTCTCTGAGCTAAATTTTCCCCATCAGTGAAATGGAAATGGGAATGGTACCTACCTCACAGGGTTGATGTGAGTATTAATTGGGTTAACACACAAAGTAACTAGCACACAATGATGATGCTATGTGTATGTGTGTGGGAATACTTTAATATTACACAGTTTCTGGCTTACTGAGAAGCCATACATTTGACTGATGACTTATAAATCACAGCCCCATGCTGCAAGGCAATGAATCTGTGCTTAGAATTTAGACAAAAAGTAGAAAAGACAAGGGGACAGAAAACAAGAGTACCAATGAAAAGTAAATAAATTGAGCAGAAGCAAGAAGAACTACAATTCTGCAGCCTGTAGAAGGAAATCCACATTCACAGAAAGACAGACAAAATGAAAAGGCAGAAGACTATGTACCAGATGAAGGAACAAGATAAAACCCCAGAAAAACAACTAAATGAAGTGGAGAGGCAACCTTCCAGACAAAGATTTCAGAATAATGATAGTGAAGATGATCCAGGACCTCGGAAAAAGAATGGAGGCAAAGATCGTGAAGATGCAAGAGATGTTTAACGAACACCTAGAAGAACTAAAGAACAAACACCTAGAAGAATTAAAGAACAAACAAACAGAGATGAACAATACAATAACGGAAATGAAAACTACACTAGAAGGAATCAATAGCAGAATAACTGAGGCAGAAGAACGGATAAGTGACCTGGAAAACAGAATGGGGGAATTCACTGCTGTGGAACAGAATAAAGAAAAAAAGAATGAAAAGACATGAAGGCAGCCTAAGAGACCTCTGGGACAACATTAGACACAACAACATTAGCATTATAAGGGTCCCAGAAGGAGAAGAGAGAGAGAGAAAGGACCCGAGAAAATATTTGAAGAGATTATAGTTGAAAACTTCCCTAACATGGGAAAGGAAATAGCCACCCAAGTCCAGGAAGTGCAGAGAGTCCCAGGCAGGATAAACCCAAGGAGAAACATGCTGAGACACATAGTAATCAAATTGACAGAAATTAAAGGCAAAGAAAAATTATTGAAAGCAACAAGGGAAAAATGACAAGTAACATACAAGGGAACTCCCATAAGGTTAACAGCTGATTTCTCAGCAGAAGCTCTACAAGCCAGAAGGGAGTGGAATGATATATTTAAAGTGATGAAAGGGAAGAAGCTACAACCAAGATTACTCTATCTGGCAAGGATCTCATTCAGATTCGATGGAGAAATCAAAAGCTTTACAGACAAGCAAAAGCTAAGAGAATTCAACACCACCAAACCAGCTCTAATGCTAAAGGAAATTCTCTAAATGAGAAACACAGAGAAGAAAAGGACCTACAAAAACAAACCCATAACAATTAAGAAAATGGTCATAGGAACATACGTATTGATAATTACCTTAAACGTGAATGGATTAAATGCTCCAACCAAAATACACAGGCTCACTGAATGGATACAAAAACAAGACCCATCTATATGCTGTCTACAAGAGACCCACTTCAGACCTAGGGACACATACAGACTGAAAGTGAGGGGATGGAAAAAGATATTCCATGGAAATGGAAATGAAAAGAAAGCTGGAGTAGCAATACTCATATCAGATAAAACAGATTTTAAAATAAAGAATGTTACAAGAGACTAGGAAGGACACTACATGATGATCAAGGGATCAATCCAAGAAAAAGATATAACAATTATAAATATATATGCACCCAACATAAGAGCAACTTAATACATAAGGCAACTGCTAACAGCTATAAAAGAGGAAATTGACAGTAACACAGTAGTAGTGGGGGACCTGAACACCTCACACCAGTGGACGGATCATCCAGAGAGAAAATTAATAAGGAAACACAAGCTTTAAATGACACAATAGACCAGATAGATTTAATTGATATTCATAGGACACTCCATCCAAAACCAGCAGATTACACTTTCTTCTCAAGTGCACATGGAACATTCTCCAGGATAGATCACATCTTGGGTCACAAATCAAGCCTCAGTAAATTTAAGAAAATTGAAATCATATCAAGCATCTTTTCCTACCACAATGCTATGAGATTAGAAATCAATTACAGGGGGAAAAAAACATGAAAAACACAAACACGTGGAGGCTAAACAATACATTACTAAATAACCAAGAGATCACTGAAGAAATCAAAGAGCAAATCAAAACATACTTAGAGACACATGACAACGAAAACATGATGATCCAAAACCTATGGGATACAGCAAAAGCAGTTCTAAAAGGGAAGTTTATAGCAATACATGCCTACCTCAAGAAACAAGAAAAATATCAAATAAACAATCTAATATCACACCTAAAGAAACTAGAGGAGGAAGAACGAACAAAACCCAAAGTTAGTAGAAGGAAAGAAATCATAAAGATCACAGCAGAGATAAAGGAAATAGAAACAAAGAAAACAATAGCAAAGATCAGTAAAACTAAAGCTAGTTCTTTGAAAAGATAAAATTGATAAACCTTTAGCCAGACTCATCAAGTGAAAAAGGGAGAGGACTCAAATCAATAAAATTAGAAATGAAAAAGGAGAAGTTACAACAGACACCACAGAAATACAAAGCATCCTAAGAGACTACTACAAGCAACTCTATGCCAATAAAATGGACAACCTGGAAGAAATGGGCAAATTCTTCCAAGACTGAACCAGGAAGAAATAGAAAATATGAACAGACCAATCACAAGTAATGAAATTGAAACTGTGATTAAAAATCTTGCAACAAACAAAAGTCCAGGACCAGATGGCTTCACAGGTGAATTCTACCAAACATTTAGAGAAGAGCTAACACCCGTCCTTCTCAAACTCTTCCAAAAAATTGAGGAGGAAGGAACACTCCCAAACTCATTCTATGAGGCCACCATCACCCTGATACCAAAACCAGACAAAGATACTACGAAAAAAAAATTACAGACCAATATCACTGATGAATATAGATGCAAAAATCCTCAACAAAATACTAGCAAACAGAATCCAACAACACATTAAAAGCATCATACACCATGATCAAGTGGGATTTATCCCAGAGATGCAACGATTCTTCAATATACGCCTATCAATCAATGTGATACACCATATTAACAAATTGAAGGGGAAAAAACATATGATCATCTCAATAGATGCAGAAAAAGTTTTTGACAAAATTCAACACCTATTTATGATAAAAACTCTCCAGAAGGTGGGCATAGAGGGAAACTACCTCAACATAATTAAGGCCATATACGACAAACCCACAGCAAGCATCATTCTCAATGGTGAAAAACTGAAAGCATTTCCTCTAGGATCAGGAACAAGACAAGGATGTCCGTTCTCGCCACTATTATTCAACATAGTTTTGGAAGTCCTAGCCACGGCAGTGAGAGAAGAAAAAGAAATAAAAGGAATACAAATTGGAAAAGCAGAAGTAAAACTGTCACTGTTTGCAGATGACATGATACTATACATAGAGCATCCAAAAGATGCCACCAGAAAACTACTAGGGCTAGTCAGTGAATTTGGTAAAGTTTCAGGATACAAAATTAATGCACAGAAATCTCTTGCCTTCCTATACACTAATGATGAAAGATCAGAAGAGAAATTAAGGAAACAATCCCATTCACTATTGCAAGAAAAATAATAAAATACCTAGGATTAAACCGACCTAAGGAGGTAAAAGACCTGTACTCAGAAAACTATAAGACACTGATGAAAGAAATCAAAGATGACACAAACAGATGACCGTAATCAAGACAATATGGTACTGGCATGAAAACAGAAATATAGATCAATGGAACAGGATAGAAAGCCCAATGATAAACCCACGCAACTGTGGTCAACTAATCTATGACGAAGGAGGCAAGGATATACAGTGGAGAAAAGACAGTCTCTTCAATATAGGTGGTGCCGGGAAAACTGGACAGCTACATGTGAAAGAATGAAATTAAACACTCCCTAACACCATACACAAAAATAAACTAAACATGGATTAAAAACCTAAATGTAAGACCGGACACTATAAAACTCTTAGAAGAAAACATAGGAAGAACACTCTTTGACATAAATCACAGCAAGATCTTTTTTGACCCACCTTCTAGAGTAATGGAAATGAAAACAAAAATAAACAAATGGGACCTAATGAAACTTGAAAGCTGTTGAACAGCAAAGGAAACTACAAACAAGATGAAAAGACAACCCTCAGAATGGGAGAAAATATTTGTAAACGAATCAATGGACAAAGGATTAATCTCCAAAGCATATAAACAGCTTATGCAGCTCAATATTAAAAAAAACAGCCCAATCCAAAAATGGGCAGAAGACCTAAATGGACATTTCTCCAAAGAAGACATACAGATGGCCAAGAAGCACATGAAAAGCTGCTCAACATCTCTAATTATTAAAGAAATGCAAATCAAAACTACAATGAGGTATCACCTCACACTGGTTAGATGGGCATCATCAGAAAATCTACAAACAACAAATGCTGGATAGGGTGTGGAGAAAAGGGAACCCTCTTGCAGTGTTGGTGGGAATGTAAATTGATACAACCACTATGGCAAACAGTATGGAGGTTCCTTAAAAAACTAAAAATAGAACTACCATATGACCCAGCAATCCCACTCCTGGGCATATACCCAGAGAAAACCATAATTCAAAAAGACACATGCACCCCAATGTTCATTGCAGCACTATTTACAGTAGCCAGGTCATGGAAGCAACCGAAATGCCCATCGACAGACAAATGGATAAAGAAGTTGTGGTACATATATACAATGGAATATTACTCAGCCAGCCATAAAAAGGAACGAAATAGGGTCATTTGTAGGGATGTGGATGGATCTACAGACTGTCATACAGGGTGAAGTAAGTCAGAAAGAGAAAAAGAAATATCGTATATTAATGCATATATGTGGAACCTAGAAAAATCATACAGATGAACCGGTTTGCAGGGCAGAAATAGAGACAGAGATGTAGAGAACAAACGTGGACACCAAGAGGGGAAAGTGGCTGGGGTGGGTGGTGGTGGTGGGGTGAATTGGGAGATTGGGATTGACGTATGTTCACTAAAATGTATAAAATAGATAACTAATAAGAACATGCTGTATATAAAATAAAATTCAAAAATTCAAAAAAAAAGGAAAATTGATAAATTAAGATGCTAGATACAGACCGTCATTGGCTGTAGATGCTGAGAAGATTATGTGTTCCTTGAAACCTGAAAAATTCATGGCAGTTGTGTTTCATAGGCAGGATCACGGATCCATGTCTTGAAAAGGGGAAGAAATTCCAGGTGTAGAAGCCACGAGAGCAATGGCAAGCTGGGGAAGTGGAAAGAAACCCAGGCTGGTGAATGGCCAGCCAGTGGGAACTGGCTGGATAGCAAGGTAGGGGTCAAGCATCTTTTTCATGGATGCTGCCACTGGCTCCAACACCAATGGAGTCTCCCTGGTCATGGCTTATGCATTCTTGCTTCTTAAGAGAGCAGATGCTATGAATAATGCCTGAAGATACCTTATTAACACACAAAATACAGTGCAGCTTGGCTTTCCTCTTTATAAAGAATTGCTGTTGATCAACAATAGTTACTGGGTGGATTTGGTGTTCTAGACATCAAGAAAGGTTATGAAGTAAGTAGGTAGCGTGCAAGATACCTGGCCAGAAGATCATTATAATTGTGGGCATAGGATAAAACACATACATAAAGAGAGTGGATCTCTATAGAATAGGATGGCTGCGTGTTTTACAATAGAAAGCCTTTTCTTAAAAAACAGCATCATAAAAACAGAAAACTGGGTGGTATTCCCTGTTGTTGACAAAAGTGGTATTGTTGTGAAGTTGGTGTGTGTGCAGAGCAGCGCTCAGAAAACCTGAAATCATGATTTGACTGTGCTTTGCCTGAGGCCCACTCAGCCCTGGGGGAGTGGTCGGCATGCCACAATATTTCCTGTTTGCCTGGCAGGTTACCCATAGTATTTTGATCTTGCTCCATCAAAGCAGTGATGATGTGTTCAATGACTGTTTTTTTATTCCTCTTGTGCATTCTCTTTTGTATTTATGGATCATGTGTCTCCGTTTCTTCCTTCTCAACCTGACTCTCTTGGTAAGTTTAACAATTTCTCCCCTCAGTTGTGGGCAATTCTTTTTTACTTCTCAAAACATCTGTAAGGTTCTGGAAGAGGACCTCTGGCCGCTCCCTGCTTCTTGCTAAGTGTTAGGGCAAACAAAACCCTGAGAGATGAGTTGGCTGCATCTGCAGTTTAGAATTAGAAGGAGAGAAAATATAAATGGATACAAAAAAATGGTGTCAATCTTGGAAAATGAGATTGAATCATAGCTATATAAGGTGGTAGAAACAAAAAGAAGCCACCTGCTTCCAGTAAGATACCTGCCAAATCTTCAGGAAGGTGAGGAGGAAAAGATGATGAAGGTGGCTAACGTAGGAGCTCCTACCAGCTTGAGCTCTCTGGGGCAAGGACTGTCTCTTTTATTCCTTTGACCTCATACAGTGCTGGGCACATCCTAGATACCCGCTTAGAGTTTTGTGTGCATAATTAAATGAACAGACTCCGAAAAGATTTCATGAATAGGTGGTAGCTTCAAACAGATCCACAGTCTTCTGAAGCTTAACTTCTGGGTTCACCAGACAATCACTGTGGCTCTATATTGTTCATGGACGGATCTTAAGTTTCTGTAATTTAATGTTTCCTTTGGAATAAAACCACTATTTGAGGCTTGAGACCAGAAGGTACCTGTACAACTTTCACTCAAGAAATACTGTTGGTGGTTGCAGAATCTTTTTATTCCTCGAGTTTTCTTCTCTCAGACCCCTTGCCATTAATATTAGACTTAACTTTAAAACACTTACAGAATTTCAGCATTCAAGAATTATACATAAATTATGGCATCTAGCATATGAGCATTCACAATTCATACCTATTTGCTTTCTACCTAAAATCTGTGTAATTTCTCACAGGGCTAAATAGAGAAAAGTATTACACAGAAGAAAATCCACATTGTAACTTTGTCCTAAGAACGCCCTTGGTGCTATCGTTATTTCTGAGAAAAAAAGAAAGGTCTGTTTGCTCAGTAAGAATGGGAAGAGGGTACAGGCACCTTCTTTCACTACAAAGGAATCAGTTTGTGTTATTCATGCATCTTTCTCTCTCTCCTCTTTCTATGAACCAAAGAACAGAACAAAACAAAAAACAAAAAGTCTAAGAACAAACAAACTCACAACAATAGCAGCAGCAAGAACAAACTCGAGGATTTAGGTGGAATGATACCAAATCAGCAAATGACATTTGGGAATGTCATGTGGCTTATATAATTCTAGGAAAGAGATGTTTTATGTGTTGCTACCAAAGGAAAGTGGGAGATAGGAAAAAAAAATAAAGGAGAAAAAAAGGAAGGGGAAAGCACTATGTCTGGGTCAGTGTTTCTCAGGAGGGACACTATTAGCATTTGGGGTAAGGTGGTCAATCATATTTTTAAAATATAATGAAGAATTTTGATAGGGGCTTAAAAATGGGTTGGACTCCTCTTGATTAACTGTACATTTTATTCCCCTTCCAAAATTCCTGATGTTTTAAACTTTTTGGAAAGAGGATTTCTTCCTGTTACAGTTTATAAATGTCTCAAAGTGTGGGTGTACGGCAAACCATTCCAAATTTACCCTCAGAGGAATATTCTTTAATTTTGACTCTTCCGGTTCTCCGCTTGACTTTTGCTTGAGCATCTTTAGCTCACTCTGCTCTTCTGTCTTTAAACTCTCTCTGGGTGAACTGATTAATTGTCATAGCTTTGATTGCTGTTGATGGCTTACTTTTTACACCCACCCCTGACATTTTAACTACTCTTCAGCCCCATGTCTTAAGCAGGGGTAAGAAATCTGCCTTTAGATCTATTTTCCTCATCTAAGAAAAATATGATAAAAATCAAACTTAACTACTTCTCCTTAGCTCCCTTAATACAATCAATGACACCATCATTTATTGAGTTTTTTTAATTTCACAAATATTTGAACTTTTTATGCTAAGTTCCAGTGACCAAACTGGCAGAGTCCCCATTCTCATGGAACATTATAGTATAGGAGTAGAAATGTATTAGTAATCACACAAATGTATAATGACTAATAGAAATAATAACTATAAAAACCTACAGATTTCTATAAGTGTCTAATATAAAGACCTCATTAGTCTGAACAGTTAAAAATGACTTTCTAGGCTGCATTTCCTTTACCTCCCATATCCACTCAACCACTAAGTCCTATTGGCTGCACCCCCATTTTTACAGTTGCAATTCTGTTGGGGGCTATTTCTGTATTTGGATTACTCCAATTGGATCCTCACTTGATTTTTCTCTATTGCAAACTATCAGCACATGGCTGCCATGTGATTTTTCTTAAATTTTCATTTTTGTCACATTGCTCCCCAACTTGAGAATCTTTAGTGGTCCCCCATCATCCATTGACTCGACTTCAGGTGGATTACTTTTTCCTAAATGCTTTTATTGTGCTAAATAGGGGCATTTCTATCACCACTTTTTTATTCAGCTTCATCATGCTGTTCTCTGCACCCAGAGGGCTGCCTTCTTTCTCTTCTGTACCTCATACCTTCTAGATTTCAGTTTTCCAGCTGTGAACTCTTGAAGAGCAAAGGTTAGCAAGAGAGAAATACAGGCAGTGGACGGGGTGAGAGATGGGGTCTGTTCTAATTGCTCCCTCCACTGGATTTCATATGCAAGATTTCATTTGAAGAAAGGGGTCCAAGGTGAAAGAACACTTGGAAATCTATGTATCATTGAAGTTTCCAGTTGAAATTCATCTTCCCTCAGAAGTTCTTCCTTACTAAGCCCCTCTCCTCCACACTGACCTTTCCCTCTACTTTCAACACTCCACTCCTAGGTGTGATGCACTTGCTGACTTATTGCTTTGTTTTGTACTCTTGATAAATTGGCCTCCACAAACCCAATTTTTAATTCTTTTGCATTCGCTGAGGTGCTCTACTTTGGTGTAAATGGGTGAATAAACTGAACACATGAATACTCTGTGGTTCTTTCAGCTAGTGGAAAATTTCTGTCTATGACATTATGTCTTTAATCTATTCTCCATTTTTTAGCAACGAAATAAAAATAATCAGTACAGTAAGTTCCCTGCACGCGAACGAGTTCCATTCTGCGAGTGCGTTCGTTAGTCCAATTTGTTCGTAAGTCCAACAAAGATAGCCTAGGTACCCAACTAACACAATCGGCTATATAGTACCGTACTGTAATAGGTTTATAATACTTTTCACACAAATAATACATAGAAAACAAACACAAAAAATAAAACATTTTGAATCTTACAGTACAGTACCTTGAAAAGTACAGTAGTACAGTACAACAGCTGGCATCCAGGGGCTGGCATCGAGTGAACAGGCAAGAAGAGTTACTGACTGGAGGAGGGAGAGGGGGTGGGAGGTGGTAGAGCTGAAGGATCGTCAGCAGAGATGGAGGGCAAGCTGCAATTTCACTCACTCCTGACGTTGATGGCACAGGTTCTGGTTCCTTGCTGCATTCAATTCTATCTACCTTCTTGAATAAACAATCCAGAGATGTCTGGGTAGTAGCTCTTTTTTTCTCATCATAGATGACATGATAACACTGGATTGCATTCTGAACAGCTGCTGCAACCCTTGTGTACCATTCTTCGTTTGAGTCCTATGCCTCAAATACTAACAGTGCCTCCTCAAATAAAGAAAACCCCCTTGCCATTTCCTGAGTCGTGAATCTCCTCGGTTCTTCAGTTACTTCTTCTTCCTCTTGTCTCTCTTTGTCCTGTCTCTGGTAAAGTACACAAAAGCACAACCACTTGTAGAGGATGCACACACGTGACATTGTATGCCAGACACTTGAACTAACTCATGTGATTGGACCTGTGAATGCACGTTAGCATCTTTGAAAGTGCGCTACTTGAAGGTTTGTATGTAGGGGACTTACTGTATATGAAAAGTGACTTTCTGCCATATGACGGTGAGTCCATGTAGATGGTCAAAAAATAGGGGAGAGGACTTGTGAGAAGTGCTGAGAATGTTCTCTTTGAAGCCCCTTATTCACTGGGATTGACCTCCTGTCCTTTTTACTCTCCCAAGGTTGACATGGGACTGTTTGCCAATCTGTGACATATAGGTCAAACTGTATCTTACCTCTCTTAGGGCAGAATGGAATCTCTTTTAGGACGAAGGTTTACTTAAGTTGAAATAATGTAAATTTAATTGGATCACAAATCTTGTTAGCACTTATTATTCAAGCCTGTTCCTGAACTACAAGAGGACCATGACGTATCCCAAATTCCCAACTGGGAACAAGCAATGAAGAGAACAAGTCCCTGCAGTGGCTTCTCCGCTGAGCCCAAAAAACCACATCTGATAAGCTATGTAATTTGCTCTAGCAATTTTGTGCCAAAAATAAAGGCACACTTTTGCAGAGTTCCACATTTCTAAGAAAAACTGAACTCCGCCTCATGCTAATCCAGCTCTCTTTCTTTCTTTTTCAAACTTGATGTTCATGGAGAGAAAATACCAGTTTGCATCTTAGGTCCGATAGACCTTTGGCCAGATGGCTAGGTCCATCTTCCTCTAGTCATCCTAAGCCTGCCTTGCTGTCACGCAGAAACCTAAACCTGAAGGACAGGCAAAGACGCCAGCAGTGGTCTGTTTTACGACACCCCGATAACAGGATGTTTTTAGCAGCACAGCAGATTCTTGGCCGATGGCCCTGGTTAAAGGAAGAGAGGCACAGAATCTTCGAAGTCATCAATTTTAATGAGGACTGCAACTATTCCAGTAAACTAGATCCCTTCATTTTTGTTAGCTTGACAAAGAAACCTGATCCATCCAAGACATTTATTTTTTTTTAGTTCAGTACCAAGACAGGAACTCGCTTTTTCACCACCAGTATTAGGCCCCCAATGGTGATAAAAATTCCTGTGCAGTCTTTTGGAGGGGAAGAATAAAAGCGTCTACAAGGGGGAAAAAGAACACCAAACAAATACGAACTTTTGAAAAATTCAGGCTTTTCTTGGCTCAGAGGTTAAACATGAATTGTTAGAGTTCCCTTTCAAAGTTGGAGTCTGCCAAGGTCTCTCATAAGCTTGGATAGTTTTGTGGAAGTTATAACAGAAATAAGAATAGATATATGTACATGTATAACTGAATCATTATGCTGTACACATGAAACTAACACAACATTGTAAATCAACTATGCTCCTATATAAAATAAAAATTAAAAAAGACTTGAGATTAAAAAAAAAAGAAATTTCATCTGCGTTTTCAACAGTGAGAAATATTGCCTTTGAATAGTGTGTGTGTGTGTGTGTGTGTGTGAGAGAGAGAGAGAGAGAGAGAGAGACAGAACGAGACAGAGAGAGACAGAAAAACCAGAGAGACAGAGAGACAGAGACAGAGAGAGAGGGAAAGAGACAGGCAGATAAATCGAGCCAGAAGATGAGAATTCAACTAATTTATTTAAAACTTAATAAATTAAAATAATTTGAAGAAGTATTTCTGAATTTTCTGGGTAAGTCACACTAGAGGTACTAAGTAATTTCTAAGTTTCATGGTGAGATAAACAGGTATATTACTTGAGAAGTTTGAGTATCAGAGAACCCAGCCTTTGCTTCTAATCTTTTTCATCTTTGTGCAAACTCACTGAACTCTAATTCCAGATCTTAAGGCAACAGGCAGGCATTTGTTTTAACTCCTTAAGTAAATTCAAGTTTTAGAATCACTAAGGTTGAAAGTGGTGGTACAATTTCTAAATCCCACTCTTCAGTATTAAGGGATTCAGAGCAAGGGCAAGCTGTGCCATCTCTTACGAATTTTTCAATCAAAAGAAGTTTCTCTTTTTTTTTCCCCCTGTTAAAAAATTCTTTAAATAGAGTTGGGGGAAAAAAAAAAAAAACCCAGAAAAAGTTACGCAAATGGCAAGGTAGTGACAGGGCATCTATCAAAATGGCTCTGGAAATTCCAATTTTTAAAGTGTTATAAAAATATCATTATTAATGATGATTGACTGGGTTTTCAGAGCCAAGATATTTCAAGACTGCTAAGTTAGCACCGAGTGCAAAAGTGTGGGTGCTGAAGTGGCTTCAGGGTTCCCTCGCTGTGTTTCTTCATTGATTTTTAAGTAACATGTGAGCCCATTCAAATTGATGATTTTCATTTTGAATTAGTTTGGCCTCTGTCACGGAGGGCCTTCCATCTTTGCCTGACTGTCAGTGTCTAATTCATCTTCATCAAGTCCCCAGCAGGAAGATTTGGAAATAACTACTTTGTGTTTTACAGTTTTATCGTTTACAGGAAATTGGGACACAGAGAAAAATAGAGCAGAATCTACCCAAGTGTTCAGTAGAAGTACTCAAAGGGAGAAGATACGCCTTCACTCGTGGACCTCTTAGAAACTCTTGGATTGTGGCAGTCCCACGAAGTGGGAGAGGTAATAATATAATAATATAATCCAGTAATAATATAATCCAATACTCCCTTCAGATGAAAAATCTTAGCTTCCAGTCTGTGTCAAGCTGATACCTTGTACCTGTTGCTTTTATGAACCTAGAAGTCCTCTCCATTTTACAGATGGGAAAACTGAGGCTAAAGAAAATTATGCATAAGATTGGAAAAACCATATTAGATTTCAGTACAGTCAGCTGTTCCTGTGAAGGTCTTATATTTTGCTGTATTTTCACTCACTGCCAAGACTGGGAAAAATGACAAGTATGGTTTTTTTAAAGTGTAACTAAAATGTACTTGAAAAACATCACAAAAATATTATCCTGTTTAGGTAAGGCCCAAGGCCCAAGTTAAAGGACTTCTTTAAATGATGCAGGGAAAAAAACACCACCAACAACAAACCCAATCATCTACTGAGCAAAAAATCATGTCTTTTCTACTCCCTGAAGCTCCTTAGTGCTCACCCCTCTGCTTTTCACAGCAAGCATTGCTGCTTCTTCTCTGAAGACTCACTCATTCTCCAGTCCTCTGGGAGAAAACTAGTTTGCCTTTTTGACGGTGTGCCAAAAATGGAAAAAGGAAGAATTTAAGCAACTGTCAACCAGGAAATTTTTTGTTTGTTTGTTTTTTAAAAAAGGAAATTTGCCAACCTAGCCAAGAAATTTTGTCTAAGTTACAGACTGTCAGTCTTTATAATCCCTCTTTGTTCCTTTTCTTTTCTGAATCCCGCATTTTCACCGAGGGTAGATAATCTTTGGCATTATCCTCATTGGCTCAGCTTAGCTTTCAGTCCCTTGGGGTCCTGCTGACTCCATAAACTTTCAGCTCCTAAATCCAGTGCTGGCTCACCCAGGAAAGAAAAAAGCAAATTGAACAATAAAATTCAAGCTGTAGCTTCCGTTGTGACTCAAGAGCAGAAAATGTTTTTAATGGCCAAAAGCACATAAATGCCATTAATCACCAAGAATTTGTTATTCCTCATTGGAGGCTCCAAACAAACACTGTTTTGTCCAACTGCATTACTATCTGGGATTTGAAAATTATCTGATTGAATATTCATCTAGGGCTGAGCATTTTGGAAATTCTTTTATAGAAATGATACATGCCAAAAAGGAGAAAGGAACACTTTTTTCTCCCTTTCTTTTCTTTTTCATCCCTCCCTTGTGTGTCTCTTCCTTTCCTTAGGCTCTTTTGCTGTGTCAGCCCTTCTAGGCACTATCGGTTTTCTGTGATCTATGGAAAACTCCCACCTCAGGAATTTGAAGCCTTCTGTTAAGTCTTTTTATTTTGTTGAGTCCAGGCTACAGATTTTTGTTTTGAAAAAGTCTTAGAGGCTTGTATTATAGCCACACATTTTCATTCTTTGAGCTGCATGTATAAATTAGACCATTTTTTAGGAGGTACTTTGCAGGCATACTGTCTGGAATACTTTTCTAGTGTATCACTGAAGCATTAGTATTATTTGGAGGTTCACACAGTAAGTTGATGGGATGCTTTTCTTCTCTTTTTTTTTTCTTCTGATACTTCTAGAGCAATAAATAAGTGGTTGAAAAATGTTATAAATTAATTTGTTGGTGATTCTTGGAATAAATTAGAATAATTGATTTGGGAAACCTAAGTAAATATTTGTCATAACAAACCCATTTTTTAATTTCACGTGGAAGAAAGCTGCATTTTCCTTCATGCACACAGAGATCAGATCAAAAGCTTGTGTTGAGCAATAGGGGCTCCAAATCTATTCTCTGGTCTTGTGGGACATAGCTTCTTGGGAGAGGTAGACTACATTGTAACTACAATATTCAGAATGCAAGCAAGAATTTTTTTAAAACGATTCTTCTTTTTCTGAGTTGGGGTTAAGGACTTTAATAGTGTGTCATTTTATATGCTCCATTCAAACAGAAAACTAATGAGGGAACAATTGCATTTGTTGAAAGCCTGCAGTGTACCAGGCTCTCTATATATTCTCCCCACAGCCCTTCAAGGGTGAACATCGTTTACCCTACTTCACAGATGAAAAAAAAAAAGGGGCTCAGAGGGGTTAGGGGATCAAACAAGGGTCAAAAATGTAATAAGTAGCCATGCTAGGAAGATTCACGTGATTCTTTTTCATTTTAACCTATTGTCTCTAGTAGGAAAGGATGCTAATTTGATATTTGCCATTACTGCCTACCTAGACAGGTACATTTCACAGAGAATACTAATTCTTCCAATGGCTTGCCAGCCAGAGGAAGGGGAGGCCATTGCCTTTGGCTAACTGGTCTCTTCAGGAACCTTGAGGATGAGCAGAATGTCTTTTCCATCTCACTGTATTGCCCTCCACTGCCACCTCCCCAAATGGACAGCTCAGAGAAGCCTGTCCATACTTTTAGCTGCTGTCAAAATGTTCAGGGTGAGGAGAAAATCAAGTCACATAAGCTCTGTTGTATCAGGTATAGTAAAACAAGCGTGAATCAGCTTGAGTTCTCCTATGATCTTCAGTTTGGGATTCTTTCGTAGGTCACTGAATAAAACAATCTTAATTGACAAGATCGTAACAAGTTCTTGGTGGGATGGCAGTGGCTCTGGCCCTAAGTGCAACTGTAAAATGGACAGACTTATTTTGGGGGCTACTTGCTTCCCCTTCAGAGCTGTTGTCTCTATGATGAGAATTCCTCTTCTGTCAGGCACCCTGGACCTTCATACTCTTTCCACTTTCCCCTCAACACAATCTGCTCTGGAGAGCTATCACTTGGAAAGAATCTAATGAATTAATCATCACTTGCAGGTATGACTGTAAGGGTGGAATTTCAGGAATTGAGGCAGGCAAGGGAAGATGCAATTCAGAGCAGCAGAGGTTTCTTAACAGCCTTCAATGTATAGGACATAGGTGGCCAACTGTTCATAGAATGTTCATGGGTAAGGCTGATCATGGAGGGAGACAGAAGACTAATGTAGATGGCTGAAGGGCGCTTGACCAGAGTATGTATCTGGAAAAAAACCCAAGAGTTCTCCTGCTGGTCTGTTGTCTCTCTGCCATCTTCCAAGTCACTCTACTACAAACTGTGGCATTTAGATTGAGGTTGGGGTGGGGTGGGGAGTGGGGGAGCATTTTCTGTCCTGCGTCTGGGCTCTCAGCCTCTATAGAAGAAGGCCAAGATGGTTCTTTCAACCACTGGAACTTGGTCAAAATATTCTCTATAGAAGAATGATTACGAAGACTCATAGCCTAGGCAATGCAGCATAAAAATGTAGCACATTCTTAATAACTAGTCCATTGATTGGCCATAGTGCCAATAGAATTCGATGAAGTTTTCTTAAAGCTGTTTCCATGTCTATTGTTTATTAAAAGCTTTTTGGAAGACCCAAGCTTTTGGTTTTGGAGTTGAGGAAGTTTCCTGGAGTGTCAGCAATTTTCCTGTCTTCTTACTTACTGTAGATACTCACCTAGGGCAGAAGGACATTTCCAGTCTATAAGGTGATCCATGGTGTAAAAAAACTAAGAACGAGATTTCTTCCACAGCCAATTCAGAAGCACCACTCTTTTATCTAGAGAGCCAAGAAATACTGGAGGCAAAGGGACAGTGGCAATCTGTGACAGGGTAGGTAGATGATACGTTTCTTTTGTGCTTGAGGGGTTGGCCAACGATATTCGAGGTAATTGTAACTTATTTCTCTCAAAAAGGAGGAGGTGAAAGGGCTCAGGGAGCACCTCTGTATATTCCACACTGTGAGAGGATGTGTTGGAGAAATAACACAGAAAATAAGCCAGATGGGAAAACAAGGAGAGAAGAAGAAATATCTATGTCAACAAATCTATGTAGAAGTTAGGCATATTCATACTTCTTTTTGTTTTTGTTTTTTAATTTGCATCCTTCTATTAGAGCATGGCTCTAGTTGTTTTCTAATTATTCCTCTAAGTGTGCTGACCCCCACTAGGTTATGAACTATGTGAGGGCCTGCATCTTCTTTATTTTTGTATCCCTGGCATCAGGCATGCTGCTGGACACAGAACAGTTCCTCAATAAGTGATTTTTAAATGACGGAAATTATTTTCATATAATAGAATTTTGATTCTAAAATAATTGCTTCCCCGGGAATGAGACACCCCTGTGAGTCGTCTCAGAGAATTTAGGGGATGAGTGGAACCAACAACCTGACCTGAGTAGGACTAGATATTCACTAGTAAAGCAATGTCAACCTTTCTTACTGTAATTGACTGAATCTGAAACATGAATACGGTGAAGTTAGCCAAAGAGGATACCCTGGGGCAAGGAAGATCACACAAGATTGAAGACTAAGATGATGGGAGCCACAAAGGCCAAGATCAGAGAAGCTGCACCCAGATAGTATCTGAGAAAAGCAGGTGAAGATGCAGGCATTGAACGTAAGTAAAACTCATGTTACCTGGCTAGTGAATGTGCTGCAGGCACTGTACAAGATAGACTTCCCAGAATAGTGAATGTCAGGACTACTAGTCAGGGGAGGACAGGCATCTTCCTGGGGAAAGAGTCTTCAGGGAGCAAATAAGAAAGGCCTGTTTCCTGCTGGGGTGAGGAGAGATGAAAAGAAGGCCTTACAGGATTGGAAGACTGGGAGACTCTCAGGAAGAGTGAAAATTTACTCTGCAAATTCAGGGTAAAGTATCCTGAGGTGCAGAGAAGGAATCTTTAGGTATTCCGAATCTTTCTTCCAAAATAGGCCCCCTGTACGAATGCCAGATTGGTCAACCTGGGAAGCCTCACACCAGGGACAAATATTAGAATGTAAGACACTAAATAATAGAAGACACTAAAAATTCACAAGACCTCACCCTGGTTTCTGAGTATACTAGATAAAAAGGAAGTCAGTAATTATATGCCAAGGAAAATTATTAGGACAACTCTTAGATATCTTGATATTTTGGGTAACTTTTTCACATTTGTTGTCATTATCTCCATCTAGTTCCCCATAGCGATTAATGACATTATCTTAAAATGAAAGGGCCTGCCTGTGTACTTATTCTGGGATGTACCATGAAAGGGAGCATGTGGGAGAATCACATGGTATTTTGTCCTCTACCCTGGGAGAGCCTACCTTGGAGAAACACATTGGGACTGTAAAATGACTCCAGGTTTGTCACTGGGAGTGGCTTGGAGGACTGTGACACAGCTGAGGATAAGCAAGAAGAAATTAGACTGCAGAGATGCTTTATCCCAGCCTCTAAGAAATTCTAAGAGATTCCTAAGCCTTCAAGAAATGATGGAACTACGTTATCTCAATCAAAGAAAAACATAACACGTCTTAACGATTTGACAATGAACTCTCTGCTGGTTGGGAGCAAGTTGCCATGTATAAACCTGGCATATTCATGGGTGCATGTGCTGTAACTTCTTGGAGCGAGATATGACAGAGAGCCTGCCAAGATCACCAAACTCACCAATCCCCACTGCTCCGATGGTTCCTGTAGGAAAAAATGTTACCGTCATAAGGAATCTTCAGTGAACCTCCAGGACCAGGTAAGGAAGTGAAACCATTTAGGGGTTGAGTGGGATTTTTTTTCTCTTCATCCAGTTTGTGGACATGACTCTGAAAGAGAAAGGAGGGTAATAATTGGTTACATAGAAGGCATCCGAAGGAAAGAATTTGTCTTCTGGATCATGCCAGGAATGTCAGGAAGATGTACTACTGAAAATGGAAAAGGGCACTGGATCAAAGTAGAGAACGTATTTAACAAGGATAAATGGATGAAGGGGAGGGAGAAAAATCAGGACCGACTACCAAGTAGGTAGTAAGGACAGTGGGCATGGCAGAGAAAGACTCTGTATAGTGGAGGTGTTTCTTAGTAATTATCATTCTTTCATTTATTCAACAAATAACAGAGAAGTTCACTAAGAATAATACTTACGACCTTAGAGAACTATCTATGTCAACACAGAATAGGAGGTGACATAATAACTCGAAGTTTCAAAGCACAAAATGAATATAACGTTATTGAGGGCATTAAGATTTGATGGGATAAAACTCAGGCTAAAAATATCAAGAGAAAGACATACTTTATTAAAAAAATTATCTAGCAGAAGAAAAATAGAATAGTGCTTTGTACAACTAAGGATACTTCCACGTGGAAGCAAAGGTAAAGCACAAGAGAAATAAAACAATTATACTGCCATGATAATATACCTCAGACCACTTAGGAAGAGGAAAAATATGGATATTATGTTTTTGGTGTTAAATCTTGGTATGAAGTAACCCTTTGCAGTTAACAGGAGACTATCTTTTGGAAAATTAACTTTGATAAAATTAAAGTATTTGATGAGCGTTTAACTTTTAATGTTGCCATTTTTAATCTCTAAAAAAGAGGGAGAATACAAGAGAGGTAAACATCAATATGGAAATTCTGAGGGGGATTAATAATAGTGAGGGAGTAACCAGAATCTTGGAGTTCAGACTACTGCGAAAGTCACATATGTCCCCTTGCCCAGCGTTCCTCAAAATGAGGTTCCTAGACACAGTAATACCACGCATTGTTGTTGGTCTGCAACAAGCTTAAAGTAAGTTCTGGAAACTTTTACAGTAATTTCCATCGCCACAACATTTTTACTATTCAAAATTAAAACTGATCCCTTGCTCTCATCCACTGGAGGCCCACACACCACATCTCTAGTGATGCAAGTACTCAACGCCCACATCGATGGGCGGCGGAAGATTACCTTTGCCATCACGGCAGTTAAGGGTGTGGGGCAAAGACGGGCTTGTGTGGTGTTGAGGAAAGCAGACGGACCTCAGCAAGAGGGCAGGAGAGCTCACTTAGGATGAGGTAGAGCGTGTGATCACCATGATGTAGAATCCACACCAGTGCAAGATCCCAGACAGAAGGACGTGAAGGATAACAAATAGGTCCTGGCCAACGGTCTGGACAACAAGCTCCGTGAAGACCTGGAGCGACTGAAGAAGATTCAGGCCCACAGAGGCTGCACCACTTCTGGGGATTTCGTGTCCGAGGCCAGCACACTAAGACCACAGGCTGCTGTGGCTGCACTGTGGCTGTGTCCAAGAAGAAATAAATTTGTGGGAGTATGTTAATAAATAATTTATACAGTTAAAAAAAACACAACTGATCCCTCACTTACAGATGCTCTGAGAAGCACTGTCCTAGTTCATGATAAAATAGAATTCAAAAAGTGTACTGCTCTTTGTCCTGAAAAGGATTACAGCTTATTAGGAAAAAGAATCTAAAGAGAAAACTAAAGAGTGAGGGAATCGGAGTGTACAGCTGGGGATTATTCCAATGGGACAAATGAGGGAAATCATCTAAAAAGTAAGGTGATTATATTAACAGCTCTCTTGATGAGAAAAGGGGGTGAAACCCTTTTATTGAGCACTTGTTTTCTATTGGACACTTTTATTTACATTATCTTATTTAATCTTCTCCCTTCAGATAAGTGCTATTTTTCTAATTTTTATGGAAGGGGGCATGAGGCTCAGGGACTTTAGTAGGCTGTGTGGTGGCCCCCCAAAAGATATGCATGCCCACATCCTAATTCCAAGAACATGTGAATATTACCTTATCTGGTAAAATGTGATTAAGTTAAGGATCTCAAGAGGAGGAGCTTATCCTAAATAGATCCTAAATTCAATCACACGTATCTTTATAAGATGGACACACAGAGAGGATGAGGAAGCAACAAGATCGTGGAAGGAGAGATAGGAGTGATGTGTCCACAAGCCAAGGGGTGCCCAGAGCCACTAGGAGCTGGAAAGCAAAGAATGGATTCTTCCTAGAGCCTTCAGAGCCTGCAGACACTTGATTTTGGATTCTGGCCTCTGGAACTGTGAGGGAACAAATCTCTGATGTTCTAATCCACCCAATTTGTGGTAATTTGTTAAAGCAACCTTAGAAACCTAATAACAGTGACCTAAAGTAACTTCTACAAAATGAAAAAAATATATATGATATTTAACCTCAGGCTAACTCTAAAGCTTTTTTTTTTTTTTTTTTTAAAGAAGATGTTGGGGGTAGGAGTTTATTAATTTATTAATTTATTTTTGCTGTGTTGGGTCTTCGTTTCTGTGTGAGGACTTTCTCCAGTTGCGGCAAGTGGGGGCCACTCTTCATCGCGGTGCGCGGGCCTCTCACTATCGCAGCCTCCCCCGTTGCGGAGTACAGGCTCCAGACGCACAGGCTCAGTAGTTGTGGCTCACGGACCCAGCTGCTCTGCGGCATGCAGGATCCTCCCAGACCAGGGCCCGAACCCGTGTCCCCTGCATTAGCAGGCAGACTCTCAACCACTGCGCCACCAGAGAAGCCCCTCTAAAGATTTTTACTCTGACGTATCACATAGCAGCCTTCCAGACTTTATAATGCCTGGATAAATGATTAGGAATATATTGAGAGGATAGTGAGAACACAGAGAAATAAAGAGTATAAGATGGGGCGTCATGTACTAGGTGGGAATCTTGGTTCCTCTACCCACTTACTTGTCTTCTCAAAGTCTCAGTGCCCTCAACTGAAAACAAAGTGTAATAAACCGCATTAATCACATTATTGCGCGGATTGAGGATAATAACATACCTGTAATTTTCTTTGCAACTTGTGCAACACTAGTCCAATGCTAATTACCAAGACCAATTCTTCCCTCAAGAGAGACTGAAGAGACGACGTTGGTAGTACCCTTTCCATTCACTCTTTCTCTGTTGCGGATGCAGTGGCACTGGATTGCCCACCTTCCTGTCACAGCAGATGGCAAGGCGAGCATCCTCCTGTTTCAGGATGCACAGGCCTAATATCTCGTGCCGACAGGAGCAACAGAAAGCCCCTGAGCCTGCTGAACAATTTCTACTTGAAAGAAAACCTCAGCAGCTACCAGGCCAAAACAAAATAGTTATTTTTGGCAGATCTTTTCTTCAGGATTCAGAAGGACAATAGTAAATAACTCTATTCAACAGGCCAGCTCATTTTTACTTGTTTATTTACACCCTGCCTTGTTCCAGAAAGGATTTAAGGTGGATTACCTATTAATATTACACAAGATAAAATAAGTGAAAAATAAGTGGTGAAGAAAGTAGGACAACAGGAAAATGAAACTCAGAAAAATAAGTGAAACCTGGAATGAGTTAGACTCACCATGTTCAGTGAGGATTTTCCCTCACCAGGGGTGGCCACGAGTGTGTCTCTAAGCTTTCTTGCTGTTAATATAAAAAGGGGCTCTAAAGCAAGGTCCCCAGCAACATTCTCTTTAGGATGTGATTTCAGCCTGCCCAGGGCACTGGCTATGGGTGATCAAGGCCCTAAAGATCTTGACACTGAGCATAACAATAATCATTTTAGCCTGGATTAAAAAAAAAATCAGTAAAGCATCAATGAAATTTGTGTCTTTGAGGAACATAACTTCCTGATGTCCTGCGTAATATAAACTAGCTATAAAATTTATATTTGCAGAACTGTTGACTCACTAACTGTACAGGATGATTAACTATAAATCAGGTAAGCAAAGGGGGACATCTACCAAAAAGGATGACTTTGGTTTTAGAACCGTTCATCTGTAACCCTTCTTTTTTAGTACTAATCAGGGCAAGCTTGATCTGTAGCACTCTAGCTTCATGGTAATAAACTTACTGTCTGCTTATAAGAGAATGTCTATTTTTCTATTCTCTAGAATGGGGGAAATGCATCCAGCTTATAGAAGAGTGTCATTAAATTATTAAGATTCAAATTGAAAGGAAAAGGGCAGTTGGAGCACGTCTCTATTTTTACTTCACTGAAATCACTATTAAAGATGAATTGAGCTAGCTTTGGGGGAGTGAATTGTGCAGCTAATTCACAGGGTGAGCGGGGGGAGCCCTGCATGGTGTTGCGATGCTTAAAATAAAAGAGTTTATAAGGGTTATATTAAGGTATTTTATAGTGAAAATTGATGATGGGTAAGTAGCTATGGCCCTCATGCCCCTTTTAGTCCTGAATTCTCTCTCTCTCTGATCTCTGGCAGGGATTGGTAAATTTTTTCTGCAAAGGGCTAGATGGTAAATATTTTAGTCTTTGTGGGCCTTATGTTTTCTGCTGTGACTCTCCAACTCTGCAATTGCAGTGCAAAATCAGCCATAGACAACTCGTAAGTTAATGAGTGTAGCTGTGTTCCATTAAAGCTTTTTTTAACGAAAGCAGGTGGCAGGGTACTTGGCCCATGAGCCATGGTTTGCCGAATCCTGCTCTGTGACATAGAACATGGGGTTTTAAATCCTTGTTCAAAGTTTTCACTGTATTCTGAACTGTTTTCTGAGAGAAATTTTGGCTTGACAGCCTACCTCCCTGAAGGTGATGGGAGGGCCCTCCCTTTAGGTTAGAAGACCTTGATTTTTTGAAATAGATCACTGCCTCCTGCATACCGGTTTTCTAAATCATGGAGTGCTCCATTCCACTGATAAGACTGAAAAACTATGTTCTCGGCCTCCAGCCTAGCCCCCACCTTAGTATATCAGAGCCTAGCCATGTGTCCAGGTCTGACTGGGACACACATGAGGGAGATACCTTAGTGGGCACAATCATAATTCATGACTCTTGATTTTAAAAAGTTCAGCCTTGCCTCTAGCCAGTTATAGGAACATTCATACATGTACAATGTCACCTTTTCTTTTTTAGAAGACCCTCACAGGATAACAGTTGGACACTACTCCATCTTTTATTAAGGATTGTATATAAAAGTGACCCTTTGGAGGGTATATTTCCTCCTTTGTAAAATTGCTGTTGAGGACACTTTCCATTAGATTGTTTTGTGTTCTTCATGTAAAACTTTGTGAGCCCTCTTAGAGTTTAGAGGGACGACAGAAGTGCTTCTCTTGTTATGCTTCCTGTTATTAACCAGACAATGCAGTATAACTTCTCCTATGCCACCCGTTTGTCCTACTTTTTGGCTCTGTTTCCAAAAAGTAAAGCTAAGTACATGTTCCGTTGCACAGATTATAAATAGTCGAGGTCTTCTTACCCATCTATGTCTTCCTTTTCATTCTTGGTCTTTTCATTTTTTTCTGTTTTTTTTTGAGGGGGGAGGGGGGATCTGATTGTATTTGTATCTTAATATAGAATACCATAGAAGTATAAATAATAAAGTTTGGGCTTGTTGAAAATGTTAAAGACCACAAAAGGACAATTTCATCTGTGTTTGAAACTAGAAAAACAAGGAAGTGATCATCAAGCTGCCTGGGGCAGATGGTGTAATGATAACAGATAAGAAAACTATTAAATTTATATTTTGCTTTCAAATTCTGCTGCAAGGAAAGTGGTCTCCAGGCTGGAAGAATAAGAACAAATAATACCTTGAATTATTTTTTTGAATTCCTCGTTTTCTTGGAATTTATTTAATTTTTTTTAACACCTTGTCCCATTGTATTTTCACCGTGGGAGGTAGTCACAGTAGTTATTATTATCCTGCTTTACTAAGAAGGAAATTGTGACTCAGTGTTAAATGACTTGTGCACACTCACAAACAATGCAAAGAGGGAGTTGACTGCAACTCTGTGTAAATAAGTAGACAGTAAGGCAAAGCCTGGTCTCTTTAAATAAATTTTGGTTGTCAGCACTGGATGCGAGTTACACCAGCCTACTGAGAAAACTGGGGTGCAGTGCAAATAGGAGATGCTCAAAATATTTTTTTGAAAGAGTGAATTGAGCTGAGCATTAATCTTAGTAAATTACTGAGGTATTGCAGAGACCAAAAGATGAATAAATAAAGGAAATCTCAGTCCATTTTTCAAAAAGAGGGAGAGATTCCACAATCCATACATAGGTCAACTATTCTCAGAGACGATCCCAGAAAAAGTCAAGAATGGACTTTCAAGCTAATGGCTTTGAGTATTAACGAAGGAATGTAGTGGTTACTAGGAGTGAACATAGGTTTGCAAGGAATGCCATGTTATGCTTGCTTAATTTGTTTTCTTGCTTTTGAAACAGAGCTACTGTAAGATCAGAGGATTGACTAAGAAAATTTAATTTTCACAATAATATCATAAAAATAGCAACCACTTCTTAAACACTAACTGTATGCCAGACCCTGGTTGCCTTATTTCATTTAGTCCCACAATGGTCCCAGTGCATAGGTATGTTTCTATCTCCCTTGTTTCAGATAAGACAAAGGTTCATTGAGAGCAAGTAATTAAAGTCACATTGCTAGCGAGTGACTGAGCTGGAGTCAAAGCCAGATTTGTCTGACTCAAAGCCATTGGTGGTAAGTCACAACAGCACCATTTCGTGTTGACACACAGCAGGGCTCATAAGATCTTTGAGGCAAAGGTGAACTAAGGATCTACAGGTTGGGTCACACTGTCTTTACATAGATTCACAACAGGTTGAAAACAAATCTAAGGCAGGTTGATTAGTAATTTGGTCTTAGTCTGCTCAACATTTGAATCTATAAAGAAAACATACTTATCCCTTCTGCAGTGGACAAAATCAAGAAGAGAAGCCAATCTTATCACTGCTATAAGCTAACATTTGCATGGTGTGTCTCATTTTACAAAATACTTTCACTTAGCTTGTCACATTGGATTCTCTCTCACAACTCTATAAAGAAGACTTATCACTAGCTCCCAAACTCTCCCTCTTGCCTACCACGCCCCCCCGCTTTTTTTTTTTTTTTTTTTTACAATGAGCAGAAATGAGGTTCAGGGAAATCAAATGACTCAATCAGAGTCATGGTGAATAATCTGGGGACTTCTGTTTTCTGTCACACTGCAACAGATATGGAGTCCTGATTAGAAATAATATCAAGACATGCAAATGCCAGATCAAAATTATTAAGATGAAATATGAAGGTGATGAATATGAAGTCTAACACTGAAGGAAAAAGTATGTTTTTGTTGAATGTGTAATGTAAGCCAACATTTCACTCTGATTACTAATAATACTAATTTAATGTTAGCCTGGATTAATGGAAACATAATGTCTACATTGCAATAAGCAATATTTCCACTGAACATGTAACTTTTCAAAACATACATGGACCCATATTTTCTGGGCCTAGTATTTATTAAAATCTCAGACTAAGTAGAGTGCACCTAAAGGCAGCTAAATACTGAAGAGACCATGGGCTACATTTGATTGTGGAAGGGAATGAGGAAATGCATAAAAAATCTAATTGGTTTCAAATTTTTAAAATTATCACGTGGAAGAGGAAAAATTAAGATTTGTTCTGTGTTGGTTGGTCTAGGTCCAACAGGTGTTGGTGTATAACAAGACAAAAAGCACAAAGGTTTAAGTATCAGACAGTCAGATTTTGGCTCAACATAAAAAATAATTCTAACAATGGAGCAGTTCCTGAGGAAATGAGCATTGTGAGTTTTTAAAATTTAACTTATTTAAACAAAAAAGAGAGCCAAAAACAATTCATTCATTTCTCCCATTCCCCACTCTTCACCAGGGCATCTACCAATCTGCCTGTTCTCTCTGTCTATGAGCTTGTATTTTGTTGTTTGTTTGGTTTTTAGATTTCATGTATAAGAGAGATCATATAGTGTTTGTCTTTCTCTGTATGGCTTATTTCACTTAGCATAATGCTCTTGAAGTCCATCCATGTTGTCACAAATGGCAAGAGGTCATTCTTTTTTATGACTGAATAATATTCCATTGGCTAAATATACCACAATTTCTTTATTCATTCATCCACTGATAGACACTTAGGTTGTTTCCATATCTTGGCTATTGTAAATAATACTGCAGTGAACACGGGGGTGTACATATATTTTCAAATTAGTGTTTTTATTTTCTTCAAATAAATACCCAGAAGTAGAATTGCTGGATCATATGGTAGTTCTATTTTTTTTTTTTTTTTTTTTTTGTGGTACATGGGCCTCTCACTGTTGTGGCCTCTCCTGTTGCGGAGCACAGGCTCAGCGGCCATGGCTCACGGGCCTAGGTGCTCCGCGGCATGTGGGATCTTCCCAGACTGGGGCACGAACCCGCGTGCCCTGCATTGGCAGGCGGACTCACAACCACTGCGCCACCAGGGAAGCCTGGTAGTTCTATTTTTAATTTTTTGAGGACTGTCCATAATATTTTCCATAGTGGCTGCACCAATTTACATTACCACCAGCAGTGTACAAATGTTCCCTTTTCTCTACATCCCCATCAACACTTTTTATTTCTAGTATTTTTGATAATAGCCATTTTAATGGGTGTGAGGTGATAACTCATTGTGGGTTTTTTTTAATATAAATTTATTTATTTTATTTTATTTATTTATTTTTGTCTGCGTTGGGTCTTCGTTGCTGCACGCAGGCTTTCTCTAGTTGTGGCGAGCTGGAGCTACTCTTCATTGTGGTGCACGGTCTTCTCATTGCAGTGGCTTCTTTTGCTGCAGAGCATGGGCTCTAAGGTGCGCGGGCTTCAGTAATTGTGGCTCACGGGCTCCAGAGCTTAGGCTCAGCAGTTGTGGTGCACCTAGCTCAGTTGCTCTGCGGCATGTGGGATCTTCCCGGACTAGGGATTGAACCCATGTCACCTGAATTGGCAGGCGGATTCTTAACCACTGTGCCACCAGGAAAGTCCCGCTCTCATTGTGGTTTTGATTTGCATTTCCCTGGTGATTAAAGACGTAGAGCATGTTTTCATGTACCTGTTGGCCATCTGTGTGACTTCCTTGGAAAAATGTCTGTTCAGATCTTCTGCACATTTTTTAGTTGGATTGTTTTGTTATTTTTGCTATTGAGTGTTCTTTACATATTTTGCATATTAGCCCCTTATCAGATACATGATTTGTAAATATTTTCTTCCATTCCTTAGGTTGCTTTTTCATTCTGTTGATGGTTTCCCTAGCTGTGCAGAAGCTTTTAGTTTGACATAGTCACACTTTTTAATTTTTGCTTTCATTGCTTTTGCTTTTAGTGTCAAATTCAAAAATCATTGCTATGACCTATGTCAAGGAGCTTTTTGCCTATGTTTTCATCTAAGAATTTTATGGTTTCAGGTCTTGCATTTAAGTCTTTAAACCATTTCAAGTTAACTTTTGTGATTGGTGTAAGACAGTGGTAAAATTTCATTCTTTTGCATGTGGCTGTCCAATTTTTCCAGCACCATTTATTGAAGAGACTGTCCTTTCCCCATTGTATATCCTTGGCTCTTTTGTCGTAAACTAATTGACCATATATGTGTGGTTTTATTTCTGGGCTCTTTATTCTGTTCCATTGATCTATGTGTCTGTTTTTATGCCAATACCAAGTTATTTTATGTAGAGGCTTTTGTTATAAAATATAAAAATACCTCAGTGATAAATGATATTCTCTCTCACTTCCCCCAACTATGTCTCTCTTTCTCTCTCTGTCACACACACACACACACACACACACTCACACACACACAATATCTCCTGTCATTTGAATGTTAGTTCCTTGGTAGCAGGGATTTTGTTTTGTTTTTTATGAATTGAATTTTGTTCTTCAAAACTTATATGTTGAGATCTAAACCCCAGTACCTCAGAATGTGATCTTATTTGAAAATAGGGTTGTTGCAGATGTAATTAGTTAATGTGAGGTCATACTGAAGTAGGGTGGGCCCTAATTCAATATGATTGTTATCCTTATAAAAGGGGAAATTTGGACAGGGACATGCACACAGGGAGAATGCCATGTGAAGATGAAGGCAGAGAATCTGGGTGATGCTTCTACAAAACAAGGAATGTCAGACATTTAAACCACCAGAAGTTAGGAGAGAGGCATAAACAATTTCTCCCTCAGAGCTCTGAGAAGGAGACAACACTGCTGACATATTGATCTTGGACTACTGGCCTCCCAAACTGTGAGACAATACATTTCTGCCATTTAAGCCATGTGGTTTGTGGTATTTTGTTATGGCAGCCCCAGTAAACTAAGAATCTGCTGTATCCCTGTATCTAGAACTGTGACTAGATAGAGTAGGCATTTGATAAATATTTTTAGAGTGAATGTTGAATGAATAAATAAATGGCTGAATGAATGAATATACGTCACCCCAGGAAAGTCATTTATTTTTTCTAGTCCTCAGTGTTGTCATTTGTAAAATGACATTCGCTACAGTGTAGAAGATTTATACAGTCCTCGTCTCTTCTACTACATTCATAAAAAAGAACTCTTATGACAGAAAAATTGATCACATATTAGAAGTTATCAAGAAAGCTTATTTAATCAGAATCTCTCTTAAAAAATACAGGCAGACATGGGTTTTAAGGATGATTGAAATTTTAATTTGACCTGAGGCAAAAGTCTGAAATGAATAATTTACTGAGTTTGCTTTTAGATTGTGATCCTGTGTTTTTCCTTGACGAATTTATCATCTATTTATAGAAATTAGGTCAGTGAGACTGTGTGAGTTACAGGCAAAGCGATTTCATTGCACTCCAGGCTCAACTATGTTTCAGAATAGAATCTTCCTTACTGTGGTGTTGAGCCATCAGCAAAGAAATGGTACAGGAATTGAATTAGAGCAGAATGCAGAAAATTGTCTTCATGTTTGAGAAGCTTGGGTGTGCCATTACCTGAGATGATATTAAATTTATCCATGTGCCTTCAAATAACAAGCTTTGAAGAAGGAGCTAGATGAACAGAAAATCAACAGAACTCCAGAGAGTGATCTGGATGTGATGAGATTTACCAGTCTGGGTGCTATCTGGAAAGCCACAGCTGGCCAGAATGAGCTTATGTTTTCAGTTCTTCAAGACTGGCCTAGGTGGGCTCTCCAGTGCTGATCTGCAGAGGTGATTTTCCAGAAACCCAGTCCACTGGACAGAGCCATGGTTCTATTTCCCTTTTTAGATTCTTTACCTTCCAATGGTCTTGCAGGGCCCTATTCTCTCTCTTTCTCTTGGTCTCTGTCTCCATCTCTCTGTCTCTGTCTCTGTCCCTTGGTGTTCAGAACCTTTGACCCCTCCTGTGTGAAACTTTCCCGTGTCCTATCATTGAAAGTTAACATCCTCCACTTGGTTCTTTTTCCTTCTACTCCTCAGAAACTCATATTTCCCGAGATGGATCTTCGCTCCAATAAAAGACATTGACACCTCAGTGTGCAAAACTCTTAGATTCATAGGGGATGAGTGAGAAGGGCAAGACATTTACAGCTCCAATAGGAGTTAGATGCATCTTCTCTCATTAGTGGTCTGCTACGCCCTATGGGGAAAATATTTTAAGCTAGAATTTTGGCTAGCTTTTGGCTTCACTAACTCTTGGGTTCTTTTAGGTACCCACCACAGTGTTAAATATACGAAATTAAAATCAGCAAAGAGCAGAACATGCCTTTTACTTTCCCACCCCCTACCCCAGTTTTGCAAATGGGTCAACAAAAATAGTGTCCTTGATGTGGGCAAGGGTGTAAATTCATACAGTGAAAACTCAAACGGAAAACAAATCCCAAGAACAGAGGCTATATTTCAAATCTTTGGATTATGGAGAGCAGTTAGAGAAGAAATCTTAAATGTCATCTAATTTAACTCACTTATTTTACAGATTAGGAAACAGAACGCTCTGAGCAAGAGATCTTCTGACTAGCAGACCCTATATTCTTCATGTACTTCTATATTTTTATGTCTTTTGGATTTTTGTTTGTGTGTTCGTTTTTCTTCCTTGCATTATACCTGTCTGATCTAGGGCAAAAAATGTGTATAAAATAAGAGGGTGGGTGAATCAACCAAGATCATAGCGCTAGCAAAGTGAAAGAACTTGGATGGGACCCCATGTATCCTGGTTTTTAGTTCCTTGCTCTGTGATTTGAGCATTAAAGCAAATCAAGACTGGGTGAAGATTAGAATTTGTAGTCCCTAGACCCTTGGGTAAAACAGGCTGCTGGGTTATTCTGTACAGTCTAATATTTGTTATCAGTCTCTATGGCAATTGTTCTAAGTTTCTTCTGGAGGATGGAGTAATAGTCCCCATTTGAGAGTCTGAATATCAAGGATCCTCTCCTCAGAAAGATGTACATACACAATTTGCACAGAAATTCAGTTGATTCACATAATTGAGGACAGACGCCTAGACTGTGAACTAGTGGTCTATATATTAATGTCAACTAATGCTTATTGAGTGTTTTCTATGTTCCGGGCATTATTCTGAGGACTTTACATGTGCTATATCATTTAATTCCTGCAACACTTAAAAGCAGCTTCCATTCTTGTTTCCATTTTACAGAAAAAAAGAGACATTTAGAGAACATCTGATTATTTAACACTATTTTAAAAATACTGACGATGCCAGGTGCTAAGGATACAATGGTGCAAAAAAAAAAAAAAAAGGGCACAGTGCCTGCCCCCATCAAGCTTGGAATCCAGTGAAGCAGGCTGATTGCATGTTTACAGAGAAATGTGCCATGAAGCAAACAGACATGGGCGAGTGTGTCAGGCAGTGATAATAACACTTACAAGTGGACTGGAAAACTTACAAGTGGACTGTAAAATCCTTTGCTAGAGGTCAACGCCAAAGGACAGATCCCAAACTCAAACCAGGTCCATCTGCCCCCAAAGTCAGCCCCTGCCCCATCATTGCAACAGTTGAGTTCTTCTAACTATGATGACTTTTGGTGATACTTTATAATATCCTGTCCTGGTCTCCTCCATGCCTAAAGCACCCAAAGCAGTGCTTCTTGGACCATCTATGGTGAAAGACCAAGTGTTAAAATTTTCAGTTTGTTACACTGTGCTCTGATACTTTCATCCTTATTTTCTGCTGGAGGATCAATCTATCACCCCTTCCCCAAAGCCTTAGCCCGCAAGCTTGTCCCCATGTCTGGATGGGCTCTAAGTAGGAACACAGAGAATCTTGGGTAATTATGGGTTCATGTTTAGTCATTTCCTGCCTCACCCTAGATATAGAGGGATTATGCATCTAGACTGGTAACTTAACTTGGTAAAAAAAAAATCTCTATTTCTAAAAAATTACCTAAAAGTGCTTCAGGCTCTTACTGTTGCCCCCATATCTGCAAAGCCTTGCCCCAAACAATTGGGCCTTTATTTCTTCTTCCCAGAGCAACAGCTTGCTGACACACGTGATTCCCAGGCCTGGGGCTGGAGCCCTGCCCAGAGTGACAGGGGTAGGTACCTGGGCCACGTATGACTTGCAGTCTGTCGTCCAGCTAATGTACTTGGCGTGCTATTGCCGGCAAATTTTCCGCACATGACAAACAGAAACAGTGCTAATTTCAAGATCTATTAGAAACACAAGGCAGTAGAAATAATGGTTGATAGACAGAAATGGTAGGAATTGGCAGGTTAAGAAGTCTTCTTCTAAAAGCTTCTAGGGGATGTCGACAAACACTGGGAAATAAATACACTTTACAATCATAAAAATGTACCTGACAATGGGCTTTTGAATGAGCACAGTGAGGGACTAAAGTGGATGATAATGTGACCATTTTTGCCCCCCACCATCCAGAACTACTGATAAGGTCAGGCTGAGAACAAGCATCTGTGCATGAATGTAAAAGCTATTGGAATGCAGAGTGTTCCCAGCTACTACATTAATAACTTTCAACAACCTTCACTCCTGGACATGATGTAATTAATTTTTGAATTGGGGAAGCAAGATGGTCTGTGGCCTGATATTTTCATTTGAAAGCAAGTGGGAAGACAAAAGCAAACAGGCTTTTTGGCTATGAGGGAATAAATGACCTTCCAAGTAAGGAATTTAAACCGAGCTTTCGACTTCATAGGAGATGGGGCTGGAGAACATTTTTGTAGCAGAAATTTAAGGTGGAGAAATGGTTGTGGGTTAGAGGGCCCCCCATCTCCCCGAGTATGTGCGCCCTTCCCCATTACACAAGCCACTCTCAAGGGTTCTGATGGCCCTAAACCCCTTTTGAACAGAAAAACATTATCGCTAACAGTTTTTTTTTTTAAACACAGGGCTGGCATGCCAGCACATGCTTGAATGCTCTCACAGTTACATATAAACTTAAAAAGAGGCCCCCTTTCCCCCTAGCCTGACTCATACTCCATGCATCATATAACCAGTATTTGGAAAGGCTATGAAGAATGCTTGGGGCAGTTGGATATATTTTGTCCAATAGTGGGAGTGACAAAAACAGGTGATCTAGAAGCAGGTAGGAGTGTAAAGCTGGGGGGTGCATGTAGGGTGGGGCGGGAGTCGTGAAAGATGGAAGGAAAATTTGTCATACTTCTTGGATATTCCTTAGGACATTTAAGATAACAGAACATTTTAAAGATGGAAGAGACCTTAGAAATCTGAAATGAAGATTCAGAGGTTATGCACTGCCAGTGCAAAATCCTACAGCTAGGGAGAAGCTAGCCTCCAAACACTCTCTGTAGAGCACAGACCCCATTTTGCACCACAGAATCTGTTTGAGAATCTGATAAAGCCTGCAGACACTTTCTCCTGAAAAACAAAACTACACATAATATTTCCTGTACGTTTCAAAGGAATTATGGACTCCTTAAGTTCATCAATGAACCTGAGGGACTGATGAATTTTCTGTTGTATTAAGGTTATCAACCGAGCATCCAAATAATGTTCAGACTAGGTTTTAGGTCTCTCCTTTCTACTTATTGGCTGTTTGAGAACAAGCAAGCAGACAATGTATCTAGGCCTCAGTTTCCTGACGTATGAAATAGATATAATGATAGTATCTATTCCTAGGTTATCGTGAAGATGAAATGCCATAATGAGTTTAAGGAAGCCTGGCAGTGGGAAGGACAAGCCATGTTGCTATGGTTGTGGTTGTTATCCACCTCCATGCTCATTGAGCTATGTCCTCTGTGGTTGGCTGTTGATGGGCTCCTCGAGATCCAGGTCTCCTGAATTTCTTCCTGTCCTTTGCCTTTTGCTTGCTTCCAGCATAAATCTATTTGCTTCCCGATTGTTCTCCTTTCCTTAAGGGTCTCTCCTTCTCACCACATGAAAGGCAGCCTGTGTTAAAATGTCTTGATAAATTTGTTGTGCGGAAATCCATTAGAAGGAAGTGCTAGGAAATAAGATTGTTGGAGAAAAGAGTACATCTGTGAAGTGCTTCCTTACTGCAGTGGAGATCAAACAGTAGAACAAGTGGAAATACCAGGTCTGCAAGAATGGTTTGAAGTCATGTTGTTATTTCAACTTCCCTTTAATAATTGCAGGGAAAAAATGTTTTTAAAAAAAATACAGTTCATTTTTTAAAATCTAAATTTTCAGTATGGAAAACTTCTATTTTTAATATCAATTTCTCATGCTGATGTACTTAAATTACTTGCAACTTCTAATGAGTTCCACCACCTGACTCCACCCCAATCTCTTCAAATCTGTGCTGAGAAACAGAAAGGTAGCCTCAAGAGGAAGAGGAATGTTAAAAATACTGAGCAGAGAGGAACCTGCTTACATCCTCCTCCTTCTAATTTAGGTTGTCTGTTTTTCAGTATTGGAAGTACTCCTGGGGACTGGTGTAGGGTGAATTATATGAAATTTTGGAAACTGAGTCTCCGAAGATAGTTTGGTATAAGCCTCAAAGCTTTCCTTTTACCTGATAAAGGTTGACCAGAAGACTGATAACTTCTCGGTTTTTTGTTTGTTTGTTTGTTTGGGTTTTTTGGTGCCAATTCAACTCCCTCCCACTTACACTTGAAAGTAGGACTTCAAGATACTTTACCACTGAAATCAGAAAGCAGCCTTTAAATAGTTCCAGAACAGCAAAAGTCTACATTCTCATTAGGCTAACAACTGAGTTTACCTTCCCCCACACAACAATTGTAAGATAAGAGCCAGAAGAGCAAGTTTCTGACTTTCTGATGCTTTATGATTAGAGATAGTCATTCTCTTCTACGTTGTCCTTTCACTATTGACCTGGTAGGAATGAGAGTGAAGTGCCAGTGATGATCTTAGGAACAAAGTCTTCCTCCTTGTAGGGATGGTGGTCATGTCACAGTTCCCCCAAGAGCTGCATCTGAGGGGGCATAAAATGAAGCAGCTTTGCATAAAGTGTCTTAAGGGTAATGCTGTCACTCTCTTAGCTCTTAGATTTGGGTTCAAAGCCCTCCTTTACTATCTTCTAGCTAAAAAGCCTGGACAACTTACTTACTTCTAGATTTGTAAACTTTTGTTTCTTTCTCTGGAGACATAGAGCCATTGGTGGAACAAGTCCATGTACAGTGTCTGGCACATAGCATATATGTCCTCATCTTGGGACAGGGAGTTTCATCTTGGACAGTGACTAACTGTCCTGGAGGATGAGAACATGCCTTTTGGAGAATGACTTAATCTCCAGAGTTAGCGGAGATGGCAGGTTTGGAATAGGAGTGTGTGTATATTGGGAAGGGGTGTTTTGACTAATTGAAGATAATGAGCTTTTCCTCCTAACTTGTTATAAACATACACTAGAGCCTTTCTTCACTGTTTTTACTCAGTGTCTTGTAAGAGTGTCAACAAAGAAATCAATTAGATTGGTACAGGGCCAGCTCATCAGGTGATTTGTTAACAGAGACCGCATCCATTTGTTACTAACTTTGGCATGATATGCTGAAAAGAATTGAACTGGGCAGTACAAGGAGAAACATTTATTCCACTTATACATATTAACACCTACTCTGTCCCAGGTGCTGGGCTGGGTGCTAAAGATACAAAGATGAGGGAATCCAACATCACATTGCTGAGAGATTCTTAGTGCAGTATTTCTCAACTGGAATCCAAGGCTTTTTAGGGATTGGAAGTTCCAGAAGAACTCTTCTTTTTTTTTTTTTGGCTTTTGTTTCAATAATTAATTTTAATAGTCATTTTACTTGTTATAAAGGCAAAACTTTTAAACTTTATTGAGATATAATTGCCATATAACATTGTGTAACTTTAATGTGTATCCCATGTTGATTTAAAACACTGATGTGTTGCAGTATGATTACCACTCTAATTTTAGCTAACACCTTCATCACGTCACATAATTACCATTTCTTCTTGTGGTGGGAACATTTAAGATCTACTTTTTTAGCAACTTTTGAGTATATAGTACAGTACAGTTATCTATAATCACAAGGTTGTGCATTAGATCCCTAGAACTTATTTATCTTCTAACTGGAAGTTTATATTCCTTGACCATCTCCTCATTTGCTCTACCTCCCAGGCCCTGGTAACCACCATTCTCCTCTCTGTTTATTCAAGTTTGGATATTCTTAGATTCCACATATCAGTGTTACACAGTATTTCTCTTTCTCTGTCTGGCTTATTCCACTTAGCATAACATGTTCAAGGTCCATCCATGTTGTTGCAAATGGCAAGATTTCTTTTTTTCTCATGGGTGAAAATATTCCATTTTACATATTTAGTATATCTTCTTTATCCATTCATCCATTGATGGACACTTAGGTTTTTTCCATATCTTGATTATTGTAAATTATACTGCAATGAACATGGAGATGCCTATATCTTTTTGAATTTGTGATTTTGTTTTCTTTGCATAAATACCCAGAAGTGGAATTGCTGGATCATATGGTAGTTCTATTTGCAATTTTTTGAGGAACCTCCATAGTGTTTTCCATAGTGGCTGCACCAGTTTACATTCCCACCAACAGTGCACAGGGGTTCCCTTTTATCCCCATCTTGACAACACTTGTTAACTATGGTCATTTTGATAATAGCCATTCTAACAGGTGTGAGGTGATAATTCATTGTGGTTTTGATTTGCATTTCCCTGATGATTACTGACCTTGAGCATCTTTTCATGTATGGTTGGCCATCTGTATGTCTTCTTTTGAAAAATGGCTATTCAGGTCCTCTGCTCATTTTAAAATCAGATTGTTTGTGCGTTTTTGCTTTTGAGTTGTATGAGTTCTTTATATATTTTGGATGTTAACCCCTTATCAGATATATGGCTTGCAAATATTTTCTCCCATTCCATAGGTTGTCTTTTCATTTTGTTGGGTGTTTCTTTTGCTGTGCAGAAGCTTTTTGGTTTTATGGAGTCTCACTTATTTATTTTTGCCTTTTGTTGCTTGTGCTTTTAGTGTTATATCCAAAAAAAAAAAAATTTCCAAGACCTTTGTCAAAGAGATTTTCCCCTATGTTTTCTTCTGGGAATTTTAAAGACTTACATTTAAGTCTTTAATCCATTTTGAGTCAATTTTTGTGAGTGGTGTAATATAGCAATACAATTTCATTTTTCTGCATGTGGTTATCCAGTTTTCCAGGCAAAACATTTTAATAACAATAACACAGATCTGAAAGATGATGTATCCAAAGATTATGGATTAAGTTTCTTAATCTGATATCTAGGAATAGATATAAGAATATGTCTACATGTTCTCAGAGTCCTCAAGAAGTTTCCTTTTATTAAGAGTATATATTTTATCAAAGAGAAACACTGACATAAGGGGCCTGAGATTTTGTACTCTCCAGTCTCTAACTAGGTGGTGTGTGGTCTTAGTTAAGACCCTCATTTAAACACATTGACTTTAGAATCTTTCTCTTAAAATACGGTTCCTGGATCAGGTGAACTCTGAAGCTCTTCCAGCTTTAATAGTCTATGCCTCTATGACTATCCCTCTAAATGGGTTGTAACCTGAATTTCTTTGTAATTTCTGGTTCAGAGGAGAGGGCACTAGCCAGACATCAGATCTGTTCTAATTCTGCCTTTGATAATGATTGTTAGGAAAATGCTGATGGAATCACTTTTCTACTTCATGTTTTAGGTTTTCCATTTGAGACTTGAAAGTGGTAACCTAAAAAAAAAGAAAAACTTGAAAATAAGTGATAAAAAACTTGAAAGCTTTGGAATACAACAGCAAAGTTATTATAAAAATGAGCCCTGAAGTGATGCTAAGTGAAAGGACAGACTACCATCTGTAAGTTAATTAGTCAGGATAATAGAAGTTATGCTGTGACAACAAACAACCCTAAAGATTTACTTGTGCTATAAGTCAGTGTGAGTTGTCAGGAGTGGGGTGAGGATCTGCTCATCATAATCATAAACTGCACAGTGTGTTTTAATCATTTCATCAGCTAGTGCAGGTCACATGGTTTTGCCTAAGTTCACAGGGGGTGCAGGATAGCATTTTTACTTGGACCAGCAGAAGAACATCTTGAATATTTGTGAAATTATTATGATACTAAATACTCACAAATGCAACATCATCATGATGTACATTTTAAAACTTGGAGACTAAAATCCATATTATAATTTCAGGTGATGATCATTCTAAAATGCAAAACAGTGAACAAACTCAAGTTGATTTTGGATTTGACCATACGTATTTCTCAGAAGAGAGTGATTTCCTGGAGAGGGTGAAGGAAGTGAAGGAGGACATTTGGCAGCTGTTAAGTGGTGGGTTGCCCACCAACAGAAGAACTGGCAGGTAAGAATTCATAGCAGCGAGAATGTGCACAAGTAACAAAGCAAAATTAACTGAGGTTAAAGTTCATGGAGCATGAAAGAAAGCAGGTTGAACTGTGATCAAAGAAACAAGTGGTTTATGAAAGAACTTTTTTATTAAGGATTCTGAAATGGAAGTCACGTTTGTGTTTAATATAGAATAATCCTATATGGGGCATGAGGAAACAGGTTTGCAATGAAAGAAATGTGCTCAAATTGGAAGAGCTGTAATAAACAAGAGGAAAGTCTACAGAGAAAGTTACAGTGAATGTTTGAATTTCTATGTCGGGTCATACAAATTAGTTTTGTCAGTAGTGTACCTTCACATTTAGTACTTTAGTGAGATTGTCACTGCACAGCTCACTGTAACCCAGCAGAATAAATGAAAATTCTAAAATATTAAAAATTACATGTTTTGATATTTTAATCAAAACATGTAATTAGTTGATCATCTGCTTTGTAGAGACAACAACTCTGCTTAATATGGTTTTCTATCATTGGTCTGGGGGGTAAGGAGCTCTAAGTAGCGTGGCTTTATGGTTTCCTTGAACACAGTCTTCTTAGAATGACATCACGATTTAGGACAAAATATTATTAATTCCCAAATCACTGGAAACATATATGCAGATATAAGTATAAAAACGTGTTCAAAATGCCAACTCTAACTTAAAAAAATAGATAAGCTGTCCAGGGCTGGCTGACTAGTGATGTTTGTATTTATTCACATTTATTTTTTGCTATTGTCCTTTATATTGGTGTGTCAAGATAATTTGTGAGCATAGAAATAAAAGCGAAACCCCACAGAGGGGAAAGGACGGTACATGTTGGTGCCCCCCAAATTTACAAATACGAAGGACCTAGGCAGAAAGGAGGAGAGCAAATTCCTTGTGTGCTATGACTCTTCTGAAATGACCATTCATGATTTGGAGGCAGCAAAAATTAGAAGAAAGAAAACCCTTCTTATTAAAAAGAATGTAATGATGCTTAAATGTCTGATAGATATTGGGAATGCAGGTAGCAGTGCACTTGGTGTGGAGAAAAAGCACCTCAAAAACCTGACTCACAAGTTCATGCATGTCATTTGCCATAGTGTTGTTTGTAAATCACTTTGGATCTTCAGAAGTACAATATATGCATACATAATATTAATACTAATAGCAACCATAGTAAGTTCCTGGTCCTGCCGGCACTGATGTCTCTCTTCTCCAAAGGCTATTATGGGAGGTCACAGCAGTAAAGGACTAGCAGCAATGATTGGAAAGAATGTTCTCCAGTTCCTTCTCGAAGATGAATATGGCCTCATACTTCAGGTTCTGCTTCTGCCCATCTATAGAGTCATAGGTAGCAAGCAAAACATAGCTACTGATTAAAGTTTTGATCAAGATGGCCTCATGACCTACTGAAATGGCAGGAAAGCAAATTTAGGGGGAAAAAAAAGGACCTATGAGGATAGAGAGGAGGACAAACATTTATTGTTATTCTCCCACTTCTGCTGGCTGCCACCAAGTTCTGATCTTAAGAGCTTATAATGATTTAATGACGCCTGAAATAGTTATGTTACCTGCATTCTTCATGGGCCTATCTCCATGGAAAAGTGTTCTCATGCTTGATAAACCTATCATTCTTAGAGAGAGAATGGCATTGTCAAGAAAGGGGGTGAAGCACTCCGGGAGCCGGCCAGTTCTTGTCTGGTATGTACTCATGGCCACCCATATCGGCAAACCTTAGCAAAGGTGTGGACAGACTCAGAGTGGCACTAGCTCCTGGGACTAGAAGGGCCAGAGCAGTGACTCAGGGATGGGCCTTTCCCTCCTGGAGCCTCGGAGACCCTATGGTTATTGCCTGTCAAGTTTGAGGTAAGAATTCAGATTATTATATAACTTGTTTTCAAAACATTCTAGTGGGGATGGGGAGGTTGCAGCTCTTCATGGCCCCTTTTGCCAGGGAAGCTCTGTAGCTCTTTTGACTTTGATCCTGCTGTGGTAGGGCAGGCTGATCAAGGTGGCCAACCTTGTAGATCCTGTCCTGCATAGAATATTTTCTTCTCTCTCCACTTTTGTTGTTTACTTAGTAAAAGGCACTCCACCCTCCCTGCAAATTTTAACACTCTCTCTGACACTGTATGGCTACTGTACCTTGACACTCAATTACATTCAATCCTATTATAATCATTTTCTTATAACAAATCCTCCTTAACACCTGAAAAGCTCAGCTCCCATGAGAATAGTGTTATGCTGTCAAAATAAAAAACAGAGGGATCCTCCTGGAATTGCAGTAGCTATTGTATGTGCTTGAAAATCAGATCAGCATAAGGGCCTAACACGCTTTGCTTTCAACTCTGATAGTGAAAGAGAAAGTTTTTCTAAGCCATTCAAATATGGCTTGACCTATAAACCAGTGGCCTTAATTCAGTGATTTTAAATCAATGGGATAGCATGTTAAAATCCTTTCTCTGGGAAGGCATTTCTTTCAGGAGCGAGGTCCAGAATTCCTAATTATTACCATTATGATGATTAATGTAAGCAGAATTCTTCACAAATACAGGAACGCACTGTATGGGAAGGTTTCTCTTTGTTTGTTTGCTTTATTTCTTTTAATGCTTCTGGTATCATGACTAAACCATGATCAAGTTTCAAATTTTATAGGCACATGACATGATTATTTTTGGCCAACATCTGTAAGTATAGCTCAGAAGCCTGTTTTATCATTTCCAGTTATTTAGGTTTTATTCCATGTGGCTTGTGGCAACTTTAGTGTAACATCATTTTGAGGAACATCCTCAGGGTCAAAGGAGAGAAGTGGATGTCTGAGGAAAGTAACAGATTTTGTCAGTGGTGTCTTTTCAGTATCAGTCATACATACCTGTTGATTCTACAAACTGACATTCTGAGTTCCATCCTGGGCCATGAGAGCCCTTCGTGGATTAGCTGGTGAGAGGCTATCTCTCCAGTTAATCAGATCCCACCCCAACAACCTTGAACAGAAGTATTGATAAGATTGCTGATGACTCTGGTACCATATATGGCCACCAGGTCTTTTGCTATAACCTGGGAGAGGTGAGAGTCCTCTGCTTTCCTAAAGTAGCTTTGGTTCAGGCCCATCTTTCCAGCCGAGGGTAATGTGATCTGGAATTGGTTGCAGAGGCTCTGGCAGCTGGCTTAACCTGTTTATATAAAGACGGAACACAGCCACTGATTAAGAGAGCCACCTCCTACTGGTTGGTTTTGGAGTGGAGCCCAGAATTTTCCATGGAGATAGCTTTTAAAAGTTAGGTCAGCATCTCAATGAGAGATAAGGACACACAAGAAAGCCCTTGTGGGTTTCCCTGTCTTCAGAATCCCCAGTGTTCAGCAAGAGTTAGAATAGATATATTTGACCAATAAAACGCCTCTACTGGGTTTATCTCCATGAAGCGATCACTCTTCCTGCAGTGATCCTCTGGGCTGAGGATTAAGTGGGTCAGTTTGAGCCAAGCTCAGCATTTAGCCACTTAGGTATGGCCCTGGCTCTTCAGAGTGGACTGATCAGAGACAAGATCAATTTGAAGTCAAGACATTTTATATGGAGGATATATTTAAATGGTAAGGGCAATATTTTAATAAGGAAAGACTACTGTTTCTGGGTTTAAATCAGGGAATCAGGTTAAAGGGAGCAAATGAGCATGGGAAGGAAGCTGAGTGGGTCAACAAAGACCTGATGGAAAAATTCTAAGGAGATTCAGTGGAGAAACTCTAGGGCTTCAATGGCCCCATGGATTTCACTACCCTCAGTCATCAAGCATACTGGAAGAAATAGTATTCCTGAAAAACTGAGCTTAGGTCTTGGTGTGATTTCTGGATGCAAAGGAACCCTTATCCTGGATTGGATTTTGACTCTACACTTCTATTTATTTAGCAGGCACAGACTCTTCCTTAAGTCTTCTGTGTACTTGGAAATAAAGACATGTGTGGTAATGCCAAACCCTCCTTGAATTGGAGTCTTTAGTAGCTGCAGTGTGTGCAGCTAAAAATGGTGATTGGATGATATTCCTGCCCTCTAGTCTGCAACTTCCAGAGGTTAAAAAAAAGAACATCCCACTTTCAAAAAAGGGGAAAAAAAGTCCTTTGCATAGATTATTATAAAAATAAATCTTTATAACAAGCACCGCAGTTCTTTTTTTTTTAAACAAAGTACAAAGAGTTATTGTGTGATTTATGTGAAAAGGTTACATAACTGTACTCTGTTACTTTAAATAGTGTTTTTTATTTAAACTGCCAACTTCTTCATCACCAGCAAAGAAAAAAAATGCATATTTGCAAAGCACAAAGGTAATTTTCAAGGACTGTAATTAGCTCATGATAACTCTATCTTTTGTGATGTCTTTGCTGTGGAACTAGGAAAGAAATGGATTTTCATTGTTAAATCTAAACTGTGGCACCTGCAATGTGTCAGGGAGGGAGGGATTTTGAAGTATTACATTTGGTCAGGGGAAAATCACTGATGGACTACAGTAACAGATCTTACAATTTTCATCTGGCTTCATCTTTACTTCGTACAAACATGACAAGTGGAAACCCTGTTCCTGTTCCCTAACTGACCCTTTATTCCCCAAATACTATTTAAAAACCAAACTGAATACATGATGTGGAAGATGGAAACAAGAATGAAATTATAGTAAAAGAAAGTAGGAGAGCAAAAAAAAAAAGTCTTTGTGTCTTAAAAATGGATTACAGGACAGAATGTTGGCAAGAAAAAGGAAACAGCATTTGAGGAAGAGGATGCTAATTAATTTAATTCATTCCAGGAAATTGATTACTAAGAAAAATTTTGTTTCCGTGAAAAATTCTACCTTCGGGCGAATCAGAGTAGATGTGCAAGCAAGGGGTGTGTGTGTGTGTGTGTGGTGTCTCCAAATGTACTTCTGTGACTGGTTGAGACAACATAATGGAGGAATCCAAGAGGACAGTCACAGAATTTCCCCCTGGTGAAGAATATATCCAAAGAAAATCTAGGAAGTTTCCTTTTTAGGAAAATAGGCTATTTTAGGTAGCATAACTCCCTGGAGGTCATAACTATACTACGTTCCGGGATTTAAAGGAGAGGTTTCTTCTGAGAAGTAAACCCTACCTTTGCAGTCTGCAAGCTGGGATTCTAGAGCTTGTTTACTTCACAGTGGACTATATAGCCACATGAACAACAGGAAAATCCATAGAGCACTTGAAGTCAAGGAATTGCAGTGTGGCAGTCTGAGTGCCGGGTGTGTTTTCTGTGGGACTGTGAGAACATTATCACCTGTTCGGTCACCAAGTTAGTTACCCAGGTGGCAGTTTGGCAAACGACCAGCATGAATAACAACCACCTCTTGCAGTGGACTGTGAAATATTCAGGCAGAGTTTTTCTCAGACATCGTTGATCCTTCTTAGTTCAAACGGTAGATTTCCATTTTAATGGGAATAAAAACAACTGATGTGAGGCCGAAAATAAATAAATACTTTCAGAGTTCAGGCAACAGATACCCACTTCGGGCAACTCTGCACAGGAAGAAAGCGATGGATTTTTAAAGAATGCCTTGCAACTGGCAGGGGGAGCTGAGACAGTAGCTGGCCGTTTCAATATATTATTGACACCCATGTCAGTCACTATGATTTGCAGCTGGAGCGCAATTGTAATTTTTAAAAATTTATTTATTTATTTATTTATTTTTGGCTGTGTTGGGTCTTCATTTCTGTGCAAGGGTTTTCTGCAGTTGTGGCGAGGGGGGGCCACTCTTCATCGCGGTGCGTGGGCCTCTCACTGTCGCGACCTCTCTTATTGCGGAGCACAGGCTCCAGATGCGCAGGCTCAGTAGTTGTGGCTCACGGGCCCAGTTGCTCCGCGGCACGTGGGATCCTCCCAGATCAGGGCTCAAACCCGTGTCCCCTGCATTGGCAGGCAGACTCTCAACCACTGCGCCACCAGGGAAGCCCCGCAATTGTAAATTTTAAAGCTCAATTGTCTTTAAAAGTTGTGTGGGAATTTGGAGCCTCTATCAGGTAAAATCTATGGCATTTAGGGTCTCATGAAATCTTGTTGTCTGGAAAGGTGTCAGATACCCTGCTTAACAGATCAAATAAAAGAGGACTGAAAGTTAATTTCCTAGCCGGGAAGAAGGAAGTCAATTAAAAACATACAGTTGAAGAATGATCAATTTTCCTTCACACTGGAACCTAAAGGAAGTGTTTTGAAATGTGCATTTAAACTAAGAAGTAGAATACATATCAAAGGGGAAAAGTTAATCTGTGAAAGGTAAGTCCAAGGTAGCAGCAATGGTTTATACACGAACAGGTGCAACCTGTTCTAAATCCACAGCCACCTTCTCTGGCTTTGACAAGTGGTGGGAAAAGTCTGTTCAAACAGGAGATAGTACTTTCTCCAAGACTTAAAGACTATCTTAGGATCCTAACAAAGGTTGATGTGTAATATAAAATCCTCCTTGTGCTCAGAATGAGGATCAGAGTAAAATTAACTCAACTTGTAGACAGAAGGTGGCCAAGATACTATTAACCATTATGCTGAACATGAGATGTTTTTCTTTAAACTTAGAGGAAAACTGCAGAGACAGTCTTTCAAATGAATTGTGTGTCCACTTTTATGCAGGCTGGGTCACTTGGAGAGACAACTATTTATGTCTTCTTCTATGGACTCCATTTAGACCTTAAACAATTAGCCCTCTTTAAGTTTTGTTTTGTTTTGTTTTGTTTTTTCCCCAAGTCACCTGCTCTAGAAATTCCAGCATTTTGTATTTTTAGATGCTGGGGTCAGAGAAAGTACAAAATGATGACATTTTCTGACTTTAAAAGCAATTCTTTTTGACTTTAGCAGGACACAACAAAATTTTAAAAGTTGCCATATTCCATTTTAACCCCTTAGGGTCAGAAGCACCAAGTGTCAACACTAGTGTGTTCTTGGTGGTTAACGCCATTAGAGTGAATCCCATTTAGGAAGACAAGTGCTCCCTGTCATGAAAACCCTCGAGGTCCTACAAGCTTTACAATTAGGCACATTTATTTTCTTGATCTGCTGTGATTCAATTGTAACTGTGAAAGTAAGGCAAAGAAGCTACTTTCTGATTTGATTCCTTTTTTCCCTGACAATTCTAAATCGAGTGTTCTGTGCACAGTTGAGCTTTCTAAAGTATCTTTCTCTTTTAAGGAGAGGAAGTGTGTGTTCTGTTGGAGGACAGAACCTCCTGTCTTCTCAATTACACTCAAATTCAGTCCAAGCCTCTTAGAATAAATCACATATGAAAGGAAAGGAGGATGGCTTGAGAGAAAGAATGGAAAAAAATACTGAACTGCATAAACACTTTAACTTTCAAATGAAGACAGGCCATTTCTCACTTGTGGTCACCCCTTATTTATGAACAGCTGGGTGTCCAGATAAGCATTGCCCCTCTTTGCTCGTTCCTCCATCATCAGGGAGGGCTAACCCCTAACGTCCCTCATATAAAGCCTGAGAACCAGCCCTCCTCATTGCATTGCATTCGTTTATTCATGCATTCACTCAATACATATTTAGTGAATATCTACTATGTGCCATGCACTAGACAAGACATTAAGAACACGGTGGTGAAAGAAATAGAACCTGGAAATAGCTCTCCTGGAGCTCACAGTCTAGACGCGAGAGGAAAAACTATGCTTTAATCAAACAATTACACGAATAGATGTAAAATCACAGCTCTGAGAAATGCAATGAGGGAAAAGTACATGATGCTACGAGTACAGGAAAGAGGAGAAATTGAACCTCATCCAGGGGTTCAAGGAGGATTTTCTTGAGGAAACGATAGAAGCTGAAATGTGAAAGTTGAATAAGCAATCATTCACCCCAGAAGGAAATGAAGAAACTTCCAGCATGTTTGAAAATCTGAGGCGGGATTGATAGAGGGCTGACGTGGCTGGGGCAGCCTGGTGACAGCTGCGACAGGAGAGGAGTCAGCGGAGTCTTGAGGTCAAAGTAGGATTCTTTATCTTAAAAGAACCGGGTTTTATCACGGTCCTGGGTAGCGCTGAGGAAGAGGGAGGTCATAGCCGTTTGATAGGCGGTACTAAAGGGGAAAAGCATGTCCCCTCTCATTCCTTTTTTCCTACTGCTGTACCTTTTTTTTTTTTTTTTTTTTTTACGGTACACGGGCCTCTCACTGTTGTGGCCTCTCCCGTTGCGGAGCACAGGCTCCGGACACACAGGCTCAGCGGCCATGGCTCACGGGCCCAGCCGCTCTGCGGCATGTGGGATCCTCCCGGACCAGGGCACGAACCCGTGTCCCCTGCATCGGCAGGCGGACTCTCAACCACTGCGCCACCAGGGAAGCCCTGTACCTTTTCCTTAGCATCTTCCAGATGCCCTATTTCTGCTTCTCACCCACCCTCTCACCCTACTCCTTACTTGAGAGCTCCTGCCACCTCTTCACTCTGGGTCTCTGCTTCTCTCCATCTTGGTTGTTACCCGACTGGGCCTTTTGCCTTCTTGGCCTAAGGCCACAAAACCCCAGGGAGTTAAGGCAGGCAGGGAGACTCCAGATTAGAACTTTGAATGTACTTCCCCACAGAAGCAGTGGCACACACAGTCCTAAGAGTTTATGTCACCTACGGGATGGATGACATTGGTTTTGGAAGGCTGCTCTCAGAGCCTCACATCATGGGGCACTGTTTCCATGGGAAAGATTATTTTAACCAACAACTTACAAGTAAACTCCTGAAGTTGAATGCATTTTCTCCTTAGGGACTGCCTGAATATAAAGACGTTTTTGTGTAGTAGGTACCTTGGTGATATCTGCCCCCACTTTCTTGTTTTTTATCTTTGCATGTTGAACTCAATCAAGTATTGAATTAATGAACAACTGGCTAGAGAATTCTTTAGCCCCAGTGATAGGCTGCTTTGTTACAACTCTGGCAAGGAGCTGGATAGATCAATGACTTAAATGCTCATTTTGATAAAGTAGCCAGATTTGAAAAAAATTTTAAATCCAAGTGCTGAATGGATACTTAATCTTTGTGGGCAATTATTTTTTTTGCAGTTACCGAATAGGCAAATGCTTATGTTTGTCTTATGGCTATTCTTCCTGTCCATATTTCACATTTATCACTTGTCATTTTAGCTAGGCTCTCACTTTTTTTTTATCCAGTGAGGGATTCTTTTTAAAGCTCCGTTCTCCACCTTCCTACATTGGGAATAGACAGGGATATTCCTGGGTGGATTATTTATTCAATAAGTATTGTTGTGTTATATGCTAAACACTCAAGGCCCTGTGCTACCATAGGGAAGACAGATACAATCCCTGTTCTTATGGGTCATACAGTCTACAGCAGTGCTGTCCAGTAGAACTTTCTATGGTGGTGGAAAACTTTTATGTCGACACTGTCTAATATAGCAGCAACTAGCCACATGTGGCTAGTGAGCACTTAAAAATGTGGCCAGTGTAACTGAAGGTATCAATTGTCAGTTTGATTTCATTTTAATTAATTGAACTTGAAATCAAAATAGTCACATGTAGCAACTGTATTGGATAGTACAGGTCTAGGGGTGCAGAGAGATGGGCCTAGTAAGATATCAAGAAGGCACATAGGTGGAGCCTGGGAAAATAATGGACGACTTACCATTGTAGAGCTAAAAAAAGAAGTAAGTGAGTTCCACTGCCATTTTAAATAGGAGAAATGTGGGTTGGATGACATTCACAAAATCTTCCAGGGAAATAAGTTAAAAAGCCTTAATAAAGCTAAAATCCACTAAAAAAGATATTTGACCACTCACTGGCTCTTCTGTGCACCTACCTACTGCCTTCCCCTTAAAAGAGATCCCATGAGGATTTCTAATACCAAATGCACAAGCACTCCAAGCTTTTTGGAAGTCATAGGAGACCCTTACACTATCACTGTGCTAGAAACTATTACTTAACCGAGCTGCATAACAGGAAAGAAGTTGAGCTTTTAAGGATAAATGGGTCGTGCAATGATTTAAATCACAGTTGAAAAAAAGCCCCAGCATAAAATGTTATGTTCTGGAAGACAATCAACCATTTTAGAAATCAGTTCAGAGAAACTCTTTGGCCAGAACAGTTTGTATCAGACAGAGTTGTTTAAAAGTTGTATGTTGTGTAACTGGTAGCAACAGGCTTCAGAGATGTTCTGCAGTTGAAATACCTGGCTTGCAGCTGTTAATCAAAGAAGGAATTAGGAAAAGGAGGGAAAACTCTCCCCCATACTCTGAAAAGAACAAGGCCAGGAGAAAGCTTTCGTGGACTGGAAATGGTCATGGGTGTGGCCGTTGTGTGGTGTTAGCCTGCAGAAGAAGAGGGACGCTGCAAATGTCAGCTTCCTTCACGTAGGGAGAGACAGCTCCAGACAGAGCAGAGCCCTGCAGCTAGGGCACGGGGGCTGCCGGAAAGGAAATGAAAGCTGTGTATTTAGTTGTTTCTAGAAAGCTAATAAGGGAAAAGAGAGAGGTTGCACTTGGGGTTAGACCTAGGTGGAGTCTGGCTTTAAGTCAGTGGATACAGCATGGATTAAAAAAGCAGCCTAATCAAGTCTGGGGGAAGACTAAGGTTAGAATAAATGGTGATGAATAGATACAAATTTCTGAGAAAAGTATGAAAAATTTAACTGTATGCTATTTAAAAGTTGTTCAAAATGCACTTTCCCTGAAATAATGAGATATATATTTTAAGTTTCACTGACTTTGGCCCATTTGTGTCCATCGTAGAAATCTCAGTTAAAGAAACACATCATCTTCTTGCCTTCCACCACCTGGTGACAGTCTACTTCAAATATATTTCCCTGAGACTTTTTTTTTCACCACGCAGTCTTCTTATCGCTAGAATAAGGGCAATAACATCTATCTCTGCCCGCTTCACAGAAGTGACAATTCAACAAGATAGCAAGTGCAAAGGACTTGGGAAACTCTAGAACGTATGCAAATAATAAGCAATTTCATTTATTATTTGAAAAGCAAATGGTTGCCTTGAAAGTTAAATCTGTATGCTTAAACAGAGAGAACAATTACAACAAACGTTGAGATGTGATTTACTGTCCCTACTGGCAAGGTGATGGGAAGTGGGCAAAGGAGGAAACCAGAGCATGTGTGTCCTCTGGGGTGCAAGTTTGCTCAGTAGCTGGATTTCTAAGTATTTCAGGCCCTGGCCCTATAATAGGAAAGGCTGGAATAGGAACATTAAATAAAGCCACATTATTTTCTGTCCCACTATAATAGAAATCTAAAATATGTATGTGTTTTTAATTATAGTGCAACCTTCTATGTGTGCATCTTGTTAGTTCCAGACACATGTATCATTTCTTGTCTGTTCACTAAGTACCTCTAACCACCTAGAAATTTAGCTAACAAAAATTATCCCTGCTCTCTGAGTCATAAGATGAGAGCCAGGCTGGCCTCTGGCTATAAGCCTTTGAATCATTTATTTACCTTTCTAGGGAACAGTATTCTCAGCTTTAGAATAGTGTCTACCTGAGGTCTTGGATTTGAGGATCTTGAGATTAAGGGCACAGAAAGAGCTTACGTGAAGAGGGTTTACTCAAACTGGAATTGGAACTGGGCTGGATTCATCAACTCTGTTTCAGATTATTCCTCTTCCTCTTAGTCATTGTAGGTTTCAGGGAAGAAGGCAAAACCATGGAAGGCACTTAAAAGAAGAAGTCCTGTAAAACCCCAGTGAGCATCATATGCATTTAAGGGGCTCTGGACCCAGGGATCTCAAAGGAAATTTGCCTGAATGAAGAGGAACAAACTCACATTTATTTTATTTTATTTTTATTATTATTATTTTTTGTGGTACGTGGGCCTCTCACTGTTGTGGCCTCTCCCGTTGCGGAGCACAGGCTCCGGACGCGCAGGCTCAGTGGCCATGGCTCACGGGCCCAGCTGCTCCGCGGCATGTGGGATCTTCCCAGACCGGGGCACGAACCCGTGTCCCCTGCATCGGCAGGCGGACTCTTCAACCACTGCGCCACCAGGGAAGCCCAGACTCACATTTATTAAGTGCCAACGATGTGCAGGAACTCTACCAGTCCCTTTATATGTTATCATTTTGTCTAATTAACAGGGATTAGGAAGAGTTGAATAATGTCTTTGTTTATTCAGTTTAGCTATAAATTGCCAGTGAATCCAATTTCCCATTGGCTTTCACATTGCGTTAGACCATGCCTATTGTGGTGGCTGCTCCGGTGATCTCTCCTGGAAGTTTCACTTTCCACATGCTCAATTTCATAGCAAATTTGTGTCATCTCAGTTATAATCAGGCTTACTTGAAGGGATGTTGTCAGTTTTGTTCCAAATACGTATTTTCTCCCTAAATATGTTGGAATTAAGATAGTGTCATTGTTTCCAGAACCAAATCCAAGTTGGCCACATTTGTGTTTTAAGTCTTCAGATCCCAGTTTCTTAATTCCATACGTTGGATCCTTGCTGTTTGAGTTTCCATAGGGAGGGAGGCTCAGGGCCTAGGGAAGAAATAGGAGCCCAGCAAGCAGTTAGGCTGGGTCCATGTATCCACCGAAATCCAAAGCAACACAGAGGCTGTCCTTGTGGGCTATTTTTTTTTGCAGAGTCACTAGAGTACTTGATTGTTTTTTACTATTTCAGCCACTCTCTCTGTGAAGACAGGTTCTCCTCAACCACAGAAGCCCTTTTCAAACATTACTGAGAAGACGGATAAGAAGAAAAAGCATCCACTGATGGGTTCTCAGAAAGAAAGCATTCGATTTAACTACAGGGCAATACTGCTCTGATTACCACAAGCCCAGCTGACAGCAAGGTTGCCAGGCAGCACTGGATCTGCCAAGAGTGGTGGTGAAACGAAGCAACCATATGGTTTGTATTACCATTTTTCAGCTTTTTAAGGTTTAGAGAGGAGGATGTCACCAGTGATGATAATTCATTTTGGAATGAATACATTTTCAATGCAGTGTTTGGTAACTGCTGATTTGTTTTAAATTTTGAAGTCCATAGTCATGTTTTACAATGTGGACAAGATAAAGCACAGGATATGTCAAGATCCTACTCTATGCAAATAACAAAGTCTCTGGCCAAATCCTCTTTCAAAATAAAAAAAGAAAGATAGAGAGAGAGAGAGAGGGAGAGAGGGAGGGAGGGAGGGATGCAGGGGGGGAGAGAGAGAGAGAGAGAGAGAGAGAGAGAGAAAGACAGACAGAAAGAAAGAAAGAAAGAAAAGAAAAGAAAGAAGTCTCTCCAGCATTTCTAAGCTGCTACTTACAGCTTTTATAAAGATAGTACAGGAAAAAGAAACCAAAGCCAAACAATGAGCTAAATTCTGCCTTCCGTTCACTTACACCATCTTCTTCAAAGTCAGAGTTGATTTTTTTTTTAAATGTCTCATGTCAGAACTTGCCACAAACTAATCAACTTGTGTAAGCTTACGTTAAACCATAAAATGCAACTATTTTAATTTGTCATTTAGGATCTAAATCTTTTAGTTTAAAAGGAGAGAGAGCGATCTGGGATTATTCACACTTTGAATTCTCCTGGGTATTCTTTGAAACATTCTTCTCAGAAAGTCTGAAACACTAAGTTGGAACAAATGGTTCAATTCATAGACAAATTTGCAAAGTCATAGGTTTGCTTGCGTTGAGTTTAGTGAAGTACCTTATGAACTAAGTCCTTCCTTGATGAAGCACATCCCCTGCCCTGTTAGTGGAGCACATCCAGGTCCGCATTGCTGCAAGTCTTGTCCCTTAAAGAAATACATTTTTTTTAAACTCAGGTTTTTCAAAATCATTTTAGCAGAATTCAGGTGCCTTTAGAATGCTCTTACCTTCTTATAACATTTAAGAATTATGAGAAACCCACTAAAACATGGTACTCCTGGAAGCAAGACCTTCCTGTCAGAGGTTATAAAGCAGCAGAAACCAGAAAGAATCTATAGCTGGTGCAGTCATACATTTCTGAAAAGACTTTCCAACAAAGAAGAAATATAACTTGTCAGTCATGATGCCTTGGCCTAAAAGAAATGCAGTTTTGCTTAAAGAGACACTGTCAAACATAGTCATTTGGCCTCCAAAATTATGCTTTGCAAAATACTAAATTAGTTTTGTCAAAACATAACCTTGGTTCTCAAAACATTGTCAGAACTTTCAGAGTTCAGTAAAAGAAGGCAGCATTTATGGTTTCAGTGGACATTGTCCTCTGTATTTATTCTACATAGCATCCATCAAGCCACCCATCTGTCTGTCTGTCCACCCATTCATGCAACAAGCATTATTGAATACTTATTACATGCCAGGCACTGTGCTGGACCCTGGACATGAGGATGAAAAGACACATCCATATCCTCAAGGCAAGTTAGTCCTAGAGAGGAGACAGACATGAATAAATAACTTTGTTATAGTCAAATAAAATAACCACCATAATAGAAAGGCAGAGCAGAAGGGAAGCAAGGGCTGTAATGTATGAATTCAGGAAACTCAGGGAGTTAAGCCGAAGACAGACGATTCTTTTCAGACACCCATTACTATCCGTGGAAGACCTAGCATGTGAAATCACCTTATTTCTTCTCACAAGATACACCACTGATGACATGATCGCAGGGGACATGCCACCATAGGCATACACATATGGTGTTCCAACCCAGAATTCTAAGAAGAGGGAGCTTTCCTGGAGGGGTGAAGGTAACAAAGGAGGAAATTTGGCAATTGTTGATTGCAGGGTTGTCTCCACTAGCTGTATCCACATGTTTTTCTCCCCTTTCAAGGAAATATAAGAGGATGCAAACAAGTGAGAATGACCTTATTGTATGGATAATCTAAATCGGATCGAATTTACTTAAAAACAAATATTTTGCTGTGCAAAAGCTTTTAAGTTTCATTAGGTCCCATTTGTTTATTTTTGTTTTTATTTCCATTTCTTTAGGAGGTGGGTCAAAATGGATCTTGCTGTGATTTATGTCATAGAGCATTCTGCCTATGTTTTCCTCTAAGAGTTTGATAGTGTCTGGCCTTACATTTAGGTCTTTAATCCATTTTGAGTTTATTTTTGTGTATGGTGTTAGGGAGTGTTCTAATTTCATACTTTTACATGTACCTGTCCAGTTTTCCCAGCACCACTTATTGAAGAGGCTGTCTTTTCTCCGTTGTATATTCTTGCCTCCTTTATCAAAAATAAGGTGACCATATGTGCGTGGGTTTATCTCTGGGCTTTCTATCCTGTTCCATTGATCTATATTTCTGTTTTAGTGCCAGTACCATACTGTCTTGATTACTGTAGCTTTGTCGTATAGTCTGAAGTCAGGGAGCCTGATTCCTCCAGCTCCATGCTAACATATATATATGGAATCTAAGAAAAAAAAAAGGTCATGAAGTACCTAGGGGTAAGACGGGAATAAAGACACAGACCTACTAGAGAATGGACTTGAGGATATGGGGAGGGGGAAGGGTAAGCTGTGACAAAGTGAGAGAGTGGCATGGATATATATACACTACCAAACGTAAAATAGATAGCTAGTGGGAAGCAGCCGCATAGCACAGGGAGATCATCTAGGTGGTTTGTGACTACCTAGAGGGGTGGGATAGGGAGGGTGGGAGGGAGGGAGATGCAAGAGGGAAGAGATATGGGAACATATGTATATGTATAACTGATTCACTTTGTTACAAAGCAGAAACTAACACACCATTGTAAAGCGATTATACTCCAATAAAGATGTTAAAAAAAAAGCAAATATTTTGAAAACTCTTATACTTACTTACAACTTATGCATGACTGATTTCAAATAGATTGTGACTCTTGGGTAGTTTCATTGCAGTTGACAATGACTTCTTCTGAACGCTTGCCGAAGACATTCTCAAAGGGTTTACATTCTTCAAAGGTTAGATAGTTTTGTAATGCATCACTTCAGAAACAATCATAGAAAATAAATTTGATTTTATAATTTCATTTTTGATGACTCTATGTGTCATCAGCCACATAAACAGTGACAACCAGAACTGCCCTCCTATTTTTCCAACATTAAGAATGAGAAAGTACGGTTGGGCTCAGAATTTATTTATGGCTGGGAAAGTGCCTTCTCTGCCACACAGCACTTTAGTAAAGCCCCAAAGGGAAATTCAGAAAGCAAACCTGATGGTTCTAGGGTAGTTCTTCGGAATGCCTTTGAGTTCCAACAGAACATGTCAACAGGGTGTAGCTGAGTAATTTATCCATTAGGCCAGGGGCAGTGGCGGTTGAGGTGGGATATTGCTTATTCTGGAATCTGTAAGCCTAGCACAACCCACTCAATGACGATCAACTGAGGGGACAGTTTGCTAATCTTTTTCAGTCACTAAGACTGCAAATTACAAATCCTAGATCAGTGATACCTTCATCCACTCCTTTTGGTCACTATGATTCCACTGATATTTCTGCTAAACAGATAAACTGTACTAAAGCTGTCAAGAGGCTTAACAGTTTACTAAATTAAAGGCAGGGAATGAATTTATTGTGAATGTCTTCAAATGTGATTCTTTAAATCTACTTGCCATCTATCTCAGACTTTTCACTGAATGTTGGAGGTTGGCTCTAGACCTCTTGACACTAAGTCGTCAGGGAGCGTGTAGCAGCTCCGCCCACCACCACACTCAGAGCTGAGAAAGTAGCCCCAAGTATTTTGGAGCCCATGTGTGTCCCTAATGAATGCCGCAATACTTTTCTTGGCTACTTTATTATTTATTTATTTATTTCTTTCTTTCTTTTTGCGGTATGCGGGCCTCTCACTGTTGTGGCCTCTCCCGTTGCGGAGCACAGGCTCCGGATGCGCAGGCCCAGCGGCCATGGCTCACGGGCCCAGCCGCTCCGCGGCATATGGGATCCTCCCAGACCGGGGCACGAACCCGTATCCCCTGCATCGGCAGGCGGACTCTTAACCACTGTGCCACCAGGGAGGCCCATTCTTGGCTACTTTATATGGAGAAGTCCATAATCAGTGTCTATTCATTTAACTTAAATGTATTTTTCAAGTTAAGAAAACAACTAACAAACTGAATCTTCTTGGCTATTTAAGTGCATATACCTATTAGTGTTCGTCCACCAACGGACAGTGAATGCTTACCAACCATTATTGCCCCAGTGGAGCCCAGTGAAGACATTTGGACACACAATGCTACACCTGGTCCCCCTATTCCTTAGCTCGTTCACCTCAGATGGCATCCCCACATGGAATCCAGCTCTGCCATGGGCACTTCTGATTTGACTCTGCAGCTTGAAAGCTGTGTCCCTTTCCTGTTTCTTAGCTCAGATCCCTTTGGGTTAGCAGTGCTGCCAAGCATCGATCTGAATTAGCCACATTGCCCTCTGCTCTGTCCTCACCCCTCCTCCAGCCCTAGATTTACTCCAGGCTCTTACCTGGCCTTTCTTCTGTGTTGGGGTTTGCCCCGCTTGCCAGTTCCTTTCCTCTACCTTTACTTCCCTTGCCTTCCCACACAATGGGATTTACTGCTGACAATAAGCACCTCAGTGTGAATTATTTTATTTGACCCTTTGTTGACTGCTAATACAGACAAACAGGGAAAACTGAGATAAGGGTTTGGGAAACTTTTAAGGTGCAGAAGGGAGAAGGGGGCAGGTAACTTCTGAAGGAGAGGTGGAAAGGCAGAGGCAGCAGAACTTGTGGAGATAAAAGGTAAATTTGACAATCTATCTTTAACTGATTTGTGCAGCTTTCCAGTTATGGTCACTCTGAACCTGCCAATTTTTGCCTTGTACTATTGTTGTTCCTATGCACATCAGTGTTCATTCATCTATTCATTCAACCAATTCTCCTTGATCATCAGCTCTGGGCCAGTCATATAATAGGTACTAGGGCTATACTGGTGAGCAAACTGAACTCTCATAAAGTCTGGTGGAAGAGAGACATGAATCAAATTATCACATGATAAATATGTACATGAGTTGAGGGAGATATATGATACACAGAGAGGTTATAATTGGGAAATTTGACCAGGTCAGAAAAAGTACACCTGGGGAAGTAACAAGGTTGTTGAGATTTAGTGGAAATATAGGACATAACTCAGTGAATATAGAAAGAAATACTTTCACTGGAAAAAAGATTATGAACAAAAGCCCTGTGGTGGAAAGGAGCATGGTGTGTTCAAAGAACTGAAAGAAGGCCTGAATGTCCAGGAGGCAAACAGTGGTGTGGTATGTTACAGATGGGGCTGGAGAGCTGGGAAGCGGCCCTTCCCTTATAAGCATGTTAAGCATTTTGTTCTTTGTTCTAAGAGCAATGGAAAGTTATCAAATTGTGTAACAATTTGCTACAAAATTAGTGGCTTAAAAAATAATAACTTTGGTGCTTCCCTGGTGGCGCAGTGGTTAAGAATCCGCCTGCCAATGCAGGGGACATGGGTTTGAGCCCTGGTCCGGGAAGATCCCACATGCCACGGAACAACTAAGCCCATGCGCCACAACTACTGACCCTGCGCTCTAGAGCCCATGAACCACAACTACTGAGCCCATGTGCCACAACTACTGAAACCAATGCACCTAGAGCCTGTGCTCCGCAACAAGAGAAGCCACCACAATAAGAAGCCTGCGCACTGCAACAAAAGAGTAACCCCCACTCTCTGCAACTAGAGAAAGCCCGCGCACAGCAACCAAGACCCAACATAGCCAAAAAATTTAAAAAAATAATAATAATAACCTCTACGTATTTCACAGTGTCAGTGCATCAGGAATCCAGGAGAGCTTAGCTGGGCAGTCCTGGCTGGACTTCTCTCATGAAGGTGCAGTCAAGATGTCAGCCAAAGCTTTGCTGTTATCTGGAGTCTTGGCTGGAGCTGAGGGTCAGTTTCCAAAATGGCTCACCTACATAGCTGGCAAAGTGGTTCTGGCTGTTGGTGATATATTTCAGTTCCTGTTCATGTCTATGTCTACACAGGGCTGCTTAAGTATTCATGTGCCATGGCAGCTGTCTTTCCCCAGAGCAAGTGATGAGAGAGAGAGAGAGCAAGCTATCCTTTGTAAGACCTAGCCTCAGAAGTCACACAGCACTTCTGTCACGTTTTTTTTGTTGGAAGTAAGTCACTAATTCCTATGAATATTCAAAGGGAGGGGAATTAGTCTCCACCTTTTGAAAGAAATAGCGTCAGAGAATTTGGGACATATTTTAAAACCATCAAACCACTGAAGGGTGTTAAGCAGGAATGGTAACATAATCAGATTTGCTTTTCAAAAATGTTATTCTGAATGGAAAAACACCTTAAACAGGGCCAGTGTCAGTTAATAGGTATTAGAGGGATCCAGGTATGAATTGCTAGTATGGTGAAGTAGGGTGCTGGTGAAGATGAAGAGAAATGAAAGGGTCAAGATACATTTAGAAGGTAAAATGAGTCTTAAGAGATCAGTGGGACTTGGCAGTTGAAGGAGAGTGGGTATTACAGATTCCTATGAGAGGAGTATAATTCCCTGTCCCATTGATGCTAGGCTAGGCCATGTGATTCGCATTGGCCAATGAAGTGTCAGCAGGTGTGACAGTAGCAGGTGCTTGAAATGTGTGGTGTGGCTTTCCTTTTGTGCTCTTTCCTTTGGCTTTGAAAAGAACATGCTTTAGATAGCAACTGGTTCATGGAGGGATTAGCAGACCTGCACCCAATCCAAAGTTTGAGGCCAAGCCCAGTTGAGCCTGGCCTATATCAACTGAAACTGATTTACAGATACATGAACAAGAAAAAAAGTGCTTATTTTTATAAGTCACTAAAATGTCAAGATTTTTAGTTGTTGTTATGCAGCATTGTTTTGGTAATAGCTGACTGATACAAGGGCCTAGGATCTAATAGTACAGAACACTATTCTTTAAAGTCCTTATCGGACCACCTGTGTTTTAAGAGCAGTATTTATGTCTGATACATGATTATATTAGCAAAACCTAGCATAAAGTCTTGGTCAAATATCTGGTGACTGCGTGCATGGATCACAATCTAATTTAAGAATGGCTGTTTATCTGTCACAAATGTCTATGTCACGCACATATGATCTTATAATAACTCTTCCAAGGAGTGTTTCCTCAGATAACAAGAGGGTCCATCAATCCGATCAACAATTTCATCCTTTCCTTTTCCCTGAGTACATTTTTATGACATGTTGTAAAGAAATGCTTGAGAAAATGCTTAAGAAAATGGACTCTATGTACATACTGTGTTAATATTTTAGACTATAGTTTATTGTTGTTGTTAAAGCAGATTTCTAGAGAACAAATTTTAAAATAAAAAAAGAAGTTATTAGTGGCAATAAACAGGCCTGTAAATAGTGTGCCCATGGAGTGACAGCAGTCAAAGTGGCTCTTTGGCTACTAACATTTTCATAAAAGCTTTGATTAGTTATGGGGTAATTGCGAGAGATGATGAGTTAGACTCAGAGAAAGAAAAATAATTTCTCCAGTTTAGCAGCTGTGGAATCTTTTGGTAATTGCTGTAATATTCCTCGTCGGTAAACTTAAAGCTTGCTCTTTTATGTCACTGTAGAATGCTTGATCTAAAATATATATTTTAACTTTATCTTATTTATAACTTTCTTCTTCAATGTAACTCTAAATTATAGTTGAGAAAAACAACACTTGGATTTACATGTTACTTCTATTAAAAAGATAGGAAAACTCTATAGGAAAAGCCCCAAAGAGGCTACATTTAAAATATTTGACGCTGACGGCTTGGGTTATTAAAGTGTGATTCCCCTCCACCCACAGGTACCCATCTTAAATGTCCATAAAAATTGTGTGCCTGTGTGCACACAGGACAAGTGTAGTTGTTCAGTGTTTATGGGGACATGTGAAATTATACCTTGCCTAGTTTGATCGCGGTGTGGAATTTTAAAATATAAACATGATCAAAAAGAAGAGTGGCTTCAAAAACGAGAAACAACAACATTCCATTCTCCCAGAACATTTTTCAGTCTTGCAGTCAGACAGCGGCCCCCCACTCCCTTCTCCCAGCAGTCACTATAAACAACATCCCATTCCCCACACCAACCCCCGCCTGAAAGTAAAGGGCACCATCAATTCTGAGAAAGAAATTGCCAAAATAACAAAACTTATTGGAGTGAATATTTCCTCACAGAAACTGCCAATCAGCTACAGACACAAATCTGCCTTCCTTATCCCTCACCCCTCCCCTCAGCTAGGGAAAACAACCTAAACCCTCGGGAGAAGCTTTTCAGCCAAACCTTTCAGCCAAAGGATAAAACAAACGACGCTGCCATCTTGGAATATTTTGCTTGTACTGCCCTTCCGCCTTCTTTATTACACAGCTGTGTGTGTGTGTGTGTGTGTGTGTGTGTGTGTGTTGTGTTGTTTTGCATTTTCATTTTGCTCAGGGTTCAGAAAAGTTATTATTTTAACTGAAAATATCCCACGAACATGGTTAAAAAAGCAAACAGCACAGAAATGAACAAAATAAAAATGAAAAGACTCCCTCTCCACATTCCCCACCCCTTTTCCCAGTTGACTTAAACTTCCAAGCGGTAGAAGTTCAGTGAGGGGAGGATGGTGTATGTGCATGTGTGAAGGGCAGGGGGTGGGATGTGGGAGGGAGAGTCTTGATATTGTCCTATTTTTAACTGAAGAAAAAAAAATATATCACAGGCATACACACTCCTCCCTTCATCTCCCCTCCACCAAAAAAAAAAAAAAAAAAAAAAAACCCTAAAAAAACCTCCAAACAAATGAAAAACCCAAACCTCTGCTGTTTAGAAGTCTAAGAGAATTGCTGGTTAAAGGTCTTTCAGATTAAGCTCATTCCAAAGACATTTCCAGTATAACCAAACAATGAGAAACACTGGTATCCAGCCAGCCACAGCCCTTGCCACCTCTGATTTAATGCAATTTGATGATGATTAACTCAAAGAGAAGATGGAGATGGGTTCATGGAATGGGAAAACAAACAACCGCAAATCCCCCTCCATTTATTTATATTTAAACTGTCTTATTTTTATCTGTTATTTTACATAATAAAGTCATGTGCATTTAGGTTGATTTTCTTGGTAGGGAAAATTCTCTTAGGTCTTGCATTTTCTTCTTAATTATAAAGGGTCGTGGAATGTTTTCTAAGAACAGGAATTCTTCCTCATAGAGTTATTTTTCCCAGAATATTAGGAGGGTCTCTACTAGGTAAGCAATGATGTCAGTGCAAATGTTTTAGTACTCTCCTCTTCCATCCAAGTTGGCTTAATATCCTTTAGTTCTACTACTTGACTGTTTTTAAAATAGATTGAAAAATTTGCTCACCAAAAGAACAATGATTAACTAAATCTGTAAAGTGCCATTTTACTTTCTATCAATAGCTTAAAAGAAAATCTAAATCCGTGACTAATTGCCTGGGAGTTTACTACTTGCTTAGAGGAGCCTTTTAGACCAAAGTGTTATTATGAAATTTTTAGTGTTTTTTCTTCCTTCCCCATGTCATTCTACATTAAACAAACAAACAAAAACTTACTCTATTAATAATGAAGAAATATATTTCCAGGCTTTATTTTCTTTTTAACTGCATACTTGAGTTTCTGTAGTCAGTTTCTCCTCTGAGTATCTATTCCTGGATTTGCTGTGAGACAGAGTAGAGTGCTGGTTAAGAGCGTGGGCCCCGGGAACAGCCCATCCTGACTCAAGACCTTACTAGCCATAAGGCTTAGATCAATTTTCCTAATCTCTCTATACCTCAGTTTTCTCAACTGTAAAATGGGGGTAACATTTACAGTTATAATGTGAATTTGATAGGGTTGTTGTAAAATTGAAAGAGTAAAAGTAAGTGAAGCCCTCAATATAGTTTTATCCCCCAACAAGCCTCAGTGAGGGAGAGTTTAAAAAATAAGATGCAAAACAAAAACTTTAAACTTTGCCAAAGTCCCCAAAGTCAAAAAAAAAAGAAAAAGAAAAAGAAAAAAAAAAGTTGCCCAACTATGTGATGTTGGATAAATAAAGCTTAAATTATTTCTGCAGATCATCCTATGTCTCAAATTCTATGATGTGGAATATGAAAGTGTGTATTACCTCAATCTGTTCTGACAGCCAGGAAGTAACTGAAGATGTGGGGATGCCCATGGCAGCATGGTAGTATGCTGGTCTAAGAATGTGAAAGAAAAGGTCAAGAGACGTTATGTAGATCATAGAGAGATTATACTGAATGGCCTAGGAAAAATACATATTCACTATTGTATTACTGATTGGATGGCACCTAGAAAATGACTAGTATTTCCACACGGGAGCTTACACATTGCTGCATATAGAGATAAGAGATAGAATTCATGACCAAAGACATTACTAACTAATTACTGATCTGCAAAACTGTAAAACTCCAGTGACCAAGTGTACATATCAATGTTATAGACTATATCCATATCAGTTCCATATCATGTGAATTTTGTCTAGATTGGGACATTCATTCATTCCATAGAGGGTCAATGTATATCTCTTTATTTGCTATGAGCCAAGCCTAGTAGCCCAACTCTCAAGGCCACTGAGGTCAACTGATAATTCTAATAGAGTACTTTGGGGTATTATGGGGGCCCTTGAGGGACATCTACCACTCTTGGTGAGGTGGTGGTGGTGGCTGGTATCACAGCTAGGAAATGACATATGAGATAATTCTAAAAAGAGGAGTAAGGGTCAATAGAGAGAACAAGGGGAGAGGACAGAGGTAGTGGAGAGGACAAGATGAGCAAAGATGCAGAGGTGATTGATTGGTTGGTAGCTGGAGATGAATCTAAGGTCAAAGGAGGGTTTTTTAGTGAATGTGAAGAATGGAGGAATATATGCAGGTTGAAGAAAGAAAGTCAGAATAGAGAGAAAATTTACAGATAGAAGAAAAGTGGGGCAAGTTCTCAGGGGAGATGATGGTGGCCTTTATTTTTTTATTAAAAAAATTTTTTTAATTGAAGTATAGTTGATTTATAATGTTGTGTTAGTTTCCAGTATACAACAAAGTGATTCAAATATATATATTTATATTATTTTTCATATTCTTTCCTGTTATAGTTTATTACAAGATGTTGACTATAGTTCCCTGTGATCTACAGTAGGTCCCTGTTCTTTATCTATTTTGTATATAGTCATTTGTATCATGGGGATGTTAACTGAAGGAAGAACACCCCACACTCTGGGGCTAGAGGGAAGGTCAGATGTGGGGACAAACTCTGATAAATACTATCGTTTCACTGTTTAGAAAATGGATTTTTCTTTGAACACAAGGGTAAACAAGTATTTGTTTACTTAGAATTTTCCTGAATGCAAAAGAAGTAGTGAAAAAAGAAAACAGGGAAATGAATTTTATAGTTAAATACTGGTTAATTCTCTATTTGGATGATATTAACTTCAAATTAGTTTTCCTATTTCATCCATCTTGCAGAAAGATTTGTGTGTCAGTGTGCAGAAAACATTTTACATTTTTTATAAAATTCTAGGTGGTTTAAAAACTGTATACACAAGGCAGGGGCATTCTTCGTATTATCAAATATTTGATTTCCTGTTAGGTTAACATTTTTCATATTTTTATTTCCCTCTTTTATGAATTGTCAGTTTTATCATCTGAAAGAAGGTTTTTAATGAAACACCTTCAAGCTAAAAAATAAAAAGTCTAGGATCAAGAGAATTCAAGATGCTCTGATCTAGGGTGGATGAAATGGGGAAGCAGGAAAAAATAACCAAGACAGAAAAAGACGTATGGAAATACAGACTCTCATATATGAAAGGGACTGCAGTTGTTCCTGGTCTAGTCAATATCAAATGAATTAATCTGATGTGCAATTTCCCTTTGGAGTATTTATCTAGCATTGGTTTGATCACTTCTAGAGACAGGAAGCTGTTTCCTTTAGAAGCTGTTCATTCCATTTTGAGTAAACTCTGATCCCCCCAAGTTGTGAAGGGGTCAAAATTATTAATATACAATATGAATAGCTAGTACTTATAGAGGGCTTCTTATGTGCCAGGTATAGTTCTAAATGTCTTACATGTATTAAAATCATTTAATGCTCAGAGTCATCTTAGGAAGTTGTTATCATTATCTTCATTTTACAGAGAGGCTAGATAAAATTTTCAATGTCACACAACTAGTTAGTAATAGAGCAGGACATAGGACCCTAAATTCTAGCTCCGGAGCCCAGGCTCTTAACCATATCAGTGTTCTTCCTTTCACTGCACGAATGTTCTAAAGTTTTCCTCACCCCTTGGTTGGTCAAGAAGATTCAAGTGTTGCCCACTCAGTTAGTTCCCCTTCTTTGACCTACATGGACAGATTTGCTGTTGCCAGACTATTTGTTTAGACCTTTGTGATGCAGAATTGGGAAGAGTAAGGAAAAGAAGCAGATGGGCTAGGGGAAGACATTTCTGGGAAATGTAAAAAAACCAACATAATATGATAAAAGTGTTGGAGGGAAAATGGAAATTTGAAGAAGTATCACTAGAGATTATACATTTCATGGCATACAAGAAATGCAAGGGAGGAAACAATTATTCTTATGTTACTTTTTCATTAGCTGGACTATCTCTCTCCATTACTACACCATTCTAACACTGGCCTATATAGAGTGTGGATTTAACAGGATTACATATACTTCTCTATAATCCAAATCTTTCTTCTCGTTAAGTTCTTCTTGAGCCATCTGTCTCAGAGATGGCCTTTCAAGCATTTAAGGATGCTTATCCCATGTCCCTTAACTTTTCTTCTTTTCTTAAACATTTCTAACTCTACCAGTTATTTCTTTTTTCCTTAAAAAAGAAACCAGCTTATTGACGTATAATTGACACATAACAAACTAAACATATTTAAAGTGTACAGTTGGATTAGTTTTCTCATATGTGTATACCCACAAACTATCACCACAGTCAAGATAGTGGAGATATCCATCACCGTCAGTTTGTGATCCTTACCTTCCCACTTCCTTCTCCCAATCCCCAGGGGAACATGATTTGCTTTTTATCACTATAGATTAGTTTGTATTTTCCAGAGTTTCATATAAGCAGAATCATACAGGATCTATCCATGTTGTTGGGTATACCAGTAGTTTATTCCTTTGTATTGCTGAATAATATTCCATTGTGTGGATATTCCTCAATATGTTTATTCATTCACCTGTTGATAGATAATTTGGGTTTTTACCCATTTTTGGATATTACAAATAAAGCTGTTATGAACATTTGTGTGCAAGTCTCTTTGTGTAGATGTAAGATTTAAGTTTTCTTGGGTAAATAACTAGGATTGAAATAATTGGATCATATGATAGATGTACACTTAACTTAAAAAAAAAAACCTGCCGAACTATTTTCCAAAGTTATTGATTGCGCCATTAAAAAATCTAACTGGCAGTTTATGAGAGTTCTACTTCCTCTACATCCTTACGACACTTGTTTAGATGAGTCTTTGGTCATTATAAAGATGTTTAGTGGTATTTTATTATAGTTTTAATTGGCATTTCCCTAATAACTAATAACACTGAGAATTTTTTCATGTGCTTATTAGCCATTTTGTATTATCTTCTTTGCTGAATATCAGTTCAAATCTTTTGCCCATCTTTTGAAATTGGGTTATTTTGTGCATCCTTCTTCTTTTCTGGATACAATTTCTTTATCAAGCACATCATTTGAAAATATTTTCTCTCAGTATGTGGCTTGTCTTTTCATTCTTTTTACAGTGTCTTTTGAAAGCAATTTTTAATTTTAATGTAGTCCAATTTATCAATTATTTATTTTATGGATCATGTTTTTTTGTATTGTATATATGAAATCTTTGCCTAACTCAAGTTCACAAAGAAATTCTACTATGATTTCTTCTAAAAGTTTTATACTTTTATAGTTTACATTTAGATCTATAATTAAGTTTGAATTAATTTTCATATATGCCTTTAGATAAGATGCAAGTTCATACATTTTGCATATGGTTATTCAACTATTCCAGCACAATTTGTTGAAAGAACATCCTTTTATTACTGAATCGCCTTTGCAGCTTGATTAAAAATCAATTATATACACCTCTATTTCTTTATTCTATTTCACTGATTTTTTGGTCTGCTTTTTTTTTTTTTTTTTTTTTTTTTGTGGTACGTGGGCCTCTCACTGTTGTGGTGGCCTCTCCCGTTGCGGAGCTCAGGCTCTGGACGCGCAGGCTCAGCGGCCATGGCTCACGGGCCCAGCCGCTCTGTGGCATGTGGGATCTTCCTGGACCGGGGCTTGAATCCGTGTCCCCTGCATCGGCAGGCAGACTCTCAACCACTCCGCCACCAGGGAGGCCCTTTTTTTTGATCTGTCTTTTCATGGCCATCATATCATCTTGATTACTGTAGTTTTATAATGTCTTTAAATCAGGTAGAATTAGTTTTCCAACTTTATTTTACATTTTCCAAATTGTCTTGACTATTCTAGGTTCTTTACATTTTCATGAATTTTGGAATTAGCTTGTTGATATTGACAAAACAGCCTGCTGGGATTTTGATTGAGATTGCATTGAGTCTAGATCAGTTTGAGGAAAACTGACACGTTAATGGACAATTGCTATTTTTCCATCTGCTTAAGTCTTCTTCAGTTTCTTTTAGCAATGTTTTGTAGATATTCACATATCAGTCTTGCACATTTATTGTCAGATTTATTCCTAAGAGATTTGTATTTTTAAGTTATTTTAAGTGGTTCTTTAAAATTTTCAATTTCCAATTGTACTTTGCCAGTATGTAGAAACACAATTGATTTTTTATGCAACCTTGATAAACTCACTACTAACAGCTTTTTTGTAGGTTCCAAGGGATTTTTTTACACAATCACATTGAAATAAAGAGACAATTTATTTCTTCCTTTCCAATATGCTACCTTTTATTTCTTTTTCGGTCCTAATTGCACTAGCTAGAAACTTCAGTACAATGTTAAATAGATGTGATCAGTTCAGACATTATTGTATTTTTTTGGCTCATAATATTCAGTCTTTCATCATTAAGTATGATGTTGGCTATAGGTTTTCATAGATGCCTTTTATCAAGTTGAAAAGTTCCCTTCTGTTCTTAGTTTGCTGAAAGTTTTTTTATCAGAAATGTACACTGGATTTCGTCAAATATTTTTTCTGCTTCTATTGAGATGATCATATGGTTTTTCTTTTCCAGTATGCTAAAATGATAAATTGATTGATTTTCAAATGTTAAACCAAAGTTATTTAACAACATTGCTTTCTTGGAATAAACCCTACTCTTCTATGATGTAGTACCCTTTTTATATATTGTTAGATTTGATTTGCTAAATTTTTAAAAATAATTTTTGCATTTTTGTTCATGAGAAATATTGGTAGAGAGTTTTCTGGTCTTAATGTGTTTGTCTGCTTTTGGTTTCAGGCTAATGATAGCCTCACAGATTGAAATGAGAAGAATCCCTCCCCTTTAATTTTGTGGGAAAGTTTGTGTAGAATTGTTATTATTTCTTCTTTAAATTTTGGAAGCATTCTCCAGTGAAGCCATGAGGTTTTCTTTGTTAGAAGGTTTTTAATTACAAATTCATTTTCTTTAATAAATAAATGTAGTATTATTCAGATTACCTATGCCTCAGTGAGCTTTAGTCATTTGCATCTTTCAAGAAATTAGTCAGTTTCATCTTTTGTTGAATTTATTAGCACAAAGTTCATAATATTTTCTTATTTTCCTTTTATTATTCATAGAATCTGCAGTGATGTAACTTCTAGCATTTCTCATATTGGTAGTTTGTGTCTCCTCTCATTTTTCTGATCAGGCTAATGGTTAATCACTTTTATAGATTTTCTTTAAGAACAATTTCTTTGTCTATTCATTTTATGTTTTCTAAATTTCACTGAATTCTTTTGTGAACATTATTATTTATTTTCTTCTGTCTACTTTGGGTTTAATTTCCTCTTCTTTTTCTAGTTCAGGGGTAAGCAAACTTTTTATGCAATACATTAGGCTTCGTGAGCTATCCAGTTTCTGTCCAGCTACTCAACCCTGACATTGTAGCATGTATGTTGCCATAGAATGTAAAGAAATGAACATGGCTGTGCTCCAATAAAACTTTATTCTACAAAAATGGTCTTGATTTGGCCCAAGGGCCATAGTCAGCTAAGCCCTGTTTTGTTTTCTTATGGTTGAAACTGAGTTGATTGCTTTGAAACCTTAGTTTCTAATATAGGCATTTAGTGCTATAAAATTTCCTCATCAAAACTGTTTTAATAGAATTTTACAAATTTTGGTATGTTGAAATTATTTTTTTTCTTCTGTAACTGTGCTCTGCGTTTAATTTTCAAACTGTAGCAAATGTTTCACAGATGCAATGACAATTGTAGGGTTCTTTTGATAAGGTATGCTTAATTTTTCTTTTCACTTAGTTTAAAAAGTTGTCTTTGAATTCTTCTTTGACCTATGGGTTTTGTAGAAGTTTGTTAGTTTCCAGAGATCTTTGTTATTGATTTCTAATTTCATTCCTCAGCAAACACACTTTGTAAGACCTAAATACTTTTTTTTTTTTTTTTTTTTTTGCGGTACGTGGGCCTCCCACCGCTGTGGCCTCCCCTGTTGCGGAGCACAGGCTCCGGGCGCGCAGGCTCAGCAGCCATGGCCCACAGGCCCAGCCGCTCCGCGGCATCCGGGATCCTCGGACCGGGACACGAACCCATGCTCCCCGCACCGGCAGGCGGACTCCCAACCACTGCGCCACCAGGGAAGCCCGCTAAATACTTTTAAATTTATTAAGATTTGTTTTATGGCCCAGAATATGGTCTATTTTTGATAAAGGTTCCATTATTCCTAGGATGTGCCCTTAGAATGTGTATTCTGCTGTTGTTTGGAGGAGTGTTACAGTGTCAATTTGGTTGACAGAGCTGTTCAAATATTCTATGTCCTAGATAATTTTCTGTCTACTTGTTCTATCAAATATTTAGAGAGGTGAATTTAAACTTCCAGCTGTAATTGTGAATTTATCTATTTCTCCTTGCAGTTCTATTTGATTTTGCTTCATGTATTTTGAAGCTCTCTTATTAGATGCCTGAATGTTTAGCATTGTTATACCCTCTGGATGCATTGACCCCTATACCATTATGAAATGATTATTTTTATCCCTAGATATATTCTTTGATTTGATATCTAATTTATCTGATAGTAATATAGCCACTTCAGCTTTCTTTTTGATTAGTGTTACCGTAGTATACCCTTTTCCATTCTTTTATTTATAACTTATTTATGCCTTTTACTTAAAGGATGTTTCTTGTAGGTAGCATATGATTAGCTTTTTTGGGGTTACAAGCTGACAATCTGTAGCTTTTAACTAGGATGTTAAGGCCATTTACTTTTAGTTTTTTTCTGTTTTTTCTTTTTTCCAGTACGTGGGCCTCTCACTGTTGTGGCCTCTCCCGTTGCGGAGCATAGGCTCCGGATGTGCAGGCTCAGCGGCCATGGCTCATGGGCCCAGCCATCCGCGGCATGTGGGAACCTCCTGGACCGGGGCACGAACCCGTGTCCCCTGCATCGGCAGGCGGGCTCTCACCCACTGTGCCACCAGGGAAGCCCAAGGCCATTTACTTTTAATATAATTATTGAAATGATTGGGTTTAAGGCTAGCTTGTTTTTTATATTATCATCTATTCTTTCTCTTTTTTGCTTTCTTTTGTATTAATTGAATATTTTTAATGATGAATTTTATCTCCATTGGCTTATTAATTATGAATGTTGTTTTGTTAGTTGTTTCTTAATGGTTTATATTATACAATTTAACTTATTGAAGTCTATCTTTAAGGAATTTTATACCATTTTATAAATAATATAAGTACCTCAAACAGTATACTTCCATTTCTCTCCCCCTGACCTTTGTGCTGTTGTTGTTACACTTTTTACTCTTACGAGTGTTTTAACTTTATAGTACATTGTTATTATTTTGTTTAAACTGTAAATTTTCTTTTAAAGAAATTTAAATACTAAGAAAAAATAATCATGTATATTTATCTACGTAGTTGCCATTCCTGGTGTTCTTCATTCTTTTGTGTAGATTCATACTTCCATCTAGTATATTTTTCTTTCTGCCTAAAGGACTTCCTTTAGCATTTTTGTTTGTTTGTTTTTTGTAATGTGGGTCTGTGGTAATGAGTGCTTTCAGTTTTTGTATGTCTGAAAAAAGTCTGTCTATCACTATTGCTTTTTAAAGCTTTTTTTTTTTTTGCTAGATGTAGTATTCAAGGTTAACAGTTTTTTCTTTCAGTAATTTAAAGATGTTGCTCAACTATTTTCTTGCTTACATTATTTCTAATGATAACTCTCTCAATGTAACCTTTATTCTAGACATACATAGCATGCCTTTTTTTCTTAGCTGCTTTTAAGTGTTTCCCTTTATCATTTGTTTTGAATAATTTGATTGTTATGTGCCTTGGTGTATTTTTCTTTGTGTTTCTTTTGCTTGGGATTTCTTGAGCTTCTTGGATCTGTGAATTTATTGTTTTTATCAAGTTTTAAATATTTTTGCCTTTATATCTTCAAATATCTTTATCTGCCTCCTCCTTTGGGGATTTCAATTACATGTAAACTGGGCCACTTGTAATTATTCCACAGTTAACTGATATTCTTTTTTTTTTTTTTTTTTTTTTTTCTTTTTGCGGTATGCGGGCCTCTCACTGTTGTGGCCTCTCCCGTTGCGGAGCACAGGCTCCGGATGCGCAGGCCCAGTGGCCATGGCTCACGGGCCCAGCCGCTCCGCGGCATATGGGATCCTCCCAGACCGGGGCACAAACCCGTATCCCCTGCATCGGCAGGCGGACTCTTAACCACTGCGCCACCAGGGAGGCCCTGATATTCTTTTTATTAAAAATTTTTTTTCTCTCTGTGCTTCATTTTGGGAAGTTTCTATTGCTATTTCAACACCAATCTTATCCATTATACTTTTATCTGAGACATTATTATTCTCATCTCTTAAAATTTGATTATGCCTATACATAATTTTTTAACATATTGAATGTATTTATAATGACTTTTAATATCCTTGTCTGCTAATTCTAACTCTGCATCAGTTCTGAGTCTGTTTCAATGAACTTTCCCTCTTGTTTTGTCATATTTTCCTCCTTTGCATATCTGGTAGTCTTTGACTGAATGCCAGACATTGTTAATTTTACCTTCTTGGGTGCTGGACACTTTTCTATTCCTAGAAATATTCTTGAGTTTTCTTCTGGGATGCAACTAAGTAATGTGAAAACAGTTTGCATCTTTTTTTTTTTTTTTTTTTTTGGGTGGTACACGAGCCTCTCACTGTTGTGGCCTCTCCCACTGCGGAGCACAGGCTCTGGATGCGCAGGCTCAGCGGCCATGGCTCATGGGACCAGCTGCTCCGCAGCACGTGGGATCCTCCCGGACTGGGGCACGAACCCGCATCCCCTGAATCGGCAGGCGGACTCTCAACCACTGCACCACCAGGGAAGCCCTTGATCTTCCTTTTAAGATCTATTAGCTAGTAAATGCAACTAACATTTACTCGGAAGCTAATTATTCCCTATTGCTGAGGAAAGACCTTCTGAATTTACCTATATCCCATGAACTGTAAGATTTTCTAGTCTGGTTTGTGGGACAAGGCACTATTCTCAGCCCACTGTGAGCACTGGGAACTGGTTGCTGTAATCCTTTCAGATGGTTTTCTCCCCCAGCATCAAGTAATTTCCTCCCATGAGTGCAGCATAAGAACACATTGCTTTTCATCAGTCTCATTATGCTGTGGCTTGTCAATGTGCATGCACAGAAGTAAAATACCCAAATATTCCTTCCTTGTGTAGTTATAAGCTATGCTTCTTAACCTGTGTTTGTGCAATTGTTATATCTTATATTTCTAGTTGCTGGATTTTAATTTCTTTTAAAATTTAACTTCACTTGATTTGATTTCAACCAAGACTTGCTAATTCACAGTAGAAGAACAGATTTTAGGAGGTACCTAGAATAAGGGCTGGAGGAAGGAGTAGAGAGAAAATCAGATTTTTAGGAATATACCTTAGGAAAGAGCAATCCTGCAGGATCTGAAACAAAGACCTAGAGCCCCGATTCTAAAAGCAAAGTGATGAAAAAGAATTGCTAGGAAGACTCACTGATGGTTTGAACCTGTGCCAGGAGGATTGCATAAATGCTAAAATTATAGTTGAGATTTTCTACATTTTATGTATGATAACTATCTCAGTGTTATTCAACTGAACGAACATTTATTTGTATATTTGAAGCTACTGTTTACGGTGGTTGGCAGGAGACAAAATTAAAGGAATATGTTATATTGGTAAAAAGGGAGTAGAGAAAGGATACAATCCAGGTAGATTGTCTTAATGTAAGCAGTGCTATTCTTTTCATGAATCTGCATAATATAAATGCAAACTTGACCTGTGAACAAACAATATAAAGTAGGGACTTATCTAAGCGGCAGATGTAGGTCTTTGTTGAGGATATTTGGTGATTTGAAGGCAAGCATTTTACCTCTTTGGGAGAAGCATATCAGTTTTTATTATAGCTACCTCTGAGTGAGCCAGGTTTAGGCAGTAAGATGGCTGCAGTGCTCCAGATTTCAGTAGAGGCCAGAGCACTCTTTTAACAAACAAGCAACAAATTTTTTTTTCTTTCCCTTGAATGTTGTCCCATTCCTCTTCATTTTTGCTTTTTAATCACTTCTTATAATTTTTGTTTCTTCATTTCTGTGCCCAATATTTTTAGTGCTTTATATCTCTTCTTTATTTCTTTGTCTTTTTCTTTAAAAATGTTTTTTAACAATGTTTTATCACCTGTGCTATCCATTTCCTTCAAATAACATTCTATTTTTCACCCTTATAGACAATGATTTCATGGGAGCAAAGAGGATTTTGGACAGGCAGAAGAAGAGGGACTAGGCCATGAACAAATCTGCCTTTTCTGAAGCAAACAATATGCATTGCATGGAATGGGGAGACATTTCTGTAGTGGTCAGTTAGGCCTAATCATGAGGGGGCCATTGAAGAGAATAGTAAACAGGAGGTGGGAGAAAAAAGCTGTGCCTGCTACAGAGTAGTTTCCCCTTCTTACTCATGCAGCAGAAATATGAGACCACAGTTGATAACTCAGTGACCTTATATTTTGAGTCATGGTTTCCCCCCCTCTTTGGGAATTTTCCTTCCCACATACTCACAGCAAACTTCTCCCCCCCTTCTCTGTGAGCTAAATAAGTGGCAAACATATAGTATTCTCACCCAATACAGAATCTAACAGAACTTCAATTCAACAGACATTTATTGAACACCTACTATGCTGTAACGAATGGTTGAGTGTAAAGTTGCGCAAGCTATGGTCTTTAGTTTTGAGGAAACTTAATGCTGATAAGCACATAAAAACCATACTGAAGTTGGCAAAGATAAAATACAAAAATAAGGATCATAAGAGAGGAATAAAGTGGGAGGCAAGAGGAGTGAGAAGTTATTTCTTGCTATAAGATAGAGGGAGGCTTCATGGAGGAGCTGGAATTTCATCTGGATTCTAAATAGTGATGAATCACAGAGAAAAGAAAATGCAAAAATACTTTCACATTTGTAAAGTGAGTGATGGGAAGACAATGGAATTGAAAGGACATTTCAGGTGAGCATGTGAAGCATGCTGGGGTCCACTAGGCAGGCTGGACTTTGTTCTGCAGGCAAAAGGCAGTCATCGATGGACTTTAAATAGGCATGATGACATGATGTAATTTGCACATGGATAACTCCATCGGTAGCTGCGTAAGGATAGACTAGAGAGAGTGGAGGCAGGGAGACCAGTCACGAAAAGAGAGAAGGAATAAGATCCAGTTCTTAGTGAGGCCCAGTAGAGCACACAGGAAGCTAGGTGGTCTGACGTAGAATCCTGGACTTAGAAGCCATGACCTGGGAGGAAGTTTCCTATGTTCTCTGTGCTTCGGTTTCCTCCTCTGTAAATCAAGGATCAGAATAATAGTTATTTTATAGGGTTGTAAAGATTAAATGAATTAATATGTGTAAAGCCCTTAGATCCATGTCTAGCCAATCATAAACACTCAACAATGTGATAAACTATGAGTAAGACAGTGGTAAGAAGAGACGAGAAGGAGTGGGTTTGAAAGTTATTGTACTATATTATTATGGCCTTGTTCATATTGGAGTTATTTTCCATTATTTGCCTATTATACATAATTCTGTCATTTAGTAAGCAAAGCAAGAAATCAAATTGTTGCCCTAGCACTCATTATATTTTATGTATTTTTTGTAACTGATTTCTTCTAGAATATGTCTCAGACTTTGAGATAATACATGAGGTCACACTTGACATATGTTAGTTTTAAAAAGGAGTTTGAAAATGTAGTAGGGCTACTTGAACTATGTGGTCAGAGTTAGCTATAATTGATGTTTTATCATCTATATCTGTCTGTCTGTCTATCTCTCTACCTATCATCTATCTACCTATAAGACATAAGTATATTTATTTATTTATACTTTTTTACAGTGCACCTAACCTATGAGAAGTTAAAGACCCTAAGAGCCTTTGCAGATATAGCCATGTAACTTCTTAACCCCTTCAAGGCAGAGAAAACTACATTGATTAAAGTCTAGAATGATAATGCCACCAATCCCTGCACTGCTTTTCCCCTCCCTTCTGCTCTACCTCCACTGTTGAAATCATTGCTGCCGAGCAGAGGGAACTCCTCTCCTAGGGATGTCACGTGGAAGCGTGAGAGGGGCTGGAGAAGGCCGTCTCCAGTTGCCCTGTGTGCTGCTTTGGGTCCCCTCCTCTGGGACCTTGGGAAAAGGCACAAGGCAAAATGAAACTGACACGAGAAAACCAAGGGGAAGCTCTCTTTGTTCGAGACCAAGAAAAGAGGAAAATAGGGGAAGATAAGCAATTCTCCTTTACTGTTTCCTGTGCAGTCTGTCTGAAGTGGACTTATCTATGGTCTAGACCACACTGGAAATATGAAGATCATGATAAGAGAGACACCTGCCCTCAGTATCTAACTGTAAAATGTTTATCTTGATCTACTTCGGGCTTTAATAATAATCTGGGACCTAAGAAAGGAACCATAGGAAGGTGTCAGTGGGATGGAAAAGTAGCCAGAGCTCCTCTAAGGGAAGAACAGGAAAGTGGGGTGCTCTTGTGGCTCGTGTCTCGTCAGCTCTTTCTCTGGGTGCCCTTTGACCTTCCTGTTTCAGAGGCCCGCACTCAGCACCAGACACCTGCCTGTCTCCTTTCCCACCTCTGACTGAGGGCGGAGTTGAAGAAGAGACCTGCCTTAGTGCCCACCCTGGAAACACTCTTGACTCAGATGAGTCAATGGCAGAGGCAAAGCAATTATGGGATTTCAGATGTGCCTCTGATGCCATCTCCTCAACTCTGCCTGGAGGGCTTATGCAGCTCAGAAAGAGACTAACTCACATGCAGCCTTTCAAAATAAACAGAGAAATATTTACTGGCAGGAAAACTTGTTCACGAGATGCTAAGTGCAAAAGCATGTAATAAACATTGTGTAAGGTATGGTCTCTATTTGTGAGCCAAACCAAATTAACCATACATATCACACATATGCAGCAAGAGGTTTAACCCTGGCTGCCTCTGGTGGGGAGGAAATACAGGGTTTGCTATATATAAATATGTGTGTGTGTGTGTGTGTGTGTGAGATCTTTTTCTGCCTAAGAATGAAGGTCATTTTTACTTTTCAAAATAAGAAAGCAAATTCCACAGCAGCTAAGTGGTGGCACCTCCACAGATACCCCTTACAAGCTGGTTTACATAAATGTGAAGATATCTGGGAGATCACGCGGTCCTCCTTTCCCTCTTGCTTTCTGTTGTGGGCTCTTCATTCTTTGCACAGAAAGCATGGAGTAGCAATTGCCTCGTTCCCTAACAAGCATCCTCGAATGTGGGTGACTGAATGGTCTGGGGAAGGAGAGGGTGAGGAGATCTTTCCCCACACTTCCACGTGCCAATCAGCTTCCTGCACAGATCACGCCTCCCCCAGCTTCCTGGCAGCCTCCCTTTAGCTGGAAGAGAAAAATGGGCTGGATTCCCACCACTTGGAGAAATATCCCATTCCCTACCAAGCTGCCGTGATTTCAGTGGACGTATTGAGTGAGGCCGGGGGGTTACATGCTGTAAGAACCTGTTCTCAGTATGTGTCAAGTCTTTCCTAACCGCGTTCAGTCAATACAGTCACAAGGTTAGGTCAGCTTCCAGGCTTTTCCCTTCCTTGGCTTTCTCTGACCAGTGGCCTGTGGACTTGCTGTGTTAACTTTTTTCTTTGCAAAGCTGACTTTTAAACTGGCAACCAAAGTAACAGTTACGCTTACACAAGAGAAGGTGAGGAAACTTCAGGCTGGTCCCCGTGTTTGTTCATCAACTGACATTATTTAGGTGCCTCCTGAAGAAGGAAAGAAACAGGCCACAGTAGAATCTAAATCACAGTGACAAGGAGCCTGAAAATCCTAAGTGGGGTTGAATGAAGTGTGGGAAACTCTTTCTAGAATTTCACTGATTAACCATTGATAAAATAACAGAAGTCTATTTTTCCCCTCTCAGGGCCCCTTTTATTCACAATCTGAATGTGAAAAGTAAGAAACCCAACTTACCTAAGCTTTACACTGTGCTAATTGTGTGCGAGCTGCTGTCATTTGAGAGTGTAGCCTCGAATCTCTTTTCTGAAGGACTTGGTGCAGAGCAGGTGCCCTGCCACCTTCTCCCTCCTTTGAGGAGGTTGTGAGGAACACAACAGTGCATCCTTTCATTCTCCCTGTTTGTTTTAGGGAGGTCGATGGCATTTGTTTTTTTGGTCTCCTCTTCCTCAGCTCCCGCATCAGCAGGGTTCCTCCCCTCCCCATTATCTTTAGGGGGCACATTTCCATGTCAAAGACCTCTCTGGAGAGAAAGCCTCTTTTTCTTCGACCCCCTGCCTTGTCTGGGCGTCACTCACCTTAACTCTATCCTTTCCAGTCCTGTTCCCCATTAGCAGTAGTGAGGAGAAGAACCTTATTTAGAAATCAAAACCCCAGGAGAAAAAAAAAAAAAACCCAGCTTCTCTCTGTGAAGGATAAGAGCAGTTTAATTGCCCTTGAAAATATCAACTTGTTGTAAGAAAGATCACTAGCTCTTACGGTAAATACAGAAAGAAGAATCGTTCTACAGTGAAATTGTAGGTTTTCCTTAGGAAAACATGGAAATGCTAAGACTACTGGGTCCAGCTAGGTAAACCCATGACAGGCTAAGTTAGAAGACTGTGTAAGGGGAGAGTGAATATGGTGTCACTTGTCTTGCATCTACCGATTGTCTGCTGATATACTCATCCAGTAGATCTAGTGGGCAATTCTGTTGGACACAAAGAAGGGTCTCCATGCTCCTACCATGTTCCTACTCTTCTAGGGTTGGGGAACCTTGGAACTTATTACTGCTCTTGCACTTCTGACAGATCTTGGGAGTCCAAATCCATTTATTTCCTGTCAGTTGCCAAGATTAGAAGGCATTCATGGTAGGGCTTCACTTGGGAGTTCTCTGAGGTTTTGATCAGGGCTGTTTGCACCCAAGTCATATATTTTCCTGAGGCCATCAAAAGCCCAAGCAAGCTCCTACACTCGTCACCAACCCACCAAGAACTCAGGTGCATTAGCTTTTATATTGTACCAGAGTAGACACCCACTAAACTTTGAATGGTAGCTGGCCCTCTGGGTCCCCCACATTAAAAGGGGGTCTTAGAACCAGAGAGAAAGTCAAGGTCTTCTGGTTCCTATTTATTTGTCATGCTTCAGAAGCTGCCCTCTCCCCTTCTACACTAGACTTGAGTCATAAGGAAATATTGGGACTTCTTGAACAGGTCTGCTTTGTTCTTTCCCCAGATATTTCACAAAATATCCCTTTTGTTTGGAATGCTCTTTCCCCTCTTTGCCTCTGGCTAACTTCCACTTGGCTAACTCTTATGTCCAATTAACTCCTGAGTCTTTGAAAACTCTGTTAGTTATTCCTCCTATATAATGTCACAACTGGCAAGAGAAACAAATAAAACGATCATGGGAAAGAAATAAAAGTTTCAGAAAATCTTCCAATTCCTTGCCTCTTACCTCTCATTTTTAATGTAGTACTTGGAAGTGCTAATGTTCTTTTATTTTGAAAACATTGACCCATGTCTCTCTGAAACCAGAACAAGAATCTAGGCCTAAAAGTAATGAATCTATACTAGTAGGACTTTTAAATGCTCCATATATAAGCCAGCTAAGGAAACATAGCAAGTGATTCTCACTGGAAAGGTCAACCTAGGATGTTTATTTCCAAAGATACCTAGGAGATATACAGATGTCTACAAAACCTTGGATTTAAGATAGTTTACAGTCTAGCAGTAAGGTATGGTACTTGTATTACTTTTCTATTGCTGTATAACAAATTACCCACAAGTCTAGTGGCTTAAAACAATACCCATTTATCAGCTCACTCTTCTGTGACTCAGTAATCTGAGTGTGGCTCACCTGTCCACTGCTCATGGTCTCACACTCAAGATACTGGCTGAGCTGAGTTCTTATCTGGAGGCTTGGAGTCCTCTTCCAACCTCACACAGTTCCAGGCAGTGGTAGGACTGAAGTTCGTGCTTTCTTTCTGGCTGCCCAGGGCTGTTCTCAGCTCCTGGAAACCACTACTCTCAGTTCCTTGCCATGTGTTCCTCTTCATCTTCCAAGCCAGCATCAGAGAGTCCCCCTTGTGTCAAATCCCTCTCACATTTCAAATCTCTTTCACCAAGAAGAGCCCTGTCCCTTTTATAGTTTCATGGATGAGATTAGAGTAGGTCAACTGTGACCTATAATATGACCTGAGCATGGAAGTGCTATCCCATCATATTCACAGGTCCTTCCCACACACAAGGGGAAGGAATTATACAAAAGTGTGGGTCACTGTGGGTCATCTTAGCATTCTGCCTACCTCAACACTCAATGGATAAGGCAGAATAAGATAAATTCCACCTAAAAGATACGAAATGTTACATGGATGCATAGTAGGGAGAGAGACTTAGGGTATGTGTTTAGCATACAGTAGATGCTCAACCAATATGCATTAATATGTAGGAAATATTAATGCATATATCCCGAGGGCACAGTAGTGTATTGAACAGTATTAATCAGAATAAATTTCATTAGTCAAATAAGAAAACACTTTTGATCCACAATTTGTGTTTGGTTTGAACTCCAGAAGGCCACATAAAGGAGGGTTGGGGTGGGTCAAGAGGCTTCACCCATCTAGGCATTTTGAGCCATCCTAGGGGGAGGAGACAGGAAACCCGAGTTATAGGGGGAAACCCAGTCAGAAACCACAGCAGATAGCTGGGATCGAAGGCAAAAACATAGATGCAGGCACAAGCCGTCCAATGTTTTTCTAATTCACTGAAGTGCTTGAAAGAGTCCCCTTACTCACATGGGTTGCTACATTTACATTCAATATATTACTTCCTTTGAAAGAGTTAATGAGTTTCCCTAAGTAATGTGCTAATAACCTTGCAGCTACTGAGACAGACTGATCCAGACTAAAGTTCGACACCCAGTTGTGTTGGCAGTATCTTCCAGTGTCTAATAGGAGATTGAGTTGTGGTCATTGCAAGTGCTCCTCTGGAATCATTCAATGAAAACAACTACAGAGGCGCTTCTTTGTTACATAACTCCCACTCAAGCAATGTCAGAGCTTTATGGACAGATCTGTTTTGAGCTGTTCCCATTCCTGTTCAACAAATGGAAATAAGCTGAGGTATTCTGAAGGAAATTGACTTGTCCAAAGTCTTAGTAAATCACTCGAAGCCCGGGAAAGTTAATGCGATATCCCCAAATAGTTTTTACATTTCTGCAGTGGAGATAATGAAGCTAAGTCGATACTCTAAGTTGATGCCTGCATTTCTAAGTTGGATATTTATTTTATACACTTCATTAAAACTTCTGTCACTGCTTTCAAAATCCTCTACTACTGATATCTGTGCCTACACACCCTATGCAGAAACTCCAGATATTTTATAAAGCAATTTAGCGGTTGAAGATCCAGATAAAGCCTGACTAACCGAGAGTGGACATTAGGAAATTTTCAGGTTTAAACTTTTTTATTTAATTGCTAAATGCACAACTGAATTATTTGAAGTGACCGTCTGATTATTTCAGTGTTATACAAGAAGTATTAAGAACTTCCTCTGAAGTTCTTGGGAAAGAATATTCAAGACATTGTTACTTCTTATAGAAAGTCCAGTCCTAAACACTAGAGAGTAGGTGTAGACACCCTTGACCACTGCTTACCACACTCTGTTAAAGGAGAAGTAAGAGAAGCATGTAAGTAGAGAATGATGACTGTATAACTGCAGGAAATGCAAGTGTAGTCCAAGTACAATTTCAGTGCGCTATGGTTGGAATTTGAACACGGAGTAAACAAAGTTACATCTTGTTACATAAGAGTAAAAGACAAGTAAAGGGAAGGACTTTGAAGTCTATGGCCTGTGTCTGGTAACACAGAGTTTTACAACTTTTTTCTCATTCTAATGGTGGGGGCTAATTCCCACAGGAATATCCTTTCTGTAGAGACTTGGTGATGTTTGGGTCAGGTGAATTCCATTGCACTAACACAACAGGAATGTAGTGTGGCAACAATATCCTAAAAACTGACTATAAGTGACATGGATATTGGATGTCTGTAAGCTCCTAAACTATGAGTTTGCATGTTTTTATAACAAATTTTTATTAAACTGGAACATTTTGGGTATTTTCCTACATGAAGTAGGAAAACAGAGCACTTTAAAATGGTGAGTTTTAAATTAGGAAACAACAGCAAAGTATCTAGTGGGACACAGAGCGCCACAGGAAACCCACAAACCACAAGCTAAGAAAGACATTGTTACCGTGTGGACTGACCAAGACAAAATGCTCACTCCCCTTCCCCTCACAAGGGCTGCTTTCAGCTCAATACTCAGTATTATTGACACAAAAAACTCAGGGCACTAAAAATATGTCTAGTCTGTCTTCCTAGTTTTTGTTTCTCTTCCTCGTCTACTGCAATTCTGTGTGAGAAGTGAGAACTCAACCTGCCTCCAGTTATTGAAAATCAGAGGCTAGAATCAGAAAAAGATTACTTACTAAAGATGATCTACTAAAGGATGGCACCAAAACCTGGCAGCTTTTGCTCTCTTTTTGGAGCTGTCATGAGGAGGAAGAGTTAATGAAAGAATGCAGATCTGACCAAGCAAATCTCTCCTTGCTCAGAAAATTGAACGCATATATGAAAGCATCAGTGGTCAATATCACCACATTAGTAGAAGCATTGAGACTGTACTGGCAAGAGGCCAGGCTTTTAAGGTTATTGGTGGGGGAGGGAGGAGTCAAGCAGCAGGAAAACAACCAAACCTTACACAGTTCTCTTCTATTGTCTTAATCCTCTACCACGTATATTGGGTTGGCCAGAAAGTTCATTCGGTTTTTTCCGTAACATCTTACAGAAAACCTGAACGAACTTTTTGGCCAACCCAATATAATGGTCGGGTGAATAAAGTGAGAAAATCATTCTGTCTCGACAGTTACAAATTCCAGGGATGGTATCCTGGAACCAACGAGCATCTGAAATTTAGCTTCTAGCTCCTCAATGTTCTAGCTAGCATCTACAGCACAATTGCCATCTATAGAAATCTTTGGCACATTCTCATAAGTGAGAGGTATGTAGTATAAAAGAGAGATGTATGACTTGTACCGGATACTCCCTTTATGTGGAATGCCATTCTCCAAGATTGACATATGGCTATTTCCTTCTTATTATGTAGGCCTTTGTTTACAGGTCATCACCTCAGAGAGGACTTTTCTGACCACCCTATCCAGTCACTCTGTAAGACATGTTTTATTCTTGTCACTGCCTGCTCTTTTCTCCTTTATTTTGTGTGCTGTTTGCGGTCTGTCTCCCAGCCTCTGTCTTGAATTGAAGTTCTACGGAAGTGATGACTTTGTGGATCAGGTTCATTACTGTTTCCCTGTGTCTAGAATATGCCAAGCCAATGGCAGGTTCTCAGTAAAAGCTGATGGAATGAAGAATGAGTAAATGAATGAGTGATACATTATAGGTATATTCTGCCAGTATTGAAATCTTGGTTTGCCAGGGAAAGTTATTTGGTCTTGATATTCTGCCATTCATACTGTTTCACACCAGGGTTTCCACAGCCTGGAGGCCTTAGGCTGGAGCCCAGGGGGCACTGGGCAGGGACTGTTCTAATGAAGGGCAGAGTCTGGCAATGAGAGAACTGGGGAGACAGCGAGTAGGATTGCAACCCAAGAAATGTCAGCCCTATAGATGCTGGGGCTGCCAGTGAGAACTGCATGATGACGAAAACCACACTGCCATTTTCCCTGTTTCTACAGCACCTGGCACGGTGGTTGACATAAAGTAGGCCCTCAGAGGTGGTTGAATCATAATTACTGGGGGCAGGGGGTAAAATCTAGGAACTTTTTTGTTTAGATTGTGTGTGACTTGGGAACTATTGATTTGCCCGAATACTGATGACAGATTCTCTAAAAGGAACTGAAAAACTACATATTTACTTTGCCTATGTGAGAATTAGGTATGAAGTGACCTTTCTGTGAGCTGCTTATGGTCTGTTAACACCTATAATATGATACTCATTATACTTGTCATTACATCTGTATCAGATTCGCTGTGTTGTAAATTTTATTTGATTGCAGTAGCAAACTCTAAGTATGCTTAAGCTACATTTATAGAATATGAGGCTTCATCCACAAGTGACAACGGAAAACGTTCTCAGTGCTTTACAGTCATACCTGGTGAGCTTAGACTTCATAGAATGTAACACATATCCCACCGTCGTTCATTCACCAGTTTATAAAGACAAAAAGGAAGACAAGGAAACATATTGCTCAGAACAAAAGGTAGGGCAAGTGTGGTCAGAACTAGAACAGTCAGTTCAGAATGCTGTGCAGTACCCGTTATTGGGAAGTGCAGAATTTGAAACCTTTGGAGAAACCCAGTGACAGCACGGAAGTGGAAGAGGAGACGGAAGAAGGGGGCAATGAGGGAGAGGACCACGAGGCCTGGCAGGTACCTCCAATCATTCTTACCTTCTTCATACAAAGGTAATTACATTAAAATCCTAGTAGAGAAGGTCAGATTTCCATGGCATCCTATTAGCCCTAAATTTGGAGTAACAAATCTTGAGCGATTGAATGATCAAAAGACCTTTTCCCCCCATAGAGTCAAAGGAAGAATAAAAATTGGACATAAAGTTAACATTTTACTTGGATAGCATTTGTCCTTTTGGCTCCCAAATACTTGTTTGTAAACATAGTTTGAGTTTCATTGAATATTTTTCTTCTAGTTAATATCAGATCTTCCCACATCCAATATTTATCAAGGTCTGTACACTAAAAAATGTTTTCAGTAGCTGTCAAGTCTTCTTTGGACAAGTTCACCAGAAGGACATCTCAGGGGGAGGGCTCATGTATAAGTGATTTATTCAGGAGGTGCTTCCAGAGAAGCAGGTAAAGGAGGAAGGGAAGTAAGACAGGGAAGAGTATGGTTTCAACCTGATACCATGGAGAAATTCTGAAGTATAACTTATGCCTTGGAATTTGTCCAAGCAGAATCAAAGCCACCAGACTTTTGTATTTTATATGTTATAATCACTGGTTAAGGACTGTGGGATTTGAGGGGTTAGTGGTGGTGAGGGTGGTGTGTGGAGAGTGAACTTCTAGTCACTTTGAGTTGTTTATGCCTACGGGCAGGGCCCTCCAGTGGCCAAGTGTTGTCTCCAAAAAAGCAGCACAGGTGTGGGGAGATGTGGACTTTCAAGCCCAAGCCTAGTGGGAGGAGGGGCAAAGAAAATGTTGGCAAGGATGCCAGGAGATCTGGGGGGACCCAGGGGGTGTCCACAGCCTCTTCCTCATTCTCTTTGCCCCCCACTGTCCATCTTTAATTCATGCCCCTGTGATTATTTCTCTTCTGGATTATATAATGCATTCCTAACCTACATTCTCTGACCCATGCAGGCCTCCTCCAGTAAAATCTTGCTGTGATCAGTGATCTTTCTAAATTGCATATGTGGTAGTGCTAGTCCAGTGCTTGTAACCCTTCAGTTATCGTGTGAAGTCTAAGCTCCTCAGCATGTTTGTCTGATGCTCTTGATCTGACCCCAACCCCAAACTCCTAGGACAGCACCAAACAGTCTGGTGAAGTGACTTCCTGCTCTCTGACCTCTGAGATTTTATAAAGGTATACCCACTGCCTGGAAAGACATTCACCCACATCCTCGCCTGTCTCATTGTTACTCGCCTTTGCACATCTACCCCAATCTTCCTGGCCTCTGGCTTCCCACTGCTCCCTGGTTGTAGTATTTGCCACATTCTCCTTTCCCACCAGACTGTGAGCCTCTTTCAGAAAACCCTGTGCTCTATTCATCTCTGCCTTTCATCATGCTCACATTCTATTAGAAGATAAGGTGAAATGGAGGAGGAGTGAGGATCTGTCTTTGCAGGCATCTGCAGGATGAATGTGGTCTTTGGGTTTCAAGGGCCCCATTCTTTATGTGTTAGGTCATGGGAGCTGGGCAAAGGGTGGGTCACCTCCATGTGCCAGATAATGAAATTGACATGCATGGTCCATGGAGTCCTCCTGCAGTAGGACTGAGGTGCATGTTATTATCGAAGCCACCAATGATCATGTTGAGGTTTCTTAGCATCAAAGGGATCTGCTCTATTTTCAGAGATTTTCTGGCTTCCTGATGTTTCTACCTTTCAGAAAAAAAAAAAAGTATAGCTCCCATGTTCAGTTTGGCTTGCATCTGCACTGAAAATGGCAGAGATGGTTAAGCCAATTATTATTGAAGACCTTGGACTTCAGGCAAAGACCTGGCATTAAGCTAGGTGTCAGGTATGCAAAGATGAGTAAAACGTGAAACCCGATTGTTATGGGTTGAATTGTGTTCCCTCCAATATTCATATGTTGAAGCCTAACCCTCAGTTACTTCAGAATTTGACCTTATTTGGAAATAAACTCATTGCAGATATAATAAGTTAAGATGAGGTCATACTGGAGTAGGGTGAGCCCCTAATCCAATATGGCTGGAGTCCTTATACAAAGAATGCCATATGAAGAAACAGATATGCACAAGGGGAGAGTGCCACGTGAACACAAAGGCAGAGATGGGGTGAAGCATTTACAAGCCAAGGAACACCAAAGATTGCCAGCCAGCCACCAGAAGCTAGGAGAGAGCCACGGGACAGATTTTTTTCTCACAGCCTTCAGAAGGAATTGACCCTGACATCTTGATCTCAGACTTGTAGCTTCAAGAACTGTGAGACATTAAGTTTCTGTGGTTTAAGCCACTCAGTTTGTAGTAATTTGTTATGACAGCCCTAGCAAACTAATACACTAATCCCAATCAACTAAGAGACAGACATAAAAACAGCATGGGAAAACGTGATGAGACTAGTAGTGGAGATCTGTTCAAGATACAGATGCAGCCCAGAGAAAGGAGGGTCGGCTGGGAGTTCTGGGGAGGTGTGGGCAGGTGGAGGTGCTGGTCAAGGGAAGGTTGTGTCATGGAGGAGTTGCTTGAGCTGGGTTTTGAAAGCTGGAGGTGATGAAGACGGATGTCTGTCTGTGGCAGTTACGGCAGTCACACACAAAGTCAACTACCTTGCAATATTACCCCTATTTCCTCTTAATGATTTTTGGCCGGAGCTGTGCAGAGAGGCCGGAGCAGACGTGGAAGCAGGCAGGTGGCTTTGGGTCCCCACAGTAGCAGGAGTAAACAGTCCGTGATCTTGCACCAATGGGTGTCATTCCCTTCCCATCCCCCTTCCCTTTGTAGCATACTCTTTGTTCTCTCCTTGTTTTTTTCCTCTGAGTAAATCTGTTTACTGCCCAGAAGAGAACAGGGAAGGAATAGACCAGTTGCCCCGGGGCAGATGGTGCAGTGTGAATGGCCGACACACAGAAAGCAGAACTCCTCAGCCCCTATCTTCCATTTGCTTTCTCCAGCAAGGCTCTTCGAACTAAAGAGCATCAAGTAAACATGATTAAGCAGAAACTGAAGCACAGGTCAATGGAAGAGATAGTCAGGGAACCCCTGGTTGATTTAAATGATTCCAGGTCTTCAGATCCAAGGGAATAATGCTCAAAAAAAAAAAAGAAAAAGAAAAAAGAACTCGCAGAAATAACCAATGAAGCACTGAGGAGAAATTCTTTTCAGTTTTTGTTTGTTTAGAAATTCTGGTTAATATAAAATGTGCCTGAGGCCTGGAGAAGGGCGAATGTTTTCTCACATTGAAAAAAATATAAAAGAAGAACTCACAGAAGATACAAGTTCATATTGATTCCCTGCAAACATTTTTTGGTATTTTATTTGACTTATGAACATACAAACATGTAAAGTGAAAAGGAGGGAGGAAGCGGCAGGAAGAAAATGAAGGAAGGAGAGGGTTTGAGAGACAGAAAAAAAGGAGAGAGAATAGAGCAGGAAAGACAGGGAAGGGAGAATAAGGAGTTTATTAGAATAAGGAGTTTATTAGGTAATAAAAATTACCTTAAGTTTACAGAGTACACACAGCTCAATTTGCCTATAGTTGTGACCTCAATTATCCTGCACAATTTCAGGACAGGCTATTCAGTAAATGTGATGTATGTCTTGACAAAATAAAGGAGGATACTAATAAGAACCAGAAAAAGCTAATTAAGAAAATATCGTGCTAAACTTGGAGCTTCCTTCCTTCCCAGTTTCCTTGGACTTGTCTTTTCTCATTTCCTCAGAGTGGAATCCACTCTTGTTTTACCCAAAGACACAGCACCATCCACACCAAACAGAATGTGATGGTTTCCAAGTCCTACATGCTGCTCCTTGGAAATGAATCTTAGAGAACTGGCAGTGTTGATTGTGATGCTCCCTGTCAGTCCCTGAACTCTCCAAGTTCCTCATCCTAACGCCTCCTGCCCTTGCTTTCTCTCCTCTCAGTACCCATAAATCCTGGGCTTCTGAGTGAGCCACTTTCTTTTGTTCCTGTTCTGAGAGCCTTCCTAGTACATTTGCCCATCCAAGAATTGGCTCCTGGCTTGCTCTTGTGGGTGACTTCTCTTAGAGTCTGTACCCTTGATTGGTGGGTGGGACCAGGAAACCACTGAGCATTCCACACTCAGATGCGGACTGTCTTTAGGGATTGCACTTGTTTTGGAGTCTCATGCTCTCTCCCCTATCGGGATCATTCCTGCCTCTTGAATTATGTCACTGTCATTCCTTTATTATATACTAATTGGACACCAACTCTTTGAAACACACTATTGCCCTAAGGGTAATAGTAAGATTTTCATCTGTAAAAACTATACATCAGATCATATCTCCTCTCGCTTCAAACCTTCTAAGTTTTTTTTAAAATTATATTTAGAATAAAATCTCAACTCTTCCCCCCGGGCTGCAAAGATCAACATAATCTGGCCACTGCCTGCCTCTGTTCTTAAATTTACCAAGCTTGTTCCTGCCTCAGGGCTTTTGTACTTGCTTGCTCTCTTCCCTCAGATCCTTCAGATCTGGATCTTTCTCTTCATGCACATTTCAGCTTAAATTTTACTTCTTGGAAGAAGTCTTCTTGACTAACACATCTTAACAAACCCTCTTTTCACCTGCCAAGCAGTCTCTGTCAATATAGTGCTTTTTTGCTTTCTTGGCACTTAATACTCTCTAGAATTACCTTGTGTATTTGTTTCATTTCCTTGTTTATTTCTTTTTCCTTGACCCCCAGAATGCAGACATCATGAGAGCAGGCACCCTATCCCCAGCACCTGGACAGTTTCTGGTATATGGTAGGTGCTCAATAAATGTTTGAATGAATGAGTAAATAAATCCTTGCTCCATACTTACTGGCTACATGGCCATGGACGAATTGCCTACATGGACTTTAGTCCCTTATTTTGACAGTGTGGTTAGCAATTCCCATCTCATCAAGATTTTGTGGGAGTTGAATGAGATGACATAGGTAAGGTGTCTCCAGCAGAGTGGGGAACAGAAAAAGGCACACAGTAACTCCCAGATGAGGTTATTATGATATGCTAGTCTCTGAGAAAGGCCATGGGAACACAGAGATGTTCCTAACATAGTCCTTTTTCCCAAAGTGCCCAGTCGCTTTGACTGAATGAGGATTAGAGATGTTGCCTGTCTTGGCTACCACACCTCCTCTGCCCTGCCGAACCTCTTCTGAGAGCCAGACTCTCCCCAGGGCCTGTCACACCCACTGGTTGGGACGGGTTCTTGGGCCTGACTATCCACATTACCTTGTCTTATTGTGAATAAACAACCAAGATGCACTGACAATGCCTGAGATACAAAACTAACCTAATTCCCTTTTATGGATGGAGCTATTAGACAAGTATTTCTAGGCATTTCATAGAGACTTAGTATTTCTGGATTTCAACAGAGAATGTGACAGCCTTTTACGGTACTTTTCGGTGAATATTGTAGATAAATATGGGATTATGCCTCTTTGACATTAATGGCTATTTAATTAGATAAACCTAAACCATCCCAATAGTTTCTAAGATCCAAATCCATTCTTAAGGTTACAAATTACAATGAAGATTCATAGTCAGAAGACTGAAGGCCGAAATTAACCTTCATGGGGACTGAAGTCCCCATGTTGTACAATATATCCTTGTAGCCTGTCTTACCCAATAGTTTATACCTCCCACTCCCCCACCCCTATATTGTCCCTCTCCCTCCCCACTGGTAATCACTAGTTTGTTCTCTAGATGAGCCTGTGAGCCTGTTTATTTTTGGTTGTATTTACTAGTTTGTTGTATTTTTTAGATTCCACATATAAGTGATATCATACAGTATTTGTCTTTTTCTTTTTTTTTTCTTTTTTTTTTTGCAGTATGCGGGCCTCTCACTGTTGTGGCCTCTCCCGCTGCGGAGCATAGGCTCCGGACGCGCAGGCCCAGCGGCCATGGCTCACGGGCCCAGCCGCTCCGCGGCATATGGGATCCTCCCAGACCGGGGCACGAACCCGTATCCCCTGCATCAGCAGGCGGACTCTCAACCACTGCGCCACCAGGGAGGCCCAGTATTTGTCTTTTTCTGTCTGACTTATTTCACTTGGTATAATGCCCTCCAAGTAAAAAATAGCTATTTTGTTAGATTGTAGGCTCCACACTCACAGGTGGCCTTTCTCTGACAGAGGTGCTAGAGAGAGGATTCCTACACAGGGTAGGGAGTTGGACAAGATAATGTCTAGTGTCTAGAAGCTAAAATTATCAAAGCTGTCACTTTTACTTGTTCATTATTCACAATATCTCCATGATGTGGATATAATTTCTTATCCATGAAGAAACTAATGCTCAGAGAAATTAAATAATTTGCCAAATAACCCAGACCTTGTAAATTTCTGAGCTGGTTGTTGAGTTTAGATCTATTTGGCTCCCAGATCCAAAACTTTCTATTATATCATGCTACTTTCCAACTTGGTGATTCTTTGCTCATGTCCTTAGTTTCTTTCCTCTTCCTTCTGTGTATTTCCTTTCTTCTTTCCTTTCCATGACTTAAATAAAAATGACAAACGGTAATATATTTGGCTTTTATTTAATTCCTGATATTGACATTCAAAAGCAAAGAAATAGATGGCTGACTCCTGGAGAGTAGTATTATGACATTATTATTATTATTTTTGGACATAGTTGAGAGGTTATAATTTAAAAACTTCCAGTGATGAATGTCTATAGAAATCTTAAGTGTTTAAAAATCATTCTTTTAAATACTAAAATGTATAGTATGATTCTTTCAGTAAGAAACTAATGGGAGACAACTGAACCACAAATTGGAAGTAAAAGCAGGTGATTTGGTGCTGTTCTAGTTTTAGGTTCTCCAAATTTCATTTATTTGCAGTGTACACCTTCTCCCTTTTGTGTGGAATTCTCAATTCTTCTGCATAGATAGAAATAGTTTCTGTGTATGTAACTCACCAGGCAGTAGCTCTTAATTAGGATGCCTTGATCCTCTGGTATGGTGTAAGTTAAACATAGCTCATTGGGACATGCACAAGCAAAGTCTATCCTACATGGGCTCCAGCCCAACTGTCAAAATCCTCCAAGTTAGGGCTCCCCCCACGTTTGAATTATGTAGCTGCAGCAACGAGCTCAAGAAAGGCTGCTGTATGGGAAGAGAGCTAAGGATGATATTAAGGCTTGGGTGAACTGACCCCTTGACAACCTAACATGGAGGCCTTTATCTTTGATTTAACACATTTGTCAACTTGACAGGAAGCTTGGGCTGCACATTCTTGCCCTCGTGAGACTCCGAGGCCTGCAGAAAGAGATTGGGTGTGGAAGTCAAACTCAGGGAGGGGCAAATCCTGGCCATACAACTTACTATGCTAGGAATCCTGGCCATGCAACTTACTATGCTAGGATCTTGTTTCCCCTGACTGCAACTTTATCATCTATAGAATGGGGTCATAATAATTATTCACAGAATTTTTGAGAAGATTGAAGGGTTAATGATGCAGAAATAGGAATATGGAAGTAAATAGGGAAATAGAAGCAAAAACAGTAGATAAAAATTCCCAAATTGAGACTGTGCTTCACAAATCTTTATGCTTGACTTTTATGCTGGTCAAACACTTATAAACTATTGTGAAGGTACAGTCCACACTCAGTATCATGCCAGGATCAGAAGAACTATCAAATTGAGCACCCTAATGACCAAACCCCCCCAAACAAACAAAAAACCCTGTGAAGTTACACATGAAAATGAAAGCCAATGGAAATAAAACTGATAAACAAATAGTAATTGCTACTTAATCACAATCTGGGAAACATATTTTTGCATTTCTTATAGACATTCTATCCTTTAAACTCTTACTAAAGTCTAAAACTTGAAATTCTTTTGTTTGAAAAATAATACATTCTTCAAGTATTCACCGTGTCAGTGTCAGATTGGCAATAAGAGTAGTTAGTGAAAACCTAAAATGGGCTTTCAAATAAGAAATGAAGTAAAACATAAATTGCTTCATGAACTAAAGCTAGCTACAGATATTCCATGCAAATGGAAATCAAAAGAAAGCTGGAGTAGCAATACTCATATCAGATAAAATAGACTTTTAAGATAAAGAATGCTACAAGAAACAAGGAAGGGCACTACATAACGATCAAGGGATCAATCCAAGAAGAAGATATAACAATTATAAATATATATGCACCCAACATAGGAACACCTCAATACATAAGGCGCCTGCTAACAGCTATAAAAGAGGAAATCGACAGAAACACAATAATAATGGGGGACTTTAACACCTCACTTATACCAATGGATGGATCATCCAGACAGAAAATTAATAAGGAAACACAAGCTTTAAATGACACAATAGACCAGATAGATTTAATTGATATTTATAGTATATTCCAGCCAAAAACAGCAGATTACATTTTCTTCTCAAGTGCATACAGAACATTCTCCAGTATAGATCACATCTTGGGTCACAAATCAATCCTCGGTAACTTTAAGACAATTGAAATCATATCATGCATCTTTTCCAACCACAACGCTATGAGATTAGAAATCAATTACAGGGAAAAAACATTAAAAAACACAAACACATGGAGGCTAAACAGTACATTACTAAATAACCAAGAGATTACTGAAGAAATCAAAGAGGAAATCAAAAATTACCTAGAGACAAATTGCAACGAAAACACGACGATCCAAAACCTATGGGATGCAGCAAAAGCAGTTCTAAGATGGAAGTTTATAGCAATACAAGCCTACCTTGAGAAACATGAAAAATCTCAAATAAACAATCTAACCTTATACCTAAATGAACTAGAGAAAGAAGAACAAACAAAACCCAAAGTTAGTAGAAGGAAAGAAATCATAAAGATCAGAGCAGAAATAAATGAAATCGAAACAAAGAAAACAATAGCAAAGATCAATAAAGCTAAAATATGGTTTTTTGAGAAGATAAACAAAATTGATAAACCTTTAGCCAAACTCATCAAGAAAAACAGGGCGGGGGCTCAACTCAATAAAATTAGAAATGAAAAAGGAGAAGTTACAATGGACACTGCAGAAATACAAAGCATCCTAAGAGACTACTACAAGAAACTCTGTGCCAATAAAATGGACAACCTGGAAGAAATGGACAAATTTTTAGAAAGGTATAACCTTCCAAAACTGAACTAGGAAGAAATAGACAATATGAACAGACCAATCACAAGTGATGAAATTGAAACTGTGATTAAAAATCTTGCAACAAACAAAAGTGCAGGACGAGATGGCTTCACAGGTGAATTCTGTCAAACATTTAGAGAAGAGCTAACACCCATCCTTCTCAAACTCTTCCAAAAACTGCAAGAAAGAAACACTCCCAAACTCATTCTATGAGGCCACCACCACCCGGATACCAAAACCAGACAAAGATACTACAAAAATAGAAAATTACAGATCAATATCACTGATGAATATAGATGCAAAAATCTTCAACAAAATACTAGCAAACAGAATCCAACGACACATTAAAAGGATCATACGCCATGATCAAGCGGGATTTATCCCAGGGATGCAAGGATCCTTCAATATACGCAAATCAATCAATGTGATACACCATACAACAAATTGAAGAATAAAAACCATATGATCATCCCAATAGATGCAGAAAAAGCTTTTGACAAAATTCAACACTGATTTATGATAAAAACTCTCCAGAAGGTGGGCATAGAGGGAACCTACCTCAACATAATAAAGGCCATATACGACAAACCCACAGGAAACATCATTCTCAATGGTGAAAAACTGAAAACATTTCCTCTAAGATCAGGAACAAGACAAAGATGTCCACTCCCTCCACTATTATTCAACATAGTTTTGGAAGTCCTAGCATGGCAATCAGAGAAGAAAAAGAAATAAAAGTAATACAAATTGGAAAAGAAGAATTAAAACTGTCACTGTTTTAAGATGACATGATACTATACATAGAGAAACCTAGAGATGCCACCAGAAAACTACTAGAGCTAATCAATGAATTTGGTAAAGTTGCAGGATACAAAATTAATGCACAAAAATCTCTTGTGCTGAGCCTGCGCGTCCGGAGCCTGTGCTCTGCAACGGGAGAGGCTGCAACAGCGAGAGGCCCGCGTACAGCAAAAAAAAAAAAAAAAAAAAGACACCTTTATAGGGCTTCCCTGGTGGCGCAGTGGTTGAGAGTCTGCCTGCCGATGCAGGGGATGCGGGTTCATGCCCCGGTCTGGGAAGATCCCACATGCCGTGGAGCGGCTAGGCCTGTGAGCCATGGCCACTGAGCCTGCACGTCCAGAGCCTGTGCTCCGCAATGGGAGTGGCCACAACAGTGAGAGGCCCGCGTACCGCAAAAAAAAAAAAAAAAAAAAAAAAAAAAAGGAAAAAAAAATCTCTTGTATTCCTACACACTAACAATGAAAGATCAGAAAGAAAAATTAAGGAAACATTTCCATTCACCATTGCAACAAAAAGAATAAAATACCTAGGAATAAACCTACTTAAGGAAGTAAAAGACCTGTACTCAGAAAACTATAAAACACTGATGAAAGAAATCAAAGATGACACAAACAGATGGAGAGATATACCATGTTCTTGGATTGGAAGAATCAATATTGTGAAAATGACTATACTACCTAAAGCAATCTACAGATTCAGTGCAATCCCTATCAATTTACCAGTGACATTTTTTACAGAACTAGAACAAAAAAATCTTAAAATTTGTATGGAGACGCAAAAGACCCCAAATAGCCAAAGCAGTCTTGAGGGAAAAAAATCAGAGCTGGAGAAATCAGACTCCCTGACTTCAGACTATACTACAAAGCTACAGTAATCAAGACAATATGGTACTGGCACAAAAACAGAAATATAGATCAATGGAACAAGATAGAAAGCCCAGAGGTAAACCCATGCACCTATGGTCAACTAATCTATGACAAAGGAGGCAAGGATATACAATGGAGAAAAGACAGTTTCTTCAATAAGTGATGCTGGGAAAACTGGACAACTACATGTAAAAGAATGAAATTAGAACACTCCTTAACACCATACACAAAAGTAAACTCAAAATGGGTTAGAGACCTAAATGTAACACCAGACACTATAAAACTCTTAGAGGAAAACATACGAAGAACACTCTTTGACATAAATCACAGCAAGATCTTTTTTGATCCACCTCCTAGAGTAATGGAAATAAAAATAAAAATAAACAAATGGGACCTAATGAAACTTAAAAGCTTTTACAAAGCAAAGGAAACTACAAACAAGATGAAAAGACAATCTTCAGAATGGGAGAAAATATTTGCAAACAAATCAATGGACAAAGGATTAATCTCCAAAATACATAAACAGCTTATGCAGCTCAATATTAAAAAAACAAACAACCCAATCTAAAAATGGGCAGAAGACCTAAATAGACATTTCTCCAAAGAAGACATACAGATGGCCAAGGAGCACATGAAAATCTGCTCAACATCACTAATTATTAGAGAAGTGCAAATCAAAACTACAATGAGGTATCACCTCACACCGGTTAGAATGGGCTTCATCAGAAAATCTACAAACAACAAATGCTGGATAGGGTGTGGAGAAAAGGGAACCCTCTTGCACTGTTGGTGGGAATGTAAATTGATATAGCCACTATGGCGAACAGTATGGAGGTTCCTTAAAAAACTAAAAATAGAATTAGTATATGACCCAGCAATTCCACTACTGGGCATATACCCAGAGAAAACCATAATTCAAAAAGACACATGCACCCTAATGTTTATTGCAACACTATTTACAATAGCCAAGTCATGGAAGCAACCTAAATGCCCATCAACAGACGAATGGATAAAGAAGTTGTGGTACATATATACAATGGAATATTACTCAGCCATAAAATGGAACAAAATTGGGTCATTTGTAGATACGTGGATGGATCTAGAGACTGTCATACAGAGTGAAGTAAGTCAGAAAGAGAAAAACAAGTATCGTATATTAATGCATATATGTGGAACCTAGAAAAATAGTACAGATGAACCTGTTTACAGGGCAGAGACTGAGACACAGATGTAGAGAACAAAGGTATGAATACCAAGAAGGGAAAGTGTTGGGGTGTGTGTGTGATGAATTGGGCGATTGGGATTGACATGTATACACTAATATGTATAAAATGGATAACTAATAAGAACCTGCTATATAAAAAATAAATAAAATTAAAATTAAAAAAAAAAGTCAGTGTTTGTTCTAGCCAAAAATCTAGCAATGACCCAAAAGTTCATCAAGAGAAAAATAGATAGCTAAATTGTGGAATAGTCATATAATGAGATATTGTATGGAAGTGAAAATTAATGAACTACATCTGTATACATCAACATGGGTGAATGTCCTCAATGTTACTTTTACTATGTTAAAAGTAAGTACCAGGAGAGATTATTACATTTGTATAAGTTTCAAAAATGAAAAAATTCAACAATTAGGGAAAAATACAAATGTTGCAAAAACTAGTTTTATAAAAAGTCAAGGGAATAATAAATACACTGTTTTGTCATGGTTACTTGGGGGATGGAGGGAGGTGAACTGAATTGGAGAAGGGCACATGGGGAATCTGATATATTGCTAATACTCTGTTTCTTAAACTGGGTGATAGATATATGAGTATTTGGTTCTAAAAGAAGATGTGAATTATTGTCAATATTATTGTAATATTAATAAGTGAATATATAAATAGATGAATAAACAAATAAAAACACAAAACAAGTGGATAAAGAAATGAAAGAGGGCTGTAAACAGATAATAACAGTGTGTTATTAAGAATTTTAATTAATCCAATTCTCAGTACCTGAAGTCTTTTCTAAAAAAAGCATGTACCTTACACTAAAAAACGCTAGTGGGGAAAATATTCATTCTCTATGCACAGAAATTTTTATTTTTATACAGCAGCCTTTCACAAGGTATCTGGGTTGGATGGGGTAGGAGGGTCATAAAGGGAGACTTCCTTTTTACTATATACCTTTGTGTACTGTTTGGAATTTTTGTTTTTCTTTGTGCATAGAATGTCTTTTCAACAAGGGTTTGTGTCAAGATAAAAAAACTAAAATAAAAACCAAGCGTTTTATTCGGTGGGAGAAAAAAAGAAAAAAAGCTAGCTACAACGATTGATAGTCAATAGTATGTTATTTATTCTACCACGAAGGAAGGGCAGAGACGTTTGAAAATGACTAGTTGAATATCAGTCTATTTTATTTAATAAGTGATCGTTATTTCCTACATTAAATAAAATTCAGTCTACTTACCCAGAACTCACATTTAAGTCTCAAATTCAGCTTTGACTGAATAATGAGAAGCCATCATTGTGGACCAAAGCAGGGAAATTTTTGGTAAGGATTCTGTGACATGGTTATATAGAAGACCAAATGGATTTGGTTAAAGCTGGATTACTTACACAAAGTCCAAAGATAAATTTAGTTGAAAATTGGTCACAGGTAGCCGTGCAGTCTCAAAGGGCATTTCTGACTAGACAAACAGCATCTCCCAGCATCCCCTCCACTGAAATAAACAGCCAAGTGTTCCCTCGCCACAGGCTGGGTAAATACTAACTAAACTGTCTGCCTGTATGCCAATAGGAGCAACACTCCCTATTTTTTAGCAAAATATTTTTCCACTCTGGCCATCCAAGAAACTCTCCAAATCCAATACGTTTCAATGGACTTTTAAGGCTTCTCTATTTTTCTCACTATTTATAGCTTTCAGATGTTGGCAGGTAGAAAACTGCATTTTCTTCAGAATAAACTTGTAAATGGCAGTGATGCCGTTTCATCGTATGCCACGTGGTATTAAGTAAGTATTAAAACAATCCTTTTTCTTTATGAATGTAAACATTGACAAAGACTAGGAAATAAAACAAATCCCTCACAGATATGGTATCAAAAGTTATATTTATATTGTGAAGAGTTTTGCTGGTTGAAGACCCTGGGACTGGGCCCAGAGGGAAAGCCCAGACTGGTCACGGCTAATGGGTAGAAAGAGTCTTTAGGAAGCTAAATGACACAAGTCCAGGATGCTGTGATCTGCCCTGTCAATGAAGCTAAAGCTGAGGAAGGCATACAGGAAATATGAGATGGCTTCAATGTGCATACTATTTAATACATTATAAATCTTTTGCCAGTGTAACACCTTACTGGTCCTTATAACAACCCTGGGCTGCAGACAAGGTAATTATTCACCCATTATATGGATGTAGAATCTCAGGCTCAGAGAAATGACTTAATCAAGGTTACATGGCTAATATGTGGCAGAGGCAAGAATATGGCACAGCTGGAACCAGAAATTAGATCTTCTGATGGCTAAACTCGTTTTCCTTCCCCAACTTCACACTGTTCCTCAAAGAATTCAGCCCACAGAACTTAGAGTCTCACTGGGAAGACAATCTATTCATGTTAAAGAGCTGGTGAATAATGAGAAAGAGAAATTAAGGGAATTTGTTTAGAGACTAAGGACCAGTTTATTCTAGTTGTTAGTAAAGGATTATATTTGGCTGATCAGGAAGTGATAATCTGGTATAATTGGAATGTGGAAAAGTTGAGTGTAAATACCCCGTTCTCTCTAACCAGCTAGGTGACCTCTGGAGTTCTCATCTGTAGAGCTATAAGGCCTCATTTGGGATTGTGGTAAAATCATCAGAGATGAAGTCCCTCTGAGGCCACTTGAGAGAGAGCCTCTAAGATATTCCCCAAGGGCACCTGAACCAGGATTCACCAAGGAGGCAGGATGTGACTGGGGAGACTACAGCTCAGTGGAGGAAAAGTAGGAGGGAAATACTGACAGGGAAAAATAGCTTGAGCAAAGTTCTGGTGGCAAGGACCAATATGCTGCTTATATGGGACAGGAAGGAGACAGGTAGATACAAAAACAAAATGTGTGGAAAGTTCAATAATTATTAAATCAATTTTATCCATATAGTTAGTCATTCTGGACATTTCAGGTTAAAATCTACTCCTTTACCTTTTAATCAATTATCGAAATAATTGTAGTAAAATTTTCTTCCTTCCTCCCTCCCTCCCTTCCTCCCTCCTTCCTTTCTTCTTTCCACCTTACCTGTTTTAGACAGACTACATTGGAGTGTATTTTAAGAGGGGTGGATATATTTGTCTTAGGCAGGGAAGGTTGTCAAATACAGGTCATGCACACTGCCACACCCCTGCCATAACAGACAATGTTGATCAATCACTGCTCTCTGGGCACAATCTCAGGATTCATTTCAAGGTGCATGGGTTGCTTAAACTTGGCACAAGTGATGAGACCTATTTGCCAAAACAAATCTCGGACAAAAGTAGGTCAAATATGGCTTTCTATTAAAAACATGGTAAAACTATATTGGAAAATGCCCTTCCTTTATCCTCTTAAAACATTTTCCCCTTGCTGTTTTGATTTCAGCAAGAGCCTCATGCAAAAATAGGCAAATGTTATTTGAAGTTATAGTCTAGTGCATTGAGAGCCTAGAAAAGATGTTTTAGAAGCCTGAATATGTCTCATGAATGGATATTATCCTTTGAATATTTTGTCAAACAAATTGACTTCTGGACATTCTGACGTTTGCTCTTTGCAAATTTGAGTTTCCCTGGTGCTAAAATTTGTGGGTTTTTTTTTTCATTCCAGTACAAATATATGTGTGAGTATATGTAGAGGTTTTGAACTCAGCTTCTGAAGCCAGTGTTGGAATCCCATCTCTGTCTCTTTCTAGCTGAGTGTCTTTGAACAAGTTAACTTGACCTTTCTTAGCTTCAGTTTTCTCATATTGAAAAGGGATATAATAATCATTTCTATTTCACAGGGTTATGGTGAAGAGTAAATTAGATAATTCATGCATAGCATTTACCATAGTATCTGGCACATGGTGTACTCAGTAAATGTGAGTTTGTGTGTGCTGTATGTAGCTGACATTATCTAGGGCGAATTAAGGACCCTGATACTTCCTGAATCATTTGGCGAAATGCTGCATTTCTTTGCTCTTGTGGATTTAAGTTAGAGTTTTAATGCTCCTTGAATTCTGTTTTGTGGTTCCATCATGGTTTTTTTGTCTGTGTTTGAACTCCAAGAAAAATGTCCCCACTTTTGGTAGCTGATATATTCATACCACTAGTGCTACAAGAAAAATAATCTGTCATTGAAGTAGATGTGAGTTGACATGACAAACTATCTTAAACATTCATAACATGCGTAATATGGTCTCTATGGAATGAAATAACTCCTTCAGAGCCTTTGCAGTCTCTTGTATCATGGCTCTCAGAGAGCAGAACCATTTTAATTCTAAAACAGCTATGCCTGTTTGGGGAATAAAACATCAAGAAGAAAAGGCATTTCACATACATAACGACTGACATTTATAAATCGTTTAGATATTTGTGCATACATGTGCACAAATGTTTGTGGATGAGACATGCATATATACATGTGCACATAGGTATGTGTGGTGTTTTAAATTCTGGTGTTTGCTATCTTGTACCTGATTGGCTAGAAGTAAATTCTTCCAAATCTGAAACACTTGAATGCCAATCTTCACTTTACTATTTTACCAGTCATGTGATTTTGGACAAGCCACCACCCCTAAATTTTAGGTAACATATTTAAAATGGGGATAAATATAACTTTACCTTTATAATCTTTTTTTTTTTTTTTTTTGCAGTACATGGGCCTCTCACTGTTGTGGCCTCTCCTGTTGCGGAGCACAGGCTCCGGATGCGCAGGCTCAGCGGCCATGGCTCACGGGCCTAGCCACTCCGCGGCACGTGGGATCTTCCCGGACTGGGGCACAAACCCGTGTCCCCTGCATCGGCAGGCGGACTCCCAACCACTGCGCCACCAGGGAAGCCCCTATAATCTTTAATAGGAAGGATTAATTCATGTGAAATAATGTATGTAAAATGCATAGTAAGATATTTGACAAATATCAATCTCTTGAGCTAACAATAAATAAATAAATAGATAGATAGATAAAACAAGTAATTAAAATAATATCCAGAGCAAAGAAAACTGGTTTTGAGCTTCATTATTCAATGTCTTGCTTTGATTTTTATTTTATAGAATAATCATTTGCTAGCTTAAGTAAATACAGCATTCCTTAATTATAACTGTCATATGAAAACTTTACTAATCCATGCCTCTTATGAGAAATATAAGCATTTAAGCAAATACCTAACTTCTGACCCAGAGTTTCCTAATCCAAGAAAACAATCTTGGGCCTCCCTGGTGGCGCAGTGGTTAAGAGTCCGCCTGCCGATGCAGGGGATACGGGTTCGTGCCCCGGTCTGGGAGGATCCCATATGCCGCGGAGCGGCTGGGCCCGTGAGCCATGGCCGCTGGGCCTGCGCATCCGGAGCCTGTGCTCCGCAACGGGAGAGGCCACAACAGTGAGAGGCCCACATACCGCAAAAAGAAAAAAAAAAAAAAAAAAAAAAAAAAAGAAAACAATCTACCTCTCTGATTTCATTCTGGCCTGGCCATTCCTACTGAAAGGATAAAACCAAATAATGGATTTTACAGGTCCTCGTGAAGCACAGATTAGTCAAACAACTGGAGAAGAGATATAAAATTAAACACACTTATCAAATGTTCACATATTTATTGACTGACTGGCAGTGTCTCCAAAGAAGACTAGAATATTAGTGCAAACAATTAGCCCCATGGCAGGTTGTGATGATTAAATTTGCTAATTACTCAGCAAATTAAAATTTGCTAATTTTACAGTTGGAGAAGTTAACTTGTATTTGTTTTTTAATAAGAAGGTACAGTGCATGCTAAATTCCACCTTTAAAATTCATTGGTTTGCAGATAAATTGCATTCCCCAAAGAATTCTTGGGCTAAAAACAGCACTATGTCTGCATGTTAGGAAAGAAATGTTCACAGATCCATCAAGATGATAACATTTGGTGAACACAATCTACTTGGAGTGACCAGATACTACTGGGTCTCTGTTGATTGTGCTGGTGTGCATGTGGGATCACAAACACTGATTTCACCAAATGTTCCAGCATAAACAGCCTCTCTGCTGTCAACCCTCTTCATACTTCCAGTAGAGAAGAGAACCATTATGATTTACACTTTTTTTTTTTTTTTTTTTTTTTTTAGTGAGAAACATTGCATCAGTCTAGTGGTTTAATTTTAAGAAGAGTGAATTTGGAGTTAGGACAAATCTAGCATCTACTTCCTTGCATCTGGATGATATGATAAACTTATTATTTCTGCCATCTGTAAAATAGGGCTAATGATACCCACTTCAAGTACTTTCATGGAAAATTAAGTTACATAAAATTCCTTTGTAAATAACACAATATTATAAATGTGTAAATTAGGGAAATACTGTCTTAGTCTTTCTTAAATCTCACTGAAGTTGTGATCAATTTGTGTTTTGGAAGTACCTTGAATCATTAATTCATTCACTCAGGATGAAATTTGCCCTTGAGCAAAGCAATATTTGATACTTAAATTCAGTTGTGTTAAAAAAAAGATAAGAGGGCTTCCCTGGTGGCGCAGTGGTTGGGAGTCCGCCTGGCGATGCGGGGGACGCGGGTTCGTGGCCCGGTCTGGGAGGATCCCGCGTGCCGCGGAGCATCTGGGCCGGTGGGCCGTGGCCACTGGGCCTGCGCATCCGGAGCCTGTGCTTCACGGCAGGAGAGGCCACGGTAGTGAGAGGCCCGCGTACCACAAAAAAAAAAAAAAAAAAAAAAATGAGTTCAGAGGTATTTTCTACTACTTGCAGTTCCTGAGGCTATGTAGTTGTGGGTTTCTGGGTAAAAGTGTCCTCTCATCTGCCTTGTGAGGTGGAAGAATACAAGTGGGACTATGGCAAAGTACAGGAAGAAGGAAGCAGAATGAAATGTATTGGATAGTAGTTAAGCGCAAGAGGTATGTAGTCAGCCATACTTGGGTTTTAATATAATCTCTGGTACTAAGATGTTATTGTTTGTAAATTCTATTGGATGATGCTTCTAAAGAAATGTATCAAATCTGAGATAACATGATACCTGTCTACAAATATCAGAAATACATGAAAAATATTAATACTCAGATTGGCACTCAGCTAGTACAGGAATCTCCTTTTTCTTCTGCAAAGAGAAATGCGTCAATTTTAAAGTGGATGAAGTGGATCAGCCAGTAAAGAAATAAAGAGATAGAGGGATATTGTCTTGATTCTTTCAAGGGACTTGAAGTGTAGCGCTGTGGGAAACATTGAAAACTGGAGGAGCTGAGAGAGAATTTCTGTGACTTTAAGATAATGTGATAGCAGAAAAGCCGATAGTAAAATATGAATACATACATGGACACACACATGTATATACATGTAGTGTTCCTGAGGTATAGTTGGATACCTTCTACCTTATAAATTGTGCAACCACACAATTGTGCAACAGTGGTCCACTTTCAAAACACTTCTATCATCACAAATGAAAAGTTCCCTTGGGCACTTCAGTAGTTAATCATCACTCCAAAATTCAGCCCTGGGCAACCACTATCTGCTTTCTGTGTCTATGGTTTTGCCTTTTTGAGAAAGTTCATGTAAAAAGAATCTTACAGTAATAGATGGCCTTCTGTGTGACTTCTTTCAATTAGCATAATGTTTTTTAGGTTTATTCATATTGTAGATGTATCAGCTGTATCAGTGTTTATTTGTTTTTATTGCTGAATAGTATTCCATCATCTAGATATCCCACATTTTGTTTATCCATTCACCGGATGATGAACATTTGGATTGTTTCCAGTTTGGGGCTATTATCAATAGCACTGCCATGAGCATTCACAGGCAAGCATTTGTATGGACATATGTTTTCAATACTCTTGGATAGATATCTAGGAGTAGAATTGGTAGATCTTATGATAACTGTGTTCTGCTATTTAAGAAACTACATATCTATTTTCTGAAGTGTCTGTGCCTTTTTACATTTCCATCCGCAATGTATGTGGGATCCTGTTGTGTTTTTTTTTCACATCTCTTCATTGCTTGGTATTATCAGTCTGTTGGATTATAGCCATTGTAGTAAATGTGTAGTGTAATCCATTGTGGTTTTAATTTGCATTTCCCTAATGACTAATGATATCGAGCATCTTTTCATGAGCTAATTAGCCATTTGAATGTCTTCTTTGTTAAAATATCTATTCAAATCTTTTTTCAAAAATTTTTTTGGAATTTTTTTTTCTCTTTGTATTATTGAGTTGGAAGAGTTCTCTGTGTGTTCTGTGTACAAATCTTTTATAAACTGTATGATTTACAAATAGTTTCTCCCAGTCTGTGTGGCTTGTTTTTTCATTTTCTTAATGGTGCGTTTTGAAAAAGTTTTTATTGTTAATGTCACTATTTATTACATTTTTCTTTTATGGATCATGCTTTGGTGTCATATCTAAGATATCTTTGCTTAATAAAAGATCACAAAGATTGTCTTCTTTGCTTTACTCTAGGAGATTTATTGTCTTAGCTCTTACATTTTGAGTTAGTTTTATGTATGGGGTGACTAAAGGGTCTAAGTTCATTTTTTTTTTTTTTTTGCGGTACGCGGGCCTCTCACTGCTGCGGCCTCTCCCGTTGCGGAACACAGGCTCTGGATGCGCAGGCCCTGCGGCCATGGCTCACGGGCCCAGCTGCTCCACAGCATGTGGGATCCTCCCGGACCGGGGCACGAACCCACGTCCCCTGCATCTGCAGGCGGACTCTCAACCACTGTGCCACCAGGGAAGCCCTAAGTTCATTTTTGAATGTGTGGACATCCAAGTGTTCCAACACCATTTGTTGAAAGCACTGCCCCCTACCCACTGAATTGTCTTGGTATCTTTGTTGCAATCAACTGACTAAAAATGTAAGGGTTTATTTCTGGATTGTGTATTCAGTTGCATTGATATGTCTATCCTTAGGCTGATACTACACTTGATTACTGTAGCTTTATTGAAAGTTTTAAAATAATTTAGTATAAGTTCTCCAAATTTGTTCTTTTTAAAAATTGATTTGATTATTCTATCTTCTTTGCATTTCCCTATAATTTTTATCATCAGCTTGTCAATTGCTTCAATAAACCAGCTGTAATTTTGATAGGGATTTCTGCCTTTTCCTTTCTCTCCTATGCATCTAAGAATTCCATTACATGAATACTGTGATGCTTGGCATTATCATCCAGTTTCTGAGGCTCTATTCATTTTTTTCCAGTGTTTTTTTTCCCATCTATTCTTTAGATTGAATAGTATCTCTTACTCTGTCTTCAAGTTCATTGATTCTTTCTTCTGCCATTTTGAATCTCCTGCTGAGCCCTAATATCCTAGGCATTCTTTCATTTTGATTATTATATTTTCAATTCTCAAATGTCCATTTTTCTTTTCTAGTGCATTTTTCTCTACTAAGGTTCCCTATTTTTTGGGTCATTATTGTGATATTTTGTGCATATGAATTAAACTCAACATCTGTGCCCACTCAGAGTTAGGCTCTATTGACTATATTTTTTCCCTCTGTGCATGGGTTACATTTTTTTGACTGTCTTATAATTTTTGGCTGAAAACTGGACAGTTTATATATTGTAATTGATAATATATGGTAGCAACTCTGGGTTCTGATTTATTTTTCTGCTTTTTTTCTTTGTGTACCTTGTCTGAGCTTAAAATGCAAAATATTTCCCCCCTAGGCAGTCACTGGCTTAGTTTTTTATTCTTATTTTGATTTTTTAGCCTGGCTTAATAGAGGTCACTCTGGTTTCTGTATAACCTAGGGGTTAGCCAATGATTTGGCTAGAGGTTGTACTCAAACACTGCCAGCCCATAAGATATTCACCTCTGAAAATCAATGTGCATGTGGTTTGGGGAGTATGTTAAAAATTCAGCTGGTTCTCAAGTCATTCTTGGTTTTAGCTTCTAACTGGCTTCCCTCAGGTTTCCCCTGTGTATGCCAGTAGTTCCTCACTCAACCATGGTTGTGTAGAGAGCTTATCTAGCCTCTAAATAGAGCTCTCTTTTCTAGAATCTCCCCATACAATTTCTGTTTGTTCACTTCTTGACCCAAACAGGACCACAACCTCAAGATAGTAGAGCTGTGGGTTTTTCTCATTTATTCTTTATGGTGTTTGTCAAAGTCATGAGTTTTGCCCCATTCCCAAGCAAGTTTTCTCCCTCTGGCAGCAGTGCTGCTGATTTTCTACCCAGTCTTGCTTTGGTCACCAAATGAGCAAGGGGGACATAAGTGAGAATATCCCCAGACAAGAAGGAAGTAGACTCCATTTGCATTTACCCAAAGTTCTACCAGTTTTTCAAGAATAAATTCTTCTCACATTGTTGTCTGCTTCGGGACAATTTCCAGACCTCTGATGTGGTTGATTATGGTTATTTTGTCCAGTTTACACTTTCTTTATGAAAAGAGAATTCTCTGACTTCTTCATGCCATTGTAGCTAGAAATTTCCCCTAGGTCTGAAGCTATATTTTTAATTTATAAAATATCTGCATTTTAAAGTGTGCCTTTTATGTTTTTTCTTCTCTTTCTATGTATGCATATGCATGTTTATTATGTGTATAAACCTAGACTTTTAAAGATCATCTGTGGATTATCTACCTTGTGCATGGCCCACAGTGACTCCTTTTCTGGTATTATTACCTAATTGAGGTTATTAATTCTTAACAAAGTGTAACACAATTAGAGACACTGAGTTTAATGTATTTTCATTTATATCTGTCTATAATTTAAAAGCAAATACAATTTGGTTTTTGTTATCTATCATACTCATGCTATCATTCATTTTTTTTTTCCTATCAAAAGGCAACTTGTTTTTCTGCTTCATTTCTGACTTGGAAAAGCATTCTGGGGAAAGTACACTTGGTAATGATACTTTAGGAAATATCTGATATCTACAGAAAATGTTTTCCAAGCACTGTTCAAAAGTTATCACCTGATAGGTCACACCACCATTACTACCTTATCTCACTTCTGTTCAAAGTGATGGATTACATTTAGGACGTTTGAAGCAAATGCAGAGGAAAAAAATGTTCACATTTACTCAAAGTAGTACCACAAATTATAATTTTTTCACTTATTAAAGTTTAATTAATTGCAAAAAAAGTTTTAAAACTGCTGATGAGAAGGCCATGATACAAATAGTTTCATATATTGCCAGTAGCAGGAGAATATTAATTTTAAGACCTATGGAGGTATGCCAACAAATAGGATAACTATAAGAAATGGATAAATTTTTATAGACATACAACCTATCAAGACTGAATCATGAAGAAATACAATGTCTGATCAGACCTATAAGGAGATTAAATAAGTAATAAGAAAAAATCTCCTAGCAAAGGAAAGCCCAGTACCAAATGGCTTCACTGAAGAAGTCTACTTAACATTTAAAGAAGAACTAACAACAATCCTTTTTGAACCTTGCAAACAATTGAAGAGGAGGAAACACTTCCAGATTCATTCTATGAGACCAGTATTATCCTGATACCAAAATCAGAGAAGATATTACAAGAAAACTACAGACAAATATCCCTGATGAATATTGATGTAAAAATCCTCAACAGAATACTAGTAAATCAAATTCAACAGATGGTACACCATGACCAAGCAGGATTTATTCCAAGAATACAAAGATGTTTCAACATACAAAACTCAATCAGTGTAATAACACCATATTAACAGAATGAAGGATGCAAACCACATGATCATCTCATTTGATGCAGAAAAGGCATCTGACAAAATCCAACACCCTTTCATGATTTAAAAAACAACCCCCCCAAAAAAAAACTCAACAAACTAAGAATAGAAGAGAATGACAATAAAGGCCACATGTGAAAAGCCCACAACTAACATCACACTCAATGGTAAAAAACTGAAAGTGCTCCCTTTAAGATCAGGGACAAGGCAAAGATGCCCAGTGTATCACTTCTAGTTAGCATAGTACTGGAGTCTGAGCCAGAACAATCAGGCAAGAGAAAGAAATTAGAAGGCATCCAAATTGGAACGGAAGAATTAAAATGATCTGTTTGCAGACAACATAATTGTATATGTAGAAAACCCCAAATACTCCCCCCACACAAAAAAGTGTTAGAACTAATAAATGAATTCAGCAAAGTTCTAGGATAAAAACCAACACATTAAAATCAGTTGTATTTCTGTATACTAACAATTAACAACCCCAAAAGAAAATTAAAACAATCCCGTTGATAATAGCATTAAAAAATAATAAAATATTTAGGAATAAGCTTAACTAAGAAAGGGAAAGACTTATGCATTGAAAATTACAAAACATTGCTGAAAGAAATTAAAGAAGACATAAATAAATGGAAAAACATCCCATGTTCATGGGTTGGAACACTTAATATTGTTAAAATGCTCATACTACCTGAAGTGACCCACAGTTTCAGTGTAAGCCCTATCAAAATCCCAATGGCATTTTTTTGAGAGATATACAAAAGCCATCTTAAAATTCATATGGAATTTCAAAGGACCCCAAATAGCCAAAACAATATTGAGAAGGAAAAACAAAGCTGGAGGCCTCATGCTTCCTGATTTTGAAACATATTATAAAGAAACATATATAAAGAAAAAAGAACAGAGCTGGAGGAGTCAGGCTCCCTGACTTCAGACTATACTACAAAACTATAGTCTGATATGGGCACAAAAACAGATACATAGATCAATGGAACAGAATAGAGAGCTGAGTAATAAACTCATGCACTTATGATAAGTTAATCTAAGACAAAAGAGGCAAGAATATACAGTGGAGAAAAGGCAGTCTCTTCAATAAGTAGTGCTGGGAAAACAGGACAGCCACATGTAAAAGAATGAAATTAGAACATTCTCTAACACCATACACAAAAATAAACTCAAAATGAATTAAAGACCTAAATGTAACACTGGATACTAGAAATCTAGAGGAAAACATAAGCAGAACACTCTTTGACATAAATTGTAGCAGTATTTTTTAATCCATCTCCTAAAGCAAAGGAAATACAAGCAAAAATAAACAAGTGGAACCTAACTAAACTTAAAAGATTTGCACGGCAAAGGAAACCATCAACAAAACGAGAAGACAACCTACTGAATAGGAGAAAATTTTCAGGTGGAATGGCCAAGAAGGGATTAATATCTAACATATATAAACAGCTCTTACAACTCAACATCAAAAAAACAAACAACTTGATTGAAAAATGAGCAGAAGAACTGAATAGACATTTTTCCAAAGAGGAAATGCAGATGGCCAACAGGCATATGAAAAATGCTCAACATCGCTAATCATCTGGGAAGTGCAAATCAAAACCACAATGAGATATCACCTCATACCTGTCAGAATGGCTATCATCAAAGAGAACACAAATAACAAATGTTGGCGAGGATGTGGAGAAAAGGGAAACCTTGTACAATGTTGGTAGGAATGTAAGTTGGTGAAACCATTGTGGAAAATAGTATGGAGGTTTCTCAAAAAACTAAAGAACTACCACATAACCCAGCAATTCCACTCCTGGATATATTTCTGAAAAAAACAAAAACACTAATTTGAAAAGATTCATGTACCCCAGTGTTCCTAACAGCATTATTTACAATTGCCAAGACATGGAAGCAATCTAAGGGTCCATCAACAGGTGAATGGATAAGGAAGAAGTGTATATATATATATATATATATATATATATATATATATATATATACAGATATATATACATATACACACATACACAAGGGAATACTACTCAGCCATAAAGAAGAACAAAATTTTGCCATTTGCAGCAACATGGATAGACTTGGAGGACATTATGCTAAGTGAAATAAATCAGACAGAGTAAGACAAATACTGTATGCTATCACTTATACATAGAATCTGAAAAATACAACAAACTAGTGAATATAACAAAAAAGAAGCAGACTCACAGATACAGAGAACAAACTAGTGGTGGCCATTGGGGAGGGGAAGGGGCAGTATTGGAGTGGGAGAAAGGGAGATACAATAAATGCAAAATGTTGACAAGAATGTGGAGTTATGGGAACTCTCAACTGCTAGTGTAAGTGTAAAGTGGTACCAGTATTTAGAAAATCAATTTGGTAGTACTTAGGAAAGCTGAAAATGTACACTCCCTACAATCCAGCTATTCCACTTCTACATATAAACTTTAGAGAACCTCTTGTACTTGCATCTGTAAGGAATGCTCATCCAAACTGGTTGTAAAAACAAAGAATTGGAAACAGTTAAATATATATCTATATTAGAATAGAAAATTTGTGGTCTACTCATATATAGTGAAAATGGACAAACTGGACACAGATGAATCTCAAAAATAATTTTGAATACTAAAAAAGCCAGTCTTGGAAGACTTTATGCAATATGATTCCATCTATATAATATTCAGAATCATACCAAAAACATACACTGTGTTTGTATATACATATAAATCTTATGCATGCTAGGACATTGAAGTGCTCAGAAGTTAAATAAGCATACCTTTTTTTTTGGTTTGTTTGTTTGTTTGTTTTGAGGACTAGTAGCTAAGTTTCATAGTTTTTCTATCCCCTTCTCTGAATATTGGAAGCCAGCTTTCATTTTTCATTATGTTGAGAATGCTTCTAGTGGTACTCCCCCATGCCCTTGTAATTTGCTGCTTTTTAATTTTTGGTGGCCTGGGAAACGAGAAAACTAAGCTCAGTAGAATCTTGCATAAGACACACAGTCTCCAGATTTGAGCCTAGGGCACTCTCCTCTGAGCAGACTGCATGACCTTTTGTGCATAGGCCATGTAACATTCATTTATTTAACAACCATTTAGCAATTTCCTACCACATGCCAGACTCTATTCTGGGTTCTAGAAATACAGCAGTAGATAATAAGACCAAACCCCTGAGCTTATGTAACTTGTAGTCTAGGGGCAGCTATTTGGGCTCTTGACTCTATTCTAAGTAGACAAGGCTGATTTATAAGGTGAATTTGGGTGTAGGAGCCATTTCTGTAAACACAAACACACATATTCCAGTGTGTACAGGTAGAAATACAAAGTTTGATATATACACTACCAAATATAAAATAGATAGCTAGTGGGAAGCAGCCACATAGCACAGGGAGATCAGCTCGGTGCTTTGTGACCACCTAGAGGGGTAGGATAGGGAGGGTGGGAGGGAGGGAGATGCAAGAGGGAAGAGATATGGGAACATATGTATATAACTGATTCACTTTGTTATAAAGCAGAAACTAACACACCATTGTAAAGCAATTATACTCCAATAAAGATGTTAATGAAAAAAAAGAAATACAGCTGCAAAAAACAGTTTGCAGCTCTATGTGTATGACTGTAGATATGAGTAATTAATCCTGATGAACCTGATAAGATGCTTGGGAACATACAATGCTGTGGTACCATTGGGCAAGTTCAACATTCTAGATTATGTTTGCTAAAGCCTAACCAAACACCCTCTCACCACTCTTATTCAACATAGTTTTGGAAGTTTTAGCCACAGCAATCAGAGAAGAAAAGGAAATAAAAGGAATCCAAACTGGAAAAGAAGAAGTAAAGCTGTCACTGTTTGCAGATGGCATGATACTATACATAAAGAATCCTAAAGATGCTACCAGAAAACTACTAGAGCTAATCAATGAATTTGGTAAAGTAGCAGGATACAAAATTAATGCACAGAAATCTCTGGCATTCCTATACACTAATGGTTGGAAGTAAAACAAAAAATTTAAACCATCTTTCCTTGATGGCATTTAGTTTCCTTCCAAGTACACTAGGGGAATATCTGTTATTGGTATGCAAAACAGTTTTTTAAAAGGTGACTTGCAAAACATTAAGAGTGACCCCCAGAGCTTCAGGTCATAAACTGATCATCTGCGGTGTATGTCATTGTGTTAACAGAGGCAGTGTAAGACTCTCTTCTTTGAACAAACTTCTCACTGATCACTAGTGTTGGGTAAAGTAGGGCACTTCAGGCTCTCAGCGTTTATTCCTCTTAGTCAAGTCCTTTATTTCTGAAAAAGTTTGTTTTCATCTACCACTAAATTTGATATAAAGAAACAAAGAAGTGAAACATGTCCATTCATCCAGGATGGTATGTGGTATACTATAATCTCTACTTGTGGTATTTATTAACTGTTTCATAGCATTGTCAAGTTATTTTGCATTTAAATTCAAAGTCCACCTTCATGGATTGTCATTCTGACTCTTAACTGGTTCAGAGACCTGAGCAGATTTTTAATGTTCATGTCAGTTGCCACTTGAAAACAATGCTTTTCCACAAATTTCTGACACTAATAGTAATCAGAGAAGCATGTGGAAACAAGAGGACACTTGAATTTTCTCAGGGTATGAACCTGTGTGGCCCCTGGACCCATATTCTGATTTCATCAGGTAAAAATAATGACTAAACAATACAAGGCGCTCGGTGGTTTCATAGGTTAATTCACTAGGAGTTAGTGTCTCGATCTGGGAGTTTACGTAAACATCTGTCTCAAGATGAGTCCAGTGCATTAGGTGTTTTTGGTGGACTGGTTTCCTGCTCCCTCCCCTGGTTTAAAGCAACACATACTTTAAATAGTTTGGTTCAAGTCACATGATGGTCATATCTCCTGAGGAAAATCCCAGCACGGGTCAGCAGGTAGATTACAGTTAGTGATGCTGGGACACACTGACACCTGTGGTCCAGGTTTTCCAGCATCTTCACCATCTTCCTCCACATAACCACTCAGGGCTTGTCAGTCACTCCTGGCCATTGCTGTTGTAATTCACCCATTTACCCTATCCGTAGTTTTGAAAGGCAATGAAACAAAAAGAGTCAACGTAAACACATGAAAGGCGCATATAATGTAAAAGGCTTATGGGTTAAAAAAAAAAAGGTTTCACATTTTATAGCTCTAAGTAATTAGTTTTATGCTGCTTTACAAAGTAAACTCAGTGTGGAGGTCATAATGAATGAATTCCTAGATGTTTACCAAACCCCCAAATTAAATTGCATTATAAATCGTTTTGCAAAAACATTGGCTTACCTAATTAAATAGGAATGACTCTGTTGCTACAGAGGATAGAACATTGAAGCCTTTAGGACTCATTTCAAGTGAGCTATTCTGCTTGATTAATGAATTTGGCCCATTCAGATATTTTGGTACTGGGAAGTCTTAATACACTGGAAGAGACTACTGAAACAAATGTTTTTTGATAAAGAAAAGTGAGAAAAACAGATTCATTTATGTCTTGAATAGCATAATAAAAATATCTGCAGAAACACACAAGAACTTATATTTTGAAATGTCAAAAATCTTAAAATTAAAAAAAATTGGCCACATATACCAATATTCCAATATAAAATTCTATTCTACAAGAAGTTAATGTATGAATGTTTTATTCTTACCATCATAGATTATTAACTTATTCACTTCCACTTATAATTAATATTTGAGAACATTTTGAAAAAAAGTGACATAAAATAAGACTTGCTAATTTTATTTACCTAACTCATTTTTTCCTCAGTTTTGCCAGCTTCTTAAGGCCTCTGTTCTACATCTACTGATGCCAATGTTTACATCTTGTGAAAGGAGTTCCCCAAGGTATTTTTGTTTTTAACAAAAATTTTCCTAATTTAAAAATTCTGCAGAGGAAGACTTAAAACAACAACGATTTCTCGAGTATTTTATTCCTTATTCTAGTCCAAATAGCATTTATGAGAGCAGATTCTTGGACTGCAAAGTTTGCCCACATACCATTTGCTTGTAAGATATTTTTTCCCTTGGAGTTTCATTGGGAACTTTCTGGATGGCCTGTTGGTATCACTAGTGACAGTTTGGCCACCTAGTTATGTGACAAAGGCAGCTGGTATCTGTGCTGTTGACAAAGAGGGGTATTAGATCATTGGCTAGTCATTTCATTATCATTTTATTAAGGGAAAAGCATGTTTAAAAACTGAGAAGTGGGGCTTCCCTGGTGGCGCAGTGGTTGAGAGTCTGCCTGCTGATGCAGGGGACAAAGGTTCGTGCCCCGGTCCGGGAAGATCCCACATGTCGTGGAGCAGCTGGGCCCGTGAGCCATGGCCGCTGAGCCTGCGCGTCCCGAGCCTGTGCTCCACAACGGGAGAGGCCACAACAGTGAGAGGCCCGCATACCGCAAAAAAAAAAAAAAAAAAAAAAAAAAGAGAAGTGAATCTACTTCTACATTCCAGATAATATGTGCCTATACTTTCAATTCTTATGATAATTTCCTAAGACTGAGGTTTCTGAGAAGTGATTGCTTTTTCATATTTCAATTATGAGTCCTGATAAAATGTTTTCCAAGGGGTACTAATGCCTAGGAATTTGGAAGCTTGGGGAAAAAAATTAGAGGAATTTTGTTGTTGTTATTCTTTATTCCCCTGTAAGGAATTCTTAAATTTGAAAATTTTTGATTAAAATCAAAAGTACCATAGAAAACTCCTTTATGACAGCAACATGCCTTGAAAAGAATTAGCCCAAATCACTAGAGGAGAGTTGTTTTTTACTTCTACAATAGGATGGGGAAAATTTCAATGGCCAGAATTCAATTCCTCCAGGGGAGAGTTAGTTATATTTAGAAAAAGAATATATGTGTATACACACACATACACACACACTCACACACACACAAGTAACAAAAGACATAAACGATCTTCTAAGAAAGTGGGCCTGGTTAACCAGTAGTCCCTTTGTTTTATGGAATTCGTTAATGAATTGGACATGGACGTTTAAAGATCATAGCTAGGACACAGATACATTGCTCTGAAAAGAATAGGGAGGGAATGGATGAGTGGGAAAGTTGTAAGACTTCCTGAGGAAAGAGAAAATTTGGAGGGGAGGAGAAGAGAAACAACGTTGTGCACTGCAAATGGGAAAAGAAAATCAAAACTCCCTAGTGCAACTTGACTGAGGAGGTACTTATAGGGAGTAGAAATCTCTGATCAGGTTTTTAAATTGTTTACTGAGATAAGTGAGGATTAATGCCACCTTCTTCCTTCCCTAGTATCTCCAATAAAGGCCGTGTTGCTCTTTTTTTTATTTTTATTTTTTTTCTAGTGCGGGGGCGTGTAGGATTTTAGTTCCCTGACCAGGGATGGAGCACGTGCCACTGCAGTGGAAGTGAGGAGTCTTAACCACTGGACTGCCAGAGAAGTCCCTGTGTTGCTAATTAACATTAGATCAAATGCATTCTTCTGGGTGAAATCAAATAGGTATTGAGTTCTACATCTGGATATGGACAAAAGCAGCAGATACAAGAACTGACCTTGGGGGGGGGTGCAGCTGACCTTGGGGGTCACACTAGAACTTACGCTTTTCATACTGGCAGACCATTCTTAATAAAGATGAAAGGCTTTTTTGAGAAAGTGACATATAGATGATCTTGAGGTATCTTTTTCTTCATGCACATAACTACACAGCAGAACTAGTTTCTAAATTTAGACTGGAGTTAAATAACAAAGATGAGTGTCCATTTATATGAAATTCTAGTCTGGCAACCCGGAAAGCTATTCACATCCCAGCTGGCTCTATGACAGTCGGACATGAATTGTTAGGATCCTTGGTTTTAATAGGTTTGGAGCTGATTTAATACACAGTAGTTTTAAAGGAGCTGAATAAAAATAGATGCAGGGCTTGCCTTGGCTATATGACCTTATAGAAGTCCAGGCTTGGCTTTATCTTGTATGAAATAATGAATGTAGCTAAATGACCTCTAAGGTCCCATCTAAGTCTAATGTGATGAGTTTATCATTAGAAAAGGTTACTCCTTAAGTGGCTATAAATGTTTCTTTGATCTTTCTCAAGGCCTTAATTTTCCAAATGGCATGTACCTCCTGGAAATAGTAATAAAGTAGATCCATAGGCAACCCTTAGTTCTAAAATGACCCTCTAGCCACAGTCTGGTACTTCTGGAGTCTTAATACATTCTCTTTTCAATGGGAGTTAGCTTTTACAAAAATAACCCATTTTATAAATAATGGAAGTATAAAAAACTAATTAATGAATGTAATAATAGTTATAAAATGCTGAGTTATGAAGGCAATGATATTGACAATAAACCAGTTATGATGGTAATAATAGTAATAAACCTAATCATAGCAAATCTTTATTCTAACAGTACTCCTCATTCATAATAGAGCTTTAAGACATGGCTGTTTGAAAAGTGATCAAATTGACAATTTTCTTAATTTCTCAGGTATAGAAAAAATGTTGATTAATGAGCTGATGTTCATTCACTCATTCAACAAAGGAATACATTGGTAAAAAAAATTTAGACATAATCTCTTCTTCATGAAGTTTTACAGTCTTGTGGGAGGGTCAGATATTTATCAATAAACACCCAAATGAATGAAGAATTGCAACTGTGATGTTAGCAGCATTTGATCCTTCAAGGAGAATAGAGAAGACTTCCTTGAGAAAATGCTACTTGAACTGATATCTGACAGAAGAGTAGGAGTTAATGAGGGAAAGAGGGAGGGAAGAGTGTTCTCAGCAGGGAAACCTGTCGCTGGCTGAAGTGCCATGCATCAGAGGAACTGAAGAAGGGCCTCTGTAGCCTGAAAAGACCAGAGGGGAGCATGGTGGCACAAGGCTTGAGAGGTAGGTGAAGCTAGACCATCCATGGACTTGTACCCCATGTTATAGTGATTTGTCTTTATCCTGATAGGTATGCTAAGTCTCTGAAGTTTTTAAGCAATTGTTTGCAGCATGGGGGTAGGGGTGCGGGCTGAAATGATCATAGTTAAGGTTTGGAACGATCATACAGGCTACAGTTTGGAAAACAGATGGGAGGGAGGCCAGTTTGGATGCAGGTAGATTAGATAGAAGATGATTGCAGAACTCCAGGAGAAAGTTCATAAAAACTTGGACCAGGAAGTTGATGGTGGATGTAAAAAGAAGGGGACAGATTTTTAGGGTTGAGAGACTGATCAGATTTTCTCTGCAAATATCTGTCAAGGTTTAGGTATATTTCATGAAGGCAAGTTTCCTGGCAACTCCTACATTTGAGTGGAACCTTTCCCTTTCCTGTATCAGGACTCCTGATAGGGTAGGAAATAAAATGAGTTCCCCACCCCTTTCCTTATTGATCACTTCCTTCTTGCTCTCCACATTGGCTTCTAGACATGTGGAGTTTTGAGCCATTGGATTCTGGGTCTACTTAGCCTTATCTGGCTCTTCCAGCAACTGCATGGCAAACATGAACATTACTATCTAGGGGACACTTGGTGGCTCCTTCCATTTTCTGGGATCTATAGCACTCTTTTCTTCCTAGATTGGGTTTAGGATATGAGCTCTTTATAATCTGAAGTTTTGTAGTATATTGAGGTGATAGAAAACCTTGGAGAACATCTCTTCTGTGAAAAACAAAAGCTAAAGAAAACATTTACCTCTGACCTTGCTACTCCTCCTTCCTGCCAGTGATGTTTCCCCTTGTGAGACACGCCTGATAAGTGTGTCCCTTCTACCTAAATCTGATAATAGGACATTATTACCCTAAATCATATGAAGTAAGAAGAAACATTTTTTTTTGAGCCTTGCTTTTGTTTAAGTTGTTTGTTCCAGGAGAATTCCCCTCAGGGAGATTTTTTTTTTTTCCTAAGAAAATACCTTAATGGCTCCACTGACTATGAAAAGTAGGCCAAAGGCCCTTGTGTCAGTCTAGATGGGAGAGCATGAAACAGAATATCAACTGCTCTAAAATGGCAGGAATTTAGAGCTTCTATGCCGTTGGCTCCGGAAAAGATGAAAGGAGAAAAAGGTCTAAGAAGTAAACCGTCTGTAGACTAGGACCCAGCTTTTTTAATCAGTGAGAAATTTCTGTAGATTGAGGAGAGACAAATACATTTTGAGGAAAAGTCACATCTGAAATTCATATGCAATATGCAGATGCTTTAAGCTCTGAGTTGTCATTATTCTTACTATCCCCCAATTTTGGTCAAGTCTGTTATGCAAAATACTTTTGTGTTAGAGGTTCTTAAAGGTCAGTAGGAGAGAAGAGACCATGTCCATTCTAGTGAGACTCAGACTAGAGGGGAAAGCACAGCTTCAAGAAGGGAGATGGGGGCTTCCCTGGTGGCGCAGTAGTTGAGGATCTGCCTGCTAATGCAGGGGACACAGGTTCGAGCCCTGGTCTGGGAGGATCCCACATGCTGTGGAGCAACTAGGCCCGTGAGCTACAACTACTGAGCCTGCGCATCTGGAGCCTGTGCTCTGCAACAGGAGAGGCTGCAATAGTGAGAGGCCCGCGCACTGCGATGAAGAGTGGCCCTCGCTTGCCGCAACTGGAGAAAGCCCTGGCACAGAAACGAAGACCCAACACAGCAAAAATAAATAAATAAGTTAATAAACTCCTACTCCCAACATCTTCTAAAAAAAAAAAAGAAGAAGAAGGGAGATGGGGTGCAGAGTACAGGGAGGTGAGCTGGGAGCAGAAATTCTGAGTGAGCTGCGATGGAAAACATGAATGCGTCCCTCATCTCATGCCTTAGAAATTCTAAAGAGAACACCAGAATTTCATAGTACTAGGAATGGGGCTTGGGTCATGTATTTGAAGATTGACGAGTTATACCAAAAGGCTGGAGAGTGGCATCCACCTTGGTTGTTCAGAGCTGTTTCTAGGGATGGAATCAGCCAGAGGGTGCTTCCTGGACCTCAGACTGCCTTGGATCAGATGCACAGGTGATGGCTCAGGAAGGCACTGGGTATAGACATGGATCTTGGGATCCATGAACTTGTGCATATATTTTGGCTGCTAAACTGACACCTTCTGCAACCCCATCACTAATGAACTTCCACAAAATCACTGCAGGTTGCTATTGCTTTTCTCTGCTTTTGTTATAGCAGGAGTTTGTAGTTTTTATAGTAAAGTAAGAAAATGACTAATTTGTAGCAACACTCAAACAACATTGAGTACCCTCTCCGCTATGTGCATTCACACATCTATTTGAAAGTGACTGCAATAACTTTTTTATTATAGTTACTATTTCCTTTATTTTGCAGATAAAGAAAGTAAAGTTTAGAGAGGTTGTAACTTACCCAAAATCATACTGTTTTTGTGTTATGGAACCTCAACTTGAACCCTAGACTTCTGATTCCAAATCCAGTGCTCTTTTTATTATGCCAGTTTTCTTGAATTTATTTTAATCCAAAAGCATGGGAGAGAAGGTATTTTTCTTCACTGTGATTTTCCCGAAGTCGCAAACCCCACTACAGACTTCTGTACCCATGCTTCTGGGTACAGAAGCATGCTAGGAATCTATCTTGATGACATTGTTGGATTTTATACTAATTTCTTTACAACTATAGAGTAACAAATGATGAGATACCAAAAGAATAAGTGAGAGTTCTTTAATCGGAAGTCTATTTTCATGTCCAGTTAATTTTTTCCCCAGTAGGTAAATAATACATCATTTTAGAGAATTGTAAGAACATTCTTATTATAAGTAGTACTTAAGATTTACAAGAGGTTAGGGGAATGGCTTTTCAATCTGGTAATTGTTTTTATGTGTATTCACTTCCTGTTGCCCCAGGAATTTAGTGAAATGTTATTTGTTCCCTGGAGAAATAATTTCAGATCTCTATATTGATAAGATACCACAAATATACAGTTTTCACAGGGAAACAAGAACAAAGCTGTATGAGGTTTCATTAAAATTTGGCCTCATTCCTAGTTTCATGGGTTAGTGAATGGCCTAAGAGATCACCTCCTCCAGCCCCTGCCTCTACCTTATGTAATATCTGAACAATTCAAAAAGGAGCATTTCTGCTGTTCTTAAAATTCTGGAATTTACCTTGGTAACTTAAATCTCTATAAGACCATATTTTCTATACCAAAACATATATTTCTATCCAACTTAAATCAATCTTTTGTATTCTCATCTGGCAATTTCTCTTTAGAACTTTGTGTCCTATCTCCGCTAGAGACAAAACTCAGACGGTCAGCCACCTCTGTGCAAAGACAACTTATAGATTCAATACATGTGGTCAGCTCTCAACTAGACCAAATAATCTCATTTAAAAATTTGTCTTCTGGGTCCAGTTTTCCATTCTCACAGCCACATAATGGATCTTGTTTAGCTTTTTGTCTCTTATCCATTCACTGTGAAATTGTGAATTCCAAGATTATGTGTGGCCATGAGTTGATCTGAACACTTTTGGGCTCTAATTCTAGTGTGAACCAGAAGAATGACCTTTCATTGTTTTAAGACTTCATTTGGAAATTACCACAGCTAATTTTCGGTGGTGTGAAAAGGGAGGAAGCTGCTAACAAGGTACTGTTCTAAGGGTTTGGGATCCATCAGTGAACAAAACAAGAATCTCTGTCCTCTTGGAGCTTACATGACAGGTGTCTGTGTGTCATATGCATTTTGTGGCATGTATTTATGGGTTTTTTTCCAGCATGCATTTATGGTCTGTAATACATCTGGAGCATCTACACATCTGGAAAGGTTCTCATCCTCACATCCTCCCAAGCTGGGGAGATCGGATGAGAAGTCCCAGTTCCTGGCTCAGGAGAAAACAAAACTAAGAATATATTTTCAAATGAGACATTGTGTATATGGTGGCTACTTGCGTTCTGATACTTGGTGTGTTCAGAAGGCATGTAGCAGGTCCATGTGATGCCTTACCTTCTTTGTATGAAATTGTTTCTGTAGAAGAAGTGTTTTGCATCTCTCACAACACATTTAACTATCCAATATTTGGGACATATCGAGTTTGTAATTGGGAATTATCTGTGCACCTGTCTACATCTACATAGAGTATGAGTATGGGTATGCTTATGCACATTTAGACATACACTCATATAAATATAAGAAAAGCAACATAGAAGCTATTTATTAAACACATGTGTATTGTGTACCTATTCTCTACAAAACATGATGCTGGACTCTTTCTTTCAGTAAGAATAATGCGTGCATAGTAGATGGGATAAGAGAGCCTGTTTCCAAATTTGACTCAGATGCTTCATATACTTGTTACTTGTATAATCTGGGGAAAGCCATTTAACTTTTTGAACTTTGATTTCCTCACTTGAGTGTTTGGAAAATAGCTTCTAAGTTACAGTACTGGCTGTTGGAAGGGTTAAACGAGATGATGTATGTGAATGGCACTAGGCACTTAATAAATGTCTATTTTTAAAAAGTAGGTACAGATCCTGTTCTAAAGGAAGAATCAAACACATGGACTTGTCATTTATAAGAGGCAGAGAGAGATACAGATAAATGGATGCTTGTAGAGTCCAGGGAGAGGTTGTATATGGGACATGTGAAAGGGTAGGGATTCAGGAAGGTGCTGGAGGACCAGGCATTGGAGCGGGATGGGATTTACACAAGAGGAAATGATAAGGGTAGTCTAAATCGAAGTACAGAGAACTTTTACTAGTTTAGCCACCCATACACACATATCCTTTATGTTAAGGAAGATGTTACAAATGTGCTGCTGTGTCTTCTCCGTGTGTGATTTGTGATTGAAGACAATAATCACAGTCAGGTCACCCAATATCCACAGTCTAAAAGGACTTGATTTTCTTTCTCACTTTCTACCTTCTAATCCAATTGCAAATTTAAAATCAGAATAATTACTTGATTTCTCATTGTCAAGTATGCTCTTTGTTTTCCACACTAGTGCTCTAATTTCATACACACATATACACAAACACGTGGTTTAATAATAAAATGTATTCTAAGATATTCATCAAGATGATAGATATTCAACAGTAATCCCGTTTCCTAAAGGTCAATGGAATTTTTAAAACATATAATAAATTTACATAGTAACGTCATGGGCTAATTCCAGGCTCAATTCATCTCTGATGCATGGGGCACTTTCTCCTGCCTTCTCCTCCAACCTTAGATACCACAATTTCCACCCCTACTCACACACTCACACACACACACACACACACACACACACACACACACCACTGCCCTCCAGCCACACCAAACTAGTTAAGGCTCCTGACTCACTGGACTTGTTCATGCTTCTATGCCTTTATGCAGATTTTCTCTCTGCCTGGAATGCCACTCCACTTCCCCCTCTGTTTACTTAGGCCACCTGCTCCACCTTCCTGACCAACTCAAATGCAGTCTTTCTGTAATGCGGTCCCTGATGCCTACAAGGAAAATAGTTCTTTGTGTCCCCGCTGTACCTCAGTTTCAGCACTCATCAACCAATACTGGAATGTATTTTGCTCCTGACCATCTTCCCTATTATGCTGTGAGGTCCCTCAGGGAAAGCCTTCTGCTTTAATAAGTTCTTGTAAAGCCTGGACTTATGTAGAAGATATATAGAAAATATTTATTGATTGAATAAGTGAATTAAAAAATTGAAATGATGTAGGACTATTTTCTTTCCTGACTTTTTTACACTCAGAGTGATGGAATTCAGTTAAGCATATGAGAGGATAAACCAACCAAAGGGGAAAAACTGAGAGTGAGAATGCTGAGAAAAAAACTGGGTGCTTTTGGTGGTTTTCAGGCATTCTGTAGAAAAACTAACTCCTGAAAGAGTGGTTCTCAATGTTGGCTGTATATTGGATTCACCTGGGGAGTTTTACAGATGTGATGCCTGGGTCCCAACTATAGAGACTTTGATTTAATTGGTGCTCAGTGTAGCCAGAGCTTTAGTTCCCCAGGTGATTGTAAAGTGCAAACAAAATTGATATTCACAGTCCTACACATGAAGATTGTTGTGAGTACTTCCCTGAGACTAAGGTAAGCAGAAAGATGGGGGCATACAGTATGTGTGCATATGTGTGTGTGTGTGCAATTTGTCAAGAATGTGAATTTGTGATAGGCAGGTTAAGAAGCTTCTTTTGAATTTATTAACATTTTTAAGTTTTGAGGTGCAAATCTAAAGTAAATAAGACCAATGTTTATTAAATATATTTACACATAGGCCACTCAAAGAGGTCATTTTAAAGTCTAACGCTTCTGGAAGTTGGTTTTCAAAGTCATTTAGCTTTTACTTGAAAGTTGATTTATTTTTAAGCTTCTAATTTCAGACTAAATAAACACACAGTAGATTATCTAGAGAATTGAAGCCAAACCTATTTTAGGCTCTAATTAGCCCTACTACTTCAGGTGAAAGTGAGTCTGTTTTGAATTTTTTAGCTACTTGAGGACAAAGCGCAGTTTTTATCTGTTTTCTCTGGGTAATTTACAAGTGTCATTGCAGCTTTAACATCTTCATTTTCTGAGGGAAGTGCAGGCAACACAATGTCGTGATGAGAACTTCAGTTTGTAGCTAGCTAGCACTTATGCTACATGATCTGGACTTTTTCTGAAATATAAGAAGGGAATTTATACAATTAATTTTAAAGACATGGGTTTTAAACAAAATATTGGCTGCATAATCCTATATTCCAATCCAGATCCAATTGAATACTTTAAACCTCATCCAAGATTATCCAGATTACCCAGAACCAGTGATGGGCTCTGATTCTCTCCCTTCCACTGGAGCATGAAATCTCTTGGCACCAACATTATGTTTTAAACTGAACCAAAGGCTGGAAACTCGAAAATGCCCCAACAGGACAGAATTATTTTTATTTCTATTGTTATTTCAATGTAGAAAGTATGAGAACACTTTATTTTCTTTATTTGAACTTTTCACATACTAAGAAAAGCTCTATGGAGCAAAGGTCCTCATTTCAAAGGGCACCAGTGTGAAAAGAGTATTTTCTTTCTTTACTCTATACCCCAATAAATGGGCAAAAAGCCATGAGAACTTGCTATAATATATTTCTGCTATCCTTAGAACACAGCATAGAGTAGACCCATCTTGGACCCTATGTTGAAAACTCTAGGAGATCCTTGTTATTATAACTGGAAGATTCTGAGGAGTATGGTAATATTTGACTAGAGATTTAAAAAAAATAGAGGAAATAAATACTTGTGGAAACAATTCACTTCATAGCACATCTGTACTTTGTACTGATGATACTTTAATAAAAGTCTAGTACTATCTGAAATGTTATTTTTAAATACTGTTTTTATTTAAATAACAAACCTCCATATGGCTTCTAAATTCAGGATAGAAATGTGGAGTGATGTAGTTTATTCACTCTTGCAGAGTTATCTTTGTAATTAGATATTTTTATCCCCATTTACTAAAGAATAATGACTCACCAAGGATTGTTAAGTTTTCTACACATCGTCCTTCAGCTTACTGATGTCAGGTATTATATTAATAAATTCTCTTATTTCAATCCTTTTAGTCCTTCTGGTTTTCACATTTTGGCTAATGTGGGTCTGCTTGTTCCTGAGAAATGGGCACAGTCTTTTTTTTTTTTTAATATTATGATTTGTATATAATTCATACATATTACAAGCAAAACAACTTAATGTTGCCTTTAAATACTACCATAACATAATAAGGAGAAAAATGCAAATGGATGAATTCTAAAAAATTCCACACATCCACTAGTAGCTACAATTTCCAAATTCAATGCATCATTCACAAGGTTAAGTTAAAAGGCAAACATTTTAAAAGGAAGGCCTTAAAAACATACATTTTGCAAGGGATCACCTGCAAGTTTAAGAAGTAATTCCAAGTTTTCTGAATTTGCAGAACTCATAAAGTCTCACAAATCCTGTGGATCAGTCCCTTTTCCAGATACTTTTCTATGAGCTCATTATTCATATATTCAACAGATACCAAGTACCTATAAAGTGCTTGGCTCCATGTATATAATGGTGAAGATACAAGCCTTGCCTTCCTGCAGTGGATATTCTAGATGGTACAATAGAAGGCCATTACAGAAAAATGTGTTAAGTTTCTAAGCATGTGTATATCTATAAACTTTTATTTTAAAGAAAAATTCTGAGTTGGGGTCATCCTGAGACAGCGGATTACCTTTGATAATGAAAATAATTTATTTCACATGTGCTGTTGCTACTGTTCTCAATTCTTAATGCTTGGAATGCCACCATTTAAAAACTCTGGTTCAAATGTTATATAGTTCATACTAACTGGATAAAGAAATAGTAGAATTGGCACAGAGGAGCTATGGCTACCCCTGATGTTTTGACAAGAGGTAAAGAATATTTCACATTTCAAAGCTTAAAACTTTTTCTACTAAATAAAAACACAAGAGCTTCTTCCCTCTTCCACCTAAAGTCACTATTTTACCATAAATAAATCCTTTGGAAACAATCATGAGATGCATTATCCTGTATGGTGGAAAACATCCTTAGATAATACCTGAATGCCTCTAAATGATTCACTAAGTCTGACCATCCAAAATATATCTATTGCTTGGTTTCCCTAAAGACCTTCCCACCAAACACAATACCTTCAGCTCAGCATATGTATCTTTAGAAAAAGTTCATTCTGTATTCAGATATTTCACCTGTAGTGCACATGCTGCCATTTTTTCAGGATAATCAGAGCCAGTAGAAGTAGTTCTCATTCTGTAACCTAAAATCTACTACAAAAGAAAGTAGACACCAAGATACCAAAATCTTTCATGCTTAAAGGCAAATGTATTCAGTTCCTTTCCATGCAGAACATAGTAAGGTATCTTATATGCTTGTTATTTCTTTTCCAAATCAAGTTTGGGACAACCTTTGAGGATCCACTCATGCTCCATGGTGAGCCATCTTGTACCATGTTCTGGTAAGTATCTTACATAGAAGAGAAAGGAATATTCTTGCTGACCTAGAGATTAGTTAAGGGGGGAGTGTGGTGGGAGAAGAGTTAATGTCTACTGTCTCTTCCGTTGCCGTCAAGGTCATGGTGGGGACTTTATCCACTTGTACCAACAGATGCCTACAGAAGCCATTCAGATATGCCATGGCAGGGAGGAAGGCATGGGAGAAGAGGACCAAGAGGAGAGACTTGCTATCCTATGATGGAGTGAAGAGGCTGCTGGCTGGAAAAACCAGGAATAAGGAAGTGAAGTCATCCTCTTTAGGATGCCATATCAAGCAGAAAGCATCTGAAAAATCCACCAGTCACTAGAACATTCTTCTTCACAACGACACCACCTCCTCTAGTTTGCTTTTGACCTCCGTAGGTATCTGGTTGCTCTTGAGGATCTTCAGCTGTTCCTTGGCTTTCTTCATGTCCTTCTCTACCCGCTGCCCATCCACTTTGATGTAGCCAGTATGGTTTGCAAGCTGAAGCAGGAAAAATCCACCTCCCAGAGCTGTGGCAGCCAACCTTCCAACCTTCCAGAATGTGAAACCCATGCACCATCCAGTGATACCTTCAATTAACAGCTGGGTTGCCACGCTATACTTTTCAGCTGAAGGCCCAGATTCCTGCCCAAACAGCTTGCGCCACCCTGGCTGCTTTTTAGCAAGTTCTGCAAGATCCAGTGACTCAAAATTTACCTCCAAGTTTCCTTAACTGGCTGCGGCCATCTCAGAGATCTCGTCTCGCGATAACACCCGTCCGTCGGTGCTCCGAGCGGTAGGATGCGGAGTGGCGCGCTGCCTTCGGCGCGAGCTGGCTTCCGGCAGGTGGGGTAGATGTTTCCATTCCCACGGCGGCGGCGGATGACGTGGGCGTGGTCTTCGTTTCTGTAGTCTTCAATCTGGTTTTGGAGATGCTCCTGAGTATCTCCTGCCACTTTTATTTTATATTTTTGGTACGCGGGCCTCTCCCTGTTGTGGCCTCTCCCGTTGCGGAGCACAGGCTCCAGACGCGCAGGCTCAGCGTCCATGGCTTACGGGCCCAGCTGCTCCACGGCATGTGGGATCCTCCTGGACCGGGGCACAAACTCGTGTCCCCTGCATCGGCAGGCAGACTGTCAACCACTGTGCCACCAGGGAAGCCCTCCTGCCACTTTTAAAAGGTAAGTAATCCTTTTATCCTGCTAAGGAGCACAAAACTGGGGTTGGGAGACCAAGAATGGTCAGGTGTAGGGAATTAAAGGAAAGCCCTTTCACTCTCCTTTAATAGCACCCTGTATTAATTTAATTTCAAAGTTGAGAAAGACTCCAGGATAGTCTAGTCTAATCATCATACATTGGGTGCACATTGGCTGCCTTAAATAAAACCTCCTGTTAGTGTTTCCCCAGTCTATTTCCAAGGAAATGGGTCTTTGAGAATAGTGATTCCATTAAGTCCTTGGCAGCTGGTACAAGGGTAGTGAGTGATGGGCTAGTGCTTATGATAAAAGCTAATTTACTGAATCAACTGCGTGGTAGACACTTTTCTAAGTTCTTTGTATGCATTTACTCTTTAATCCTTCCAGTAACCTTATGAGGCAGGTACTATTATAATTCTTATTCTACAGATGAGGAAAAGAGAGCTGGAATTCAAACCAACACTTTCAACACTTGGCATCTTTTACTATTATGTCATAGTATTCTAGAAAAAGAGAGACTGTTGTAGTTAGTGGATAAGAATATTTCTTAGAGACCTTATTTATGATGAAGATACGTATATAAAACCTGATCCTCAAGGATACTTTCAGATCCTTCTCTGTGATTATCTGACATCAGGAGCTTTCTTACCCCATAGGAACATTGAAGTTTACTTTATTAGCAGTAAACTAATAAATAAGGGATTCAGAACTACAGTTTGATAACTTCCTATAGATCTTGAAAGCATCATTTCTGTAACTGAACAATAGCACACGGGGCCATTGAGAAAACCAACCTGTAATAGGTTGAATTTCAATGACTTATGTTTTTATTTTATTTTAAGAAATGGTACCTTCTTCAGGAAGAAAAATCCTGTTAACTTAAGAAAATACATTTTGGAGCATAAAAGTCCAGTCTGATATATTTTGCTTAAATCCAGGAGAACTGTACTTATTCAAATTATAAAGCAGAGAGTTCAGCTGAAAATGTGGTCTCATGATAAATACATTGTAAAGGAGAGAAAATATAATCTGACAGCAGGCATTTTAAAGCTTATTTTTTGCATTATGGAGTTTTGCAATAGAGTTTTGGAAGAACTTTTAAGATACTTGGAGAAGTATCAGGAATGATTTAAAATCATAGTTAACAAATGCCATGGGTTTTATTGTCCAAGCAAATTCTTGTATCTTAACATCTATGGGAGAGATGAGCTATATATACAATAGACAAAGCACTTTTATTTTTTAATGATTTTGTTTTTCTTTGTCTTTAAAGGTTTTATTTTCTGGCCTATATAGGTGGATGATATCCACTTAGGTAATCAAGTTGAAAATATGAGCTGATACATATTTTGATCATGACACACAATTGCTGGAAAATTAGATTATCTGTAATTAGATTGATGCTGAAATTGTAATTATAAATTTCTATTGTTTAGTTATCTTGCTTTTATTTGATTTTTTTAAAACTGGACAGTTGTCTTGGAAATTAACTCAGATCTAACAACTTCAAGTGGTAGAAATATATGAGCTGAAGTTTCTAGTGTTCAACAAATTGAGGAACTTAGTTTTGAAATGTGAAATTTTTGTTGCTCTTCATCTTTATAAAGTAAAGATGTAGCATTTTTCTCTGCTTTGACTTAGACAAGTATAACATTTCCCACACTTGAGTCATCCCCCTACCACTTTCACAAATTTTTGCTGTCTACCACCCACACACTTATTTATTATACCTTTTTAATTGACTTATTTTTATGCTTAACCTCATCTTTGGCAACAATATGCATGAAATGACAGGTTTGATATACTAGTTATATACTTTTTCATTCCTTAGTAGCAAAATAAGTACTAATGTGTTACAATTTAAAATGTTTTATCCTTGTACCATCTAAAATCAACTGTAGTACCAATATTTGGGTAAAAAACTGTCCTGGTGTAACAACTGGGCATTTAAAGTAAAAGTATTTAAACTTTTCCTCTATTTTTTCTTCTTCCTTTCCTTTTTAAAGTTTGAATATGTCAAACTGACTTATCAAGTTACCACTCAGGTGGTGCTTCTCAATCTCTTTTCCTCTGTAGAGAAATGATGGAGGATGTATGTTCCTCTGTCCAAAGTGAATCACTGAGCCAACTTGGCTGTTTGTTATTCTGGGCATGTACGCCATAACTCCACCACTCTCTCTCCTGCTGAAGAAAGTATAACAGAATGCAAGTGAGCTAACCTTGATTTTCTGTATTTTTAAGAGTAAATCATTTACAAACTCAATCCTTTAATTATGAGTAGTAAAAAACAATTTCCTTGCAACACACCCATCTACTGATTGCAACATCATGCTTAAGAGCCTCTGTTCTTACAGATTAAAAGGTGCTGCCAGAATTTTTGTTTCTGTTTTAAATTTGCATTCAAGCAACAGTGTGCTTGAGATTATTACTTTTTCAACTACAAACAATTGTTTTAATTCCATTCTCTTTAATACCCTTTTTTTTCTCTTTCAGAAAGATTCTTTTAATCTCAGAATTTTAAAAAGTAGAGTACTGTATTGAGAACTCTCAGTGATCTGATGGATTATTATGGGGATTATTCTTTGTCATTATAGGGTGACCAGTTTGTCCCAATTTGCCTTGGACTTTTCTGTTTTTATCACTGGAGTCCCACATCCTGGGAAATCCCTCAGTTCTGAGCAAATGGGACAGTTGACCACCCTAAAGCAGGCTGACAGACATGGAGAATGTGACTGGACAGGATTGTAGTTGGGTGTATAATTGGTAATACATATATTTAAATATGCTGAGATCTTGAACTTCAACATAATGATCGCAGCTAAAAATGGGCAGAGAGATCTCTCTGTTGCTCAACTTGTCCATTCTCTAAATTGCTTCTATAGTGAGCTATCAAAACCACGCATCTTAATTATGTCACTGCATTGAGTAACGAGGCTTCACATTTATTTCAGGCAAAATCCAAACTGTAGAAATTGCCTCACCCGGCCTCGCTTGATTTGGTCCATTGGTTCTCAAACTTTACTCTGGGAAGGACCACCTAGAAAATGTGTTTAAAATGCACATTCTTGTGCCCTTGATTCAAAGAGAATAAATCTGGAGAGCAACTAAAAGCATTTTTTCAAAAACGATCACAGTGGGTGACTCTTTTCCAGGTAGTCCTTGGACCATGTTTTGAGGAAAATTGACCTAGTTTGGTTTTTTTCCCCATTTTTTAAATGCCCAGTTGTTGGTTTATTCTCTGGGCTTATTAAAATTCACTTAACTTTTCAGTGTTCCAGGCCTTCTACCTGAAGCCCTCTCCTACATCTCTGTTGGTCAGTCAGATTTCTACTACCTGGACGTCGCCTTTCCCAGGAAGCCTCTGCAAGGCCCCATTAGGGTCCTCTATTAGGACCTCGTCCTCTATTAGGACCCTGCCCCCTCCTGCCAAGTGTCTAGAGCCCAGGATTGTAAATGCCTCTTCCTTGTGTGTATCTCCCTTTAAGCCGAGTTCAGTGCCCATAGACACCTCTCATCTTATTTATGATTATGTCCTCAGGTTCTAGCTCATTGTTGAGCACATGGTAAGAGCACAAGATTGTTTACTGAAGAATTAAATTGCTTTAGTAATGGGTAGATTGTTGTAGTACAGTCCTAGGAACTGAGACTCAGGTGCATCTATGTGGTATTGGGTTATCCCCTTCCCCAGCCCTCCTTGTATCTGTGGGTATGTTTGGGGGCTTTTCCTCTGTAGAGAAATGATGGGGTTTGGTTATGGGGAGAAGTGCAGGGCCCCTGGAGAGGGAGACAAGGGAATGAGAAGTTACAGGTTTAGGGGAATGTCATTGCATTCCTCCCCAGCTGGACCTGAGGGACTGGTCTGGAGCCTGAGTAGAGAAAGGGGTGGTGGCAATTTCATCCATTTCACAGAGGTTCAAGGGGCAGACGTGATGCAGCCAGGGGGCTTGAGAACAGGGAGCCACACGTGTTCCCCGACACCACACATATGTACACACACTGCACATCACACACACACACCACACACAGACTGCACATACCATCCCCACACCACACACACCACGCGCATCACACATACATACCACGCATATACACCATATACTTCACACACACCACTCATACCACACCACACACAAGCACGCATACACACACTCAAAGCTTCCCCCTCCACCACCACCCAGGACCCAGCTTTGCCTCCTGAGGGCTCTGGGCTGCCATCAGCAGGGCTAGCAGTGTTGTCTCTGAGGGAAACGGCAGTATAATTGTCCTGAATGCTCAAGAGCTCCTGATCTCCCTGGAAATTCCATAAAAAATTCCAAAGAGATTTAGTGGAGGTATTGAAGGGAAGGTCGTGAGCGGAGATCTTGTGTTAACAAAAGGGGGCTGAGTGCTAGCATCATTGGACTTCATTTGTGAAAAGTAGACTTTTGAATGAGAACCGAGAATAAGTAAAATCCAGTTTCTAGACAAGGCCTGTCATGAAAGTTCAGCCTCAGACTGCCAAAAACAAGACTTTCTCATAGGACTGGGCCGACAGATCTCTGAAATGGGCTGGCTGAATGCTAACATTTTATTGCTTTCTGGACTTTTTGTATGAGTCATTCGAAATAAAAGGTGCTACCATTCTTGACAACTGGTGGCGCTGTGGAGTTCTTTTTCCAGCCTTGAGAAATTGCCACTGAGCCAGTGTACAGCAGGTCCTATATCAAATCTGGTTTTGAACAACTAGAATTGACCTTGCTGGTCGTGATACCAGTGAGGGGCTTCTGAATTAGATTGTGCTGAGCCCATCTCAGCAGCTTAGGAAATGGTGAGGCGTGAACACACAGCTGATGTGTGCCTGGGAGAGTTTCACAAGTGTGTGAATGATGGCTAGACAGATACTCAGTGTGAACACCACACATTGACTTAAAATGGTATTGACATCCTCTGGTGAATGATCTTGTCATGCTACGTGATAATATGCAGATGTACTCTCTGAGTAATTCCCTGTGTTAAACACCTTACCGTGTACTGGTAACAAGGAAGAGAATTTAGTATTTCTGTAGCTGTATCTTGAAATACGCCTAACTCTAGGAAGAACGAAAATAAACATATAAATAAGTAACCACGATGGGAATTTTCTAATGAAATAACACCTAGTTGTCTGAAATTTTGTTTCCAGTTAATGGACATTGAGTCAACTTATATAACTGTCATAGCAAAGTTAGATGATTGTAAATTGTTATTTTTATTGTTATTCAAAATAAGAGAGTATTATTCTTGAGGGGGGAATAATCAATGTATTTAGAAAGGTGGAGAGACCAACTGGTAAGAGTAATATATGCACATTTATTTTAAAGATCACACATTAAACATTTTTTTTAAAAAGAGAGAGGGAGAGAAGAAAGTGTTAATGTAAATTTACTGCAATTTCACAATTTTAACACCAATTAAATTGAATGTTTGAAAGATACCAGAACTCTTATAAATGTATAAGGTCAGGGAAAGCTTATGCTTGACTTTCAGTTGAGAAGTAAAAAAGAAATGCCAAGTGTGATAAATGGAAATTCCAGAAAACACAGAGAATTAGATGGCTCTATACTCTGGTTAGAAACTGGAGGAAGGATAGTGGCTGGTCTATCCGTCCTCTAGAAGAAAGGGCAGCAGAAAATGAAGCAGTCCCCAAGACCACAAAATAGGTGAGTTATGGGAGCAAATTCACAAAGACCCCTGAGTGGTTGTGTGTAAGTCAGTCAGTGAAAAGGATAATCAGAAGCTCCTGAGATGGAGTCAACTGACTGATTTCTGCCTCTAAAGCTAGCATACCCAACCGTTATGTTATCCAGTTCGATGGAAGAAAATAAATTTCCAAATTCAAGCCCCAAATTCCCATGTTCTTGCAGGTAGGCAAGGTTTGGAGGCAAAAATGAGGTACCCTGTTAAAATTTGAACATAGGGAAATAATTCTGACAGTTGAACTTCTAAACACATTTCATAACTTACATTAGAAATATGTACACTTGCCTTAAATTTTAATTCTTAAAATGGTGGCAGTAGTGGGGTTATCTCCTGACCACAACCATAATAGAATCATCTTGTCTTTTACATCACCCCCTCCTAGATTCACCACTATCCTTTAGCCACAGTTATTGGTGATAATGTGTCATTCCTCTCAGGTAGGCTGGGGTGAAAAAATGTGAATCCCTCCATCTTCTAGTGCCTGAATGGCTGCAGAATTGTCTGTTATATGATGAAAGGTTATCAATGTAAAGAAGGAAAGTAATGGCAGTTGGTTAGCCATAGAGACAGTGAAAAGGTTGAGGGACAGAGGCCAGCACCAGTGGTCTTCATCCACGCACAGGACAACCTGACCTAGGACTGAGCTGCTTGCCATTGTGGTGGGTCTGTCCCTAGAGGTGGAGATAAAGGCATATACCTCCGAGGGCTCGATGACGGACAGTCCAACTACATCCCCTTGCTGTATGTGATTCCACGCTGAATCAATAATAACATTTCTTCTAGTAATACTTTTATGTCTCATGTAAATATGTGTATGGGTGGACCATAGCATACACATTCTGTTATGGTTTGGGGCATCATTTGAAATAAACAAACTGGCATTGTGGTTTTCTACATATTAGCCTTTGGGAGCTTGGTCAATGTAAATCCACCCTTGTCTTAGTCTGTTTGGGCTGATATAACAAAATACCATAGACTGGGTAGCTTATAACAACAGAAATTTATTTCTCATGGTTCTAGAGGCTGGGAAGTCCATGATCAAGGTGCTGACTTATTTGGTGTCTGTGAGGGCCCGCTTTCTGCTTCATGGACAGATGTGTATGTCTTCACGTGGTGGAAGGGGCAAGTGAGCTTTCTGGGGTCTCTTTTACAAGGCACTAATCCCATTTATAAGGGCTTTACCCTCATGACCCAGTCATCTCCCAAGGGCCCCACTTCCAAACACCAGCATACTGGGAATTAGGTTTCAACAATGTGAATTTGGGGGAACACAATCTATAGCAGGGGTCCCCAGCCCCCGGGCCTCGGACCGCTACCAGTCTGAGACCTGTTAGGAACCGGGCGGCACAGCAGGAGGTGAGTGGTGGGCGAGTGAGTGAAACTTCATCTGCCGCTCCCCAGCGCTCCCCATCGCCCGCATTACCGAGTGAGCCATCCCACCATCCCCCGCCCCCCCAGTCAGTGGAAAAATTGTCTTCCACAGAACTGGTCGCTGGTGCCAAAAATGTTGGGGACTGCTGATCTATAGCAACCCCTTAAATTATTCTTAATTATTTCTTAATGGGATGGCAAATTTAATTTCTATGCCTTAAGGACAAATGGTCAGATCCCAGACTCTGATGAATTCTTGAGTTGATGGAGTTGATGCCAGCCTTGTGACTCCTGGCTGAGTGGCTAGCCTAATCTGTGACATATGACCTTGCAGCCTATCTTTCTTCAAATTGCTTCAATATGGTTATGGGCAAAAAGTTCCTTTCCAGATATGATATTCCTAGGGGTTGTATATAGAAACTTTATTTGTTAATAGACCTGTATAATGTATAGTTATAACTCAGTTTAGGGAAAAGACTAAATTTTCTTTTTTGGGGAAGGATGTGTGGTAGCCAGCTTCCAGTGGTCATCAGTATTCATACCTTTCTATAATCCTTTTCATGTGGATGAGGGCTGGCCTGTGTGACAAATTACGTATGGTGGAAATGATACCTGCGATTATCAAGACAGACTTATATAATACACTGCAGCTTCCACCGTGCTTTCTCTCAGATCACTCAGGCTGGAGAAAGCCAGCCACCGTATTGCAAGGACACCCAAGGAGTCCTGTGGAGAGGTCCACATGGAGAAGAATTAACGTGACAGCCATGTGATTGAGCCACCTTAGAAATAGATCTTCTAGTCCTGGTCAGGCTTTCAGGTGACTGTAACCCCAGCCAGCTTCAGACCGCAACGTTATGAGTACCTCTGAGTTAGAAACGCCCAATCAAGCTGCTCTGGAATTCATGATCTAAGGAAACTGTGAGAGATAATAAATGCTTATGGTTGTTTTAAGCCACTAAGTTTTGCAGTGATTTATTATGCAGCAACAAATAACTAATATAGAATTTGGTATCTTAAAGTATGGTGATGCTATTAAAAAAATGAAGAACAAAAACTGAGAGCCCAGAGAGAGGGAACAACCAAGGAAAAACCTTCTTAGGCAGAAGTAGGATTGATGCTTAATCAAGGAGTTGGCGCATGGGCCCAGCTGTATGTCAGAGCTGCTGTGGCTCACTGACTCTAACACTTTTATAATAAATGAGTGTCTAGAGTAGCTATCCTATACTTGCCCCACCATTTTATGTTTGATGTGTTTAGGGCAGATGGTGCATCTCTTTAGTTCATATGTCTTGAGGTCAGGAGGAATCCCCCTCGAGGAGCTTTATTTGAAGAACTCTGCCTTGAGGATCCTCATCTATACCTGATTCCATCTGCATAAGGAGATCCTGGGCCACGAGCCTGAGATGATGCTATAAGAGGATGAAAATTTCAGTGACCTCGGAGTGGGCAAATGCTGTGTGTATGTGGGTGTGTGTGAATCACTGAGAGTCAGAGAGTGGGCTGTGGGGGCCCGTGATGACCCTCGTCTCCTGGTATTCATACACTTCTATAGTCCTCTCTTTATTCTATACCAGAATACTGTAGCCTGGCAGCTTATAAATAGCAGAAATTTATTTCTCATAGTTCTGGAGGCTGGGAAGTCCAAGATCAGTGTGCTGGCAGATTTGGTGTCTGGTAAAGGCCTACTTCTGTTTCATAGACAGATGTCTTTTTACTTTGTCTTCACATGGTGGAAGGGGAAAGGGAATTCTCTGGGGACCGCTTTTGTAAGGACACTCATTTCATTCATAAAGGCTCTACCTCATGATCGAGTCACCTCTCCAAAGTCCTAACTCCAAGTACTGGCACATTGGGGGTTAAGTTTCAATACATGAACTTTGGAGGGACACATTCAGTCTATAGCCGCCCCCCCCCAAACTGAATCATTGTTGGCCTGTGTGGTCAATAAATTATGGTAGAAATGATGGTATGTATCTTCTGAGGTTAGATCATAAGAGCGTTGCAGCTCTGATATGTAGGGGCACTCGAGCAGCCCCGTGGTGAGACCCCCATGGAGAGGACTTAACTTGGCAACACAACTTGCCAACCATGTGAGTGAGCTACATTGAAAATGGTTCCTCCATTTCCTACGGGTTGCTGCAGCCTAAGTGACATGTGATTGCAACCGTATGAGAACCTTGACCCATAGCTACCTACCTGAGCCACTCCTGAACTCCTGACCCAGAGAAACTACAAAAGATGATTAAATGAGTATTGTTTTAAGCCACTAGGTATTGGGGTTGTTTTTTAGACACTGTTAGATAAGTAATCTGGGGTATAAAGATGAATAAATGATATCTGTTCATTTCTTCTTCATTTTCTTAAGACAAATTCAGGATAATATGCCAGAAAACTTTGGATTACAGTGTTTTACGATGCCAAGAAACTCCACCTTTGTAATGTGGAAAGAGAATGTCCTTCTATTAAAGAACTGATTAATTTGATATTTACCAAAGGATTAAGGATTTGTTCTATCGTCATTATCACAAAAAGATGAATAGTAACAGTGACAAACATTTACTGAGGGTGCTTTGCTAAATACTTTGTAGGTATTATATAAATTATTCCTCAAACAATGCTATGATGCAGATAATATTATTATTCCCATATTTTGGATGTGGAAATTGAGGTTCAAAGGGTTAAATAGAGTGGCCCAAGGTCATACGGCTATTAAAGGTCAGGTCTTCCTGACTACAGAACTTATATATTCCTAACCAGTAAGCTGTGTTATCTCCTTATTTGAAAATTCTGCTTGGAGAGGCCTTGAATTTAAAATGTGGAACATAGGTTCTAGCTGTTCAGGGTTTAGTGTCTGAATGCCAGAGAAGTTGACACTGACTGTGTAAAGTCTGTTTCATTCTATGAGCTATTCTTATTTCAGAATTTCCAGTGTTCGTTTATGTAATAGGAATCACACAGATCACACTCTGGTAGTTATACAGGAAGACAAATGAGATGACTACATGCTACAACTAATGACTCTGGGCCTTGATTTCCTGCTTGCATTTCCTAACTAAAGCCACTTACTGGGATGGCAGGCTGTCACTGAAGTTAAACAAAATAAATCATGGGTTGTAAAATTAAAAACAATAACCCAATTTTATGGCTGTTTTGCTCAGACTGTAAGAGCATTGAGGATAATGGTCACGGCTGAACCAAGCTTAGATATTGCTAAGGCCAATTTTATGCCTTGTCATGCTTTTCATTTGCCTTTGCTTCAAGCTAATGGTAAAACAATTGGAAGATTGCTTTGAATCAAACATAACCACAGAAGAAACTTTAAAGAAGAGAATATATTAGCTTAATAGCTCAATAAAGCAAAATTCAAATGTTCCTTTTGGCAAAAGTTTCACTTAATTTTAGCTCAGATTTTCCAGGATATTCTTCAAAAGGTAATGAATTGGCAAATTATTTGCCATTTCTAGTTGCATATTTAAGTGAAGACAAATCTTTATAGTTTTCATATTGAGAAGTTATGGCTTTCTGTTCCCTTTTAATGGAAATTAAAAATCTATCATCCACAAGCAAAAATGGTATAGGTGGGCTTCCCTGGTGGCGCAGTGGTTGAGAGTCCGCCTGCCGATGCAGGGGACATGGGTTTGTGCCCTGGTCCGGGAAGATCCCACATGCTGCGGAGCGGCTGGGCCCGTGAGCCATGGCCGCTGAGCCTGCGCGTCCGGAGCCTGTGCTCCGCAATGGGAGAGGCCACAGCAGTGAGAGGCCCGCGTACCGCAAAAAAAAAAAAAGGTATAGGTGTATCTATGCATAACTGTGTGTGGAGGGTAGGGAGGTGGAGGGGTGGAGAGGGGGTCAGGAAGGGAAAGGGGCCCAGAGTAGAGCCATAATAGCATTGTTACAGTTGAAAGAAACTCACATGGGAAAGAATAGTCACCTATCTCTAAATCAAATTAAATCTCTCTCCAGTTTGGCAGGAGATTCTATCTCAGTTCTCTTGAGACTTTAGGGTCATCAGAAAGCTAAAATGATGCCTAAAAAATTGGGAGAGAGCCTCATGGCTGTTCCTGGGCTCCTTGTTGTCTGTCCTGATGCCAAGCTGGCTGTGATGGTGTTTGCCTGAGCTGGGAGCCCTACTTCCTAGGATCCAGTCTTCCAGATCCACCAGGCAGCCATTTCTGGTGGAAAGTTTTGATACCTTTCAAAGTACTGTCAACGTGAGGCCTGTACCCTCACTACCAATGGGACCTTCCACTCTGTTCCCTCCCCAGAGCAATGTCCAGCTTCCAATGCTGCTTCCACACCTTTCCCACCAAAAGCACTCACCTCTCTCCTGCCCCTTCCACAACCCTTAGCTTAATCTCTTTGAGGAATTCAGGTTTTCTGAGTGCAGAAGTCAGGCAGGGGGCTGAGATGCTTTCAGGCAACTTCTGAAACAAAAATCTCCTCTGAGGCCAGTAGCACAAAGGGCCTGGTTCCCTTTTTTGGAACAAGGGGAAGCAAGCAAAAAGCAGGGGTAAACAAAACTCAATATCTCGGTGTATTAACGCCTCACTGTAAGAGTAAAGATTCTGGGCAGGGAAATGCCAGATGAGTAACAGCTCACCAGCCATACTATATTCATATTGGCTGTGGTCCAGTGGAAGTTCAGTTGTTAAAGAGCAGGTATAAATTCTTCATAAATACGACTTGACCACACCCCTTACTCTGGGCAAAGTTCCTTTAGGGAGGACCTACTAGTGCTGTCTTTACCGTATGTCAAGAGTCAGGGAGAATAAGGATTGCTGGCGCTTCAGGGGACTCCCGCGTGGGTGTGGAGTGAGTCTTGAAGAGGCAGTCGTATACCCTAACCTCCTCGGAGAAGAGCTTCCTCGGATAAATGTTAAATCTGCATTAGAGCAGAATACAGCTCTTTACTTGTCACTTGTTTCATCCCTGGGTCTATTGCTGGAAAATTCCTCTTGTCCAGTGTTATCAAGCGAGCTGGCCAACTTCTGGAGAAAGCTGCTCATAAAACTGATAAGAGCCCTCTCTTCAACAACCTAATTTGAACTTTATCCCAGAGACCCTGAGAAACTGGATCTGCATTTTTATAATCCGAGAGTTGAACGTAGTCCTGCACATTTGGGTAATATTCGACCTTGAAATGTTGTTCTAAAAGTCATGTTTCCCCCTTGCTGGCTTTGACGTTATCCGTGCATCAGTGCACACTTTATCATCGTAACGCGTCAGGAATGTGCAGAATGGTTGAGGAGCTTGAATGCCAGGGCAGTTTCAAGTTTGCTGGACTCTTGTAACCAGCTCACTGGATCAGTTGCTGGAAGACTGTTATACTGCGTATGCTGAAGGAGAACTGACGTTCATGACCCAAGTCGCTTTCAAGGGCAGTTCAAAGTGTTGGCTGACAAGGCTGTGCTTGGCTTTGGATCCTTTCCTTTTGGAGTATATTCTGTCATTGCTAGTGAGATATGCCACAGAAAATGCCTATTTCTTATTTTGGTCTCAGGAAAGCTATTACAATTTGTTTGTAAAGAAATGCTTGAATTTGAAAGTTAAAAATGGGTTGCTGTATTGCAACCCGTTAAGGGGACAACGAACTTTGGTGTCAAAGTCCTTGGTTTGAATCCAGGCCTGTCACTCACTAGCTGTGTGGACCTGAAGTAATTATCTCTCTGCACCTCAGTTTTCTAATGTGTAAAAGGGGTAGAATAATATTACTTACCTTTCTAGACAGTCACATATTATGTTAAAAGAGATAATGTATGCCATGCCCTTAGTGCACTAAGAAGCAGGAAAAGGTCCATAACTATTCTATGATACTGTTCACCCTGTTTGTTCTATCTGAGCAATAGGACTGCAAAGTTTTTTTTTTAATTGAAGTATAGTTAATGTACAATATTATATGTTACAAGTGTACAATATAGTGGTTCATGATTTTTAAAGGTTATACTCCATTTATAGTTTTTATAAAATATTGGCTGTATTCCTCCATTGTACAATATATCCTTTTTTTTTTAATGTCCTTATTGGAGTATAATTGCTTTACAATGTTGTGTTAGTTTCTGCTGTATAACAAAGTGAGTCCGCTATATGCATACATACATCCCCATATCCCCTCCCTCTTGTGGCTCCCTCCCACCCTCCCTATCCCACCTCTCTAAGTGGTCACAAAGCACCAAGCTGATCTCCCTGTGCTATGCAGCTGCTTCCCACTACCTATCTATTTTGCATTTAGCAGTGTATATATGTCCATGCCACTCTCTCACTTCGTCCCAGCCTATCCTTCTCCCTCCTCATGTCCTCAGGTCCATTCTCTACGTCTGCGTCTTTATTCCTGTCCTGCCCCCTAGGTTCACCAGAACTTTTTTTTTTTTTTTGGATTCCATATATATATGTGTTAGCATATGGTATTTGTTTTTCCCTTTCTGACTTCACTCTGTATGACAGTCTCTAGGTCCATCCACCTCACTACAAATCACTCAATTTCATTTCTTTTTATAGCTGAGTAATATTCCATTGTATATATGTGCCACATCTTCTTTATCCATTTATCTGTTGATGGACACTTAGGTTACTTCCATGTCCTGCTGTTGTAAATAGTGCTGCAATGAACATTGTGGTACATGACTCTTTTTGAATTACGGTTTTCTCAGGGTATATGCCCAGGAGTGGAATTGCTGGGTCATATGGTAGTTCTATTTTTAGATTTTAAGGAACCTCCATACTGTTCACCATAGTGGCTGTATCAATTTACATTCCCACCAACAGTGCAAGAGGGTTCCCTTTTCTCCACACCCTCCCCAGTGTTTATTGTTTGCAGATTTTAATTTTTTTAACATCTTTATTGGAGTATAATTGGTTTACAATGTTGTGTTAGTTTCTGCTGTATAACAGAGTGAATCAGCTATATGCATACATATATCCCCATATCCCCTCCCTCTTGCATCTCCCTCCCACCCTCCCTATCCTACCCCTCTAGGTGGTCACACAGCACCGAGCTGGTCTCCCTGTGCGATGCGGCTGCTTCCCACTAACTATCTGTTTTACATTTGGTAGTGTATGTGTGTCAGTGCCACTCTCTCACTTCATCCCAGTTTACCCTTCCCCCTCCCTGTGTCCTCAAGTCCATTCTCTACATCTGCAATTTTATTCCTGTCCTGCCTCTAGGTTCATCAGTTTTGATGATGGCCATTCTGACTGGTGTGAGGTGATACCTCATTGTAGTTTTGATTTGCATTTCTCTAATGATTAGTGATGTTGAGAATCCTTTCATGTGTTTGTTGGCAATCTGTATACCTTCTTTGGAGAAATGTCTTTTTAGGTCTTCTACCCATTTTTGGATTTGGGTTGTTCGTTGTTTTGATATTGAGCTGCATGAGCTGCTTGTATATTTTGGGGATTAATCTTTTGTCAGTTGCTTCATTTGCAAATATTTTCTCCCATTCTGAGGGTTCTCTTTTCATCTTGTTTATTGTTTCCTTTGCTGTGCAAAAGCTTTTAAGTTTCATTAGGTCCCATTTGTTTATTCTTTTTTTATTTCCATTTCTCTAGGAGGTGGGTCACAAAGGATCTTGCTGTGACTTATGTCACAGTGTTCTGCCTAGGTTTTCCTCTAAGAGTTTTATAGTGTCTGGTCTTACATTTAGGTCTTTAATACATTTTGAGTTTATTATTGTGTATGGTGTTAGAAAGTGTTTAATTTCATTCTTTTACGTGTAGCTCTCCAGTTATCCCAGCACCACTTATTGAAGAGGCTGTCTTTTCTCAATTGTATATTCTTGCCTCCTTTATCAAAGATAATGTGACCATATGTGCATGGGTTTATCTCTGGGCTTTCTATCCTGTTCCATTTATCTATATTTCTGTTTTTGTGCCAGCACCATACTGTCTTAATTACTGTAACTTTGTAGTATAGTCTAAAGTCAGGGAGCCTGATTCCTCCAGCTCCGTTTCTCTTTCTCAAGATTGCTTTGGCTATTCGGGGTATTTGTGTTTCCATTCAATTTGTGAATTTTTTTGTTCTAGTTCTGTGAAAAATGCCATTGGTAGTTTGATAGGGATTGCATTGAATCTGTAGATTGCTTTGGGTAGTATAGTCATTTTCACAATGTTGATTCTTCCAATCCAAGAACATAGTATATCTCTCCATCTGTTTGTATCATCTTTTTAATCTCTTTCTTAAGTGTCTTATAGTTTTCTGCATACAGGCCTTTTGTCTCCTTAGGTAGGTTTATTCCTAGATATTTTATTCTTTTTGTTGCAATGGTAAATGGGAGTGTTTCCTTAATTGCTTTCAGATTTTTCATCATTAGTGTATAGGAATGCCAGAGATTTCTGTGCATTAATTTTGTATTCTGCTGCTTTACCAAATTAATTGATTAGCTCTAGTAGTTTTCTGGTAGCATCTTTAGGATTCTCTATATATAGTATCCTGTGATCTGCAAACAGTGACAGTTTTACTTCTTCTTTTCCGATTTGGATTCCTTTTATTTCTTTTTCTTCTCTGATTGCTGTGGCTAAAACTTCCAAGGCTATGTTGAATAATAGTGGGGAGAGTGGGCAACTTTGTCTTGTTCCTGATCTTAGTGGAAATGGATTCAGTTTTTCACCGTCGAGAACTATGTTGGCTGTGTGTTTGTCGTATATGGCCTTTACTATGTTGAGGTAGGTTCCCTCTATTCCTACTTTCTGGAGAGTTTTTATCAAAATTGGGTGTTGAATTTTGCCTAAAGCTTTTTCTGCATCTATTGATATGATCGTATAGTTTTTCTCCTTCAGTTTGTTAATATGGTGTATCACATTGATTGATTTGCATATATTGAAGAATCCTTACATTCCTGGGATAAACCCCACTTGATCATGGTGTATGACCCTTTTAATGTGCTGTTGGATTCTGTTTGCTAGTATTTTGTTGAGGATTTTTGCATCTATGTTCATCAGTGATATTGGCCTGTAGTTTTCTTTTTTTGTGACATCTTTGTCTGGTTTTGGTATCAGGGTGATGGTGGCTTCGTAGAATGAGTTTGGGAGTGTTCCTACATCTGCTAAATTTTGGAAGAGTTTGAGAAGGATAGGTGTTAGCTCTTCTCTAAATGCTTGATAGAATTCGCCTGTGAGCCATCTGGTCCTGGGCTTTTGTTTGTTGGAAGATTTTTAATCACAGTTTCAATTTCAGTGCTTGTGATTGGTCTGTTTATATTTTCTGTTTCTTCCTTGTTCAGTTGAAGAAGGTTGTGCTTCTCTAAGAATTTGGCCATTTCTTCCAGGTTGTCCATTTCATTTGCATATGGTTGCTTGTAGTTATCTCTCATGAACCTTTGTTTTTCTGCAGTGTCAGTTGTTACTTCTTCTTTTTCATTTCTAATTCTGTTGATTTGAGTCTTCTCCCTTTTTTTCTTGTCAATTCTGGCTAACAGTTTATCAATTTTGTTTATCTTCTCAAAGAATCAGCTTTTAGTTTTATTGATCTTTGCTATTGTTTCCTTCATTTCTTTTTTAGTTATTTCTGATCTGATCTTTATGATTTCTTTCCTTCTGCTAACTTTGGGGATTTTTTGTTCTTCTTTCTGTAATTGCTTTATGTGTAAGGTTAGTTGTTTATTTGAGATGTTTCTTGTTTCTTGAGGTAGGAATGTATTGCTTTAAACTTCCCTCTTAGAACCGCTTTTGCTGCATCCCATAGGTTTTGGCTCATCGTGTTTTCGTTGTCATTTGTTTCTAGGTATTTTTTGATTTCCTCTTTGATTTCTTCAGTGATCTCTTGGTTATTCAGTAGCGTATTGTTTGGCCTCCATGTGTTTGTATTTTTTACAGTGTTTTTTTTCTGGAATTGATATCTAGTCTCATAGCATTGTGGTTGGAAAAGATACTTGATGCGATTTCAATTTTTGTAAATTTATCAAGGCTTGATTTGTGACCCAAGATGTGATCTATCCTGGAGAATGTTCCATGAGCACTTGAGAAGAAAGTGTATTTTGTTGTTTTTGGATGGAATGTCCTATAAATATCAATTAAGTCCATCTTGTGTAATGTGTCATTTAAAGCTTGTGTTTCCTAATTTATTTTCATTTTGGATGATCTGTCCATTGGTGAAAATGGGGTGTTAAAGTCCCCTACTATTATTGTGTTACTGTCAATTTCCCCTTTTATGGCTGTTAGCATTTGCCTTATGAATTGAGGCGCTCCTATGTTGGGTGCATAAATATTTACAATTGTTATATCTTCTTGGATTGATACCTTGATCATTATGTAGTGTCCTTCTTTGTCTCTTGTAATAGTCTTTATTTTAAAGTCTATTTTGTCTGATATAAGAATTGCTACTCCAGGTTTCTATTGATTTCCATTTTCATGGAATATCTTTTTCCATCCCCTCACTTTCAGTCTGTTTGTGTCCCTAGGTCTGAAGTGGGTCTCTTGTAGACAGCATATATACCGGTCTTGTTTTTGTATCCATTCAGCCAGTCTGTGCCTTTTGGTTGGAGCATTTAATCCAATTACATTTAAGGTAATTATTGATATGTGTATTCCTGTTACCATTTTCTTAATTGTTTTGGGTTTGTTATTGTAGGTCTTTTCTGTCTCTTGTGTTTCCTGCCTAGAGAAGTTCCTTCAGCATTTGTTGTAGAGGTGGTTTGGTGGTGCTGAATTCTCCTAACTTTTGCTTTTCTGTAAAGGTTTTAATTTCTCCATCGAATCTGAATGAGATCCTTGCTGTGTAGAGTAATCTTGGTTGTAGGTTTTTCCCTTTCATCACTTTAAATATGCCCTGCCATTCCCTTCTGGCTTGCAGAGTTTCTGCTGAAAGATCAGCTGTTAACCTTATGGGGATTCTGTGGTCTGCTCTTTGTTGCTTTACCCTTGCTGCTTTTAATATTTTTTCTTTGTATTTAGTTTTTGATAGTTTGATTAATATATGTCTTGGCATTTTTATCCTTGGATTTATCCTGTATGGGACTCTCTGCACTTCCTGGACTTGATTGACTGTTTCCTTTCCCATGTTAGGGAAGTTTTCAACTATAATCTTTTCAAATATTTTCTCAGATACTTTCCTTTTTCTCTTCTTCCTCTGGGACTCCTAGAATTCGAATCATGGTGCATTGAATGTTGTCCCAGAGGTCTCTGAGACTGTCCTCAATTCTTTTCATTCTGTTTTCTTTATTCTGCTCTGCAGTAGTTATTTCCACTATTTTATCTTCCAGGTCACTTATCCGGTCTTCTGTCTCAGTTATTCTGCTATTGATTCCTTCTAGAGAATTTTAAATTTCATTTGTTGTGTTGTTCATCATTGTTTGTTTGCTCTTTAATTCTTCTAGGTCCTTGTTAAATGTTTCTTGTATCTTCTCCATTCTATTTCTAAGATTTTGGATCATCTGTACTATCGTTACTCTGAATTCTTTTTCAGGTAGACTGCCTATTTCCTCTTCATTTGTTTGGTCTGGTGAGTTTTTACCTTGCTCCTTCATCTGTTGCATATTTCTCTGTGTTCTCATTTTGTTTAACTTACTGTGTTTGGGGTCTCCTTTTCGCAGCCTGCAGGTTCATAGTTCCTATTGTTTCTGGTGTCTGCTCCCCGTGGGTAAGGTTGGTTCAGTGGATTGTGTAGCTTCCTGGTGGAGGGGACTGGTGCCTGTATTCTGGTGGGTGGGGCTGGATATTTTCTTTCTGGTTGGTAGCTACGTGTTCAGTGGTGTGTTTGGGGGTGTCTGTTATCTCAGTATGATTTTAGGCATCATCTCAGCTAATGAGTAGGGTTGTATTCCTGTCTTGCTACTTGTTTAGCATGGGCCGTCCAGCACTGGAGCATGCTGGTCGTTGGGTGGAGCTGGGTCTTAGTGTTGAGACAGAGGCCTCTGGGAGAGCTCTCGCTGATTGATATTACCTGGGGCCGGGAGGTCTCTGTTGGTCCAATGTCCTGAACTCAGCTCTCCCACCTTGGAGGCTCAGGCCTGACACCAGGCCAGAGCACCAAGACCCTGTCAGTCACATGGCTCAGAAGAAAAGGGAGAAAAAAAGAAAGAAAGAAAGAAAGAAAAAAGCAGAGAGCAATCAAACCAATAAACAAATGCACCAATGATAACAAGCACTAAAAACTGAACTACGATAAATATAAAAATCAGAAGCAAATCATTCCAGAGAGCAAACCCCAAGTCCACTGTTGCCCCCAAAGTTCACCACCTCAATTTTGGGAACACTCGTTGTCTAGTCAGGTATTCCACACATGCAGGGTTTACCAAGCTGGTTTTCAGGGACTTAATCCAGTGCTCCTTAGGCTGCAGAGAGAGATTTCCCTTTCTCTTCTTTGTTTGCACAGCTCCTGGGGCTCAGCTTTGGTATTGGCCCCAGTTCTGCATGTAGGTCGCCCTCAGGCATCTGTTTCCTGCCCAGACAGGAGGGGGTTAAAGCAGCAGTTTGTATGGGCTCTCTTGCTCACTCAGGCTGGGGGGAGGGAGGGGTATGGTAGTCATAATTGGAATGTGGGGCAAGCCTGCGGTGGCAGAGGCCAGTGTGTTGTTGCAACAGCCTGAGGTGCACTGTGTGTTCTCCCAGGGAAGTTGTCCCTGGATCACGGGACCCTGGCAGTGGAGGCCTGCACAGCCTCCCGGGAGGGGGGATGTGGATAGTGACCTGTGCTTGCACACAGGCTTCTTGGTGGCTGCAGCATCACTGTTAGCGTTTCATGCCCGTCTCTGGGGTCCGAGCTGATAGCTGCAGCTCACGCCTGACTCTGGAGCTCACTTAGGCGGTGCTCTGCCTTCTGTGGGCACACGGGGAAGGAATCCCCTCTCCTCAGGCACCCTGAAACAATGGTCTCTTGCCTCTTCGGCAGTTCCAGACTTTTTCCCGGATTCCCTCCCGGCTAACTGTGGTGCACTAGCCCCCTCAGGCTGTCTTCACGCAGCCAACCGCAGTCCTCTCCCTGGGGTCTGACCTCTAAAGCCCAAGCCTCAGCTCCCAGCCCCCACCCGTCCTGGCAGGTGAGCAGACAAGCCTCTCAGGCTGGTGAGTGCTGGTCAGTACCAATCCTCTGTGCGGGAATCTCTCCGCTTTGCCCTCCGCACCCCTGTTGCTGTGCTCTCCTCCGCTACTCCGAAGCTTTCCCCCTCCGCCACCCGCAGTCTCCGCCCACGAAGGGGCTTCTGGTGTGTGGAAACCTTTCCTCCTTCATGGCTCCCTCCCACTGGTGCAGGTCCCGTCCCTATCCTTTTGTCTCTGTTTATTCTTTTTTCTTTTGCCCTATCCAGGTATGTGGGGAGTTTCTTGCCTCTGGGGAAGTCTGAGGTCTTCTGCCAGCATTCAGTAGGTGTTCTGTAGGAATTGTTCTACATGTAGTTGTATTCTTGATGCATTTGTGGGGAGGAAGGTGATCTCCACGTCTTACTCCTCCGCCTTCTTGAAGGTCCCTACAGTATATCCTTGCAGCTTATTTTTTATGTAATAGTTTGTACCTCTTAATCCCCTACTCCTATGTTGCCCCTCCCCCCTTCCCTTTCCCCACTGGTAACCACAAGTTTGTTCTCTATATCTGTGAGTCTGCTTCTTTTTTGTTATATTCACTAGCTTGTTGTATTTTTTAGATTCCACATGTAAGCAATGTCATACAGAATTATTGAAAGTAGAAATCCTAACTCATCTTGCTTTACATTTTTCATGCAAGAAGAATGCCGAAGACATAGCAGGTAGTCAATAAATACTTGTTAACTCCTGCTTTCTTTAGAATCATCCAGCTGTCAGCCCAGTTACACTGACTACTCTTATTTGAAGACCTCCCTTCTCTTTATTTTTGAGGGGAATGTCATAGAACGTAAAATAATACTAGAAGTATTTTTTTTAAGTCTCTGCGTCTGGTAGGTCATCTTAAAAATTAGATTGTGTATATCATAAGAACTTTTGACAGTAGTCATTATAAAAAGAAAAGTAGTCAAATGCATGCAAGCACAGAGGTCTTTAACCGGCATTCTTTTTGCCTTCCTAGTTAACAGGATCACTTTGTATATCTTAATAACTTGCCTGAGGGACACTGTGCACTTCTAGGCTGCCTCTGTCTTTGTAACTCCTTAGTTATCAATAAAATCCTGCCTGAAATGGAGCCATGCGTTTACACAATCCACATTTTGGTAGCAATATTTATGGTATGGAGAGGAAGCAAGGAAGAGGTTTGAGGAAATGGTAACCCCAGGGCACATGATCTACAGCAGCACGGTGGTCACCACAAAGCAGGTGTTTTTCTGTCATCACTCTAACTCAGTAGGAAAGACTATAGGAGATTCTACATTCAATTTTGGTCTGTTTGAAGGAACCAAAGAAGCCTCCTTAATTAAATAGATGGTTATGACTAGTTATTTTTTCAAGTACCTTAAGTTTCTTACTGCATTAGGAGAAATGGCAGAGACCCTCAGTCTTGAAGGGAAGGGCAGTGTGTGACATATTTTATTCTATAAAATTGAACTAAGTGTACATATATAACACTGCCAGTGAAGAAAATCAAGCCTTTAAGGGTTAACATTGAAAAGGAGAGGAAAGGGGGTGCATACTAGGTTTTTTGTTTGTTTGTTACTTTTTAAATAAACTTTTAATTTTAGAGTACACTTAGATTTACAGAAAAATAAACTCTGCACCCAGTTTCCCCATTAATACATCTTACATTAGTATGTACATTTGCCATAATTAATGAACCAATACTGGTACATTATTACTAACTAAAGTCCATACTTTAATCAAATATCCTTAGATTTTTGCCTAATTTCTGCTTTTTGTTCCAGGATCCCATTCAGGCTGTTACGTTGATACTAGTATTTTTAAAGAGCCAATTCAGTACCAGATGCATTCAAGTCATTATTTCATTTATGTTTCATACATAGTATTTAGGTAGGCATTACAGTTGACCCTTGAACAACATGGGTTTGAACTGTGTGAGTCACTTATAGGTGGATTTTTTTCAATAGTAAATGCTGTAGTACTGATACCGAGCAGGGCCCTGTGGGGCTCCTAGGTACAAAGCCTTTCTGTGTCTCCCATTTCTTTGATTACAGGAAATAGCCTTCATTCAGCCTTCATGACCTTCCCTGAGTTCCAACGTGCAGATTCAAATGGTTCTTAGTTAGGGAAGGGAGGGGATACAAGACAAGGGAGAAACAAAGTCAAGAAAAACCATAGTTCAGGCTTGGGGCAAGGTCCTGGTTCCACATCAATGGACACACACAACAATAGCTTTGAGCTGTTTTGCAAATGCTAAAACCCCCCTCCAGGTGGGAGAAGTTAACGATCAATGATGGTATGCTGACCACAAGCATGTAGACTCCAGACCAGTTGGAACCAGAAGGTTGATGATGCTGACCCCCACTTACCTCACCACCAACCAATCAGAAAAATGTCCATGAGCTGATCACACTGTCTTTGAACCATATCTATAAAACTTCTCACTACCCTCTCGAAGAGGGGCACAGTTCTTGAGGTGCTAGCCTACTGTGTTTCCTCTTTGCCTGGCAAAGAACAAAGCTATTCTTTCTCTTCCTCCAAAACTCTGTCTCCATATTTCAGTTTGGCATCAGTGTACAGAGAGCCAAGATTTTTGGCATCAGTACTGCATGATCCTTGGTTGGTAGAATCCGTGCATGCAGAACCTTGAATATGGAGGAACTGTGGTTACAGAGAGACCAAGGATATGATGGAGGGCAGACTAAAAATCCTAGTTATACTAGGATTTTTGACTCTGAAGAAGGTTGAGGCCTCTAAACCCCAAGTTTTTCAAGGGTCAGCTGTATTGTCTTATTGTAAGGATGAGACAACTGATATAGAGAGTGTCACTGACTTTCTCAGAGTAACTAAGGAAGTAGTAAAGCACTGATTCTGACCCAAGCCTTCTGGTCTCAGTTCCATTGTTTTCCTTCTCATATCTTCCTACCTTTCTCACTTGCAATACAGTAATCACATTTATATTTCAGAAATGTACTGCATGTATAGTATTGCATCCACATTTTAGAAAACAGTTATAAGAGAATGCCCTTACACTAAAAAAAGTAGCATTGTTTGTATGAATTTTCATATGATTTCTCAAAACCAGAGAGACTTATTTGAGCCACAGAAGTCTAAGTTAAAGCTGCCAAAGTATAATTGGTCTTTGAATGATAGATGACTTATTGCTATAATATATTTAATAATGCCTTGTTTCATTCTTGAAGGTTCTATGTCACAGAAGATGCATTTTGACTTCTGTTTTACTCAGAAGTGCTATAAAAGAATGTGAGCAAGGTTTTGGGCTGAGTCATAGTAGTGTAGGAGGTTTTCTGTTTTTTCTTTTCTAAACTAACAAGGTTACTCACAAACAATTCACATCAGAAACAAAACACATGATCAATGGAAGGTGAATTGATGGGACTATTCACAATCTGTAGTTATTTACATAATACTTCATTGCAATTCAGTTATACAAAATCCCCATTCTAGAGTTTCAGCTTCTCTTAGATGCACAATATTAGTTGCAATGTGGTCGATAGGAAAATTGCACTGTCAAAAATTTTGAATGTGCTGCAGAAAAAGGTAAAAAAAAAAAATCAAGATAAATTGTTAACCATTATTTTAAGCAGGTCTTTTTTCTCTCACACCTGTATTTCACCTACTTAACAATAATCATTAAAAGATTTTAAAAAATATTTGTATTGGAGCCAAAGGTTTCAGTAACAGATTAGAACTACTGGCTAGCCATTTCTTGTGTTGACTTAAAACATAAAAGAGTGATTATTCCTAACAGATATTTTCTTCTTCACATAAAACAAGGAAGTATACAAAAAAATACTGTTATTGGTAAGTAGATTTTAATTTGTATCTACACTGTGTTCTTCTGACTTCATTAGGCTTAGAATTTGTGACTGAACAGCACTGTCCGGGCAGTCTGCTGCCTAGTTGGAGATGTCAGAAGCAATTATTTTCACAGATTTAAGATTTATTATCACACGTATCCTGTCTTTAGCTATCTGAGTGGACAGCCCAATCAAGGACGATATGTATTTCATCATCTCTTCCTTGTTGTTGTGTGGTTTTAATAACAGTTCCAGTAGCAACCCATGTTGCACAACAATAATGCAGTGCAGCAGCTGAATGAATGTTTAAATGGAGTCATCGAAAGTTAGAAGATTTACTTCTTTTTTTCTAATTTCAGCTTCTTTCTGTGGAATAAATGAGCTCTATTAGACTTAGTGGTAAAGGATTTCCGAAAACCCACACCTCACTTTCATTTATGTTGAAAATACTCCAAAAAATGTATCTACAGGTAGGTTGTTGAAATTACAACTTCCTCTGGTATTAAGTTCCCACATCTTCATATTTTTGGAAGAGGCCTGAGTTGAACTGCTTCCTTTACTTATGGGCTTATGGTCCCTAGAAGGAGAGTGGTATATCCTCTCTTAAAAAAAAAAAAAAAACAACCTAGAAATCATCATAGACCCTAGTCTGGCGTTCCTCATTCCATCTGAGACCAAGGGTTTTGGAATTTCCTCTTTGACATGTACCATTTAACAATCTCCTCTCTACCTCCACTCCTAGTCTCTTAGTTTTTTCTTGACTGGGCTCTTACAAGAGAATTCTAATTGTTTTGCCTAATTCTTTCATTTATACAATCACCACAAAGCTTTTGAAAAATGCAAATTTGATCATAGTTTCCTCCAATTAAAAACCCTTCAGAGGTTTTTTATTGCTCTCAGGCAAAAGTACAAATTCCCTGGCCAAGAAGGTCCACCGTAATGTCACTTTTGTAGTCTCATCTCTTGTCTGGTGGTTTGTAGACACACATAACATCAGACCATTTCACATTTGCTTCCACTGAATCTGCTTCCTCCACCTAGAGATTTTCTGGCTTCACTCTATTAAAGGAAAAATAGAAACATCTTTTAGGACTCAGTATAATGTCACATGCTCTCTGAAGATTTTCTGACCCCACAGGAAGGCAGAACGACTCTCTTCTTTGTCTCCTTGTGCATACATCTTTTATGCGTCCTGAATACTAATTATGGTAAAAGTTGTTTACGAGTCTGTAGAGCCTCTACAGATTTAACTCTTAATATTTAATGTGTGAATCAGGTATCTTTTCTTTTTATCTGCAGTGATGTTTGAGAATCACTGACAGTCTTGCAAATCAGTCCATGTCTGTGCAGCTCTTATTGTGGCTGATCACAAAATTGGTCTAGGGCGGTGGTGCTCACACTTATTGAATGGAAGAATTGCCGAGGTGTGAGATAATGTTCAGTTTCCTGGAACCCAAAAGGGAATCAAATTCCTGATACAAAAGTAAAGAGGAGAGATCCAGAAATCTGCCATTTCTACAGGCACTGCAGGCAATTTTGATACAGGTGCATAAGGATCAAACTTTGAGGAAACTCTCTTCCAGTTATCTGTTGTTGAATAATTACCTACCTTTGGTGGCATAAACAACTTAGAATCATAAAAAACAACTGTTTTATTATGCCCATGGATTCTGAAGGTCAAGAATTTGTATAAGGCACGGAAGGAATGACTTAGTCTGCTCACGATCTCTGGGATCTCAGCAAGGAAGACACAGACGTCTAGGGGTGACTTGAGTGGCTGAGGGCTGGAATATATAGGGTGTAGGATCTCTTGCACTGGGGTTTTCTCACTCACATGCCTGGCTCTCAGGCCCAGATGACTCAAAGGTTCAGTTTGAGACTGTCAATAAGAGCACATTATGTGTGGCTTGGACTTATCACAACATAGCAGCTGGGTTCTGAGAGGGAGACTTCCAAGAGAGCAGGCATTCCAAGAGAACTAGGCAGAAGATGCATGGCCTTTTGTGACCCAACTTCACTTTCCCAGGCAGTTACAAGTCCATCCAGATTCAAGGTGTAGGGGCAGAGACACCCCCTCTCAATGGGAGAAGTGTCCAAAAAATTGGAGGTCGTGTTTTAAAACTGCCACACTGATTTGAACTTTGATTTTTGTATAAATTCTCTTATGGATCTGTAAGCAATTTGAGGATAAAGATGGTGTCTTATTTAGTTTTGAGCTTTTGGGACTTCAGACAAGCCTTAGTACTTAATATAAACCCCGTAAATAATTGTTGCTTTTAACTTATCTAAAGGTCAACAACTATAACCCTCAATTACTGGGTATTATGGAGTATTGATCTAGAGACACTTTTCAGCAAGAAATTCTTTGTACAAGACAAGGGGCTTGCCTCATAAAAGTTGACTGATTTTTCATTGCTACTTGAATCCAGTTCCATCATTTCATGACTGAGATCTTGGGCAATTAACTTAAACTCTCCATACTTCTGTTTATTGTTATTCATCTCTGATGCGGAGAATACAATAAGAGATTTGGTATAAGGGTCAAAAATGAAATAAAGTTCTTTGATAATGAGATGTAATGGGATTGAACAGAAAAGCCCTCTCCTTATAAAAGATATTACTTTTCTTACAAGAGCTATTGACTTCATTGTCAATACTCAACCATTAATCAACCAAATATTAATGAGGATAAACAGTTAAATTATTGCAAGATAGCCTCATAAGCTTTAGTTGTGTATATAGGTATGCACATATGTGCTGATATATAAGTGATTTTATAAAAGTAGACTTTTTAGTAAAGTATAATATATATTTAGCAAAATACACAAATCATAAATGAGCAACTCAGTGAATTTTTACAGCGAACATACTTATACTAACACCACGTAGATCAGAAAAAGAAACTTCTGCATTTCAGAAGGTTCTCTTGTCCTCCTACCAGTCATACTTCATCAAGGGTATCTTTTCTTTTGATGTCTACCAACGCATATTTTTTTTGCTTGTTTTTAAATCTTATATACATGGAGTCATATACTATACACTCTTTTGTGCTTGCCTTTTTTTGTTGTTCAATATTAACATTCCTGAGATTCATTCATGTTGGTTCATACAACAGTATTTCATTTATTTTAATTATTGTATAGCATTTTATTATTTATACATTCCACTTTTTGGATATTTGGGTTGTTCCTAGTTTTTGAATACTATGAATAATGCAGTTATCAACATTCTTGTACTTATTTTTGACACACATATGTATTCATTTATTGGATATACATATAGGAGAGGAATTTCTAAGTTATAGATTAAGACAGTTTTCTGTTTTTTCCTTGATATTCTGAAGGAAAACACGCACACACATGTTCTCTGTATGTACATATATCTGAGTATGTATGTATATATGTATATATCTGGACAAGAATTTCTAGTTATAAATATCTTTCCCCTCTCTGTGGCTTACCTTTTTATTAATCAAGTGATCACTTTTGATGAATAGAAGTTCTTAATTTTACTACAATCCTATTTTTCAGTCTTTCTTTATAGTTAATGCTATTTGTGTCACGTATAAGAAATCTTTGTCTAGCCTAAGATTATCAAGATATTCTTTTGTTTTCTTCTAAAAGACACTGTTTTGCCCGAAAAGGTGAAATTTAGATATATAATCCTCTGGAATTGATTTTTGTTTATAGACATAGAAGTTATTACTCTTGTCCCATATGGATAGACACTTAACCCTGCATCAATTTTATTTATTTATTTATTTATTTATTTATTTATTTATGGCTGCGTTGGGTCTTTGTTGCTTTGTGCGAACTTTCTCTAGTTGCAGCGAGCGGGGGCTGCTCTTCATTGTGGTGTGGGCTTCTCATTGTGGTGGCTTCTCTTGTTGCAGAGCATGGGCTCTAGGCGCACGGGCTTCAGTAGTTGTGGCATGTGGGCTCAGTAGTTGTGGTTCGCGGGTTCTACAGTTCAGGCTCAGTAGTTGTGACACATGGGCTTAGTTGCTCCATGGCATGTGGGATCTTCCCAGACCAGGGCTTGAACCCGTGTCCCCTGCATTGGCAGGCAGATTCTTAACCACTGCGCCACCAGGGAAGCCCCTGCATCAATTTTTGAAAAAGACTATCTGTTCTCCACACTTTAATTCAGCAAGTCTAGTTTTAGAATCTTTATTTTGATCATTGGGTCTAATATCTATGTTTGTCCCGATATCATCCTGTTTTTTGTCTTAATTACAAGAGCTTTAGAATAAGTCTTGATATCTAGTAGCTTAGAGTTTTTTTTTTTTCATATAAATTTTAGAATTGATTTCCACACACAAAATAATCCTACTGGGATTTTGGTTGAAATTTTCTTAAATGTATAACTTAACTTGTGGAAAATTGACATTGTTACAATATTGAATGGTATCCCAAGCATGGTATATCCCAAGCATTGTATATTTATTTAAGACTTCTTACTATCCCTCAGTAATGTTGTGTTATTTGTAATGTAAAGATGTTCACATATTTCAATAGATTAATTTCTAAGTATTTGATATTTTTAATGCTATTTTAAGTAGTATCAATTTAAAATTTTATTTTATTATTATTTTTGTGTATATTCTTTGTATACATATGACATTTGTGTATGTTTTTAACATCCAGCAACCTTGCTAAATTCACACAGCAATTTTAATAGTTTACAATAGATTTTTTTGGTTTTCTAAACACAATCATCATCATGAATAGCAATAGTTTTATTCCTTCCTTTTCCCCCTTTATATATATTTTCTTTTTCTCACCTTATTATTTTGGTTAAGAACCACAGTAACATAATTTACAGAAGTTGGTAGCAAGCATTTTTATTTTTGTACCTGAATGGAAAAAAAATAAAGCTTTCAATATTTAGCTAAGTATGATTTTTACAGTAGAAGTTTTGGAGCTGTGTTTTGTCAGGTTAAGAGATTTTCCTTCTGTTCCAGATTTGCTATACATTTTTGCCATGGACATGTTGAATTTTGTCAGTTGAATTGTATCAATTGAGATGATCATATTTTTTTCTTCCTTTAGTCTGTTAATGTGTGAACAACATTAATTTTTGAAGGTTAAAAAATTGCATTCTGGAATAAAAAAGACCCCTAATTTATAATTATTTTTATATATAGCTGGATTTGTTTTGCTGATATTTTGTTCAAGACCTTTATACCCACATTCCTGAGGGAAATTGGCCTATACTTTTCCTTTCTTTAAAATTCTTTGCCAGGTGTTGATGTCAGGGTCATGCCAGCCTAATAAAACAAGTTGGGAAATGTTCTCCCTTATTCTGTGCCCTTCATGAGTTTGTTTAATACTGATAGTTTGTTTTTTTTTTCTTAAATGTTGAAATAATTCAGTAGTGAGAATACATGCACCTTGACTTTTCTTTGCAGGAAAGATTTTTATTATGGATTTATTTTAAATTTATTTAAATAAATTTATTTTAAATTTATTTTATTTAATTTGGTATTTCTCTCTCTTTTCTGGGTTAGATTTGGTAAATTATGTTTTCTAAAGGATTTTCTTTTCATTTTACCTGATTATTCAAATGTATTGGCATTAGATTGTTTATAATATCCTTCTTACTGTTATTAATGTCTTTAAGGTATGTAGTGATGTTTTCCTCTCCTATAATTTGGTAATTTGCATCTTCTCTTTTTCTTTCTTGTTCCATCTTGCTAAGGTTTAACTTTTCATAAAAGCAACTTTTCATTTTATTGATTTTTCTCTATTGCACATTTGTTTTCTATTAATTTGTATTCTTATTTTTATTATTTATTTGCTTGTACTTTTTTCAGAATTAATTTCCTGTTCTTTTCTTAGTTCTTCAAGTGGGCACATGGATCATTGATTTTTTTTGCCTTTTTTCTTTTCCAATATACACATTTGTTATTAGAAATCTCCCTCTAAGCACTGCTTGAGCTGCATTAGACAAGTTTTGATATGTTGCTTTCTTGATAATTATCATATCCAAAGTACTTTCTAATTTCCTTTTTTTTTTTTTTTTTTTGTGGTATGTGGGCCTCTTACTGTTGTGGCCTCTCCCATTGTGGAGCACAGGCTCCGGATGCGCAGGCTCAGCGGCCATGGCTCACGGGCCCAGCCGCTCCGCGGCATGTGGGATCCTCCCAGACCGGGGCACGAACCCATGTCCCCTGCATCGGCAGGCGGACTCTCAACCACTGCGCCACCAGGGAAGCCCTCTAATTTCCTTTTATATTTTTTCATTATTTTAAACTATTTTACAGAAGTATTGGTGAATTTCCACACTTTTGGGAATGTTTTAATTCTTTTTTGTATTGATTTCTAGCTTCAGTTTACTCTTGTCAGTAAACATACTCTGTATAATTTATATCTTTTGAGACATTTGGAGAATTTAAAAATATTTTCCAACATATGGTCACTTTGGAAAATGTTTCATGTGGATTTGAAAAAAAAATGTGTATTCTAGAGTTGCTGGGTATGGCATCCTATATAGGTCAATTAGGCCAAGTTTGTTTTTCAGATCTTCTATATCTCTGCTTTTTTTTTTTTTTTTTTTTTTGTCTTCTTGGGAATGATACATACTAAATTGTCCAAATATTTTGGTGAATTTTTCAATTTTTTTCTCTTTATACTATTACCATTTATTTTGTATATTTTGACTCTGTGCATATATTTTTAGAATTGCTATACCTTTTTGGTGGATTTAATCTTTTATTTTCATGACATGTTTCTCTATCTCTAGCAATTCTTGCCTTAAAGTATACTTTGTCTGGTAATAGTAAAGTTATGTCAATTTTATTTTGGTCAATGTGTTAATGGTAGATCTTTTTTCCTCTCTTTGTATTCAATATTTTTTCTTCTTACATTTAAAAGTGTCTCTTGTAAGTAGCGTAAATTTGGGTTTTTAAGGAAAGTCTATTTTGAAAATCTTAGTATTTTAATGGAGTTTTTAGTTTATTTATACTTTATTAATTTGATATAATTGGGTTTAAATTGACCATCTTACTATTTCATATTCATTTGTCCCATTTGTGTTTGTTCTTGTTTTTCAACTTTTCTTGTCTTCTTTTGTATTAATTAAAAAAATTTTTTATGATTACACTTTCCTCTCTATTAGTTATACATATTTTGTGCTTTGTAAATGATTATTTTAGTGGTTTTAGCGAGTACACCATGCTTTCTTTCTTTATTGTAGTTTACATATTATAATTTCGTACTTTTGCCACTTCACAGAAAATATGAGGTCTTTAAATTATTTTCATGCCATTTACTTCCTCCTACCTGTGTGTTAGTTTTTTCAAGTATGTAACTATATATTTTAAACTCCACAAAGCATTAATATTGTTTTATACAACCAATATTTATTTATTCTACACACTTATTTACTTTTCTCATTGGTCTTTATTTCTGCCTGCATTTTCCTACCTCTGAGATTATTTTTCTTTGGCCAAGAAAACGTTCTTTTCATGTGGGTCTCCTGGAGATGAATTTTCTTAGTTTTTTTTCTTTTTGGTCTAAAAATTTGGCCTTCATTTTTGCTGGTATAGAATTCTAGGTTGACAGTTATCTTCTTTCAACATTTTAAAGTTGCAAATTCTTCTTTTTTCCCTCTAATTCATTTAGTTTCTGTTGAAAAGTCAACTGTCAGGTTTTTTTATTGCTCCTTTGAAGTAATGTGCCTTTTTCTCTGGCTGCTTTTATGATATTCTTTGTCCTCAGTGTTTAGTAGTTCAAATATTATGTGCCTAGTTACCAGTTTTCTCTGCCTGTGTCCCACTTGGGGCTTCATGAATCTGTGACTTAGTGATATATTTATTATGTAATTGCAGCAACTATTTCTTTAAATGGTGTTTTTGCTCCATTCTCTCTGTAGTCTCCTCTGGGGTTCCAGTTATAGATATGTTAGACCATTTCATCATGTTCCATTTACTCTTTTCTGTATTTTCCATCCTTTTTCATACCAGATATATTTTACTGGTTTATCTTTTGGTATACTATTTTTCATTTCTGTTGTATCTAATATTACATGGAATATTATTTTCAGTTATTTTGTTGTTTACTTCTAAAATTTCAGTATGATTCACTTTTATGGATTCCAGTTCCTTAGTGCATTCCCCACCTTATATATTTTCTTAAATACAGTAGTCACAACTATTTTAAAATCAGTGTCTGATTAACTCCAATTTTATGTTTATTTGCAGTGTGATTGTTTCTATTTTCTATGTTTTTATTTTAGGTTTTGGCTGTTTGGACCTGTCTTCTGGTATGCCTGGTAATTTTGGATTGAATGCCAGACACTCTGTGTCTATATTATTTTCTTCCAGAGAGAATTGGCTTTACTTTTGCCAGGTAGTTAGAAGAATGGAAGATTATTTTGATTCAATCAGCAATTGAGATGATTCCAGGTCTATTTCTGATTTGCCCTCACTACTGGATCTATTGTCAGTCTCAACTGAAAATTTGGGAAAATTTCCAAGGTCTCTTCTTTTCCTTGGCTTGCACTATTCTTTAATTTTTGACTCTCTAGCATGATACTGTTACACAAATCTCTGATTAGCTTTTTAACCTCTTATGGATTTCTGCTTGGCTTCTCTGGCTCTCATCTTATACAGCTTTGTATTTTTAAGTGCTAAGAGAGAAAACATTGGGACATCTTATCTAGGGTTGTGGCATATCTGGATGTAAAGACATTTTGGAACTAGGGTAAAAAATTAGGTTTTTTTGTTTTGTTTTATTTTTGAAATTCCTCAAATAACATGTGATTTTTGGGACCCTTTTGTTTTTCAAAGCTCTCAGTATAATTTTCACAGGAGGTTGTGTCCAAAAAAGAACAACAGAAATCTCACTGTTGGTAAATATTTTTCCTCTTTCCCAAGTGATGCAGAGAGCAAAACAAGTGGGAGAGGTCAGGACATACACCATAAGCTGTGGATGAGAGAGCAGGGGAGTAGGGCTTTATCACCATACTGACCTGTATTCCAGTCGTTGCCTCTTTTCCTAATAGTTATGTGATCTTGGAAAAAATGCTTAGTTGCTCAGGCTTCTATTTTCACATTTGTGAAGTGCCATCTTCACAAGACTTTTGTGAGGATGAAATGGGAGACTATAAAAGGAAACGAGCACAGTGTATAACAGAGTAGGTGCTTGAATTCTCCTCTTTCATTCCATAAATGTAACCATGATAGTGGAAGGTCCATATATCACTGCAGGCTGTTTGATGTCTGTTTGGTTAGTCCAGTTAGTTAGAACTAAGTGGTAGTGAGACCTGGGTCATGGGTTAAAAGTATGCTTGAGCCAAAGAGTCTCACTCTCTTTCTGTTTCTCTCTGTCTCTGTCTCTGTTTTATGAAATGAACTCTACATCATGGTTATGAGGTAACAGAGAGAAAATGTGGGCAAAAACCATTGCACAGCCACCTCCCTGAAAGGAAAAATAACTTAAAACTGCCTGGGAGGTGGGTCAGTACCATTAACCCTCACATGTGACATGTAGTATAGGACATAATTCCAGGCTGTTTGAAACTTACTTCAAGCCTGATTCTGTCCCATGACCTAAAGGTAGAAGACAAAGAGCCCACGGCACCTTTGAAAAAGAACAGAGGTGACCTTGTTGTTACAACCCACATTAACTACCCAGCATTTCTAAAGCTTATTCTTAGAGCTAAAGGGCTGAGCAAGCTCTTGCTGAGCAGTGAATGGTTCCGTATTTGCCTCCCAAATCTGTGTACTTCTGGTGCATGACTCATTGCTTTCGGGTGCAATAACTTGAACCACATAAAACCAATTTTAATTCTAAATATAATTTTGACACTCAGGGAAATAATACACAGCATGCATCACTTGAATTACAAAGTAGATAAAAATAGTCAGAATTAGGTTATCATCTGTACGTCAAACGGTGATTTCTCAGTTGCATTTTGAACTGTGGTATGCTACAATTTTATAAGTAAAGCTAATTTAAATATGACACACAGGCACATAATCCTCTCTAAGGTATTCAGGTAATTGGAGAATGATGCCAGTTTTGTTCTAAGAGTTGGCTTTTTGATTTTAATAAGCTTTTATTCTTCAATTCTTGAGAGCAACATATTTGCTATTCTCTGGTACCTTACTTGATTTAAGTTGTTACTTTAAATTGACAGCATTCACAGTGTTAAGAAGAGTGACTGTTTGACGGATCATTAGATTTGATTTTAGGGTTTTCCTTGCCCGTTTACATTAATCAGTTTTATGTACCTTGTGCCTTGGTTCTTTTTCCCAGTTCATCATAAATATTGATGTCATTTTCAATTGGAAGTTTCAGAAAAGAAATTGGAATGAGAAAGCTGGCTCCAATAGCCATCAGTAGTAAAACCAATTCCCGTCATCTCTATCAAAATTAGCTACTTTTTCAGTACATAAAATCCATTTATGCAAAAGGAAAATCAAATAAACTCTCATTAAAAAATCTGTATTGTTTTTTCCATTTCCATCATTAAAAAATGATTTTCCACTGCTACCAGTCGAATTATTTTTCTAATAACTCATGTGAGTAACCCATCAGTTTGTAAAATAAATAATCTTTTTATGAAATTGTTTAACTGTTTACTTTCTCCATTCATTTTGGACTTCTTTTAGTTTCAGTGTACCTTAGTTTAAAGTAAGGTTATACCACAGCTTTGTTAACTGGGTTAGGATTTTAAACATATATATTTAATAAAGATGTACTAGGTAGAGCTCTTATAGGATGATGAGTGGGAATAAAAACAAGTTTCCTGAGTGCTGAGTGCTCTGGAGCCCTGGAGCTCTAAAACTAAAACGGGCAACACATAAACTTGAATAAAGAGGAAGATTGGAGGGCAGTCATCTTTGACTGACTAGAATTTTCTGACTCCTTCACCTCCGACCTGCTTTCTATCCTGTCATGCTAAAAAGCTCTAGAAATGTACTCTTCAATATAGTAGCCAATATGTGGCAAGTTTTAAGAATAGACTTTACTTTTTAGAGCAGTTTGAGGTTCACAGCAAAATTGAGAGGAAGGTTCCTGTCACTATTGGTTCACACACTGTTATCACCGAAAGTCCACAGTTTACATTAAGATTCACTCTTTTTATTTATTTATTTATTTGGCTGCATTGGGTCTTAGTTGCGGCATGCGGGATCTTTGTTGCGGCATGCAGGATCTTTTGTTGCGGCACACGGGCTTTTCTCTAGTTGTGACACATGGGCTCTAGAGCACGTGGGCTCAGTAGTTGCAGTGTGAGGGCTCTGTAGTTGCAGCACACGGGCTCTCTAGTTGTGGTGTGCATGGGCTCTAGAGCATGCAGGCTTAGTTGCCCTGGGGCATGTAGGATCTTAGTTCCCCGACCAGAGGTTGCACCCACGTCCCCTGCATTGGAAGGTGGATTCTTAACCACTGGACCACCAGGGAAGTCCCAAGGTTCATTCTTGGTGGTGTATATTCTATAGGTTTAGACAAATTTATAATAACATGTACACACCATTATACAATCATACAGAATAATTTCACTGTTCTAAAAATCTTCTGTATTTGCCTATTCATCCTGCCCTCTCCCCTAACCTCTGGCAACCACTGATCTTTTAACTGTCTCCTTTGTTTGTTTTTTCAAAGAGTGCAATATAGTTGGGATCATACAGTATGTAGCCTTTTAAGGTTGGCTTCTTTCACTTAATAATATGCATTTAAATTCTCTCCATGGCTTGATATCTCATTTCCTTTTAGCACTGAATGATGTATCACATCTAGATGTATCACACTTTATTTATCCATACACCTACCAAAGGACATCTTAGTTACCTACAAGTTTTGCCAATTATGAGTAAAACTACTACCTATATAAGCATCCATGTGCAAGCTTTTTTATATACATAAGTTTTCACCTCCTTTGGGTAAATTGTGCTCCAAGTGTCTGTGCCATTCTGTATTCCTACAATGGATGAGAGTTCTAATTGCTCTACCTCCTCACCAGCATTTGGTGTGCTCAGTGTTCTGGATTGGCCATTCTAATAGGTGTGTAATGGAATCTCACTGTAATTTGCATTTCTCTGATGACATATGAGTTGGAGCATCTTTTCACATGCTTATCAGTCATCCGTATATCTTCTTTCGTGTGGTGTTTGTTCAGGTCTTTGGCTCATTTTTTAATTGTCTTGTTTGTTTTCTTATTGTTGAGTTTTAAGTATGTGTGTATTTTTGATAATAGTCCTTTATCAGATATGTTTTTTACAAAAGGTTTTTTTTACCAGTCTGTGACTTGTCTTTTTTTTTTTCTCTTGACAGTGACTTTCTTTTACAGAAAAGAAATTTCTAATTTTCATGAAGTCTGCTTCTTAGCTCTTTCTTTCATGTATTGTGCCTTTGGTGTTGTATCTAAAAAGTCATTACCAAACCCAAGGTCATCTAAATTTCTCCTTTTATATCTTCTGGGAGTTTTATAGTTTTGTATTTTACAGTTAGGTCTGTGATCCATTTTGAGTTAATTTTAGGGAAAGGTGTAAGGTCTGTGTCAGAATTCTTTTTTTTTTTTTTTTTGCATGTAGATGTCCAGTGTTCCAGCACCATGTGTTGAAAAGACTCTTTTCTCTGTTATGTTGCCTTTGCTCCTTTGTCAAAGATCAGTTACTATGCATATGCGGTTCTGTTTCTGGGTTCTCTATTCTGTTCCATTGATCTGTCTGTCTATTCTTTTGCCAGTACTATACTCTTTTGATTACTATAGCTTTATAGTAAGTTTTGAAGTTGGTTAGTGCTAGTCCTCCAGCTTTGTTCTTCTCTTTCAATATCATGTTGGCTATTTTGGATCTTTTGCCTCGCCATATAAACTTTAGAATCAGTTTGTTAATATCTACAAAATGACTTACCAGAATTTTGATCGAAAATTGCATTGACTCTATAGATCAAAGTGGGACAAGCTGACATATTGACAATATTGAGTTCTCTCATCCATTAACAGCAGATATCTCTCATTTATTTAGTTCTTTAATTTCTTTCATCAGAGTTTTGTAGTTTTTCTCATATGGATCTTGTAAATGTTTTGTTAGATTTATACTTAAATAATTTATTTTGGGGGTGCTAATATAAATGGTATTGTGTCTTAAATTTCAAATTCCACTTGTTCATGGCTGGTATGTAGGAAAGGAATTCCCTTTTCTATGTTATACCTTGTATCTTGCAGTCTTGCTATACTTGTTTATTAGTTCAAGAAGGTTTTTTTTTGTCAATTCTTTCGGATTTTCTACATAGATGATCATGTCATCTGTGAAAAAAAGAGTTTTATTTCTTCCTTCCAAATCTGTATAAATTTCTTTTCTTGTCTTGTCTTTTTACATCAGCTAAGACTTCTAGTACAATATTGAAAATCAGTGGTGAGAAGGAATGTCTTTGCCTTGCTTCTGATCTTAGTGGGAAAGCTTTGAGTTTCTCATCACTATTTTTTTTTTTTTGGCTACACCACATATCATGCAGGATCTTAGTTCCTCAACCAAAGATCGAACCCATGCCCCCTGAAGAGGAAGCATGGAGTCCTAACCACTGGACCACCAGGGAATTCCTGAGTTTCTCATCATTAAGTGTGATACTAGTTGTAGTGTTTTGGCAGATATTTTTTTTTTTATCAAGTTGAGGAAGTTCCACTCTATTCCTAGTTTAGTGAGAATTTTTTTTGGATGGGTATTGGATTTTGTCAGATGCTTTTTCTGCATCTATTCATATAACTGTTTGATTTTTCTTCTTTAGTCTGTTGATATGATGAGTTACATTAATTGATTTTCAAATGTTGACCCAGCCTTGCATACCTGGGATAAATTCTACTTGGTCATGGTGTATAATTCTTTTTGTACATAACTGAATTTGATTTGCTAATACTTTGTTGAGGAGTTTTACATCTGTTTTCATCAGACATACTGGTCTGTAGTTTCCTTTTCTTATAATGTCTTTGTCTGATTTCAATACTAGGGTAATGCTAGCTTTGTAGAATGAGTTGTGAAGTGTTCCCTTTGCTTCTATCTTCTGAAAGAAATTGTAGAGAATTGGTATAATTTTTACCTTAAATGTTTGGTAGAATTCACCAGTGAAACCATCTGAGCCTGGTGGTTTCTGTTTTGGGAAGTTATTAACTATTGATTAAATTATTTTAATAGATGTAACCCTATTCAGATTGTTTCACTCTTCTTGTGTGAGTTTTAGCAGATTGTGTCTTTCACGGAATTGTTCTTACCAGCATTTCATCAGGGTCCATTTCATCTAGGTTATTTCATTTCAACAGGGTCCATTTCATCTAGGTTATAAAATTTGTAGACATGGAGTTATTCATAGTATTCCTTTGTTATGCTTTTAATGACCATGGGATCTGTGGTGATATCCCTTCTTTCATTTGTGATATTAGTAAGTTGTGTCCTCTCTCTTTTTTTTCTCAGCCTGGCTAGAGGCTTACCAGTTTTATCGATCTTTTCAAAGAACCAGCTTTTGGTTTCGTTGACTTTCTCTATTGATTTTCTGCTTTCAATTTCATTGATTTCTGCTCTAATCTCTATTTCTCTTATTCTGCTTACTTTGGATTTAATTTGCTCTTCATTGTTCTAGTTTCCTAAGTTGGAAGCTTAGATAATTGATTTTAGAGCTTTCTTCATTTCTAATATATTCATTCAATGTTATAAATTTCTCCCTATGCAGTGCTTTCACTGTATCTCCCAAATTTTGATGTTTTGTTTTCATTTTCATTTAGTTAAAAACATTTAAAAATTTCTCTTGAGATTTCTTCTTTGACCTATGTGTTATTTAGAAGTATGTTGTTTATTCTCCAAGTATTTTTGGGTTTTCCAGCTCTCTTTTTGTTATTGATTTCTAGTTTAATTTCCTTATATTTTGAGAGCAGACATTATAGGATTTCTATTCTTTTAAATTTGTTAAGGTATGTTTTATGGTCCAGAATGTGTTCTTTCTTGGTGTATGTTCCAGATGAATCTGATAAGAATGTGTATTCTACTGTTCTTGGTTGAAGTAGTCTATATACATCCATTATATACAGTTGATTAATGGTGTTGTTGAGTTCAACTATGTTCTTACTGGATCTGTCCATTTCTGATACAGATGAGTTCAAGTTTCCAACTGTAAGAGTGGACTCATCTATTTCTCCTTGCACTTCTATCAGTATTTGCCTCACATCTCTTGACATTGCTATTAGATGCATACATGTTAAGGACTGTTATACAGTCTTGGAAAATTGATCCCCTTATCATTATTTATTTATTTATTTTTTATTTTTTGGTGGTATGCAGGCCTCTCCCTGTTGTGGCCTCTCCCATTGTGGAGCACAGGCTCCGGACACACAGGCTCAGTGGCCATGGCTCACGGGCCCAGCCGCTCTGCGGCATGTGGGATCTTCCCAGACCGGGGCACGAACCCGTGTCCCCTGCATCGGCAGGCGGACTCTCAACCACTGCGTGACCAGGGAAGCCCTCCTTATCATTATTTAATGCTCCTCTTTATCCCTGAAAACTTTTCTTGCTGTATAGTCTGCTTTGTCTGAAATGAATGTAGCAATTCCTAATTATTTTTTTTAACATCTTTGTTGGAGTATAATTGCTTTGCATTGTTGTGTTAGTTGCTTCTGTATAACAAAGTGAATTCTTTTGATTAGTGTTCCCATGGTATGTCTTTCTTCGTCCATTTACTTTTAATTTATATGTGTCTTTATACTTAAAATGGATTTTTTAGACAACATATATTTGGGTCTTGTTTTGTGATCCACTCTAACCATCTCTGTCTTTTAACGGCTACATTTAGACCATTGATGTTCAAAGTGATAATTGATAATAGTTGGATTAATATCTGCCGTATATGTTACTGTTTTCTATTTGTTTCCTTTGCTTTTGTTTCTGTTTTTATCTTCCAGTCTTTTTCTAATTGATCAATTTATGGTATTATTTTCTCTCCTTTCTTAGCATTTCAGTTGTACTTCTTCTTAACTTTACTTTTTTTTTTGTGGTTGCCCTAGAGTTTGCAATATACATTCATAACTAATCCAAGTCCAGTTTCAAATAACACTATACCACTTCATGGGTAGGGTGAGTACCTTAAAATGACAAAATAGTCCTAATTTTGTCCTCCTGTTCTTTGTATCATAGCTATAATTCATTTCACATATACGTAAGCATATATATACATTTTAACATAAGCATACATAATTGAATACATTTCCTAGATCTGTGGTTTGGCGTCTGACATTAATTTGGGGAAATTCTCAGTCATTATTATTATTTTTAAAAAAAATTATTTATTTTATTTTTGGTTTCATTGGGTCTTTGTTGCTGTGCGTGGGCTTTCTCTAGTTGCAGCGAGCAGGGGCTATTCTTTGTTGGGGTGCGCGGGCTTCTCATTGCCGTGGCTTCTCGTTGCAGAGTATGGACTCTAGCTGTGCGGGCTTCAGTAGTTGTGTCCGTGGGCTCAGTAGTCATGGCTCATGGGCTCTAGAGCACAGGCTCAGCAGTTGTGGCACATGGGCTTAGTTGCTCTGCGGCATGTGGGATCTTCCTGGACCAGGGCTCAAACCCATGTCCCCTGCATTGGCAGGTGGATTCTTAACCACAGCACCACCAGGAAAGCCCATCAGTCATTATTTTTTAAAATATATTTTATGTGTCTGTCTGTCTTCTCCTTTTGGTATTCCCATTATGCGTATGTTACACTTTTTATAGCTGTACCATGGTCCTTGGACATTCTGTTACTTCAGTTATTTTTCTCTTTGCTTTCCAGTTTTGAAGGTTTCTATTGAGATATCCTCAAGCTAAGAGATTCTTTTCTCAGCCACGCCCAGTCTCCTAATAAGCCCATCAGAGTCATTCTTCAGGGCTTCCCTGGTGGCACAGTGGTTGAGAGTCTGCCTGCTGATGCAGGGGACACGGGTTCGTGTCCTGGTCTGGGAAGATCCCACATGCCGCGGAGCAGCTGGGCCCATGAGCCATGGCCACTGAGCCTGCGCATCCGGAGCCTGTGCTCCGCAATGGGAGAGGACACAACAGTGAGAGGCCTGCGTACCACAAAAAAAAAAAAAAAAAAAAAAAAAAAAATCATTCTTCATTCTTCATTTCTCTTAAAGTATTTTTAATCTCTAGCATTTCATTTTGGTCCTTTCTTAGAATTTCTATCGCTCTGCTTTCATTACCCATCTGTTTCTTCCATGCTGTCTACTAAATCCATTGGAGCCCTTAGCACATTTATTACAGTTGTTTTGAATTCCTGATGTGATCATTCCAACAGCTCTGCCATATCTAAGTCTGATTTTGATGCTTTCTATACCTCTTCAAATTTTTTTTTTTCCATCTGGGTATGTTTTGTAATTTTTTTCTTGTTACCTGGACATGGTATACTGTGTAAGAAGAATTGCTCTAGATAGCTCTTTAGTAATGTGGTGGTTAGGTGTGGGGGCAGGAGAAGCATGCTGTAGTCCTATGATTAGGTCTACGTTTTTTTAGTGAGCCTATGCCTCTAGACTACAAACTTCACAAGTGTTTCTCAGCAGGATGGTTAGAGTGAGTGGGTTGGAGTAGGGTATTTCCCTTCCTACATGTGGAAGACAACAGACAGCTGAAGTTGGGTATTTGTCTTCCTCCACCTCAGATAGGTTCAGATAAAGTCCTAGCAGGTTGGGCTCTGGTTAAATAGTTTCTACTGAGGGCAGACCTTGTTAAGAAGAACGGAGTGCTATGGCATAATTCAAAATGATCCCTTTACCCCTCCCCTTGCTGGAAGCTTGAGGGGATTTTTCTCTAATAGTCACTGGAAGAGAAACTGGTAGAGCTCTAGAAGGTAAAAGTTACAAGTGTTTCCCCTTCACCCCACCCCCCATGACTTGATCTCCTTAGAGTTTTTATCACTCAGACTTGTTCACACTGAGCCTCCAGCAATTCATTAATTGTAGTTTAGGTTTTCCTACCCGGGAACTGGTTTCCACAGAGGTTGCAGCTCCTGGGTTTCTGCTCTAGTAAGTTGTGATTCTCTGTATCTACCGGTCAAGCTGTCCAATTTTGGGGGCAGCAGTTTGCCTTGCAACCTCACTTCTCTTATAGATCTAAGAAGAGTTGCTGAGTTTTCAATTTGTTCAACTTTTTACTAGTTAGGACAGGGTGGTAATTTCTAAGCTTCTTACTTGTGGGACCAGAAACTGGAAGTCATCTGGGTATTTAAATTTAAATTAATTAAAATTAAATAAGATTAAAAATTCAATTCCTCCATCACACTAGCCACATTTCAAAGGCTCAGTATCCACATGTGACAAGTGGCTATCATGTTGGACAGTGCAGGTATAGAACATTTCCATCATCACTGAAATTATTATTGTATTACCCTGCTCTGTATTATCACATAGTGCCCTCTCCTATGCATAGAAATGAGTAATTAGAATTGGGAAAAATAAAAGAAATACTACAGCCAAAAATCATTGGCTTTATCCAGAGTATTATCCTGGCTTCTTCGGAGCCTCGGATTCTGCCAGCCAGATCCTGAACCATTAATCTGGCTTCCACTGTCAATATTTTATTAACAATGGAGATATTCATGTGTTTTTTCCCATTTCCCTCCCTGAGTTCTTTTCTGAAAAGACTTTGCTGTAGTCCCTGACTTGTTTAATGAATGATTGTTAACATTCTTTGGCTTGTCATTATGGTTTTTCATCTGTGATATATTGTGGCTTATCAGCACACCAGGCTATTCACTCACAATTTTAGAGTGCTTTTCAACTACCCTTCGGTTTTAATTTCTTTTCTCTTTTTCAAAATTGAGAAGAGGGTGTTTTTTTAGCTCAGTTGATTAGCAGGCTCCGATTCAACTTGATATACACAGATGAGCTAGTGCTTGAAAGCAAGGACCATGATTCCTGAGCATAGTGATTCCTCTGCAACCTTCTCAAGGGGTAGCTCTTTCCTTTACCACCCCCTTGCTCCATGGGATTTGGTAGGTGGGATAGATGTTCTCTTTGCTCCCCACTTCAACTTTCAAGCCATTATTCTTCCCATTCCTCCCTAAAGTCACATCTTTGCATCTCAGGTTGTTTGACCATGCTATATGCTGCCCTTCCTTGTTGCAGTCATCCATAGAACCCCCTTTCACTTTCACATTTTCTTTGATGCTCTTTGAGAGGTTTTAGCTCCCTCCTGTATTCTCTCTAGCACTGCTCCCATTACAGTTCCTTGTGATTTCAGTACCACATAGATGACCCTTCAGTTCCTGGTCTCTCAGTTCCTTGTCCACTTTCCAACTTCAATAACTGACTGCCATGGTCATAGTCTAGACCTTGTCTTATTAATACCTTTAACCCTCCCATAATTGCCATTTCAATCATCCTCTTCACCAACTACTGTCTCCTATCTTGCTTCTCACTTTCTCTAATATTTTTACTTCAACAGTACTCTTAGGACCTAGAATCCACCATTTCCTCATATTCTCACTTCTCACCTTTCACCAACTCCCTTTGCCTCTTTCTCCCTTCTTTATACTCTTCTGGAAAAACCAACCCTGTTGCCATCCAACTCTCGTGCCAACTCGGCACCAGCAGCTTTACAGACTTGGAAAAAAAAACGCCCAATCCTCTCATTTCAAATTCAAGTCTAATAACTTCCCAGTGATCCCTCAGTTTTGCCAGGCAGTCAGGCTATATTCCCCTAGTATGTCCATTCTCTTGCTCCTGGGTGACTGCTACATGCCTTCACTTTTATCCTCAAGCCTTCGCTCTCATTTGATCGTTCTTCTCCCTGTTTTACTGAGGAAACAGTTGCAGTAAGAAGCTGTTCCACAAGCTTTGCCATTCTATCTCCCTCATGCGTTTGTGCCTCTTTCTTCTCCCGTCTATTGCTGTGGATGCCCCATCTATGCTCCACTCAAAGGCCATTCCTTTCCTTCTGTACTTGATCGATCCCCTCCCCCTAGCCTAGCCAAAGTCATGGCTCCAGCTTCTCTCCCTTCTCTGTCTCACATTGTCAGTGTTAAGCCATCTTCTGGATTATTCCTATCAGCATAAAAACATGCTATTATTTCTCTCATCCTTAGAAAAAAAATTTGTCTTTCTCTTCCTTTTTTCCCCTAGGCCTCTACTCCATTTTTCTTTTCCCTTTTACAGCCAAATTAATCAAAAGTGTTTTCTACATTCACAACACCAGTTCATGTCCTTTCATTTGCTCTTAGAGTCAGTTCAGTCAGGACTTTGACCCCATCATTCCATTGAAAGGGTGAAAATCATCAATGATTGTCATGCTGTGAAATGAAATGGTCAGTTTTCAGTACCCATCTCATTGGACCAATCAGCAGTGTTTGTTTGACCCACCTGATCACTCAGTCTTCTTGAAAAACCTGCTTCCCTCAATTACCAGTAAAATTCACTCTCCTGCTTTCACCGGACTTCACGGGTCTCTCGTTTGCTTGTTCTACCTCATCTCCCTGATATCCAAACGTTAGACTACTGCAAGCTCCAGATCTTGGATATCCCCTCTTCTTCACCTGCACTCCTTTTTGTGGAGATGTCATCCAGTCTAATGTTTTAAATTACTTATAAATGCTGATCCTTCCCTAATTTATACCTCTAGCTCAGATCACTTTTATTGAACTTCAGACTTATACATCCATTTGCCATCTCAGTGGCAAACAATAATCTCACATTTACATGTGCAAAACTCAACTCCTCATTGTCTCACTCTCTTCTCCCCTCTAGACCTCCATTCCCCCTCAAGGGAAAATTTCCCCATAGTATGCTCACATAGCACCAAGCCCCTATCCTTTATAGCACTCACATGTGCAATTCTGAATTTGTGTGACTCTGATTCATGTCTGTCTCACAGATAGACTGTCATCTCCTTAAGGACCAGCACCTTGGCTACTGTTCCTCTTTATTGTATCCCCAGTACCTAGCACAGAGCATAAAGGAGATCAAAAAGAAATATTTAAGAAAATAATATATAGGTATAAATGTTTTAAGGAACAGATATGATGGAATGTATACAGGTCAAATCCTATTGAAGTAGACCAGCAATATCTATCTGAAATAGACTATGTCTATTTTGGAGATGCCACTTATCTCATCTGGGTGCCAAAATATCAAGCTTACAGTCACAGGAAGAATTAAGAGGCTATAGCACTGTGGTTAAAAGCACGGGATTTGGAATCAGACTCTCTCTGAGTGTCAGTTCTTCATCTTTTTAATGGAGGACAATGACAGTATCTAAGTCACAGGGCTTCTATGAAAATTTAATAACATGGTATATATATATTTAGAGAGTAAAACCTAAATACATATTTAATATGTGATGATGATGATGATGATGCCTAGCATTAGCTGTATACCAAGCAGAATATTCTGGAGCACAAAGGCAGAAGGGACTAATACTGCTTATGGAAGTTAAAAATTGCTTCACAGAGGAGATAACATTTCAACTGGCTTTAAAGGATGAGCAGGAAGTTGCCACAAAGAGAATGGAGAAAAGGTACAGAAGACTAAATAAGCATGTTCAGAAAATACTCTGTAAGGAAAATGTAGTTAGAGTGGGAAGGGAAATTATCTGAAGTTGGAAGTTTCAAAAATAGATTTTTGTGTTAATTCTAAAAGTTCAAATAGTTGAATAGATGTATATCATTATGGCTATAGCATCTCTTTATTCTTATTAAAAAAGAAACTAATGCCAGTTAGGGAAAATCTGAAAAAATACAGAAAAGCATATGTATATATATATGTATTTGTAAATGTATATACACACGTGTACAATTTATTAGTGTTCTTTCTGGGGACAATCTATATTGTCCTTTAGATATTTTAATATTTCTTTCCAGTCTTTTTCCTATATCCATATGCATTTTTACATAAGTAGATTGTAATATGTAAATGGTTTTGCATTCTCTTCTTTACTCCTTAATATTCTATAGTAAGTATACTTTGCTGAGTGTTTGCAACATCTTAGACTTTGTATCACCTGTTATGTATATTTCTAAATGACTATGTCTTTTTAACTATTAATACAAATGAGAAAGCTGAGATTAGTTTTATAGAGCTAAAAAAGTCCTGTTAGAAGCAGGATTCAAACTCTGGTCTTGTCTGACTCCAAAGTACATCCTGACAAATTTTTAAAACTTCATAATGATATTTAATTGCTATATAATAATATTACACTGTTATGAATATACCATAGTTTACTTAAATATGCCTCTATTTTTAGATATTTTGGCTTTTGTAACTTGTCACTGTTATAAATAATGCCAGTAATGAACATCTCTGGAGTCTGTTATTTCCTGTATTTAGGGCTCAGGTATTACAAGAGATTCCTAGAATTCATTATTAGGTCAAAAGACATGAACTTTCAGCATATTGACATTTTGCTTTCCAGAAAAACCCATGGCATTGCTGGTATTGTATAAACAGTTTACTTCAATGAAAAAATTTCCTACCTCTGATTGATGGGCCACAGATATAGCGCTTTATTGATCCCCTTTTAATGAGTTCACTACCATAAATGATTCAGTACAGTACGTTCTTTATTCAACCTGTAATCCACAAAACAGTTACTTACTGTAATAAAAATAATTTAAAAATTGTGGGTTTAAGTAAAATCCCAGGATAATGTAAATTGTTATAAAAAACCTAATAACAAAATCTGTAACAATGAAAACAAAATCAACCAAAAATCCCTCTTCCCAAACTATCTAAATGTGTTTTGATGTCTGAATAAAGAATGTGTTATTATTTCCCAAGAAAGCCAAATTTGCCTTTGTGTGTTTTACGAGGGATGAATATTATTTGGAGGTGAGACTTTGATCACCATTTCTGTTTCTAGGACATGCTTTTACATTGGCAGTAACTGAAATTTATCCAAATAGACTTTCAAAGCTCCCAAGTGTTCTAAATTTATCTCACTCAATTTCTTTGGTTTAGAAACTAGTTTGGAAATCTCACAAGGCCAACTTGTCTTCAGTAATTTCTAGTGCTTCTTGTTTGGGGCAGGCTAGAAAAAGCTCTGAGAAGCTGCTAAATTTGATGCTTGGCAGAAACCATAACACACAGAGAGATACATGAAGTGTAAAACCTAAAATTTCAAAACTCTTTGACATTTCAAACTAATTTCAAATGTACAGAGATTATAAAATTATAACATCTGCATAAATCAGCTGTGTAGACAAACTATATTAGTGAAAGCAAAAAAGGAAGTCTTAATGAAATAGTAGATTTCTTTTAATATATACCAATCATTTTATAAATCTGATGTTTGCATATGAATGGAGTGATTTAGCCCAAGGGAAAAAAAAAGTCTATATATTTTTTCCTACTGATTAAAAACAGTGTTAGAATTTGCCAAAATTGAACATTTAATGTACAGACCAATAAGAAACACTGTTTTGTGATAAGAGATAGAACTGTTCCTGGAAGACCTAAGCTTAAGTCCTGGCCTCACACGTGTGACTGTAAAACTTGGGGGCAATTTACTCAAGTAGTCTGCATCTTAATTGCTTCATCTGTAAGATGGAAATAACAGTATCACCACCCTGAATTGTTCTGAAGATCAAAATGAGACAGTGTTCATGAAAGCACGAAAGCACTGTGAAAACTCTAAAGCCCTCTATAAATATGAGGTGTTACTTTAATTTTTTCTTAATTGCTATTTACAATAAGAGTTCCTAGGATTAACTGAGAAGGAGGTTCTCACGAAGTTTAAGAAAAATCTTATTTTTAAATTTGGCAAATGGAAATTGTTAACTAGATTGGGACATTGTGTATGACTGTCTCTTAGGTGTAGACGTTTAGGCAGCTGTTAATGAATTGTAATTGTCCCCCGCATCCCCTACCCCATTTCTCCTTCTCCTAGTCAGTCACCAAAGTAATGCAGTTTTATTATTCAAGCGTTCCTTTCAAGTGACAGGAAAGGGGGCAGTGAAAAATGAATTTTCATCAATAACAGGCCCTTTCCATGGATCTAAGTACCAAAATGACATGTGAATATGTAAGAAAATGGCTGAATTCTGGGGATATATTTAGACATTCTACTCCCCCCCCCCATAACAAAGTGATGTCACTGTGAATAGAAAGAGTTTGGCAGAGATGGTGCAATAAGAAAATGACTGTTTGGCGTTTGGGGAAATTCCAGGCAAATTGGATATTAAGGGAAAACCCATAAATAGGTATGTGGATCCAGGCCCATTGCTGGTCCTTAGGCTCCCAAGCCAAGTTCCTTGGAAAGATAAAGTCCTCTGATATGCAGATGCCCTTTCAGAGGCAATGTGTGTACGGCCCAGAGATTTTGACCAAGGTTCTGCCGCATTTGGCTCCAGAGCTCAAGTTACTACTAGTAATAGGCTTTTATTCAAATATCTGTCTGTGAGTAATTGTAGTCAATGGAACTTGCTAGTGAGTAACAGGGAGATGGATTTCGCATTGCATTTTGAAGAATGGAACAACTGCTTAGTATTTGTTCTGCCTATAAATCTGCACTTCAAATATTTGTTAGTCATCCAGATAACTTCTCCTTGGTAGATATATTTACAAAAGCAGGTTTTTTGGTTGTTGTTAATTTTTTGTCTTCCAACATTTTTGCCCAGTCTTTTTAAGATATTTATGTCAGGATTGAATTTTCCATGCAGATATGAATTAAATGTTACCTTCTTTCACCTGTGAATGCAAGATTTCCCCTCTGTATTTTTTAAGATAAAACTATTTTCTAATTGTTAAAAATTCTAACTATACAAGAGCTAATGGAGTAGCTGTTGTTTAACGGGTATATGGTTTCAATTTTCCAAGATGAAAACAGTTCTGGAGATTGGTTGAACAACAATGTCAATGTGGTTAACACCACTCAACCATATACTTGCAAATGGTTAAGAGGGTAAAATTTTTGCTAGGTGTATTTTATCAAAGTTAAAAATTAAAAAAAAATTTTTTTTTTAAGTTTATGGAGTAAAAATGAAAGTCTCCCCTTTATCCATGTCTCAATCCTACTTTCCTCCCCAAGTGTGGCTGTAGAGCCAGGTCAGCCCTGTAACCTTGAATGCAGTTACAGACTTTGTGAGACAGGCAGCCCCTTCCTGATCAAAACAAAACTTCTTCACAAAGAATCCCATTAGTAATAGTGGTTAACGGCTCCATTTTTTGAATGATGTAATCTTACAAGTTATTGCAAAGTGAATACATTTTCATATTCACATTACTTTGGTTTCTGATTCATTTTTCTTAAATGGAGACTTTTAAGATCATGAGAAAGACAGAACTGGAGATAACATCTCTGGGGTTTTACCCATCTGTGACAGCTCACTCAGGGACTCATGGACAATAGTTAAAGAGGAGAAAAGTTATTTTAGCTTGTCACCTAATCAGTGCCTATTTTCTTTAATATAGTGGCCTCATCCTTATATGCCTGTTTGTTCCACATGATTGACAAAATACTAGCAAGTCGGGTGCTTGTCTACTTGCCTGGGGTGGATCTGCCTGAGTAGCTGTTGCATGTCCTGTTCCTTGTTCTCTGAGTCATGCCTTGCCCAGCTGTGTGTTTTTGCCAAGACGGTGCACAAACAAGTCGTTCATTGTTTAATCTGTCAGTGAAGCCAGAACTTGAAGTTTCTACAAGCTTCAGGTATTATTCAACTCTGCTCCCAACTCTAGTTTCTTTCTCACCCTTTCTTTTTAAGTGTTTTTGACCTCAGAGAAAACGTCTTTCACATAATTTTCAAAAAGGAAAAATCTCTGTGTGTAAATTTCCCCTCAAAATAATATATGTATTTTCAGGTCTCTTCATTCATTGCTAGAGCTAATAAATGTTAATTGGGAGCTGCGGTCCATACCTGCCTCACAGCAGTGTGCTCATTAGGTGCTTGGTGTGAGTGAGAAGTGTGATGTGGCTTCAAGGGATGTCATTTGAATTTCGAGGGAGTATTAAAGAGCTGCTGCCTGGGGAGAGAAGAGGCAGGAAGGAAGGGTCACGCTGCTCCTTATGGCCAGGCTATACCTGCAGCCTGGTCCTCTCTTCTGGTGGCATCACCTTGATTTCCTAGTGGGGGCTTGGATTTCCAGCAGCTGAATGAGAAAACCTGAAGCACATCCTTCATTAATTTAATCATATATTGAACCCCTAACCTGTGTCATCTCTAGGCCATGGGGATTATAACAGTGAGAAGAAAACAGCTAAAGTCCTGATCTTTATGGAACTTACATTCTGGTTGGGGTGACAGACCATGAATAATCAGACAAATCAATAGGAAACTATTACATAGTGATAAGTGCTAGGAAGAGAAATAAGTAGAGTTAGGGGATTGAGAGTGATCGGAGTGCTGGTTTTAAGAGTGTTCAGGGATCATTCTGAGGAGGAGACACTGAGTAGACATCTGAATGGAGTAAGGGAATAAGCTGTGGAATATCTGGGGGCAGGGTATTCCAGGCAAAGGGAATAGTGAATGAAAAAGTCATGAGATGGTGCTATAGGCTGAATGTTTGTGTCTCCCAAAATGGATGTATTGAAACCTAATCCCCATTGTGATGGCATTTGGAGGTAGGGCCTTTGGAAGACAATTAGGTAATGAGGGGGGAGCCCTTATGATTGGGATTACTGTTCTTATAAAAGAGACCACAGAGGCTTCCCTTGCCCTTTCTACCATGTGAGGACACAGTGAGCAGTTGCTGTCTGTGAACCAGGAAGTGGGTTCTCACCAGACACCAAATCTGTCTATGCCTTGATCTTGGACTTACTAGCCTCCAGGACTGTGGGAAATCCATTTTTATTGTTTATAAACCACCCAATCTATGCTTTTTTGTTATAGCAGTCCAAACAGACTAAGACAGGTGGGGACATGAGAGCAAGAAAACTTTGAGGCTAAAGTGGAGTGAGAAATAAATAGTGGTAGGAAGTAAGATCGGAGAGAGAGCCTTGTGGGCCCTGATATCGGCATTGCTTTTGTTCTAAGAGTGATGGGAAACTGTTGGAAAGTTTTGAGCAGGGAAAAATTGGTCTGTTTCTTAAGATCACTTCAGCTGCTTTGCAGAGAATGTATGGTAGGAGGGTCAAACCTGAAGATGCCCCATAGATGTTCAACTAGTAAAAGAAGGTGATGGGCAGGGAAGGGGCATTGCAGTTGCTTCCAATTTTTAAAGAATTTTTATGAGTAGAAAGAATTTTTTCCTTTATATATCCTCAAGTAAAATATGCTGAAGTTATTAAAAAAAGGAGAGAGAAAAATTTCAGTTCAGTGCAGGGAAGGACCTACACGACACTTACTTTTTCTCTGATTACAGAAGTAACAATTTTTTGAGAAAGTCTGTAAGAAAAGAGTAAAGTACAAATAAAATATACTACTCATAATCCCACTGATCAGAAATAACTACTAACAATTCTGTAAGTTTCCAGACTGTTTTCTGTGCATACAAATAAAAATTGTTTAAAAAAATTATTTTTTATTATGTAGATATTACACTTTTCTGTAATATAACTTTTTCATTTACCAATATACCATGAATATTTCTTCATCTCATGAAATATTATTGATATATAAAATGATTTCACTGTACTCATATACATGAACGATCATTTATTACAACAATTTTGTATAGTTGAGCAGTCAGGTAGTTTTCGTTTTTTTTCTTTTTTATTATTATAAATAACACTGCAAAGAACAGCCTGGCATCGGCATCATTGTGTAGATCTCTGGTAATTTCCTTTCAATAGATTTTTAAGATTACATGGTTGAAATATATGCATATTTTAAAGGCTCATGATTTATATTGCTAAAGTTTGCACTAATCCACACTTCTACCAATTGACATGTTCCATTTCTTCCCAGATTCTAGTTTGAGAAAGCTAAACATGGAACAAGCTCCATTAGAAGGAAGAGAGTTCCATGTCACTGGAGGCATTTTAGTAGGTGCTGGAATGTCATTTGGATGGGATATTATCCAGAGAAATTTAGTTGAGTATTTGAAGTGTCAATGGAGTTTTAGCATTCCTTTCCAATTTAAGAATGGGAGCAGAGGGAAGGAAGGAGGGAGGGATGTTGAATAATTCTGTTGCCTGTGCTCCTGCTCTATATATAGATGAATTAGTTGGTTTTGGTGATAATTCACATAAAGCAAAAAAACCAAACAAACACACAGTAACAACAACAGTGCAGGTATTTGTAAGCAATTTTCTACAACTTGTTGAAGATTGAAATTAGCAAGCCCGAGTAGGATAACAGAGGTTGGAGATGTGCTTTAGTTAATAAACATTCAATTTAAAATAAAATTTACATAGTTTAAGAAAAGTGAACTGTTAGTTGTTCTTAGACTTTCCCTTGTGCAAAGCATAGCAACACATAACCCAAATATTGCCACCTCTGTTATTTATTTAGCAGTTTATGCATTAATTAAAAATATTATCAAACACTAAGTAGTCTGATGGGCTCTGGGGGTACAACACCAAATAGAACATGATCTCTGCCTTCCATGGACTTAACCGCTTACAGGGGAAGGCAGGCGAGCAATTCAATAATTTCAGTGTGATGAGCACTAGGATCGATATTCCATAGCATACACAGCATTCTATGGCAAACAGTGGAGAGGTATCACCACACAAAGGTACATGGGGAAAAGCATACATAGTTTCAGGAAAAAAAATCACTGGACTGAGATTTAGGTTTGTGTTCTTTCTTGGGCACTGTCTGGCTGGATGAGGTTAGGTAACTCATTTAACCACATCTAAAATATTTGGGAAAAGTAATATTTACCTAATACGGTTTTTGTAAAAATTAAATAGAACAGCATGCGAGATCAACCAGCACAGTGAAAGGCATGCACAGTGAGTAAATGTTAGTGAATCACTGGATATACGCATAGTTTGATAGACTACATCTTCCCAAGTAATTTTATGAACAGCCCACCAGAAAAGCACAGAGTGAGACAGTATTTATTGAAGCTGGAAATAGATTTTTTGCTTCATCCAATGCATTTTCCCCAAGTAGTATATCCTACATAAATCTGAGATCAAAATTATGTATTACATATGAATTTTCATGAAGTTAGGATACAAACTAAGATGTATCACAATTGGACAAAACTCAGGAAGTCAGATGAAAGTTCTCTATTCATAGTACACACAGGCAGGAGGAATTTTTCTTTGCTAATTATCTCATGTCCTGAGGAGCACAGAGATGATTGCTTTGTGCCTAATGATTAGGAAGGTCCAGTTAAATTTACAGATAAATAGAGGCAGGCATTCAGTGTGCCAAAATACCTCTTCAAAGAAGAACAAAAGTGCTGTCAAGCAGCGAATACTTAATAGAAGTGATTGTAGGGTACGTATGAGGGGGAGGTGGGATTCAGGATGTCAGCCTCTCCGGAGATGATCCTCTATCCCATTCGAGACTGATTTCTTCCACGTGACACCAAGTCTGCTGAAGAGAGGAAGTTGGTGCCATCTCCCAGGCTGTGCAACGTGTACTGCTGACACAACAGTGAACAAGACTGCCAAGTTCTGGGCTGCACAGAACATGGAGTCTAGCAGGAAATACATCTATTTAAAAATAAGCCAAGAGCTGACGCCTATGGAAGTGGAAGTCTAGGAAACTATGCAGTTCTATGCACATGAACTCAGCCTGAGGTACCTGGCCCAGAGTGCTTTCAGAACATGGTGTGAGTTCTGAGGAGCATGCTTTTTGTAAATTTGTGGTCAGAGATTATTTTAGTCTTCAAACGAGCAGTGATGCAGCAATTAGCAGAATCCCAGAAGCCTTTGTGCTGTTCTGTATGTAGATGATCTGAGCTATTGGTTTTGTCCTAATGACAATTCGGCCTTAGATTCCCCCAAATAAATACAACCAACTAACAAAGGGAAAAATATTTAACTTCCCTAGTAATCAAATAGATGCCAATCTGAACAACTTTTTTTTTTTTTTTTTTTTTTTTTTGCGGTACGTGGGCCTCTCACTGCTGTGGCCTCTCCCGTTGAGGAGCACAGGCTCCGGACGTGCAGGCCCAGCAGCCATGGCTCACGGGCCCAGCTGCTCCGTGGCACGTGGGATCTTCCTGGACCGGGGCATGAACCCATGTCCCCTGCATCAGCAGGTGGACTCTCAACCACTGCGCCACCAGGGAAGCCCTGAACAACTTTTTTAATACTATCAGATTAAAGATTTAATTGAATATCCTGTGCTGACAACTGTCAAAAAATGCTCTCATGGCTGATAGGAGTGAAAATTGATATAATCTTTGAAAAGCAGTTTGGCAATACATATTAAGAGCCTTAAAAACTTCATACCCTTTGATCAGTTCATTCTAATTCTATGCTGGAGCCAAAGCAGTCTTTGTTAGTTATTTTGCTTTTGCCAAACAAAATAACTCCAAAGATTCCAAAAAAAAAAAAAAAAAAAAAGACTGATTCCAAAGAGAATTCAAAAAATAGGGGAAAAGATCATTGCATACAAACATGCTCATGGCAGAATTACCTAAATGTCTAACAACAGAATGATTGATTAAAGTATGTGCATCTAATGAAATCTCCATGGGATATGGAGCTAATAAAACCGGTAGTTATAATGATACTTTGTTATAATGTTCATATAAAAAAAAAGCTTACTTTTGGTTTCTGATAAAAGAAGCAACTTAAAGCACTAATAACGTGCTACCATTTATTTAACAGTTCAGTACATAGTGCCATGTGACATCTAGTACTGTGGGGTTTAGTTTTTAAATATGCGCTGCTAATTAACATGATTGCAACTATGTCAAACAAAATAATAAACCCCAAACTTTGCAAAATGAAAAAAGACTGGAAAGAAATGCACCATTTTATTAACAATGGTTGACTCTCTGTGATGGGATGTGTGACTATTTTCTTCCTTTCATTTTTCTTCATTTTCCAAATGTGCCAAAATTAGCATATATATTGCTTTTAGAACGGACATATGGACATCAAGCCTGAGGAAGTTTTTTTTTTTCTTTTCTTAAAAAGCAGTCCTGTTTTGTGTTCTGTTGTCCTGGGTGAAAAAAAAAGCCTGAAACATTGACTTAATAAATAGGCCTCTCATGGCTTAAAAAAGTCAGAGACCCATAGACTCAGGGTTGAGAGGTCACTAATTTCAAGGCAATACTGCTTTTCTCCAGAACAAAAAGACAATTACTTATTGAGTGCCTACTATGTGTAAAACCCCCTTTGCATCACTTCCCACCTGATTCCACTGGCAAATCCATACTCATTTGTGCTAGAGAAGAGTCAGGCATCGACTGCTTTACGTAGATTTTCTCAGCTTTCATCAGGCCCCCCTGCCCCTGCTCCAGGCGCTCTGGGCTAGGGCCCCTTCAGTCTGTCTCAGAAGAGATTATTGAGAGCTTTCTGAGGGCAGGGACTGTATCCCCAGCTGCTGGCACATGGTGAACACATAGACTACTGAATTAATCAGTGAATGAATAATTATTGAAGGTACTATTTTAGGTGCTCTAGAGAGACAGAGAGTAGTAGGAGAAATGGTATTTGCCCTTAAAGATTTTATGAATAATTGTGATGTAAATAGCTAATTAACGGTTAAAACCTAAAAAAGACAGCAGTGTATGTCAGATGGTTCAATGTGCTTGTTAAATAAAGGGTGGCCTGCGATTAATGCTTTAGGGGTTGCTTCGTTTATTGGAAATCAAAAGATACTGGGAAAATAAGATATCACATGGCTCAGATGTACTTTTTCATATGATTAAATTATGTGGTTTTATTTTATAATTTTTTTAAATCAGTAAAACAATACACAACTTCATAATCATATCTTCCACTTACACAAATATAAGAAATTAATATCAGGAAACCTTTTAACTTTTTTGTCGTGACTAATCTCCCAGTTGACTTATAACTGAACAAGGGTCAGAAAATGTAATGTCTTTCTTAAAATACACATTTCTTTTTGGTGGGATTGTGTAGCTCTTAGTCATTATTAGTCATTGAGCTACTTACCACATAAGTTAGGAAGGTCGGCTCTTCAGATAGTTTATGACTGGAGAAAAGAACTCTCCTCAGATTAGTAAACAAGAGTCTCCTTTTTCAAACTGGGAATTGCCTGCACTCCTGACTGGGGAGAGATGAGCTTCCTCTGTGAGGGGGTTTCTTCTTTATTGCAGGGAGGAGCAAAGGGAATCCTAATGCACTTTTCTCTTCACTGAGTGGATGACTTGGCAAATTTTCTAGATTATGTCAATTTACCTTCCTCTCTCCTTTACCACACAGGCAGGGATGCCAAGGGTATATTTTCCAACCTTTATATTGCCTTTTAATGTAAATTATATCAAAATTTAAAATTATGTTCATTTTTTTATTTATGGAAAAATGTGTTCTACTTACACATACCCTTTAGTCTATAAACATAGACCACAGCCTCTCAGAGCCCTAAACAAATGGTAGTGGAGTTCAGCTATGTGGAATCTGTAACATGGCTTGTTACTAGGATGAATAGGGCATGACTTGGGCTGACTGTGTCTGTCTATAAATATCCCTGAGTAATATAGATGTAGACATTTTTCATTATGCAAAAAAGATATTTATAACACTATTGATCTGAAATTTAGATGCTAACTCTAAGAGGAATATAAAAATTATTTTAAGGCTACCTAGAAAAATATGTCATATGGTTCAAGCAATTAGGGAGAGTTATCAACAAAGAGAAATTGTTTCTAGTAGAAAATTGCAAATGGTGAATTTTATTCAAACAAACGAGACCCCATATTACTATAAAGTAATTATCAATTATACATACAGTTTAACATTTTATCACAGCATTTACATAGGGATGGCAGTAAGCTGGGCTCCAGAGAATTAATTCACATGGCCCACTGGGTTATGGGATACCTGGTCCACCATCTCAGTGGCTCTTAAGGGTGATGCTGAGTTGGTGTCTCTTGTCAAAATTTGGGAAAATAGGGAGCTGTTGCAGCACGTAGGAGTCCAGAGAGCTCAGGAGAGCACCATGATACAGCAGAAATTGTTTTTAAAGGAAATTGGAAGACATCTAGAGTTGTGGGGACATTGACAAACTAGACTTCCCAGTGGAGGAAGACCAGGTTGGTGAGGAGATCGGACAGTGGGCTACCTGAGGTCGAGATGAAGAAGATTCAGTGGAGTCCTTGACAGGTATTTTCCAGTCTCTGAGGAGCTGCCATATGGGAGAAGGAGTAGCCCACAAAGACGGTATTTTTTCAAAAGACAGAACTCAGATCAGTGAGTGGAAAATTTAGGGAGGCAGATTTTGATTTACTATTTATGGAACCTATGTTTTTCCATGTTACTTCAGGACACAGCATGATGTAGTGAGGAGTCAGACCTGTTTTCAAATCCTGGTTTACATCTTACCAGCCATGGATTTGAGGATGTTACTTAGGCCCTCTGAGACTGAGTTTTCTCAACTGTAAACTAACAACACTAATGCCAGATTCCTAATGTTGTGACCAGCATTAAGAGAACACATCGAAAGGCCTAGTGTAGTTATCATTAATGCCCATATTTGTGCTGTTATCATCCTTCAGCCTCATTGAAAAATAGGATCATGGTGGCGTTGGTAAATATTTTCCTACTTCAGTTTCCTCCTGCTCTTGAGGTTGTCTGGTCTTCTCAAATTCTTTTCAGATAGTTCTGAGAATCCTCTGGACAGTGTCCCATGTGTGGAAGAGGCGTCTCAGCTACCCCGTGGGTTCCATTATTTACTATTCACCATGTATCTCCTCTCTAGTTCTGATTCACTATGGTTATATCTACTGTTAAGGCCACTGGTTGGTTAGAAACCTAGAGCAGCTTGATCATATGTCCTTCTTTTCCATCACAACTGTAGTCTGGTCCTGTTCTCTCTCAAGAAAGAATCCCAGCCCTGATATACTGCATGTGGTCAACTTGTGTCTTATCTTCACTGCAAGCTGAATTCAGTCAATATACCTGTGATCCTAATGTTTTATACAGAGATTTGTTTTCTTTTTTTTTTTCTTCAGTGCACTTACTGCTTCAAAGGACTCAGTCTATTGAGTCCATGGGGGGCCAGAGGGAAATATGGAAAATTGACAATGTGATCTATTCAAAATGACCTCACCATCTGACACCAGCTATTACCTTTGGGTCAAATTTATGTTCCTTGAATCATTCTTCCATTGGTTAGCCCAATCCTATTATCTCCACTGGTTTGACAGACACATCTGAATCCTAGGGTTGCCATAGCTCAGGTTCTCAAGTTTAGAATCCTGCTACATAAAGAAAAATTTTTAATAATTAGAGTTAGTCTCTCAAGTGGAATGAGGTAGGTCAAGAAAAAACAACCTTCTTCCAATGGACATACGCAAACAGAGGCTCAACTGCCATGTTGAAAACAGTTCTATAAGAAGGGGAAGGTTGGAAGTGTGGGCTAAGTATCCAATAAGGGCTTTCTTATCTATAATATTTTGTTGATCTCTGGGAAATTCTGCCACTATGTTAGCATCCCTGACAGGATAAGTAATCCTACTTATGAACAGCAAGAGTGAGAAGAGGGAACAAACTCACACAAGTGCATGCACAGGCCCCTGGAACTCCTATATAATGCTTCTTTGTCAGGAATTGGTCTGATTATTTCTTTAGTTTTTTCTTGGAATTATTTAACACTCTTAAAAGATGTTCAGCAGCCTCTAGTACACCCAGTATCTTAAATATAGAAGGTACTAAATATGTAAATGAACCTGGAAGATTGCCACTTTCCGTTCATCCATTGACTACTTTGCACTACAAGGTATCTTTTTAAGAGCTCATTTGCCTTGTCTTTACAAATGACAGACAGTGTACCTTTTTTGTGGCTATCAGGGATTCCAGCTCTTTGCCCAGCCAAAGAAGATGCTCAGTTAATGATTGAAGCCTACCATTTCAGCCAAGAAAAGTTGTCATATTCACTGCTTGATCTAAAATGGCTCTGCTACAATCTCTGAGACTTGGGGAGGCTATTTTTAATGTATAAGAGAAAGGATTTTGAGTTCTGAAGGATCTTGAAAATTCCTTTCCTGTACCATACAGCCCAGAAATAATATGGTTTAGATTATTAAAAAAAAAAACTGAGCAAGAAGAAAGAAGACCCTGCATTCTAGTTACAGTCCTACTAATTTCTAGCCATATGGTCTTAGACCAATTAATTGACTTCTTTTGAATCTCTGTTTCTTCATCTGTAAATACCATTCACATTGAGCTATAGTGGTATTATTTTCTTACTGAAGGACAAAGAGATGTTTATGTACTACACTCAAAAGGTCAGACAGATGGGATTATTTTAGATTGAAAGTGCATGTGTAGGAGTCATGCCTTTTGTGAGCCACATAAATTCCCATGGGGTCTGGTAGCTTGCTGTGTACCCAGCAGGAACCCAAAAAGTCTTGTGATGGTGATGAATATGGCACCATTAAATAAGGCCACATTTAACACAAAGAGAAACCTGGGAAAGAAAACAAAACAAAAACCTAGACTTCATCTCTAGGTACTTTGTGTGACTTCAGATAGGTTACGTTATACCATTTTCAGCTCTTTTATCGACTCATTAAAAAGAACCAAATGCTAACAAAGGGAGGGAAAGCATTTAATTGGAGCAGTACAAAGGATAACTGAGCCCATGAGGTGGGAAGTACAGTACTCTGAAATGTATGACATACTGAAATTCTGGCTTCCTACCTCTATTCCTCTCAAAGGGATGGACTTCCCATAAAAGTTATTATTGAATGATGCTAGTCAAGGCATTTATGGGAGTTGCTTAGAATACATAATATGTTTGAATTGGGAAGGAGCTTAGAGATATTTTAGGCTAACCTCTTAATTTTATAGTTGGGAAAAGTAAGTCTCAAAGAAGTTATGTGAATTCTTCAAAATTATATAATTTATGAGAGGGCTAGGACCAGATTCATAAGGCTGTAAGCCATTGGGGAATTCAAGTCTTTCTGTTCTGTCCTATTTTGCTTATTTTTGAGTTTAAATGACAGAAGATAATCTTATTTTCTTAACGTCTTAGTTTTAGAAGATCTTGTCAATGCCCTCTTATTTCTTGTCTATGAAAACAAAATGAATCTAAAAAGCAATTTCACAAACACACTACCAGCCGGACGCTGCCTCTTGTTGGCCATTGGTAACACAACTTGCTACAAGGTACTTGCTGCCCTTGAATAGATTTCTTTTCATTCCTTCACATTGTTGATGTTCAACCAGCTGCTTAGTTAGGAAAAGAACACACGTTGTGAAGATCTATACATATACAAAAAAGAGGAGTTCAATTTATGACTCATTCCTGCAGTAGCCTTGAGGTAACGTAATCCAAAGAAGTTTCCTGCAGTAGACATTAACTGCTGTCAATTTCTTCTCTTATGAAATAAATAAAGTCCTTCTTAGAAATAGGTATTTTCTTGGCTAATGAGCTTTTTACTCCTTGGGAGTCTTCTGTTTAAAATCTGAGACTAAACGGTAGAAGAGACTTCATAGGGAGGAGGAAATGGAAATGGCATGAGACCTACTTCCTTTTGCATCTGTGGATGGTTGTGGGAAAAGGCTTGTGGAAAAGGCAATACTTGTAATAGCACAGTTCAGGAAACAGGATGTAAAAGTCAATGCCTAGGGCTTCCCTGGTGGCGCAGTGGTTGAGAGTCCGCCTGCCGATGCAGGGGACACGGGTTCGTGCCCCGATCCCGGAAGATCCCACATGCCGCGGAGCGGCTGGGCCCGCGAGCCATGGCCGCGGAGCCTGTGTGTCCGGAGCCTGTGCTCCGCAACGGGAGAGGCCACAGCAGTGAGAGGCCCGCGTACAGCAAAAAAAAAAAAAAAAAAAAAAAAAAAAAGTCAATGCCTATGTCAGGAGGGCTGCCCATGCTTCTTGCATTGTATTGAATGCTTTTAATCCTTTTGCAAATACTTACTTGGTTGTAAGACAAGTCAAAGCAGCACTGATGATGTCTCAGCTGAGAGAGAACTTGTGGTCACTTAAAGTATAGCAAAGAGAACTGTCTCTTAAATAATAATAAAGAAAATAATTTTTCATTTAGATCTGGTCTAGGAAATACCCCCTCTTGAATCTCTTTTTTTTCTTTTCAAAAAGTGAAGTGACCTGAGCAATATTAAATGAGCAAAGTGATGGCTTTCTGAGTTTAAAGCTACTGAATTCCTACTTGTCTCTGTTTATACTGAAATTTCCACATGGATTCTGTGCAAGAGAGAAAAGATTAACTGGATCCCATATGACCCAAGAAGATGCAGGACAGGCAAATGAAAATTGTCTCAGGGGAGCAAATAGTCTCTCCAGGCCTGCAATTTTGCTTCTGCTCTACAGTTTGACTCTCCCAAAATCTGATTTCTAAAACAAATTAGTCCACCCCTGAGCAAGGAATACCAACTTTACATCTGGAGATTACAAAAGTGCCCCAGTCTATGTGCATCTAATGAGTGAGTGTCTAGGTTATGGAAACAGAGATACCCTCTTCCCACTGTAATGTTTGTGTTGATAGGCTCTGTTTGGAAGATTAATTTTCAATGTCATCATTCATGAATTACAGGGAACGAAAAACAAGAGGAAGGAAAGCAGAGAAGGATGTGCTAATGCTATGATGTTTTGGTGATATTTTCAAACCCTAAATTCTTATACCAGTCAGACCATGTCATGTAAATTTAAGACAGTGATAACATTGGCTTACAGAAATATTTTCACTTGTGTGACTTCACCCATCCCTGATGCCAGAGTTCAAAAGGGTGTGTAAATAAGATGGGGGGAGGGGCACATAATCACTGACCAACAGCAACAACAGAAGTAGCTCAAAACTGTTAAGTCTAAGCTGAGAATGAGCTAAGGCTTGTGCAACATTCTAATTCATACAAAAATGACATTAAAAGCAGTATTCAGAGAAAGAAGGGTAATGGAGACCCAGTTATGGCACAGATAGTGTAACTTTAACAATGTCACAGAGGAGGCAGGACGACCGACTGGTTCTACTTACATCTTCTCTATTAAGGATCTTCATATTGGAGGCAGGGAACATCATCACCATTATGATGGAACTGAAGACCTAAATTGATAAAATGATGGTAAGGAAACATCTTTCTTCTTTAAGTCATCAGTTAAGTATCTAAACTCAGAAAAGTGCATTTTTAGAACATAACTTTTTTACACATTTGGTCACAAAATATATCTAATATGGAAAACTGGAAAATGGGAAATGTCTCTCCCCATCTTGGCAAAAAATAGATGTTGGCTAATGTCATCCAAGTTTTTTTTTTTTAAGTAGATTCCAGGAAATGAAGAGAAGCTGATGACCTTAATATAGTTTTCTAAAAACGTTCTAGAAAATTACACTAAGCTTATCAGCTTGTTTTCATGACTTGGAGGTATTGAGAACAGAAAGCAGTGATAATTAGACATCAGCACCGACTTAAAACAATTCATGCCAAAATAGACTCATTGCATTTTTATTGTCTTTAGTCTTCAACGAGGAATTTAATGTAATATTAGGTTATACACGTAGAATTATGTGGAAATAAATCAGAAGAGAGCATACTTATGTGAGTTCAAAACTAGCTGAAGAACTGAATGCAAGAAGCACCGGAAAATAATTTATGACTAGTGGGGAGGGTCTCTCTGTTGGTGTACAGCAAGAGTCTGTACTGGACCGGTGCTGTTGGATGTCTTCATTAACAAGTTCAGTGGCAAAGTAGAAGTAAGTTGTGCTTCTCAATTCTGTGTGTAAGTTACCAAGCTGGGCAATACACAGAGGCTACACTGTGTGACTGAAAGCATGCAGGTCTTGGGACTCAGAAGTAAGTTTGAAATCTGGCTCCAGTCTTACCCAGGGGTCTTGCCTTTGACCTCCAGGGTCCCCCTTTGTAAAATAGTAACCACCTGGCAGGGCTGTGAAGATCACATGAGTTAATGTATGTACAGTGCTTACCTTGGTGTCTGGCACAAGGCAACTTCTCTTTTCCTTTTCTTTCTCTTCCCCCCTTGCTTGGAATACAGATTTTTAGAATGCATTGAACTGAGCCAACTAGTGGTTTGGTTCATATGGAAGTAGTGCCTTAAACAATAATTGATCCCAGTGCATAAATATCTAGATCACTTATATGCATGGTCAGTAGACCTTAATGTTTGTAGAGGCTGAATTAAAACATCACTACTAGTAGTTTCTGGCTTATTCTTTCAGTGTTTCTCCTTAGCAGAAAGACACACAAATACTTCTTATGTGCTATTTCCCCTTCTTTCCACACAAAAGTTAACATGATAACTTCCTTTCACAAAAGGTGCCATATGCACTGTTAAGTACCTTGCTTTTCTCAACTAATGGCATGTGCTGGTATATTAATACAGTGAGAGGTTACTCATCCTCTGTAATCTTTCTAATCACTTGGCCCAGGTTTTGCAGAGTCAGTAGGAGTCTGCCAGGTAGATGGTGGACGCCGTGGTTTTTCAATATGAGGAAACTGGGTGTGTCAGGGCTCACCTGTCCACTTCTTCAATTTTTTCAACAAATGTTTATTAGTACTTAATATGTGCCAGGGCATAGGCTAAATAGTTTTTGTTCCTTATGTCATTGCAACCTCACCACAGCTTTATGAAGTAAATAATATTATTTTGTCATTTTATAGATGAAGTTGCAGTTAGAACCGCTATGTCATTCAAGGGAAAAAAGTACAGAAACTCAAATTCAGAGCCAACATGTTTTCCTCCAGAGTCATGCTCTTAATCACACACTCAACTTCCAGATAAAGGGTGGGGATGGGTCAGAGAATGTTCTAGATGTGGAGGCAGCAATGTAAATGAAGGTGCATGATGTGTAGAGGGACTGAAACTCTCTTTCCTGTTGGAAGAACTCTGAGTTGTACTAGGAGTTGTATTGCAGGAACAAAGCAGGAAATGTGGCAGAAGACGAGGCTGAAGAGGTTGGTGTGGCAAGGGGTTGAGAGCCCAGCGGCATGCGGCTTAAACCCTATTTCTGGTGCTCGGGTGTGGTGGCAGCGTGAGTGTCCTCAGCCTTCAGTAGTAACCTCGTGGGGAAACCTGCTTTGTCGGGCCCTGAGGCTGGGTCTGGGAGGGAACACCAAGGGTTCAGGGTCACAGGTTATATGGAGCAAGTTGCCACAGGAACCTGTAGACTTAAATGTTCTCTGTGGTTAACCCAGAGTGAGACCTGGGATTCCCTGGGCAGTTTGGGGTTGACTGGGGTTCATGAAGTGCCTGTAAACCATGGCTCTGGCTCTTGCCTGGGTCGGGGCAGAATTCCTTTGGTGGATTCATCCTTTCTGTTAAAAGCCAAATGTGATCATAGTGTAATCTCCCAGCACCTTTATTGTGGTCCCTCATTATCCTTTTAAATTGATTCGGTGGGGTAAGCTCGTCCCTTTACAGTGATTGGCAGCCTCCATGAAATCCTGTGGTTACGTTCAGACCTTTACTTCAAGTCACCAAACACTGTCACACTGGCATCATGATGTTTTCCCGGATCAAAGGCCTTTCCTGCTAGTAGGTAAAGAGGGTGAGGTCAGCTTCTTCACCCTTTTCTCACATGATTCTTACGTCTCTTCCCTCATCTGGCTAACTCTGGGGTTCTGAATCCCTCCCAAACTGGGGATGAGGGAAGATGGAGAGGAAAAGGCAGCAAACAGTCCTCACTCACCTGGTGATCAGGCACCACCCTCACTCTGGACTTGGCAGGTGGGTGAGGCTGGTTCATTCTATCATGGACACTCTTGGGTTTGTAGAAGAGCCTTCTCCCTACCCCACCCCACATCAGTGAGGGTCTCTCACCTGGCACTTCCCCTTAAGGGCAAATGCTGTTCTGCTTAGGCTGATCACTTCCTCATCCTTTAGTCCCTACATATCCAGCAGAAGCTTCAGCTTCTGCCAAGGTGTGAATGATCACCTGGACCCTCCTCCAGGGACCCATGATAGCCCTTTGCAGGCTCAGCTCTGTGCTGGCTTCTCATCCATCGTCTTCCCTAGGTCATCGACCCACATTCACATATTCTTGGTTCCAGGACTCCAGGCCTGTGACCCCCGATCTCAGCACAGCCCACCTCCTCCATACCCCTGTTGAGAAACTAATCAGTCCATCTCTCCTCCCCTAGGTTTTCAGGGGGCAGTCAGATATGACCTAAACTGCAAACGATGAACGTTGAGTTCTTTCACTAGTCTTAATGAAGTTGCTTTTCTTCAGTGTGAGTTGAGGGGCCAGCTCCTCCTACTGCTGTCTCTAGAAAATTCTTCATTGGGTTATTACCTAGAAGCTCTCTAACTAGGTTTGAGGTTAGAGCTATCTCCTGCTCTCCTGGACCAGAGATGGTGTGGTTGTGTCTCAGACCAAAGGCCTCTTCAAATAAATCTTCTCCTCTCCAAAAATTCTCTTCTAATCTCCATCTCTTGACCTTTTTCTACTTTGATGTGGTTGAGAAATTTAAGAGTTATCTAAAGTAGATCTTATCCACTTACTTTGAAACCTTTTTGCTCCTTGGTCTATCTCCTCACTTTGGAATGTGCCTGGGCTGAAACTTCCATTTTAAATCAGATCAACCATAGATACTATAACCCAAACAACATCCTTTCCCTCTGCTTCAATCAGAGTTCCCTTTCTAGAGTCCAAATATGACCACATGGCTCTCCTGCATAGCACCCTTCAGTGAGAACCCCATGCCGTGTTTGCAGTATAATGAGGAAGACAGCATACAAGTACACAGATAAATAAGGCCTTGCAAAATTGGATGCATAGAATGCTGAGGCAGAGAATAAGTTAGGAAGAGGTGAGTGAGCAGGAGCCAGGCTTTCTAGCCTCCCAGCCTTAGAGCAGCAGCATATAACCAAGAAAGTTAAAAGCATAAACTCTGACTCCAGAATGCCTGGGTTCACACCCCAGCTCTGCTACCTACTAGCTATCTGCCCTTGTGAAGTTACTTATCCTCTCTGTACAGCGAGTCCCCTATATATGAATGAGTTCCGTTCCGAGAGTGTGTTCATAAGTCTAATTTATTGGTAAGTCCAACAAAGTTAGCCTAGGTACCCGACTAACACAGTCGGCTATATAGTACTATACTGTAATAGGTTTATAATATTTTTCACACAAATAATACATAGAAAACAAACACAAAAAATAAAACATTTTTAGTTTCACAGTACAGTACCTTGAAAAGTATAGTAGTACAGTACAACAGCTGGCATCCAGGGGCTGGCATCAAGTGAACAGGCAAGAAGAGTTACTGACTGGAGGAAGGAGAGGAGGTGGGAGATGGTAGAGCTGAAGGATCGTCAGCAGAGACAGAGGGCAAGCTGCAGTTTTGCTCACTCACATCCTGGGCTTGAAATAAAGATACTGTACTACTGTACTGTATATAGTACTGTACAGTAAAGTACACAAAAGTAAAGTACACAGCCACTTGTAAAGGATGCACGCATGTGACAATATACGCCAGACATGTGAACTAACTTAGGTGATTGGACATGCAAACGCACGTTCACATCTTTGAAAGCTTGCGCAACTTGAAGGTTCGTATGTAGGGAACTTACTGTACTTTGGTTTCCTCATCTGTCAAATGGGGATGTTAATACTTCCCTCATATAGTTGTTGTGTGTATTAAAGTGCTTGGGACATATAATAAGTGATATACTGTAAAGTTTCTTAACTAAATATAAAATGCTACTGTCTTTGTCTACAAGTCTTAGGTCTTTTCCCTGATTGATTCAGAATTACCATCATCTCTTCCGAGAAGCTTCAGATGATCCTCAACATTCATTCAGGTGTCCTTTTGATGTGCCATTGGTGTATTTTATACATATCAATATCACCACAATTCTCCCACTGTATTGTAATCGACCTTCTCTCTCCATAGACTAGAAACTCTCCGTTGAAAGCAGGGACCATATCTTATTCATGGTTGTATAACCAGAGTATCTGATACCCATTAAATATATGATGAATGGATAAATAAATGAATGAGCAATAGAGAAATTCTAATAGATAAGCTTAAAATTACATACTTTTTTCACCTCTTGAATTTACTGTACTAACTGCACTGGAAGAACAATTTCTTGATTATATAATTCACACAGAAATCAAAAGGCTATTTTACAAGAGACCTTCTTTTCCTTTTTCTAAATCTTGCTTTCTTATCTTTTGGATGAGATAGGCCTGCATTCATTTGTGTAGCATTTGGGTAGCAATGTTCCCTGTATAGGACATCAGTGTTGTCAGTATAGCGTTTTAGAGCTTGAAAGAAATTCAGAAGTCATCTAGTATATACTATTTGCTTTTCTTTTTCTTCTCTTTTCTCTTATCCTTCCTTCCCTCCTTCCTTCCTTCCTTCCTTTCTTTCCTTTCTTCCTTCTTTCTTTTTCTTTCTCTTCCTTCCTTCCTTTCCTTCCTTCCTTCCTTCTTTCTTTCTCACAGTTTGTTATTAGAACAGGCAAAAGAAAACCTCGACATCCTGACACCCAGTACAATTATTTTTTCCATATACCATGCTGCTTCTAGAATAATTTTAGACTATAGGAAATGGAGTCCTAGGGAAGATATTTATAACCAGTCTCTGGCTCATTTAGCATGCCGTTGTTTGTGATATCCAGCTGCACACTTTGTTCTTGTCAGTAATAAATTATTTCCTGACAATTTGGTTGACAAACGGGATCTCAGCCCCAGATTTGCACACATCTTTTAAAAAATGATCAGCTTAACCATTCTAAATAGACTTTTTGTCCTTCACTTATCTTCTAGCATGAAGAGAAGGAAGATTCAAGATCTTCAATAAGAGTGTAAATCATACCCACAGACAGGACTCTGTTTATGTAACACTTAGGGTGAAGGTACCCTTTTATGAGCCTTTGTTATCCAGTGGAGAGTCTCTAAAAGCCACAGAATCTCTTCTCTGCCCTGAAGCTAGCTACATTTGCTTTTCTAACTTCCCAGCAGACTAGGATACAAAGTATGTGGACATTTCAAATGTTGAAAAGCAAAATAGAAGCAGGAGGTGGGGGTAGGGAGGGGAATGTAGGGGTGGCCAGTAAGGATTCTTTTACAACTCATATTTCTCTATTGAAAACTGAGATTTCTGGTCACATCAGGGCAGAATAATTGATAGCAGCTGCAGATGGGAAGGTTTGAGCATGCATCTCCCCAGGCAATATTTTCTTTGGTATTCTCTATGGTATGTTGTAAAGTATAGCAGTCCAGTATTGAGCCGTACTTTCTTTAGTTAGCTAAGTGGATAAAAATAACTTTATTCATTTTGCTTCACAAAACTTGCCTTGATCTATGTCCTTTCTTCGTCCACCTCTGGTGGCCATGACATCTGCCTGCCATCAATGTTTATGATGTTGGTAATACCTTCCTGCAGTATGCAGTGAGAAACAGAAGGTGAATGAACACAGAGTGAAGACAGACTGGCACCATCTTGGCAGCAAACTGATCTCTTGGAAGTCAAGAATCCTTAGACTGATTAGTAAGAAGAAAAAAGTCTTAAAGGAATAACTTCTCTTTCAGCTCCCGTTGTTACTAAAAGTAAGATAATGAAGAGCATGTTGATCTTTGAGATGTTTGAAAGTCTTAGAACAGGCAATAAAGTCAGAATTTAAGGGATAATAATACAAAATGGTGAGAAAGAGTAGAGTATATTTCCAAACTGATGAGTTGAAAGGAGGGATAAGGGAGTTTTCCCAATATAGATCCTCTTAAAAGGCCAGGTCTCTGATTTGTTTAACAAAATGTTTCTTTAAGAACTTTACATCCCTTTCTGCTAGTGAGGGGTTCTCATTTTAAATGCTCCTATTATAGTAAATAGAATGGAAAGGGTATGAAAAGGCTATTAAAATAATTACAGAAGTTCAGGTCATAAATTATCTGTTGATTCAGCTTGTCAGCAAGCAAGTCACTTGGTTCAATGTTAAGACCAATTGGCTAGACTAGAGGATTGGCTACAAATGACTTCAGATATCTGGATCAGATGTAAGTCATGAGCTTGGTCAGTGGGATCTAAACTGCACTGAGTGTTCCCCTCGTTTGAGCAATAGACCTTGGGTGTTATTGTGTTATTGGAATTTTGTGATGTCAGTTTGCCACTATGCTGCAAAGCATGATGGGATAAAACACATGCACTATAACAGCAGGGGATAATGGTGACCAGCAGCCTGGCCATGTTCTCACCTGAGTGAACATGGCCAAATCAACTGTTAGCTAGTGAATATTTACCATAGTCTGGGTTCATCAGCCAACTGAATTATTTTCTGCCTGCTGTGCTCAAGAAAAACTCATATTTAACCAGTTTTGCATGCTTCACAAAATGCCTAACCTGGAAACTACCATCCTGCCCAACCTCCTTCTTCCGTACCCCCTTGCAAAAACATAAGACTAGGAATGGTATATACTTCCATATGGAAGTATACATGTATGTACTTACATATGAGTGGATCGTCTGAAGAGAATCAATAGTTTTTTTTTTTAAATGAAGAGTCTCTTGGCACCAGAAAAATGCAGGGTCTAGCCGAACCTGAAAATGAAACCAGTAGCAAGGTACCCTTGTCTGATGTACCCTCCATAGCTTTGCTATTGTCAACAAAATCCTGCCTTACTCATTACATTCATATCGTGATCAGCAAAACATTTTCAATGTGACAGCAGGCTTACTCTCTTCTGGATAAAACTTCTAGTCTTTTACTTGAACTCCTGATAACTTTTTACTTCAACAGTGTAATCATTTGAAGTTTAGAATTATATCAATGCCAAATATCTTCTTAGTTCTGTGGATGCCTGAAAATGAGGCATTCTGCAAAAATTAATTTCCTAAATATCTAAAGCTTAGACTTTTTAAATTTTAAAACTTAAAAAAATCTGATTATTTTTATTGGCAACATTTATAACTGTACTTGAAATTTCTCTGCTTTCTTAAACATATTAAAGAACATATTGTACATAGCTATTTTTATGACTCAGGTATAACTATAAATATAAATGTACCAATGAACTATGGCTCATTAAAACTATGGAGAAATTTTTGCCTTTTAATAAATCTCTATATTATCTCAAATTACTATATTTTATTTGCCTGCTTTAAGTAGTTTTTCTAGTAGCTATTTATCCTTGTCATTGTTAGAGTGCTTGCTATTACTCAGTTCTGTCCCTTTTCCATTTACAGCTTCTAATCTGCCATGGTCTAGAGAGTACATAACTAACATTCTTAAAATTTTGAGAAAACAGGAGAAAAATGCCTTATGAAGTGAATGGGCTTTACCACCTTCATGTCAGGAAAACTACTTCTGTTGCTCAGAAGCCTTATTTGCTTATGCAATTGAGGGACAAACATTATTTGTTTTCAGATGACACTAGACTTTTTTTTGATAGGGAAATGCTTTGGTATCTGCATTACTTTACCACGAATATTCCAGGTGCTTTGATACTCTGGTGAGTATAGAATGAATATACTCATAATAATAAGGGTTCTTCTAGACAATGCAAAATGTACATGCTAGTATATATTCTCAGGTGGCTGTAGTGTGAGGAAAATGTGTCAATGTCAGGAAAACAAATATGCAAAATGTTGACATAAGTATTGTGGTGTATATGTTTTGTTTTAATATTAATTTCGCTGATTTTAGGTAGAGAAGTTGCAATAAAAATCATCTGCTTATGTTTCTGTTTACGCATTCTAAAAAGGAACACTAAGCCAAAAATTATTGTCAGGAAAAAAAAGCTAAATGAAAATTAGAGATGGGCAACTTATTGCCATACAGAGAGATGTAAAAAATTCTCAGAATCTTTGTAAGTATGGGAGGATTCCATAAAATCCCTTGCTGAATTTTTAAAAAAAAATATTTACTCACTTGGTTTAAAATGTATCCCCGTTGGGGATCAAATTAAACATTTAATGTGTGTTTCTGACCTTTTCACACTTAATATAACACAGTCTCTTTATTATGAGAGCTCTTCATCCAAAAATCCTAGAATGATCTGATGTCTAATGCATATAACAGACTTTAAGCGTTTCTATTCTCTTATTTCTGATCCAGGAAACTTCTTTAGTAAGTCACAAGTAAACTTGAACTTTAATTGCATTTTGAAATTAGGAACATGTTCAAATGGTTACTAAAGTTGAAAACCAATGTATAAAGTACACTGTTTCCCTTTTCAAATAGAAAATTTGCAAAGTCATTACTTAGAAAGTTGCCCTAGAAAAATATACGTGAGTTTGTATTCCTTTAAAAAAAATTTTGTCAGAGTGATTCCTCTTTAACATTTTCTACATTTTTTGCTGTAACTTGTTTGTTACCTTGTACCATTGCTATTGAAGTTGTATGATTATGACTCCATCTATTTTGTGTGTGTGTGTGTGTGTGTGTGTGTGTGTATGCACATGCATTGGTGGGTGAGATGACTGGAATATGAGGGGAGTTGTGGAGGAGAAAGCTGAAATTTGGAGGTGTGTATATGATGTGTTCAGGAAGCTGATTCCAACCTTGGGAGCTTGATGGACAACAGTTACTTTTCTTTCTTTTCTTTTTTTCTCTTTCTTTTTAAAATATCACTAACAAGTCAAGAGGTCGCAGGATCAAATTAAATAAATTTTGGGGAATTGCATTCATGTTTCAATAAACTGTGAGAACAGTGGATTTAGCCAGATATGGAATTTGGTCCAATTCCTGCTTTGTCATCACATACAGTAGTTTGTTTACTTCTTTCCATGACTAAAAATGAACAACATTAAATACAGAGACCATTTGCTCTGCCTCTTGCCATCTTTCTGTGTATTCTGCAACAGTTGAGCTAATCAGGCAGAAAATTATGGAGTTTGACTCCCAGGAGAGATGCCAATTATGTGTATCTTATTATAATGTTCAACTAGATCAACTTCACTTTACATATTAAATAAGTGCCCCCTTAAAGCACTTTTTCTGACCTCTCTTGCAATTCATTTCACAGAACATGAAAAACAAATCATCAAAATAAACTTCCTGAGTTGTGTTTGTGAGCTAATTCTCAATCTACTTATAATTATTATTAGGCGTATTGGCTAAATGCTACCACATGTTAGCACAGAATTTGTCGAATCAAAATACCATACACATCACAAAATAAATGAAGTTAGCTACCTATCATCCTTAGTTATTTCAACGTTATACTTGTGGTGTGTTATGAAGGCTATTTCCCTCTAAGAAACACGTGCTGTGTGTAAATTATTAACTCATTAATTCCTGAGTTCCTTATGCCCTAAGGGCACAAGTGTTTATTTTTCTTCAGCTTGCTGGTTTCATAAATGTGGAAACTGAAAGACTTATAATGGGAAATCAGCACTAGAGCCCGAAATAGAATTCAAATCTTTATGTTCTTAGTACAGAGTTGAAGAGCTTTTGCATAGAAATAAATTATTGCTATTTGTGGGCATGATATCAATTAAGATTAGGAAAATTGTTTTTGACCTACCATTATTTCCAATTTTAAAAAAATTGCTATACAGCATAAATATGACATTTTGGTTTGCGGAAACATTCTGCCCTTAAAGCAATATAACTCAATGGGAATTTATTCAATAAACTTAGTAATAGACTGGGAGAAAGAATTTGATGGACTCAACTAAGTATCATCCTCTAGTCATGTGTGCAGCACGAGTCCAGTGGAACCTACTGTGTGATGCTTGGTGAGAGGGGAGTCAGGGAGTTGCAAGAACCAAGAGGCATAAGTCTTGAAGGAAAAGAACAAATTCCTGATGGCCTTTGGATTATACCTCTTAGAATTCTCCAGGCCTCACAGGCTATTTGGCATTTTCTGAAAATAAACTTTCCATTGTATATGCTCTAATGATATACTTAATAACAGCCCGTTGTGGGATCCTGTGTGAAGAATGCATTACAAATACTCTTTGAGGATATAACTGTACTAATAACAAAGCAGAAAGTAGCTGAATCTAACAATAATTTGACAAATACTAATGAAGAGTTTACCAAAGCAGCATTGATTTAAAAGGAAGCAGATAAAGCTAAGGAAAGAATAGGAGAAAGAAAACCCAAATAGGTACAATTTGTGTCTACAATAGAATATCTTAGTTTTTACATAATGGAATACTTTAGGTAGTATTTTACATTTAAGCATTTTCTAAAAGACTGAGGAATTCTTTTAAGAGTTTCTCAGCATTAGTATCTCTTTTTTTCCCCTTAATATGCTTTGAACACCAAAATTGCTGTAAGAATCAGTGCCATTGTAATCATACTATCCAAATATGTTCCAAGTCTATTTATTGAATTCACAGAGGAACAAGACAAATGACCCATGGACAAAGCACAGGGAGAACTCAGTGATTTTATGCTGGGGAGATAGAGGTAAGAAAAAAGATATAACAACCTATTTTTTTTATTAAAAATGCTTTTCTTTACATGTATTCATTCAGCATCTCAGCTGTGAAAATTAGTGGACATTCACAAGAAAATTTGATGCAATAGTTGCATTTCCATTGTAGAATGTGGCTACCTAGAGAAAGTAGATTCAGTTAATTAGGACTATTTGGGAATGGGTGGCAGAGTTAAGGAGACATGAGTCCTGAGGGCTATACTGAGGGATTAATGAGGAATGCTGTCAGTTTCAGTGGTTCTCTATCCTGGATGTTCATGAGAATCACTTGAGGAGCTTTTAAAAAATACTGATGTCTGCCACCGCCACCCCACCCCCATCTCTGAAAACCGTCACCTCCCACATTCTGACTCAACTGAGAGTGGTGGACAAACAAAATACCATATTTGGACAAGATTGGAAGAGTAGATTTTCTGTTTGCAAATTCTAGTCTGGTGACTGGTGCCGAAGATTACTTAGAAATAGTGATGAGGGGAAAAACAATGGAGAAAGTTATAACATAGAGGGGACCAAGGTAAGAAAGAGAATGAATTGACAGAAACAATGGGGAAAAAAGTCATGCCATTCATGGACAAATATGTCCAAGGAATTTAGTTGAGATGAGTAGAAAGTAAGTGAATATCCCCAAGAGACATATTCTTTTCTGAGTATGGGTGTAAAGGAGATAATTGGTATTTCTGGGTTAATCTCCCCCAAAGCCAGCTTTTTCACACTAAATTTCCAGCAACTGTTAACAACTTCCACTAGCATTCAGCCAGAAGTCTCTGAAATTGGTACCAGACAAAGAAAGCCCTCAGGCATTCTCAGCAGGCCGCAAGATTCTGGACCAATTAAGTAAGAAGGGAACAAAAGGACTAAATTGGAAAACCAATGGTAAGACTGAGAATATCTATGAGGTTTCTACCCTGAAACAAAATAGTTCAAGAGTTATGTAATTTGTGTGAGGTTTCTGAGGAATCTTTATTTTGCAAGATTTGTAACACTCTGTTATTTTGGCTGAGGCTCCCATAAAAACAAAGTCATTTCAAACAGTGCAGTGAAAATCTTTGCACTTTCTTTGTTCCAAGCACAGGGGACTACGCATCATTCTACAAATCTATCAGGCCAAACTACATTTGCTCTTGTTGTTTGTCTTCTTGGAATGTCTTTGCCCCTTCAATGCCATCTTTAAAGTCTTAACTCCAAAAGGCACATTCTCTGTAAAACTTCCTGCAGTTGACAAAAACCGTACCCAGGTACGCTGTCCTCCAGAATGCACACATCTTTAGTATCACTTTTCTTGTTGTTCTGTTTACTTATCTTGTCTCTCCTTCTGGATAGACTGAGAATAATTCAGAGAGAAGTTATAGCCAGTGCCTTGCGGAGTGTCAATTTTTAATTGCACTGGAAAGCTAACCCTTCTGTTGGGTAACTAGAACCCCTAATGGGAGCTGGACAAATGTTTGTTGCATTAAATTGACACCCTTCAACTACTTGGAAATTTTCCCTCTGGCCAGTCCTGTTGAAGCAACTTTAGTTATGTCAGCTGAGCTTGTCCTGGGGTGTGTTTTTGTGTGAGTGTATTCATCAGCCTCAAGGGGTGTATAAGGCAACTAAAACTACATGAGAAATTTGCTGATTTACACAGCACATTAATTTGAAAGGAGGATAAAGAGGGTCTGTAACTTTTATTAGATTCACGAAGTAATCTAAGGCCCCAAACAGATGATACAACACTATCATAAACAGTGAAAAAACTAAAGCCTTTCTCATTGAATTCTGAACCAAGACAAGGATGATCATTATCATTACTTCATACATTAGAAAATAAAGGCAAAATGTATTACCTGTAGCATTATGACAGTCTAAGAACAAAACCAAAAAACAACTGAAACCAATTGAAAATTTACTAAAGCTAATTTAGGAAAGTGGCTAGGAGTAAAATACAAATTCAAATATCAATACGCTTTGTTTATATGATTAAAATCACTTGAAAATATAATGAAAAAAATCTTAGAACATCAGCAATAGTAATATATAGTACATAGAAATTTAATTAAAAATTTTCAAGATATCTATCAGGAAAATAATGTGACTTTATTGAAAGACATAAAGAAGATTTGATAAATGCAAAGCTATGCCATATTCCTTGGTGAGATGACTCAGTATTATAAAGATTCCAAGTAAACGTGTAAATAACCTCAGTGTAGCTAAAAATTTAAACAACAATGATATAGTTTATCTCTCAGTTTAACTAAGCTTAAAAATATGTGGAGTGGCATATTTTCTCATACATTGTTGATAGGAATGTAAAGTAGTACAATATTTTTTGAGGTAACTTGGAAATATGTAGCAAAAATTTTAATTTTGAGCTTAGTTCTGTTTTTAGAAATCTATCCTCCAGAAATATTCACCTAAGTGATTGTAGTATTGATAGATCAGAAATATTATAAATGTTTGTCAGTAAGAATTGGTTAAAAAATTATTTTCCATTCATTCAGTGAAACTGGACAGACATTAAAAGAACATGACAATTCTATACATTGAACGAGAATACTGTCCTCGATATGTTGACAAATGTACAAAAGCAACCTGAAACATAGTTTGACATGGCTCTTTTTTTGTTTTTAAAATGTGTGTGTGTGTGTGTGTGTGTGTGTGTGTGTGTGTGTAAAAGTGCATGTAAAATAGCAGGGAAATAGACCAAACAGTGACCATCTCTGGTACTAGAATTTCAGGGGTTTTTCTTTCCTTCTCTCTTTCTTTCTTTTTTTGCTTTGTCCATTGCCACAAATCTTCAAGATTTTTAAAATGATAATATATTTCTTTAATCAGAAACAAACATGCATACACAATCTTTTACTTCCTTAGGTTTTCACTTGTGATTATTGTGGCTTCCTTTTCATTTTCCCCATGTTTAAACTTCAGGACACAATCCTTTTGAGGGTGACTGCCTAGATAGTCCCTTGGGAGGACACGGATGACATTCACTATTTCAGAGTTGAGCAGAGTTAATGACGGCAATGACAGTGATCATGACAACAGAGGGCCTGACACACCCCTGCGGTTTTCCTCAACTTTTACTGCTCTCTCTTTACTTGCCTTTTATCTTCTGCCCTAAGTGGGAGTTTGAGAATGTATGTCACTAAAGTTCATTGAAATAGAAACACCTCCATGAAAAAGGGAGAAAAGCGTCAAAAAAAGATACTTCTGCTTTACCGAAAGAGAGACACATTCCTTAGAGGGGCAAATGCTAGGCAGAGCTTCTTTTTGACGGAAATTTAAAATTTCAGATTGAGAGTTTTTCTTGATAAGGAAAAAAAGAAACCTCCCGAGACAAAACTTAAGTTGGAAACGTCACAGGTATTTGGAGAGCCTTAGTTGTTGGCTTTCAAAGTATTTACTACCTCCCCGGGCCTCTTGAGTTTTCATTAAAATGCTTTTTCCATGTCTTGTCAACGCATAACCTATTGGGCACAAAGAAAATGTTGTCATAGTTAGCAAATACTGAAGAACCTTGAACAAACCCCATTGTTTCTTTAATTTTATTGCTGTTTTGATTGCATGATTATTTATCTCAACATTAAAGAATATTTCTGCTTTTAAATTCCGAACCGATCAAGCTCACAATGAGTTATTTTAAAACACATTCCAAATATTTTATTTTGCCCAGCTTCATGTTGACAGGTACAATAGTCCCATCTTAGCTTCTGTTCACACGAGAACACATTTTGAAACCCAATTAATAAAAGGTAGAGCTGTGTAAGCTATGCAGAGCCCAGCACCTGCTGAGCAAACTGTCAAATGTTTGCCACGGTACTTAGAGATGTATTATGGCAAAATGAAAAAAAAATAGGCATGGGAATGAAATTAAAAACTCACAATGAAATAGTTGATTAAGAAAATTAAGCCATTTAACACAGACCCATGCCTGTGCCTCTGGGAGGTCACTGTGGAGCAGAGTCAGTTAAAACGTTTGTCCTCTATGGCGATGACCGCTTAATTTTATTCACAAAGGACTCCTTTGGCATTCATCTAAATTTTCAAACCCCCTTTCAAATTTATTCATAAGTTTCCTCTTTCCCAGTGACCCCAACATACTTGGTGCCGGGAAAGGGTCTGTCAACAAATGCCAGATCTGCACCTAAACCAGAATGAAACCTTAGGGGTCCTGAGGCCCAATTTTTGATAGCTTCTTCTGTAGAGCCTGAGGCTGAGCTCGCAGTGTCCCTGGGCCAGATATTTTAATTGCTAGGTTTTTTTTTAACGTCTAAAGGAGGAGGGGGAGGAAAGTGTGATAAGGGGAGCTTTGAAGGAAGAGTGATGAATAGACCTGGCCCAACTTTTTCCTCTTCCAGAAAGCCTCCTCCAATTAGTTTTATTCTTATACAACCATCCTTTTGTTCTGAGTTCCTCCAGCCCCTGGGTTCTTAGCTGGCCCAGAGTAGTTTTGTCCGTTGTGAGTTGTTTGTGTTTGTTGCTTTAATCACTGAATTGAACTCCCAAGCCAAGCTATGAAATTTTCCAGAAGTCTAGAAATATGCCTTCCATTCCTTTATGTGATTTAATAGTGCCTAGTATTTTACTCAGTAAGAAGAGGAGCTAAATTGAGTAGAAGTATTAGACTCATTCATTCATTCATTCAAAGAATTACATTGTCCATCCTGAACCCCAAAGTCTTTCTATAAAGAAAAAAAAACACGAAAGGAAATACAATCAGTAAAACTGTTCTCCTAAGGAAGAACCTTTTCAATTTGACTTGGCTGTGAACTATTTAAGATTCAGGTTCAAGGGAACTCTTCTAATAAGTTAGGTATTGATTTAGTGGGAATAAAATTTTGATATTTATTAGGAGCAATTTTGGTGACATGCCCTAGATACATGACATTTACATGTTTAGAAAGAATCAATAAGATGGTAATGATACTGCACTGTAATTTAATTAATTAATTAATTAAAACATACATACCCCCCACCTTGTTCTTTAAAGGACTTGAAGTGGTTAAGAAAATTAAACAAGATACACCAATTAAATAATGTGAAAACATACAATGAGGTACCATCTCACACCGGTCAGAATGGCTATCATTAAAAAGTCTACAAATAATAAATGTTGGAGAGGGTGTGGAAAAAAGTGACCCCTTACACTGTTGGTGGGAATGTAAATTGGTGCAGCCATTATGGAAAACAGAATGGGGGTTCTTCAAAAAACTAAAAATAGAGTTGTCATATGATCCAGCAATCCCATGCCTGGGCATATACCCAGACAAAAGTATAATTTGAAAAGGTACATGCATTCCTATGTTCATAGCAGCACTATTTACAATAGCCAAGACATGGAAACAACCTAAATGTCCATTGACAGATGAATAGATAAAGAAGATATGGTATATATTGACAATGGGATATTACTCAGCCATAAAAAAGAATGAAATAATGCCATTTGCAGCAACATGGATGGACCTAGAGATTATCATACTAAGCAAAGTAAGTCAGAAAGAGAAAGACAAATACCATATGATATCACTTATATGTGAAATCTAAAGTACGACACAAAAGAACATGTCTATGATACAGAAACAGACAGATATCGAGAACAGACCTGTAGTTGCCAAGGTGGGGAGGGGAAGTAGGTGAAGGAAGGATTAGGAGTCTGGGATTAGCAGGTGCAAACTTGTATACCTAGGATGGATAAAAAACAAGGTCCTATTGTACAGCACAGGGAGCTATATTCAATATCCTGTGTTAAACCATAATGGAAATGAATATGAAAAAGAATATATATATGTATAACTAAGTCACTTTGATGTACAGCAGAAATTAACACATGTAAATCAACTATACTTCAATAGAATTTAAAAAATTGTGAAAACAGAAAGTAACAAGACTAGATATATAATATAGAGTCAAAAGTAAGACTTAAAAAAAATGGACTTATGTACTTGCCAAAATATGGCTCTAAGCTGCCTGGCAACCAACCTGAAAAAGATTAACTCCATCAGGTATGTGATACACAGTGTTTAAGAGATGGAAGTAGTTCATTTTTCTCAGAACTATAATGATTCTTAACACAAAGCCCAGGCAAAGACTTCTTTTGAAGATGTTCATTGAATTACGTTGGTGGAATGCCATGACAACCTCTGTGTAAGTGGGGACCAGGGTGACTTTCATGAGGAGTGCTTATGGAATTTTCAGTGCAAATGATCTTCACATCGAGTGTTGTTCAGTAAAAGGAATTCTACTGATATCTATACAATAAATTCCATGAATAAAATTTTCCCTGGCCGAGCTAAATTTGGCAATAGATTTGAGAGTGTCTGCCTAAATGGACAGATGACTCCGTTAAGTTGGGCTAGCTGGTGCTGTGATAACAAATAACCAGAAAATCTTAGTGGCTTAAAACTCGAATATTTATTTCTTGTCCATGTTATATATTTATCATAGGTTGACAAAGGGTTTCTGCTCATTATAGTCACTCAGAAACCCAGGTGAATAGAGGCTCCAGCTTTTATAGTCACAGAGACTGGAGGAAAGAACATGGCACACCCACACTGAGTCAAAACCTCTGCCCAGAAGACTCCTCAAGTCTGCTGACATTTCACTGGCTAGCAAGTCAGCCATCGAGCCAGGCCAGGCTTCCATAGGACGAGGATGTACAACCCTCCCATAGGGAGGTGGCTGGGATATTGTAAACAACAGTACAAGTTATGACAACTCTATCTCCTTAACAAACAACTCGAAAGAATTCTTTTCTCAGCTGACCTGTCCTAAGGTACTGGGTGAAAAAACCCTCCAAATTGCATTATTTCCTATTGACTTCTTGAATTGTAGCATTCTCTGCTGGTTAAAAATGAGGGCTGTCTGCCTTCACAGAGAGCCCTGCTGGGGGTAGGATTGACATGCTGCTGTGAAAATGCAGTAGCCTATCAAGAACCCATGCCGGAATATTCTCCAAAAGTTAACACTTTTTATTGTTTTCGCAAATATTCCCTGCTTTTTTCCTCCTCTAATTACAACATACTGGCAACTAGACATATATACAAATGCATAGAGATATAATGATGGTGTCTTATGATTCACCTTGACCATTCTCTTGTGACTCCTCCCATCAAAAACATTTATTGGGGCTTCCCTGGTGGCGCAGTGGTTGAGAGTCTGCCTGCTGAGGCAGGGGACATGGGTTCGTGCCCCGGTCCGGGAGGATCCCACACACCGCGGAGTGGCTGGGCCCGTGAGCCAAGGCCACTGAGCCTGCGTGTCCGGAGCCTGTGCTCTGCAACGGGAGAGGCCACAACAGTGAGAGGCCCACGTACCACAAAACAAAACAAAACAAAAAACATTTATTGACTCCCAGTGGCATTCCTAGCATATTTGACAGCTTGACTGGATTATTTTTATAATACCTGTTCCCCAACACACACACCATGTGGTGAAATTATTTTCATGTAGTAATTGGTAATCAACATAATTTTTAATCTTTTTTTAAAGCAACAAATAAGTGATTGTGATTTTAAAGATAGCTCAAGTTCATAGAATATTTTATATATGAACTAAAATTTGTATTTTTCAAATAAAACTATTACACTTGCATTTGCATTTAAACAAAAATAGAAAACTCCAATGATCCAATAGAATGACAGAAGTGAAGTAACTCAAGTCTTGATTCTCTGACTTAACGTCACAGCTATGTCTGCCCAAGGCAAGCTCAAGAATTTCCCAACTTATTCTTGGATACGTGTAGCCAAGTATGGGTATCTTGGGGGCCAACGGTATAACTGGGAGTTGGGTGAATTAACTTCCATGTAGAACGCAATGTTTATTAAAGGATATATGATAAAAATGTGATAGTTTGAACCTTACACCGTATTATTAAAACAACATTAATGGCAGCAATTGTTTAAAAGTAAGGTACAAAAGTTCTTATTTTTTTGAGGAGGAGCATTTTATCGCTTCATTGTTGAAAGTTGTAGGCAAGAGGAGGTGATTAAAATCAGAATGACTTGGTTTTATTATTGCTTTAAAATTCTGTATATACAGGGTCCCCTCTATTGCTTATACCTGGGACTACTACCAACACCCCCATACACGGTCAGCCACTGGTAACTCCCCATTATTGACATAATTGAGTGCAAAGTAATGACACTAACAAACTTCTCTATCATATGGCCTCAGCCTTTTTTAGCCTACTCCTCCACAATTTTCCTCCTGTGAAAATACCCCATCATCTAGAACAGTGGAAAAATTCTACTCCCTGATCCCTCCTCCTTTTAAAAAAAGACTTCTATGTATTTATTCATATTTCTCCCTCTAACAATTTAAATGTAAAGCACATAGGCTTTGGAGCCAGGATTTTATGGGTCTGAATTTGCTCCCTGCAGTTCATAAATTCTGTGACTTTGGGCAAGTTATCAAACCTATCTGGGCCTTAACCTCCTCATCTGGAAAAATGGTGATAACAGCCTGGTTTACAGATACTCCTGGATTAGATGAGAACAAAATATACGTGGGATTGTCTGTGACAATAAGTATATTTTTATTATCATCTCCCTTACAAAATTTTACACGTCCATCACTTATGGAACTTTGGTTCAAAATAGGTCCTCATAGAACTTGAACAAGTGCATTGAACTGGTTGAACGTGACGGTATACAAGCTACAAAGGTACATGTTAGAGGCTCATGCTCCAGCAGTTTCTCTAATTGCTTCAGCTGTGAGCTTTGAGCATCGTCATGAGAAGAAAATCTAGGCTATTTTTCATTTGGCCTCAGTTCTTCTTCAGCTGTCCAGAGCTCTCTCGTTTAGAACAAACATTGTGGCAAAACAAGGAGGCAGCAGAAGCATAACTGGGAGTGTTAACCACAGGGGAATCTGGATGAGGTGTCCGTTTCACCTGCAGAACTGTCTTAGCATTTTGAGCAGCTCAGAGGTCAGGAATGCTGTTGTCATCGGCGTCAGAGCTGCGTCCTGAATAAATACCAAGTTAGGAGGAAGATGACTCAGCCCTCAGAGCTGCCTAAACCTCATACTCCTCCGATATTTTAAGCAACACAAAGTGGTAAGCAGCTGTTAGATATCTTTGCTTCTTTATTCAAGCAAAGCTTAGCCTGTTCCATTCGGAAAGAAAATGGTCATAATTTCCAGCCCATTTAAAGCTCTCCTTGCTTAGAATTGTTACTGCACACGTAGCCTGGACCACACAACTTAGTTTTATATAGCCTCATCTCATTTTCTAATTACTTCCTGATTCCAAGTGGGTATTAAATTTGTTGTGGGAGGAGACAATACTTCCTCTTACATTCTCTCCGAACTTAAAGGTTAGTCTTGGACCCATAGTAGGTGGTACATACAAACACTAATTTCATTTGTATAGGACGTTAAAATGAACAAGTTACTTCTACATCCATTCTTGCCTTTGAACTTCACTATACCGCCTAAAGTAACTGTTATCTCTATTTTATAGACCAGGAAACTAAGGTTCAGAGAGATGAAGTGTACTGCTAATGATCATAAAACCAGTAATTAGCAGAGCCTGAACTTATATATATCTTTGGAAAAAATATATGGAATTTATGTAATATAATTCCAAACATTCAATCTTAAATTTACATTGTTTAATGAGAGCTAAATTGAAAGACTTTAAGAAGAGTATTTAATTTTTTTCTAGGTATTGGATTCCTGTTATTCACCTTTTTCCTCTGGCTCTGGAATTAGAATACCTTTTGTAAATTGTGAAGATGTAGATCTTAAACCTAATTATTTTATGTGTACACAGAAAAGTTTACCTGTGCATATGTAAGGAGAAATGGCACAGGAAAACTCCCAAGTAATAAGAAACCACAAATTCATGTGTATTCTAGTTAATATGTTTGTAGCAGATTTTCAGAGAATTCACAATATTTGGGCACAGCATTGTTCATCTTAAAGATAAGGAAGGATGAGCAAGAGTCTGTGTGGTTAAAGGAGAACCAAACTGGTGTAAGTCATTTAGTGTTAGAGTCACTTGATTCAGGTGACAGGTCTCTATGGAGCATCTACATTTCGTATCACGGTTTTGAACACATGTTAAAAATGGGGAGGTCAGGTACTCTTGGAGGTCAATCAAGATAACCCAGGTTGTACACTAAAGTCAGTCAGAAGGAACTGGAGAGCTACCTAGCTTTTTCATTTTGGTCTTCTGCTACAAACGGACAGCAACTCCGAGACTGATGGAAGACACTGGCCTCGATGATTGTTTTGATTCATAGATTCCTGGTATAGAATGTAATTGAGTGTTTTGTCTTTAGAGGCTTCCTTTTTCAGTTATTGACAGACTAGAGTAAATAAACATCCTATTTATATCAACAAAGTAATAATTGAAGCAAATTAAATGTTAAAGCCTGTTAAATCTGTAAAAGAAGCTGAGTTTCAGTCTGAGTGAGTGCAAGCACAACAATTTAGTCTTGATTTGAGAGATTATTGAGTATGATGTGCAAACATTTTATTTTGCTTGTATAATTAATGTCCTCAGTAATTTACCATACCTTTTATTTCATTCATGAAAATTGTGAAGGATTAACTGTAAGTGGATATTTGAGGAAGTTGGCTTCACTGATCACCAAAGTAGGAAAAGAGTGGTCCAGGGAGGGGTGGGGAGTAGGAGAGTGTTCAGAAGATTATTATTGTAGCTACAGAGAAATCCATATTTCTATCTCCCAGTTTAATCCCTCCATCCCACTCTCTGTGCATTAATCTGGAATAGATCACTGTGCTTCTCCATTAAAAATAATGCACGGACATTTAGATTGATGATTCCTGCTGCATTCAAGGTTCTGTAAATAATGATAACATTACTGTCTAGCACATTATATAAGATCACCTAAATTATAAGTAGAAGATGTATCATGTCATGGTCAAGTCTAATATGTATAATTTACAGGCTTAATTCTCACTGTCAGAAGTGTCTGTTGAAGAGGGCAAGAGTAATCACGCTTATCTAGAAAAATATGTGACGCCTGCATCTTTCTCTAAATCTGGAGTTTAAGAAATTGCACAATCCAAAGGAGAATCCCTCTCAAGGGGAAAAGTGAGATCATTTGCAATCATCTCGCCCTCACTAAATTTCATTGAGCACATTTTGTGAACCTAGTGTGTGTTGGACACAATATGGAGTGTGATTGTGGCAATGTTGGGAAGGGGAAAAAGTTGTTAGCTACCTGCCGTGCTTTCAAGGTTACCGTGAGCTCGTTCAGGAATTTCGGCTGTCTTTTAGTTCTGGTTAGGAAGTACCCTGAAGTGTTATTAAAAATTCTTTCACTTTACTTTCATTTTGTCCTCAAAGTCTTATGCTTTAATTTTGTTGTTGTTGTTATTCTCTGAAACCATATTCAGCTAATATTGGCCTTTCTCACAGCTCTATCTATCCATCTTTCAAATATTTTTTTTCTCTTCCAAGACAGCTTTATCATTTCTTATCTCATCTGTCTTCTTTCTTGTACATTTTTGTTGATTTTCTTTATGTAACAACTTCAGACTCCATTTCGGCAATTTATGATTTCATGAGTCTGTCGACAAATCTACCATCATCACCACCTATTGGTGCATAGAACTGATTTACTCTTCTTCCCAGTTCATAGCTTCTCACACCCCAGAAAAGACCCTTCTTTTGTTTTATTATCTTCTTTAATCTATTCTTCTACGTCTCTTCTCCTTCTTTCTTAGGTAACTGTTAGTCATTCAGTGTATTAGGTTGAACTTTATGAAACTGACGTTTGTGTAACTCAAAACAGTCTAATATCAGCATTTCCATGTGATTCAACTTAATATGTCTTTCCAATCCACATTTATTATTAATTATATGTATACCATAAAAAATGTACAATTTTATGTATATGTGTGCACATATTCCCCGACTAAATTAGTAGTGCCACCTCTATCAAACACCAAGTCCATACAAACATAGGACCTTTCCTGTGTTTTGTATTCTCTTTCATTGGTGTTTGCTGCTGCATAGTCATCGTGAGATGCAGTGTCTTTGCTTCTTTCTCCAATATCGTTTTGTATATTCATGGGTCTTTATCGTTTTTTGGATAGATTTTAGCTAATATTTAGCAATTAGTCCTCTAGTTTTAAAATAATTTTTCTCCTATTCTCTATCCCTTAGTCTGTTTGTTCTGCTGTCCTTTAGATTTCTCTACAGTGTATTTCAAATTTTCTACTGCATTTTTTTCTGTTGGCTTTTTTTTTTTTTTTTTTTTTTTTTTTTTTGCTGTACGCGGGCCTCTCACTGCTGTGGCCTCTCCCGTTGCGGAGCACAGGCTCCGGACACACAGGCTCCGCGGCCATGGCTCGCGGGCCCAGCCGCTCCGCGGCATGTGGGATCTTCCGGGATCGGGGCACGAACCCGTGTCCCCTGCATCGGCAGGCGGACTCTCAACCACCGCGCCACCAGGGAAGCCCTCTGTTGGCTTTTATAATTTTGATAACGAAGACCTCTATCATGTTTTCTGATTGTTCCTTGTAACAGCATCTTGTTCTTGATTCATGGATACTATATCTTCTCTTATGTCTTTCAAAATAATACTAGCTTTCTTTGTTTCTCTGTTTAGTTTTCTCCTTGCAAAGTCTCTCTTTCCTCCAACTTGCTTCTCATCTCCCCCACCCCCAGTGCCTGCTCATATTTAAGAGTGGAGCTTTGTGAGACAAATGAAATTGTTTCTCAGATTTCTCTGCCACCAGTTCACGATTCTCTGCCCTAGTTTGCTAAGCCATTTAATATACATTCTTCTGTTTTTCATCATCTGAAGTTTTATTGCTATTCCTTCATCCTCTGTTCTTTTTGTCCTTATAGATTTATGCCTTAAAAGATCCCTTCACCATTGTTTTATGGGCTTTATGGAGAGGATGGATTAAAAGGCACACCTCCAATCCCCCATCTTTAACTAGAAATCCCTGCTGTTATCTTTTATTATTTCCTTCTTGGTGGTTTACTTGGTCACTCTTTTGCTAGTGCTTTGAGTAATCACTTATCTATTTAAATCTTTCTTTGGTTTCTGATAAATGTATTTAAAATTTTAAATCTTCTCTAGTACTACTTCAATTCCAGAATTTGACCTGTAAGTTTTCATTGTTACTTCACTGTAAAGGTTTCATAATTTTTCTTATGTCTTTCTCTTTAGTTGAAATATTTTTATGTAAAATGTTCTCTCATTTCCAGTAACGTAGACTTTTGAAAGCTATCACTTAATAGTTTCTGATTTTATTGCATTGTGATCAGATCAAAAGGTCTATGTGCTATTAATTCTTTGGGGTTTATTGAATCAGTTTTGTGGCCTATTGTGTGGTAGATTTTTTTTGGGGGGGGGTAATCCATGTGTACCTGGAAAAAAGAATTGTGTCCTCTGTGTTTGTTGAGTGAAAAGATTTCCAGACAACTGTAAATCAAGTTCATTCATCCTCAAATCTTTTTTCATCTTGGTTATTCTTCACAACTGCTTGGTTCTTTCTCATGGTTCTTCTATCCTCTCTCAAGTCTAAAAGCTTCCCTTCTCTGGCATCTTGCAAAAAAGAGCCAGGGATTCCTGAAAATTGTGATAGTTCTCCATTCTGTGAGTCTGTCTGATCCTTCTTCCATTTTATTAATACAATACAGTTTTGGCTGTTTATATTTTTCCATTTGACTGTTTGTTATCAGAGGCCTCTGTTCTTTTTCTTTATTCTTTACATTGTCGGTTCTTATTTTCAGATACAGCCTAGTTTTCAGAGCAGCCTAGTTTCATGCATAGTAGTACCTAGAGTTTATCCTACCAGTATTTATAGAATTAAATTAGATAAAGAGATGGTCCTGTCCAGGTAATTCTTACACTCTGAAATCAAACAAATAATCACAGAGTGGTAAAGGGGAATTTAAAGAGACTCACATCAAATATTTTCATTTTATAAGTAGAAAAACTGAAACTTAGAGAAGTTAAGTAACTTTTCTAAAAGTCTACAATTAGTTAATCTAGTTACTTTGGTTAGTTAATCTGGTCTATTAACACTTTTCTTAAACATTTAAAATAAAATTTTAAAAAGGCAATTCCCCCAAAATAAAAAATAAAATAACAAATAAAAAAAAAGAAATTGAGGATAAAAATGTTTTCACAGACCTAATGATACGATAATATTTGTAAAAATGCACTTTAGGCAATGAAGTGTTTTACAAATGTAATTATAGTTTAGTACTACAAGGTTCATGATAGAATTCTTCTGAATGCCTGATGCATATATTGACTATTTTTGCTATTAATATGTATCAGATACATTGTGAGGGTTCCCTGTTTCAGAAATGATTAAATATCCTAGCTCTCTCATAACTTCTGGTTTAGTAGAGAAGGCACATATGTAAAAGAGAAACCCAATATAGGGAGGTAAGTGCTCGAAGGAAGAAAGCGACAAGTCAGAGGTTTTGCAGTGAGGGAGTGTCCCCCTCTCCCAAGAGGTCAAGGGAGGCTTCCCAGAGGACAGACTCTGAGTCATCAATACAACCATTGCTTGAAATGACCATCTCTCCTTTGTTCTCTGGTGAACATCCACAGGAAATTTTAAGTCCTTCGGTATTTCAACAGAATATTTTGGGAGTGGAGGTGTGGAAGAAAACAAAGTTCCAGAGTTAAGCTGTGCTTGGTTTTTGGAGAGCCTATGGGTCCCATATCTTGCAGAAAATGGGAAGCCATTAGAAGAAAATATTTGTGTGTAGTAATAGTGATGCCTTAGGTAGACTGAAACGTTGTTATGTTGTCTAGGTACACTTGTTTGTTGGATATTTACAGGAAAACATTCGTTGATTGTTAGGCTTAGGGTTGCCATTTCTTTTTATTTGTGGTTGTTCCTCATCTATTCACTATTATTTTGCTAGGGAAGCCATAATTAGAGTGAGATGCCAAGAATCCAGGGAGGGAAGAAGTGAGGAGTTTAATGAAGACAGAAATTTAGGGGAATTATTTATGTTCTCCAGACTTGTCAACCTCTCAACTTTTTTTCAGAAGTTTTCTTTTATATATTGTTCATTCTCTTTTCTCTCTCCTTCCTTCCTCCCTCTTTCTTTTTTCTCTTTCTCTGCCCCACATTATTTCCTCCCTCCCTCCTTTCCTCCCTTCCTTCCTTCCTCCCTCCCTCCCTCCCTCCCTTCCTTCCCTTCCTCTTTCCCCCTTTTTTTTCTTTCTTTCCTTCCTTCCTACAACCCAGAACAGATTCTATATTTTTGTTCCCATCTGGTAGGTCTTTGGGATGAAGATGGGGTTATGGAAGCTCACACTTTATACTCATTGTTCACTGGTAAACCCTAAACTGTCTGGGGGTCATTCCAGCCAGGGACAGAGTCAAAATTCAAAGCACCTTGACAGATTTTTTTTGTATTTCAGTCACTTATACCTAATTTACTCAAGGGGAAGAGAATTTTCAAACAAAATAATTTTCAACCCAAATATTGCTTTTTTTTTTTTTCAATTACTAAACCAGAGAAATTCCTTAAGCAGTAAAATGTTGAAAAGCCAAAGATTTTTCATGCTGGTTCAAAATTGCTGCCACTTACATTACTATAACCATGCATCCACCCAGAATGGCAGCCCTCTGTTTATTTTGTTACTCCAGGTGCTTCTGTAGTGCATACAAGTGGTAACCAGTGACTTGGCTATCGTTATGAGTTTGTATTACATTTTATATTATTTTTTGTTCTGTATTGCTCCAAGATTGTATTGCAGTTCTTTATTTCTAATTTTATTTTGTCTCTTTTCTTTGAGGTAATTATATTTGCATTATAATGTCAAATGGGTAAATATTTTCTTGCTTCAAAATGCTATGAAATTACAATATCACACAGTTTAAAATTGTGAACAAATGTGCTGATTATGTTCACTTTGCTTACTTTAATAATTTTAAGGCTATTCTTCTATTTTCTTTTTTAAAGTTTAAGAAGTCCAACAGCATGGCTTTGTGTGTGTATCTGTCTGTATGTGTGTGGGTGCATGTGTGTGTGTGTGTGTGTGTACAAGGGGAATCTCTTAGTGATTTATGGATATTAAATGACTTGTCCAACTTGTGAGTAGGTACAACCAGAATTAGAACTCAGATCTCATGAGTCCTCATATATTGATCTTTCCTCTCTACTTTTCCACCCTTGATATAATTAATATACCCAATCAATTGTCTTGGTCTCTGAAAGTTAAGTAAAATAATTTCAGGTGTGAATCTCATCCAGCATAAAGTTGTGAAGGCACAGATCAGGGGAGGTGGATAGCATTAAAAATTTTATAGTTACTAGTTGAGTATTTTGTGTTTGCTTGGGCATCAAGGTATAAATAATGAGGTTTATGACAACATAACTTATCATAAACTTTCAAAGAAAATTACAGAGTGTTTTATCAGGTCAAAATAATTTTGGATAACTTGTAGGGTTGATTTGTTCACCCCACTTTTCTCATGAATTAACTATAATAGTAAAGCTCATTTTCTTTAGACCATAAAATGATGGAAATGAAAGTGCCTGAGAGTGTTTAATTTCACTCCCTTGAACTATGATAGGGCAAAACTTTTCCAAGTAGATGGATATACACCTTTTTCGGAAGATTCCCTGATCTTGTAGAATGAACAGTAGACAGATATTTAACTAAGCTGTTATAGAGATTAGTAAGATATGCTCTCTGAATTTTTACAAAGAGTTTAAAATATGAAGAAGTCATATGATCAATACTTACTTGATTATTACAGGCAGATTATAATAATGGTCATAAAATACACATAAAAAAGACATGTTCTGGGAAGTCAGAGTATGACAGGCATCTGTAGCTTAGGCATGTCAGGAAAGGCTTCCTGGTGGAGGCATTAAGATGAACATTGAAGGATGTGTAGGAGTTCGAGAAGGACGGGAGGTGGAGGGGACTGGGGTTGACGTGCATGTATGGAGCAAAGGCTTGGAGTCTCTGGAGTGTGTGTGACCCAAGCAGGGAGGGGCACAGGTCACAGGTAAGGAGGTCCTGAGGGGTATCCCTGCACAGGGAGTGAGACAGAATGGAGACAATCTTAATGGCAGAGTGAGAATTTATAGATTATTCTATATGATGATTCTGGGCGATCAGTGCATGCTCTCGAGCCAAGAGGAATTCGAGGAGAACAATGCCTTAGAAAGATTAGTCTTCTGAGTTGTGTAACAGGGATTGAAAGGGGAATGTGACTGGAAGTGGGGGGTGGGCAGAGAAGGAGATGTAACAAGGGTGGCGACAGAAAGGGGATTTGGAAGGAAGTAGTTGATGGCAAGAGATTTCCTGGACTTGGCAATTGGTTTGATAAAGGGGCAAAGGACACAGAGTAAGCAAAACAAAGGAAAGAAAAAGAAAAAGCAAGGACCCCTCCCCTTGGTGTTTCTGTCTGGTTGGCTGGTAGCAAGGTGGCTCTGTAAGGCACAAAGAAGTCTGAGGAGCAGCTTTTGGGGTAGGGGTGAGGGTTGTGGATGGCGAATAAAAGATCACTTTACATCTAAACGAAATGCCTCCTATGTCAGCTTAAAACACTGGACATACAAAAGATTTAACACCTGACCTTTTGTTTTGCACAAGGCCTGTGTGATTTTCGTGCTGCCTTTTGCTCACAGCCTGTATTTTATGAGTACGTCTTCACTGAAGAAAACCGGGCCCGGCTTGTAGTTGGAACAAAGTACAATTTCCTGAGTTGGAAAACAACATTAACAATAACAGTAGCAGTAACATCAACGGAGATCACAACAACCGAACCCAGAAAATCCATCTGGAGCAGGGAGTGTGCAGCCCTTTTTGCTCACTATCCCATGAAATTCTCCTCATTTTATTGCTTCCTGCTTGCTCCGTGACTCCATGCCCAACTTCAGCCTGCTCGGGTGAGCCTGCTGGGGGTGCCCCCCGCGCCATTGCGCACACTGCCCTAGGATCAAAGCATTCTTTCTCCATCCTCATCTACCTCTTCTCCCTACTGCTTGTCTGCCTTCTCCTGCAGGGGGTCAGGCTGGCCACATTTCCACGTCCCAGTGCCTAGCCCTTTTATACAAAGTTTTCTTTGTTAATCAGGAGAAGTAAATGCAAATCCTCTCTATGTACAATGAACTGCTTTCAGAAGAAGGTGTGACAGTGATATAATGACCTGGTGAGTTTTCAGACAAGGAGGATCAAAATATCTTGTTTTTGTTTTCCAGAGATTAGTATTTGAGAGTCGTGTGTGTGTGTCTGTGTGTGTGGATATGTGAGTGTGCATCTTTTTGTCCACATTCTTCCTCTGGGAAACAATATCAGTCCGAAATAGAGCAGTAGAGTCCTTGCATTCTCTTCTTTTCCATGTCTGTATCTGAATCATTCTTAATATTAGTGTCAGTGCAAGAAGGCTTTGTGATTGAAACTGCAGGATTGTCTGTGTGCCTTTGGTGGGTTAATGAACTTTCATATCTAAACTTAGCCTGTCTCTCTCATAGTCCCTGGTTAGGGTTGAGAGGGGTACGTGGTACGTGGGCTAGCTCCTGGTCGTTGGTTGTAAAGCCAGATTGAACTGAAACATAAGCACTGCCCTCCATCAGGTTTCTCTGGAAGATATTAATAAAAACACAGCGACTGTTCATTCTGTTTTTCACTTTTACTTGTCACTACTTCTTGCACCAATCAAGCAAACAGTTGGTCATCACGTAGTTAAAGTACAGGTAAGTTATGAGGCAGTCTTTTGAACAATTCAGCGATCTTTGGGTATGGCTTACACTTGAAGACCTTCTTGGATGACAGCCTAGGTAGTTAAACATTTCAGAGAAAAGATGTAAAATGAAGAGGTCTGTGTCCTGTTTTATTTAATTTCTCCTTCCTTTGTGAGCATGGTAGAACCAAGAAGACGGTGGCTTTATTTGACCTCCTCTCCATGGGAATAGTAACTATAATGGATTTAATTAACTATGTGGTATTGACGTAATTAGTTATCCTGGTGATTATACTTCTTTAATAAAAGCACTTCATTTGAGATGTGCTGGGGTCTGCAGTGGCCCGAGCCCTACCCCTATACCTCATAACTGTCTAGACATTGGAACTGCGTACGTATTTTACCAACAGCTCTTGAGAGAGGTTATCTTGAATGGCTTAAGATAATTGGGAACTAATGATTTTGCCCCCTGGTTTCAGACTCCTTTGCTTGGAGAGCAGAGAAACTGTTGGGGGAGGGGTAGCCGCTCATTCCGTGTAAACTAAAAGGAGGGGGAAGGGCTGTGTTTTGGAAACCATATGCTCTTAGGAACTGTTTCTCTTTATGCTAGAGTCAGAGAGTAACACCAGAGGGAACTGGGGGGTGTTTAATCCATGGGTGGACTGTATAAATACATTGAAATAAATGTACACGGTGTATGGAGACATATGTTCACATTAACAGGAATCCCGGCTATGCACTTGTCTATTAACAAAAACGCAGTCCATTTCAGTATTAAAAGTACATCACTGCTTAAATCTAGTCAGCAGGTGACTAACAATGTCCCTTTCACACAGCATAGTGGACAATGAAGTCGGACTGTATGGAAAAAATAGGACAAATATAAAAGAAGAAACATATAATGCAAAAATTTCCATATGAACATGTCAATAATAATATCCCAAGAAATCTCAAAGAGGAAGAGAACAAAAGCAAAAAGATTATCTAGCTGTGCCTGGACCCGTCCACAATAAAACATCGTGCTTGAACCCCCTTAGTCTCCTCACTATTCAAACTTGGGTGATGGACGGGGATTGGGGAAGGATGTGGGTGAGGAAGGGAATGGTGTAGACATGGAGAGGAGGTTGAGAAACCTAGCTGAAATAGGCTCTGCTGAGAAATAATAGGTTCTGCATACAATCCCTCTTGCAGCTAGAAGTGCTATTTCTTTCCCAGTCTGTTGTATTTGACTCTTCTTTTTTCAAAGCTGTGCTTTCCCCTGTCACCTCTTCCTGCAGCTCTTTATCCCGCAGTACTGTGCTGCCTCCCCTCCACGTCTCCCTGTCTAGAGACACGCAGGGCAATCACTGCAGGCATCTGACTGCTTCATGCGGCACAGGAAGGAAAGCTGTGGGTCATCCTAACAGCCAAACCCATAAACAAGCACCATCGCAAAACCAAACAAATGGAAGAGAAGTGCCTCAGTGGAGGTACCTGCTAACAAGACTTGTTCCTCTGCCATGAGGGATGCTCCTGCAAAAGCCTCCGTCCCTCATTAAATCAATAAAATCAAGTGTCCTTTATTTTAAGCCTCTGCACTGTAATCCAGTAGCAAGGAGAGGGGCCCAGGCTTTTCATCTCATTGTTTCAAAACAGATCGTTTGGTTAGAATTGACAAAAGGTTCATTCCTTTACCTTTGTGGAAATGTCAGTAAAAGGCAGGTGCTGGGCATTCGGACTCTTTTGCTCACTAGAAGAAAAAACGGAGAGAGAGAGAGTGTGTGTGTGGGGGGAGGGGGGATCTGTGACAGGCTAACTGCATGTACTGAAGCCTTCTAAGACATTTTGTTTAGCTTGATATTGTGCAGCAGTGAGGAGAGAGGTGGAATCTATTGTGTGCCAGCTGCATGAATCGCCGGATTGAAGTCTAACAGCCTCAGATCCTCTTTTATACAGTAAAGGGGAGATTAAAGCAGGGAGCTCATATGTCACAAAATAGAGGTACAATGCAGTTCTGGCTTGCTTAGTGCACTCAGCCGGCATTTTGATCCAAATTTAGCCAAAGGGAGTGAACAAAAGTGTGCTGCCATCAGCCAGGGAGGTGACAAATGTTGGGCTGTAATATCCAAAATTCCTTTTCTGTTTGCAAAATGTCATCGCTCCTTTGTCAGCTTCATTATGATTGAATCTATGTATAGTCACAGACCAACTGGAAACAAACAAAAACACCCAAACCCTAGCTAAATTATTCTACACCTGCCTCTTCCTAAGCTGTGTAATTGATACGGAGCACAGGGAAGGTTTGTTTTTTGTTTTTTTATCTAGGATTTACAACCCCAGTTATTTAACAAGTATTTGCTGAAGGCTATAGTATATTCTGGAAGTTGAAAGGGATACACAAGGAATCTAACACATATCTTTCTACTCTCTAAAAACTTGCAGTTGGGTTAAAGAGATAAGATAGGCAGACTGACTGACAGACAGACATGCACACACACATACTTAGGAACAAAGGCAGTGGAGCATTTTGTTTAATGACTAAATACGGGAGCATAAACAAGAAATACTGTAGGAACTCAGGAAAAAATGAGTTTTGAGTGAAAAATTTTTTGAAAGCAGGGTAGAAAAAGGGAACAATTATGTTTGGAGTACTAGTCCTTTTTGATATCTGACATGTGCTACATCATGTCATACAGAGTGTGTATATAGTTGTATTTTTATCATCCCCATTTAATAGACAAGGAAAGTGAAGCCCGGAGAAATAAGTAACTGCCCAGAGTCACATAGTTGATAAGAGGTGAGCAAGAATTTAAAGTCCCAAACTATTCACTCTTCATCACATCCCCAACCTGCTTGGCAAAAGAATGGAAGTGAGACGCTCTGAAAGAACAATCAGCCTGGCATCTCGCCTCTTCCCCTCACTAAGTGAATTCTCCATCTGTCCTCCCTGAAACTTCCAGGCCCTTACCTGTTTCTGTTTCAACTGAATTATTAGCCCCTTTCTCTGTATTTAGATTTCCTTCCCTGGACAGTCTTCATGGTCACATCAGTAATAAAACTTTATTTCTAGAAGAGATCATACTGGTGGCTTGTCTAAGGTCAAAGAGGTTATTAGTTGTGAGCATGAGCTACAATTTGTCTTTCGAAGCCCAGCCCAGTGTTCTTTCTGGCAGCACCCACTGCGTTTCTCAACCTGCTCGTCAAGATGGACTTCTAAGACCTACCAAACTTCTGCTGTGTTCACCATACCTATCACACCCCTACTATTTGCTTTTCCTTTTGCTTTATAGAGGAAACCTCAAGGAAGATGGAGACCCATGCGGCTCCGGCCATCTGCAACACCAGGGACTCCAGTCACAATGGAGCAGTCATGTCTGCTCACTCACTCATCTCTTTTTTGAGACGCCCAGGAGCCATTCCAGACATTCTGTCTTTTCAAGTCCTCCATGCAACTGGTAGATGATCTCCTCTTATATCTTAATGAGAACACGGACATCATCTGACATGAGATACCTCATTTTCACTTCAGTACTCATTTCCGGCTCCCTGCCCTCGTTCTCCCAACTGCCCTGTCCAGTGCCAGAAGAGCTGCCCCTCGCTGGCTTCCCTATACTAAATGGTAGGGTTGCTGAGGGCTGGTTGTAGGGCTAGTGTCCCTTTTAGCCCTCAGATTTCCCCCATTCCATCTCAGAAGTCTCAGATCTGTACACCCCAGCTACGTACCGCAATCAACACCTGAACTCAGAGAAGCGCCTATAAACATGGATTTGTAGAATCTTTCAGGCTCATTATGCTATTATGCTAAAAATCCGTATATGCATTTTTATTTTTATTTTTTAAATAGGAGGAAGAATCCACATGCCAAAGGAACACAAATGACTAAGGAATTTTAGAGACAACAGTCCTCAAATCACATCACCTCTGGTAGGGGTACATCTTCTGTGTCTAAATGGACAGCCTGCTCTGCTTATCAGCTCAGTGCTAAATCTTGACCTGAGGAGCACCTCCCGTTCTTTTAGGACACAGCTTGTTCTCATGATTTTCTGGCCCTTTCTCTGGCTTTTTTCATCTCTACTTCCTGACTCTCCATGGATATCTTCCCCTTGGGATACACACGTTCACACAACTTAACAATTCTTCATTTGATTCTGTTGCTGACTCTTAACAGTTCTGTAGAGCTCCTCTCTTTTACTGCCCGAACTTCCAAATGCATATTGTATATATTCTCTGTCCCTGTTTCTCACTGCCTGCCCATTCTTCAAATTTTTGATTAACTTCCAGTCAACAAAACTTCTTGTGGCAATCTACTAGGTCCTTATTCTCCTTAATGACTTTTTGAAATCCAACTCTTCTAACAAACACTTCTTCTAGAATAAGCATTCTCAATCCTATCAGACCCTCAATTCCTTTTTTTTTTTTTTTTTTTTTTTTTTTTTGCGGTATGCGGGCCTCTCACTGTTGTGGCCTCCCCCGTTGCGGAGCACAGGCTCCGGACGCGCAGGCTCAGCGGCCATGGCTCACGGGCCCAGCCGCTCCGCGGCATATGGGATCCTCCCAGACCGGGGCACGAACCCGTATCCCCTGCATCGGCAGGCGGACTCTCAACCACTTGCGCCACCAGGGAGGCCCCCTCAATTCCTTTTAAAACAAATGCTTGTAATGCTGCCCTATCATCCTGTAATGAAATGCATTGACAATATAACTTTCATACCCACATAATTTTAATAACATAACGCCGTAGTTGCATATCAGTGAGAATTAAAGAAAAGTTATTTCTAATAAAATAATATGCATTAATATATAAAATCACCATTAATACAATAGATAGAAAAGCAGATTAATACAAATGTAATTCAAATATCATGAGCAACATGATATTTACCTCAAAGATATGAATCTATGAACTGATGAACAAGGTTTGATAAAGATTCAAATAAGGCAAAGAACAACACAGTAGTTGCATTTCTAGAAAATTTGTTATATTTAAAAACATGCAAATAAATTAGGTGCTAGGCTGAAATAATTGTAACTTTTTTTTTTAACATGTAGGGATATCCATGAGTCATTCAAAAGTTTGTTTGATGCAAAACAATTCTTCATTATATGGGACTGTCTCAGACTGCAAGATATGTAGCATTCCTGCCCCTACTCCCACACAACGTAAAAATATTCTCCAGTACTGTTGGCAACCAAAAATTTCTAAAATACCCCTTCATGGGTGGTGTGCTACCCCTTAAGGATCAATATTCTATATTATCTCATCTTTGGTTCAAGTGTCATTTCCCTTTCTGCATCTCAGATCCCTCTTTATCCTTTGGTGGGTATGTCCTTTTAACTGTGGATATTCTTCAAGGCGTAATCCTTGCCCATCTCTCTCTCTCTCTGCTTTGTTGACACATAATTTATACAAAATACAATATATATATATATATATATATATATATATATATATATATATATATATATATATATCAATGAGTTTTCTGTGTCTAGAGTGTTACTTGTCATAGAATTTCATATTAATTAAATCATACGGTACTTAGTGTTTACTAATAATTTCTTCTACAGTATATAATCTGCTATTAATCCCATCCTGTGTCTTTATTTCAAATATTGTATTTTTCACCTCTGGAAGTTTTGGGTTTATTTTTACTTATCTGGTTTTTTTTTCTGAAGTATAGTTGATTTACAGTGTTAATTTCTTCTGTATAGCAAAGTGACTCAGTTATACATATATATATATATTTTTTCTTTTTCATATTCTTTTCCACTGTGGTTTGTCACAAGATATTGAACATAGTTCTCTGTGCTATATAGTAGGACCTGGCTGTTTACTTTTCTGTTTTTAACAGACTATTTTTTAGAGCAGTTTTAGGGTCACAGCAATATTGAGCAGAAGTATGGAGATTTCTTACATACCTCCTACCTGTATACATGCATAAAGATTTACTTTTTAAAATCTTTTCCATTTTTCTACCTTATCATGTTCATGCTTTTTTCTACCTTCTTCAATATGAAATATATATATTCATATATGTAAAAATTGTTTTAAATTCTTGGCCTATTAATTTTATTACTCGTGTTACATCTGTGTCTGTTTCTATTGATTTCTTTCTGTCTTTCTTTGGTTATGTGTCATTATGTTCCCACTTTTTTTCAGGTATGACATTTTTTCATTGGCTACCAATATTGTGAATATTATGTTGAGGAATGCTGGGTGTTTGTTTGTTTTGGACTTTTCCTGGGGCACATTTGTTTGGAATCAATTAGATAGTTTTAGGGTTCATTTGAAACTTGCTGGAAGCTAGGTGGGATGAAATCTAGAGCAGCCTTTTGTCTAAGACCAATATTCTAATAGTCTAAGGCCACTACTAACTTCTAAAAATTCTACCCAGTGCTAAGTGCCTTTCTACATTGGCTGGTGGGAACATGAACCAGTCCCAGTTTTGTCTGATCTAGGGAGTTGTTTAGCCTACTGATTTCCAGTAGATTTTTCTCCAGCCTTTGGTAGTTTCTGCTCCTGTATGTACAGAACAGGACTGAGACAGGTACTTGAGGGGCTCTTTCTGCAGTCCCTGGAGCAGTCTCTCTGTGTCCTTCCTCTCTGATATTCTGCCCTAGAGATTCTAGCCCATTTGACCTTTCTGCAGACAGAAATGTGGGGCAATTGTAGAGCTCACCTCATTTGCTTCCTTTCTTTCAGGAATCATAGTCTTGAAATGTGTACTTTTAAGTATTCCCAAATTCTTGTTTCATATTTTTTACTTGTTTCAGTTAGGAGTTTAAATCTGGTCCCTGTTAATCCATCATGGTCAGAAGCAAAATTCTCCACTCTCCTTGAAGGGTCCATCATTCATCCAAATATAATAGTTACCTTTATGAGGCTATCCCACAAAGTTGAAGCTCACTCAGTGACCTGTCACTCAGGCATGTTATGTTGTTAGATTTCCAACCGTACATTAGTCAGTTCCACATGAATTTTTTCCTGTCTTGTCAAAATTGACAACTTTTTTCCTTTTTCTTAGGGTCCACAAAAGACACTATTATATTTTTTTTACCAGATATCCAGACTCATCATTTTGAAGTTATTTTTGAATCCTTATACTTTTTCACTGCCCATATGTCATCGAAGTCCTGCAGATTCTTTCAAAATTTCTCATCTGTCTTGTTCTCTCTATACCCACCACCACCAATGTGTTCAAGATCTTTGTTATCTCATGTCTTCTATGTAAAAATATTTTGTAACTGACTCTCCACTCTACTCTCTCCCACAGTAATTCAATTTGCATAAAATATTATTCATTGCATTGATGTGTTTACAAAATAAAGTGTAAAAGGCTTGTATTGGAATATTTGACATTATTCAGCTCTAACCAGTTTTTCATAACTTATCTTCCACACGTAGCTTTAACTTCTACTTCCAACAAAACCCTGAGGATATTCTAGTACATGGTTGTTCCTCAGTGTTTTGTGAGTCTATCATACTAATTCAGGCCTCCACGCCTTTGCTTATGATATTATTTCTGCTTAGAATTCCCACCTCCATTTTCTCAGATTTTCTTTATGTCCTGCCTTCTTGTAAGATCCAGTTTAATTTCCACTTATGATAGAGAAAATCTAGCATGGATCTTTCTCTAAGCTCTGGACTAAATTTTTTCTTTTCTACACCTATTGGCTTTTAATCACATGAGTATTAGTCAATGACTTATTGTGGTCTTCCAGACATTCCCATTCAATATACTCAACCAGTCACACCCATACTATGATGGTGTGTACAGCAGGCAAGAGGCCAAGTGCTGACCTTCCAGATTCCTGCCTTGCTTGAGTTGACCCCATGACTTCTTTTATGCTGTGTTACCTTTCCTTCCTACATTTTTTCATTAGGCTCTTTGTTAAGGAGCTAAGTGAACCAAACTGAGAAAGGGAAGAAAAAAAGGAGGAGAAAAAGAGAAATTTCATTTATTTGAAACAAGAAAATAATGAGACTTTTTAATATATAGATAGAAATAGATCTGGTAAAGCACTATGCATATAATTCCAGAAGGAGTTCCAAACTTTCTCAGACAATTGTTTGTGACACGAATATTGTACATCTACCAAGAAGCCTATTGTTGAGCACTTTCTGCTTGGAAGAAGTATAGTTATAGTGAATAAGAATGCAAGTGTGCTCAGGAACTTCTTTGGGTTCAAATCTCATCCCCAAAGCTTATGAGATGTGTAACTGTAGGCACTTTGTTCTCTGTTCTTTGGCTTCTTCATGTGTAAGACGGAGATACTATTAATCTCTACTTCATAAAGTTGTGAAGCTTAAGTGAGATCTTCTCTGTGTCAAGTGGGCTGATGGGAGGAAAGATGTTTTGGTGATGTTTTCAATTTGCTGTTACTTGACAAAATAAAAAAAAATTGAGATGGATAGAGTTTGGTTCTTTTGGTTTGGAATAAGATCTAATTCTGGCCACCATTCAAAAGTTTTTGACTCCTGGAATCAACAGGTGGATGAGGCATCAGAAATTCACTGTAAGAGCTAGTTAATATAACTTAGTCAAGTTTTTGAATCAGCTTTGTCCATCTCTTCTTTTTCTTTCTCACATATTCTCTTCCAACCTCTCTTGGGCGGTCCCACAAACCTCAGAATTTCAGATTTTGATAGGATTTCAGGTATAAAAGGGGAGAGAGAGAGAGAGGAAGATTATTTTGAATCTCATTGAATGAAATAGAGACAACTGATTTGAAAAAAAATCAAACTAGTTATTCAGGCACATAGCAAAGTTCTCCTGTAATCCTTTCTTGATTTTTCTCTTTTTACTTTTAAGTGCATTCAAATAAACATGTTTGTGCAGATGTAGCAATATATAGCTGACTCTACAATCACCTGTGGCATCTTCAGACTGGCTTCTGCCTATCTCATATGTATCATAATCTCCTATCATCTAAACGAGTATTCAGCTATAAGCATTTGTCCAGTGATCCATTAGCAGCACCTTGACAGCATAATCATGATTCTAAGCAGGAGGAGTTTAGGTGGAAGCTTTGCAATCAAGAATTCAAAATTTAAGAGAAACATAAGGCTTAGCAGAAAAGATATCTAGGTCAGAATCCATCACCTTTGGTTTTCAGGTTCCTAATTTTGTTCTCACCTTACATGGTTCGATCAAACCATTATCAAGCAATACTGATTAAGTATCCCCCTGCCTACAGCTGTGTTAGGATTCTGATAATGTGAATTAATTGGTTATGGTTCCAGTCATTTGGAAGTTTTCTGAAAGGTATTGTTTCTGCCTTTTCATATTTTAATGTTAAACTGTGTTAAGTGTTACAGTGTGTGGTGAACTCCTATTTAACGGTAGTTTATTTTTATTTATTTAGTCTACAGATACAACTTAAGGCACATTTCAATAATTCCAAAACTCCTTCATTAATCAGGGACATATAACTCTGGAACCACTGATAGCTCACAGTGTATAAAATTCATGTATAAAGGTGATCAAGAGATACATTGGAAGTAATATTTTAAAAGAGTGAAGTGCCAACTTTGGGACAGATCCAACAAGGAGTAAATCAGTGTGGATTCAACGGTGTATCAAAAAATTGTTACTCTTATTTTTATTGTGGTGCGTTTTTGTGTGTGTGTGTGTGAGTAGGAGAGAACGGGTGAAATTACAGAGAGTGTGTTTGGAATTAAGGCAGTAATAAGACATCTGTTGGTCATTATTGGTCATTATTATGTGCCAATTGGTCATTATTATGTGCCAATCCCCATGTTTTATATGCATTATTTCATTTATTTCTCACCAAAATTTATGAATTAAATATTATTATTTTCTCCATGCTTTAGATAAGAAATAAAAATTTAGAGGAGCTAAATAAATGGCAGAGCGAGGATTCTAATGCAGTTCTGCCTCATGCTGAAGCCTGAATGTCGGAGTGCACTGTGTATGTGAACACCACCTGTCGCCAGTGGTATAGCAGAAATAAGGTCAACAATGGCTAATACCAATTCACATCCATGAGATGCTTTATAGTTTACAAGGCATGTTCACACTTTTTATTTCCTTCAAACCTCTCAGTATCACTGTGAGATAGTATTTTTATTATTACATACACTTCACAAAAGAGGAAATTGAGAATTGGGGGGTGCTGAATAAATTACTTAAGTTTGAAGAGCTGGTAAGACATAAACCCAAGGTGAAACTCAGGCCTGTGATTCAAGATCCCCTTACTATTTCCACTACATTTCAATGCTTCCAAATGTAAACATACAGTTATCAAAATCAAGCATGTGTATGCCCACGTGTGCTAAGTATAAACTTAAGTTGCCATTGTTTATTTCTCTTTTGTAAATAAATAAACCAAAAGATAATCCTGGTAGACTTTGGGCTGCATGGCACCTAACATACACCACGATAAGATTAAAAAAATCTCTGAATATTGAAAAATAATTTATTTACAACAGGCCTGGCATAGAGAATATTAGCCCCTGGCTCTTGGTCTGGCAAGGATGTCCTCATAGGAAAATTAAAATGGGGAGAGATAGTATTTAAAGAGAAATGTCACTGCCGAACCCTTGACATACATCCCACAAAAGAGTTAGGAGGGAAATGAAACTGGAAAGGAAACTATCAGATTTCTCAGACAAGATTTAGCTGTGACAGTTTTATCCAGAGGTAGACAAGATATTTTTTCTTTATCATGATTTATGAGGTATAAGAAATAACTTTCCTGTCCAGATGATCTTTGCCATTTACAGTGACTGCTATAATCATTATTAGATTTTATTTTCATAGAGTGGAAGTATTATCTCCAGGAAACTTCATAAAATTACTCTCTTTCCAACACAGAAATCTGTATTCGATGTTAATCATTATCCAGTTGTTTTTAGTAACAACTAGCAAGAGAGAAGAGGACATTGGACTAATGCAGGGAAATATAGAGAGAAAAGCCAGGAAGCTGTGCCATTTGATGGGAAGGATAGGCATGATTTTGTTGCTGGGAAACCTTCATTCAGTCACTTGGTCATTCAACAAACATCCAACCTGCCCTATGCAAGATGCTGTTCCAGGTACTGAGACACAGCACCACTGGCTCTGAGCTTGTATTCTCATAGTCAAGTGAAAATAGCCAGGTAGCAGCCCATGCTGGTCTCTCTTCCCCCATCCTTTGTAGCTTTCTCAAAGGACGTCATCAAGGCACACAACAGTAGTATTTTAGATCAAATGTATTTTACCTGGAAAGAGGTACAATAAGCAAAATGAGCCTGGAGAGAAGAAATATGTTTGGAAGAAGCTGTTTTGCTTTTTCTCCTTCTCCATATTTCCCGGCAGAGTGGAGGCTTCCAGGATAGGGAGCAGCAAATAGTGGTGAAGCAGACTCAAAACAATAGAGCAGAGGATGGGTTTGAGAATGTGTCAGAGTCTGGCATATCACCCAGGAGCTGATGAGGGCTTAAGCCGAGCGGTGTGGAAGGATATCTCTTCTCCTTGGGAGAGTCTCCAAGATAACTCAGATTCCTGTTATGCCAGGATTATTTCTGACATAGGGTTTGTGTAGGTGACATAATGTCTTCTACTAGCAGGATTGATTGTACAATGAGAATTTCACTCTTGCGAGATATTTCTTCTGCTTTCATAATGTATCCAAGGAGAGAGGGAGAACATGAGTTGGGGAATCAGAAGGGGGGGACACAAAGTCCCTGAATTTTGAGAATGAAATTTTATAGGCTTGGAAAGAAGTATATAGTAAAATAAACATGGTTGAAAATGACAGTTCCCAAGGTGTGGTCTGGGAACTCCTGGGTGCCCTCAAGACCATTTTGGGGGATCCATGATGTCAAAACTATTTTCATAATAATAAGATATTATTAAGATATTATTTATTATTTTCACTCGTTCTCTCATCAATGGTTTTTCATTTTCCAGTGGCTTGATGAGATGTTTGATATTACAACAGATGGAATGTAGTAGATGGAATTGTCTTCTATAAGCAAGACATTTAAGATATTTGTAGAAATGCAAACCAATGCCACTTTTCTCACTACTTGTTGTCTTTAAAAATATAGTTGTTTTTATAAAAATATACTGGTATATTGGCAGGCAATGTGTTAGAGCTATTTTAAACAAGTTAATAATTTTTAAATATTCTGTTTTAATTTCTGCTATGGCATGTATAGCATATAACATATAAACAAAAGTTCATTGGGGGTGTTTAATAACTTTTAAGAGCAGAAAGGAGTCCTGAGACCAAAAAAATTTGAGAACTGATGCCTTAGAATATTAGAGAAAAAAAAGAGTTCAGACAGTTGTTAGAATGTGAGAGAAAAAAATCATACATTATCTTCTATCTTCCTCAAAAATCAATTGAAAAATGGCAAAAAGAGTGAGAAACAAAAATGGAAGCTATATATTCAATGAAATTAAGAAATACCTAAAATTCTGATCTAAAACATTTGAAGAAGGATGGCTAAGCATAGTGAATTGTGGACATGTTTTTGCATGGATATGTTTTCAATTCTTGTTTTGAATGTATCTAGATGTGAATTTTCTCAGTCTTATGATAACTCTGTTTAAGTTTTTGAGTAAATGCCAAACTTTTCCACAGCAGCTGTGCCATTTAACTTTCCCACCAGCAATGGATGAGAGTTCCAGTTTCCTTGTATCCTCATCAATACTTGTTGTTATTCATCTTTTTAATTACAGCCATCCTTGTAGTAAGCAGTGTCTCATTGTGGTTTTGATTTGTGTTTCCCTCTTTTCACATGCTTACTGGCCGTTTATGTATCTTCTTTGGAGAAATATCTATTCTAATCCGTTTCCCATTTTAAAATGGTGTTGTCTTTTTATTGTGAGTTGTAAGAATTCTTTGTATTATTAGATACTATTCATTTATCAAATCTATAATTTGCAAATATTTTCTCCAGTTTTGTGGGTTGTCTTATCACTTGTTGATGGTGTCTTCTGATACACACTGTTTTTAACTTTTATGAAGTTCAATTTATCAAATTTTTCTTTTGTTACTTTTGGTATCATATGTAAGAAATCATTGCTTAACCCGAGGTCACAAAAATTTATGCCTGTTTTCTTCTCAGAATCTCAAAACTTCTAGCTATATATTTTTAGTTATATACATTTAGGTCTTTGGTCCATTTTGAGTTCATTTTGGTCCATTTGTATGTATAGTGTGAGGTAGGGGCTCAACTTTATTGTTTTGCATTTGATATCCATTATTCCAAGCAGCATTTGTTGAAAAGACTGTTCTCCCCCTCACTGAATTGTTTAGGAACCTGTGTCAAAACTCAATTGACCATAAATATGAAGGTTCCCCCCACATACTCTCTATTCTATTCCATTACCTATATGTCAGTGTAATACTGTCTTGATTACTTAAGTTCAATTGTGGTAAGTTTTGAAATCAATGTGCGTTCTCCAGCTTGGTTGTGCTTTTCAGGATTGTTCTCGCTGGAATTCTGGGTCCCTTGCATTTCCATATAACTTTTAGGATCAGCTTATTTATTTCTACAAAAAGGGAAGCTGGGATTTTGATAGATATTGCAATAAATAATTTGGGAATTATTGCCATTTTATTAATCATGTAGTTTTTGTCCTTCGTACTATTAATATTGTGCATTATGTTGGTTACTTTTAATACATGGAACCAATTTTGCATTCCTGGGATAAATTTCATTTGGTCATAGTTTGTGGATTCAATTTCTTAGTATTCTGTTGAGGATTTCTGTGCCTATATTCACAAGGTATATTGATCTGAATTTTCTTGTGATGTCTTTGGTTTGGGGATCATGGTAATGTTGGCTTCATAGAATGAGTTGGGAAATGTTCCTCTTTCTTCTATTTTTTGGAATAGTTTCTTCTGTGTGTGTGAAGAATTCATGTTAATTGTTCCTTAAATATCTGGTAGAATTCACCAGTGAAACTTTCAGGTCCTAGGATTTTTTTGTGGGGGGGGGAGATATTTTTGACTACCAATTCAATTAAATCTCTTTACTTTGATGTGGTTCTATTCAGATTTTTAATTTATTCTTTAGTTGATTTCAGCAGTTTATATCTTTCTAAGAATCTGTCTATTTCATGTAGGTTATCTAGTTTGTTAGCATACAATTATTCATAGTTTTAGCTTACAATCCTTGCTAATTTTTATAGTCTGTAGTAATGTCCTGTATTTCATTCTTGGTCTTTGTAATTTGAGTATTCTCTCTCTCTCTCTTTTTGTATTTTTTGTTTTTTGTTTTTGGTCAATCTACCTAAAAGTTTTCAGTTTTGTTGGTTGACCTTTTCAAAGAACAAACTTTTGATTTCATTGATTTTTCTCCATTCTTCTATTTTCTATGTAATTTTTTCTTTCATCATATTTGTTATTTCCTTCCTTTTGCTTTATTTGGATCTAGTTTGCTCTCCAAATTTACCTTGAAGCAATGCTTTAGCTACATTTCATTCATTTTGGTTTGTTGTGTCTTCATTTTTATTCATCTCAAAGTATTTTCTAATTGCCCTTGTAATTCCTTCTTGGACCATTTGGTTATTTGGAAGTGTATTGTTTAATTTCCACATATTTCTGATTTCCCCATTTTTTTCTGTTATTAATTTCCAGTTTCATGACATTTTGACTGAAGAACATTTGTTGTATGATTTCAGGCCTTTTACATTTATTAAGTCTTGTTTTATAGCCTAATCTTTAGTCTATCCTGGAGAATGTTCCATGCACTGAAAAATAATATGTATTCTGCTAATTTTGGGTGGAGTGTTCAATAGATGTCTAGTAGGTCTCTAGTTGGTTTATAGTGTTGTTCTATCTAGTTATTCTTTCTATGATTAAAAACAAGCCATTGAAACCTTCAGATAGTATTGTTGAATTGTTTATTTCTCCCCTCAATTTGGTAAATTTTTACTTCATGTGTTTTGAGGCTCTGTTTCCATTGTTAAGTAAGTAAATGTCTTTGATTGTTTAAACTTCTTGATACACTGACATTTTTATTATTTAAAAATTTTTAAATTTATTATTATAAAATTTATTATTTATATATTATTATAAACTGTCCTTCTTTGTTTCTAGTTCAATTTTGTCTTAAAGTTTGTTATATGATATTCATATAGCCACTCCAGGTAGTTTTTGGTTACTGTTTGCATGACATATTTTTTTCCATCCATTTACTTTCAACTTTTCTTGTATATTTGAATTTAAATTATCAAAATGTAAATGGCATATAGTTGGATCATATTTTTAGTCTATTCTGCTAATCTTTGCTTTTATACTGGAGTATTTAATCCATTTATATTTAATTTTTGATAAGGTATGATTTACATATGCTATTTTTCTATTTGTTTACTATGTGTCATTTTTTTAAATTCCTCTTTTCCATCATTATTGGAATATAAATTCTCTGTATTTATTGATATTCTCTATTTGGTGAGACATCATTCTGTAATGTTGGAATTCTCTGTTGGATGTGGCTACTGAAGTCTCTTTTGAGTTACCTTAATGATCGTCAAATCATTGGACAGAGATTTCTATACCTAGGAGTAAGTTTGAGAAATGTGAACAATCTCTGTAAAGAAAACTTTAACACACTCCTGAGTGATGCAAGGGCTTAAACAAAAAGAACCTCATAATACTTTTGAATAGGAGGAGTCAATATAATGTAAATATCAATTTTCTTTAAGGAAATGTATTAACACAGTAGCAATAAAATGCCAAGATAATTTTGGGACATTTAGACAACCTGAACCTTGAGTTTGTATGGAAAAAATAAATAAGCAGAGACAATTATGAATAAAAGAATAAGATATCATACAGTTAGATGAATCAAAACAGTGTGGTAATGGCAAAAAAAGTGGGTGGATAGATCAATGGAACAGAAATAACAGTCCAGAAACAGTTTAATGCACATGGGCATCATCTCAAATCAGTGGAGAAAAGATGAATAAATTAAATAAATTATTGAATTATTATTTTTGGATAAATTCTGTTTGGAAAAAAGTTAACCATATAGAAATAAATTATAATAACGGCATGGCAAAAAAATTTAAAGTAAAATATAAATTTCATTAATCATATAAAGATTGAAAGATTATCCTGCATAAAACGGATGCCTAGGAAAAAAACACCATTAATCAAATTAAAAGATGAACAAGAAACTTGTAAATACTATTTGCCATTTATAATTTCTATAAAATATATGGAAAGTTAGAACCCAATAACTCAATAAAAATGGGTTAGGAATATAAAAAAGAGCTTAAGGAAAAGGAAATACAAATGTCTCTTAAACATGTGAGTAGGTACTCAACTCACAATAAAAGAAATGCAAATAAAGACAACAATAAGTACCATCTTTTACCTATCAGATTGACAAAGAGCAAACGTTTCATATCACAGTATTACCATGGGTGTGAGAAAACTGGTATGTTACTGGTGGGAGTGTGAATTAGGACAGTTCTTACTGATCACAACCTGGCAGTGTTTACACAAATTACTAAAGCAAACACCTTTTAGTTCAGCAACTACACCTTTGAGAATGTAACCAACAAATATACATGCACATGTGGGAGACAGCATACCTACCAAGTTATTCAGTTCAGCATTGTTTATAAAAGCAAAAGAATAAAAACAACTTTAATATCTGCCCATAAGAGCCTGAGTAAATTATATACAAAAGAATGTTACACAACTTACAGAAGGAAAAAAATAACTAAAAAAAAAGGGAAAAAAAGAAAAAGGGAAGACAGGTAAAGAAGCTCTTTATATATTAATGGGAAAGATCTCCAAGATATATTTAAAATATAAAAACATCAAAATGCAGAATAGTATGTATAGGGTGTACCAAAAGGGAAAACAATAAATATTTGTACTGCTTGTACATCTGGGAAGACATAGAAAAGCATTTGTTTTCTTCAGGGAGGGGGAACTAGAATTGGGATATTGGGGTATAGAAATTATGCCACCTAAATTTTGAAAACTATTCCTGCATTTTCTATTCAGAATATAAAAATCATAAACAGTTCAACTACCAGCAAAACAAAAATGGAAGAGAAAAATAAAACCACCTTAGAAACAAAGTATATTTTGGAAGCAGTTAAAATGATAGATGCAGGCTAAAAACACCATCAGAGATCGCAGGCATCTGATAAAAAATGAGCAAGATTAAGTAGAAAAAGTTTAAAAGGATTAGCAGGAAAATGTGAAAAACTCTGAAGCATCAGTAGATGTAAAACTAATATCCAGTAAAAAGACAATATTTTCACCAATACATTCAAAGAAAGTTTTCCTGGAATGATGGGAGATATTCTAACAATTGAGAGCAGAGCATGTCTGCTGGACAGGAAAAACTGATGCTTACTGATGGACCACAAGTTTTTCTTAAGAAAATTTATCGGATGTAACCAGATCAGAACACTCTGTGAGCCTGCAGCAAAGGAAGGAAAAATAGTCTGATATTTAAGGAGGAAAAACAGTAAGTCTGGATTCAGACTTCTCCAGAATCACATCCAATGCTAGCATTGTGCAGTGATGTCTACAAAGTTTTAATGGAAAGGAACATCATCATATTTTATGTCCAGCTATACCACTGTGCAATAATCAAAACTAAGGAGAAATATTTTCAAACATACAAGAAATCAAGAAATGTTGTTTCCATAAACATTCTTATAAAAACTATCAGAGGACAGGCTTCAGCCAACCAAAATATGGATTTTAAAGTCAAGATATAGTCATGGTGAACAGTGAATCCATTTATATATTCCATTAATGTTAACAACTGTGGGAACTATATGCTTAAGGAAGTGACTATGAACATTTTCCACCCTGAAATTGTAGAAATGATATAACTAATAAAAGTCAAAGGGTGAGAAAATATAGGGAGTAGCATATGTAGTTAAAATGAATTAGAGGAGATCATACTTTATAATGTTTTAAAAAGTGGACTATGTAAATATGGTGGCCTTGGTGGAGGAAAATAAGCCTGGGATAGGACTTGTTCTAATATTAGCTGTGTTCTAATATTAGCATATTGGTGAGACTTCTTCCTCTCTTTCATGCATGGTTAAAAAACTATTACATGTGAATCTCAAATAGTTTCCACAGTATCTCCTTATAATATTGAAGCAATAGAAGCCAAATGACCAGGGTTTCTGCCTATATCAGAAGTCTAAGGACCAGGTCTTACCCTCTAAAAATTTCTCTCATGCAAAAAGTTCAGGGTTAGACTTACCACATGATCCAGGAATTTCACTTCTGGGTATATACTAAAAATAGTTGAAAGAAGGGGCTTGAAGAGATATTTATATGCCTTATGTTCATAGCACATTATTCACAATAACTAAAATGTGGGAGCAACTCAAGTGTCCATAGGTGGATGAATGGATAAGAAAAATGTGGTACGTACACACAATGGAATATTATTCAGCCTTAAAAGGGAAGGAAATCCTGACATATGCTACAACATGGATGAACCTTGAGGACATTATGCTGACTGAAACAAGCCAGTCACAAAAGACAGAATACTATATGATTCTACCTGTACGAGTTACTTCAAGTAGTCAATATCATAGAGACAGAGAAAGTAGAATGGTAATTGCCAGGGGCTGAAGGGAGGGGATAGTAGGGAGTTACTGTTGAATAGATACAGAGTTTAAGTTTTACAAGATAAAAGCGTATGGAGATGGATAGTGGTTTTGCCTGCATAACATTATGAATATATTTAATACCACTGAACTGTACACTTAAAAACGGTTAAGATGGTAAATTTTATGTTATGTGTATTTTACCACCATACAAAAAATGGTAAAATAGTTCAAGGTTAGGCTGTTATATTGGTTAAGGTTTCTTGCTGGAAACAGCAGAATCCATTCTACCTAGTTATACAAGAAGGATTGCTTTGGAATCATTAGAAGACTGGAGTTATAAGATGTAGGCTAAGCCTTCAGGAAAAAACTCCTAAAACAATATGCCAGTACTGGCACCATCCCCAGATCACTGTGCAACAGCACTCCATAGCCCATTCAGCTACTGTTTCTTAACTGTGGTAAGGATGCACTTCTGCCTCAGATCTTGAGTATTGCTTGGTTCGGGATGTTGGTGAACATGCACTGGTGCTCAAGGCAATTCCAGATGAAATGCCCAGGTGTAACCCAGAAAACCCATGTATCCTCTAACCCTCAGAGGTTACCCCTTACTTTAATATTCAACAAGATAGACCATAGCTGGATGGCAAATCTCACTTATTTCTATGTACTTCTGGGCAGACCATTCTGTAGTCTGCTTCATCCTTTGTTAATACCTCTCAGCATCTGCTTTCTTCACTCACCTCTCCTGTTTTTGCATTACTTTTATATACCGCTAACCCAAGATGCAGGGTAGAGGAGTCTTTTCTGAAGGTTTGAAGATATTGGAGGGTAATTATAGCACAGAGAAGGACATAATTTTACCACTAACACAAAGCGATTGGTGTGGGGAATACTTTTTACTAAAGGTTTGTGGTTAGTGAGGCTAATTAATTAATAAATCAGAATTTCATATTTGATGTCAAACATTAGCATAGTAGAAAAGCATTAAGCATCTCCCATCTTAGGGACTTTTTCACTGGTCCCATCCCTCCCACTGCTGCTGGGGCTCATCTCTTTCCAAAGTCCCTTCTCATCTCTTATTGTTCATGTGCCCCTTATTCTCTTGCTTGTGCTGCCAATAGAAACTTAACTTTCTTACTTGATTATCTTTTTGTTTTACAGTTTTCTTCCAGGTCGTGTCTTGGGGAATGGGGTTTATTTTTCACACCAGTAGATTCATTGAATTATTGTTCAAAGAAAAATCTTTCTTCCTCATATAAACTGTATGCTCCTACCTCTGTAAGTAAAAAGCCAGAATTTTTTTTGGAATATAGCTACTTTACCCTCCTTGAAACAGTAATAATGAAAAAAAATTAGTGGTGCAGATTGAAATGGAAAACTGGTAGAAAGTAGAAAAGATAAAACAAAGATTTGATTTTAATAAAAAGGAATGAAAACAGTTTTTGACTTGTAGACCCAATTTTTGACCTGTACTAAATTCACAGAAGATCATCAGTGGGCTTCAGTGTTGTATATTTTATTCCTTGAATTCTGGAAATCAAAAGTAAATTCATTCCTTTTGATCTTATTTTTACATAGGTCACCATTTTTCTTTCATCTGATATTGTAACATCTTCAAATAAAGTCCCTGCTACCTTTCTTTTATATTATATCATTTTATATCATATTATATTTATATCAGCAGATCACTGAAATCTATAAAATGAAATTAAAAGAAGCATCACTATCAGAATCCATGTTTTGCTAGTTCTCTAAGACAAGCATTAAGTATGGGGCACTCAATATATTGGCAATGAAATGGGACTCCCTACCCCCAAAAGAACAGTCATGATAATAGAAATGGAAGCTGATCTTTATTTACTGTGGGGTCAGAAAACGGACAAGATGTAGTTAATATTTCTTAACTCTTTCCTTGTTTCACTCAGACCCTATAGCAGACTAAAAACCATTGCCCAAGTATCAGCAGATTAAAGAGACTGAATTCATTCTTTATTATGCATTTGTATATTCGTTAGTGAGAGGAAAATTGGAGGTTCAACTGTGCCTCACTTTGGGTAGTTTGGCTGAGGACTGGCTCAGCAGGTTGAGGATACCAATCACAGGTTCAAAGGGCACTACTTTCTAACATGGCTACTTCTCCAACCATTGCTACATAAACGTGTTATGGGGTGGGGGACCCCCTCTACTAGAATGTTAGCCATGGGATGAAAATAAAGACCATTTATGACTGTTCTAAGCAGCAGGGTCATAGAATTCAGAAGATTCCTTGCACTCTACTATTTCTCAGCTTGTAACTCATCCCCATCGCAGTAAATCATATATCTGTAGGATTTCCATAGATATAAGATTCTATATTTCTATACTTCTATCTATATTTCTATAGATATAGGATTCTATAATCTATAGGCTATATCTATACCATGTGACATGAATGGTTTGTATCTGTCATCCCTTTAGGCAACATTCATTCCACAAATATTTACTGAGTGCCTAACATGTGCCAGGCACTATTTTAATTCCTGAGATACCTCAGTGAACAAAACAAAGAGTTCTGTCCTGGGGTTAAATTTTAGTGGTGGTAGTCAAGGTGGAAGGAGACGAAGCAATAAATATGAGAGGTAATTTATATAATATGTTAAAGGCAGAAGTACTATGGAAAACAAAATGTAGAAAGGGGTAGACAGGGATCAGGGGTTGATGTCAGTTTGGAAATAGCAATTGACATGTAGCTTGGCTGTGGATAAATTATACTATATACACTCTTTAAGACAGAGTTTGTGTTTTTTTTCATCCATGTATCCCTAGCACAGTACCCAAAATATAGTAGGTGGCTGAAGATTGTTTGTTGAATTAATTTTTCTGATGCAATTTAGAATACATAAAGTGATTCATCAGGTCTTATTTGTAAGCAACATTACCTCAGCACTTTTCAAACTCAAGGACATTCCTCTGCTTCTGCAAAAAAATACGTGGCACATATTCATTTTAAGGAAACCTCATTAGGAAATAATGTTCTATGCCATCACCTTCAATTTAGTTAATGTCTCCATTGAAGATTGGGTCACCGTGCTCTTTCTAGCATCTGGCAAAATATAGCATATAGCCTAAGAAGAGTTGGCCATTTTACTGTCAGAAATGGAGACTACAAACAAATTGTCAGATCTGTGTTGTAACATGGACATAGTTCTTGTGAACAAAAATGAAAGAAACACAAATTCTGCCAAAAATCAAGGTGCCTCTGTATATACTAGCTTTGAAGATTGAATTCGGTTAGAATTCTGACAGTAGAGATATTACCACTGTTCCTAACAGGCAGCTGATGAGCTTTCAACCACCTTCTGTTTTAATTAGGGTTGAGATTGTGCTACCGTACCAGAATGGCCCAAAATACAGTGGTTTTTAAAAGGATACAAATCTATTTTGCTTTCAAATGAAATGTGACCAGTTTAGCCCAGATGGGCAGATCTACCATTGACGGGCCATTTTCCATGCCTGTATGGTCAAATCCAAGATTCTGCCGTGTCCTGAGTTCCAGCCAGCAGATAGGAGAAAGAGAGTATAGAAAAGTCACACCCAGTGTTTTAAAATTCAGACCTGGAAGCGGCAAACATCATTTCCTCTAATAGTCCATTTATGAGAAGTATATCTCATGCCCACATCTAACTGCAAGGGAGGCTGGGAAGCAGAGTGTAGCAGTGCAGTCATGGGCTGATTTTTGGAAGAAGGGGAGAATATATTTTGGTGGGCAATTTGCTGTTTCCTTCATAATCTCTGAATCAATACAACATAAGAATGAGTGTTTTGTGTTTGCTTGTAATACATTCATGCATGCGGAAAGGCCGTTACAGGATTACACCAAGATAAAGCGACATCTCTCATCCCCATCCCTGGTGTCCCCTGGAAGCTCTTGTAAAGCAAATTAATACTTTCAATGCCCCAGTACTAACAATGTAAGCTGGCTTGGTAAGTGCTGCTGAGTCTCAGACGATTCCATATGAAGATCATGAGAAGGTGCTGCATGTGACAGAATAAACACAGAAAAATCACAATACACCAGAAAACACTTCTAATTTGATTCTGTTCTTCTCTTTCCAAAAAAAGACACTGAACCCTCTCAAAGTCCTTGATGCTGTGCCTCTTAGTCAATATGCAGGCCAATGACTCCACATATTTCCTTTGCAAAGGAATAGGTAGAAATTACTGTTGACTTTATCCTGTTTATATTGATAGTTAATGATGGTACTTACAAGAGGTTTCAGAGATAAAAGAAAATCTTGAAAAAAAAATTGCTGGAAAACATGGCTCAACTCATGAATTGCACTGCAGGCAGACAAATTATTTCTTGGCTGTAAAAATTGTCCAACTATCTTTTTGCTCCCTAAATCTGATCTTGACAAGGATTCATTGATCCTTAATATGGAATACTTCAGATGACAAAAATCAAAACCAGTAAAGATTGATTCGGCAGCCTACAGATAAATCACCTTGGAATGAATGGGTCAAGAGTCTGAACAGAAGATAATCCTCCAGCTCCTTTCATTTTTTTTTTTTTTCATTATGGAGTCCATAAGATTTTAATCTGGAACCACCAAAAGGAGGTATTCATTCAGAATAAACACAAATACAGAGAAAAGACACATCAACTCAAAAACAAATGTATATGGTATTAAAAATAGAGATGGCACTTAAGTCCTTTTATGAACATCTTTTGGCTCAGTTTCTATAGAGTCAACACTATGTTTACCTGCAACTTTATATCAGGCAGACAAAATGATTTGCAAAGGAGCAAATAATGTATTTGTGGAGTAAAAGGAATGTAGAGGAAAAGTATCACTAGACTACTCCCAATTTATTGACTTTGGTAAGACATTTGTATCCCTGGAGTCCAGTTCTTTTTTGTAAAATGGGGGACAATTATGCTTATCTTCCACAAATATACTAATCCAGTGAGGTAATACAAGTGAACATGTCCTGTAAAGCATTGAATTCTGCACACCTATGAAGTTTGATATTATTTATTATTTTGCAGGGATTCTAGGACAAATGATTTCTTAACAACGTAATTGCTGGTCCCAGAATTGCTATTAGTCTGAATGTGACTTTCAAACATTTCCTTTACTTCAACTATTTCCTCCTTTTCCTCTCATCTCATCTGATATGTCTGTTCTGTCTACATTATCCCCCCAAAATCCTACTTCCCTATTCTCCAAATGCCATCTCTCTGCCTACCAGCTAAGGAACACTATCTATCTGTGTTCTCTTGTTAATCTATTGACCTTTAAGCACAGTTATGTTTCATTAAGAGGGCATGTACTTTGAGGCAAACATTTTCCACTGGTTTAATTTTAGCTGTAAGAGAGACAGGGGAGGTGTATCACCAAAAGAGGTCACAGACACAGAGGGGGAGAGAAAGACACTCTACAGCACATTCCTCTGGTATCATCTGGTATTTAATTTTCTGCAGTAAAGATCTATGCTATACTGATTTCATGGAAAATACAGAAAGAGATAAAACAATAGAACATTTCAGCACTCATTCCAGGAGGGTACACTGCCAGGGCATTAGGAACACAAAATAGAAATCAGTTTGAATAGATTATGGTTCAGATTGGTTTCACAGGATCCCAATTACACCAGTTTTTAACTGGGTAACTGGGCACATTGAAAGCTTTCTGAATCTCGTTTTCTTTCTCTGTTAGGAAGGAATAACTGTGACTTTCTGATGTGATTATTATGAGGACTAAATGTTAGTATTACATGTGAAAAGTTCCGGCCTAAAGTGGGTGCTTAATAAATATTATTTACTTATACATTTATAAACAATAAATATTATTTACTTATAAATGTATACCTCTCAGTGGATACTGGCCATGTGCCTTTACTGAGATACAGAGAGCTCAAAGAGGCACACTATTCATTTGCTGAAGACTTAAGCTATGGTTACATAAAGTCTAAAGAGTACTAGAGTCCAGACTCGCAGGAAAGCAAGATATTCTTCTGTGTATCATCCATGACTGGCAAATATCCAGCGTCTGATTAAACTCAACAAGGGACAGGATGTTCATTAGCTACAAAGCAATTCATTCCTTTTAAGAACACTTCTAACTATTAGAAAGAGCTTGCTTTTTTTTTTTAACATCCTAATTGGAGTGTAATTGCTTTACAACGGTGTGTGGTGTGTTAGTTTCTGCTGTATAACAAAGTGAATCAGCTATACATATACATATATCCCCATATCTCCTCCCTCTTGCATCTCCCTCCCACTGTCCCTATCCCGCCCCTCTAGGCAGACACAAAGCAACAAGCTGATCTCCCTGTGCTATGCAGCTGCTTCCCACTAGCTATCTATTTTACAGTTGGTAATGTATATATGTCCATGCCACTCTCTCACTTCGTGCCAGTTTACCCTTCCCTCTCCCCATGTCCTCAAGTCCATTCTCTATGTTTCTGTCTTTTTCCTGTCCTACCCCTAGAACCATTTTTTTTTTTAGATTCCATATATATGTGTTAGCATACAGTATTTGTTTTTCTCTTTCTGACTTACTTCACTCTGTATGTCAGTCTCTGGGTCCATCCACCTCACTACAAATAACTCAATTTCATTCCTTTTTATGGCTGAGTAATATTCTATTGTATATATGTGCCACATCTTCTTTATCCATTTATCTGTCGATGGACACGTAGGTTGCTTCCATGTCCTGGCTATTTTAAATAGAGCTGCAACGTACACTGTGGTACATGACTCTTTTTGAATGATGATTTTCTCGGGGTATATGCCCAGTAGTGGGATTGCTGGGTCGGATGGTAGTTCTATTTTTAGTCTTTTGAGGAACCTCCATACAGTTCTCCATAGTGGCTGTACCAATTTACATTCCCACCAACAGTGCAAGAGGGTTCCTTTTTCTCTACAACCTCTCCAGCATTTATTGTTTGTAGATTTTTTGATGATGGCCATTCTGTCTGGTGTGATGTGATACCTCATTGTAGTTTTGATTTGCATTTCTCTAATGATTAGTGATGTTGAGCATCCTTTCATGTGTTTTTGGCAACTGGTATATCTTCTTTGGAGAAATGTCTATTTAGATCTTCTGCCCATTTTTGGACTGGGCTGTTTGTTTTTTTGTTATTGAGCTGCATGAGCTTCTTGTATATTTTGGAGATTAATCTTTTGTCAGTTGCTTTGTTTGCAAATATTTTCTTCCATTCTGTGGGTTGGCTTTTTGTCTTGTTTATGGTTTCCTTTGCTGTGCAAAAGTTTTCAGTTTCATTAGATCCCATTTGTTTATTTTAGTTCTTGTTTCCTTTCTCAAGGATCTTGCTGTGATTTATGTCATGAAGTGTTCTGCTATGTTTTTCTCTAAGAGTTTTATAGTGTCTGGTATTACATTTAGGTCTTTAACCCATTTTGAGTTTATTTTTGTGTATAGTGTTAGGGAGTGTTCTAATTTCATTCTTTTACATGTAGCTGTCCAGTTTTCCCAGCGCCACTTATTGAAGAGGCTGTCTTTTCTCCACTGTATATTCTTGCCTCCTTTATCAAAAATAAGGTGACCATATGTGTGTGGGTTTATCTCTGGGCTTTCTATCCTGTTCCATTGATCTATATTTCTGTTTTTGTGCCAGTAGCATACTGTCTTGATTACTGTAGCTTTGTAGTGTAGTCTGAAGTCTGGGAGCCTGATTCCTGCAGCTCCATTCTTCTCTCTCAAGATTGCTTTGGCTATTCGGGGTCTTTTGTGTTTCCATACAAATAGTGAAATTTTTTATTCTAGTTCTGTGAAAAATGCCATTGGTAATTTGATAGGGATTGCATTGAATCTGTAGATTGCTTTGGGTAGTATAGTCATTTTCACAATGTTGATTCTTCCAATCCAACAACATGGTATACCTCTCCATGTGTTTGCATCATCTTTAATTTCTTCATCAGTGTTGTATAGTTTTCTTCATGCAGGTCTTTTGTCCCTTTAGGTAGGTTTATTCCTAGGTATTTTATTCTTTTTGTTGCAATGGTAAATGGGAGTGTTTCCTTAATTTCTCTTTCAGATTTTTCATCGTAAATGTATAGGAATGCAAGAGATTTCTGTGCATTAATTTTGTATCCTGCAACTTTACCAATTAATTGATTAGCTCTAGTCGTTTTCTGGTAGCATCTTTAGGATCATCTATGCATAGTATCCCGTCATCTGCAAACAGTGACAGTTTTACTTCTTTTTTTCTGATTTGGATTCCTTTTATTTCTTTTTCTTCTCTGATTGCTGTGGCTAAAACTTCCAAAACTATGTTGAATAATAGTGTTGAGAGTGGGCAACCTTGTCTTTTTCCTGATCTTAGTGGAAATGGATTCAGTTTTTTACCATTGAGAACGATGTCAGCTGTGGGTTTGTCATCAATGGCCTTTATCTTATCAAAGAACCAGCTTTTGGTTTTATTGATCTTTGCTATCATTTCTTTCATTTATTTTTCATTTATTTCTGGTCTCATATTTATGATTTCTTTCCTCCTGCTAACTTTGGGGTTTTTTTGCTCTTCTTTCTCTAATTGCTTTAGGTGTAAGGTTAGCTTGTTTATTTGAGATGTTTCTTGTTTCTTGAAGTAGGATTGTATTGCTCTAAACTTCCCTCTTAGAACTGCTTTTGCTGCATCCCATAGATTTTGGCTTGTCGTGTTTTCATTGTCATTTGTTTCTAGATATTTTTTCATTTCCTCTTTGATTTCTTCAGTGATCTCCTGGTTATTTAGTAGTGTATTGTTTAACCTTCATGTGCTTGTATTTTTTACAGATTTTTTCCTGTAATTGATATCTAGTCTCATAGCATTGTGGTCAGAAAAGATACTTGATATGATTTCAATTTTCATAAATTTGCCAAGGCTTCATCTATGACCCAAGATATGATCTACCCTGGAGAATGTTCCATGAGCACTTGAGAAGAAAGTGTAATCTGCTCTTTTTGGATAGAATGTCCTATAAGTATCAGTTAAGTCCATCTTGTTTAATGTATCATTTAAAGCTTGTGTTTCCTTATTTATTTTCATTTTGGATGATCTGTCCATTGGTGAAAGTGGGTTGTTAAAGTCCTCTACTATGATTGTGCTACTGTCTATTTCCCCTTCTATGGCTCGTGGCATTTGCCGGTATGTGTCCCTAGGTCTGAAGTGGGTCTCTTGTAGACAGCATATATATGGGTCTTGTTTTTGTATCCATTTAGCCAGTTCATGTCTTTTGGTTGGAGCATTCAATCCATTTACATTTAAGGTATTTATCGATATATATGTTCCTGTTTTAATTTTCTTAATTGTTTTGGGTTTGTTATTGTAAGTCTTTTCCTTCTCTTGTGTTTCCTGCTTAGAGAAGTTCCTTTAGCATTTTTTGTAAAGCTGGTTTGGTTTTGCTGAATTCTCTTAACTTTTACTTATCTGTAAAGGTTTAATTTTTCCATCGAATCTGAATGAGATCCTTGCTGGATAGAGTAATCTTGGTTGTAGGTTTTTCCCTTTCATCACTTTAAATATATCCTGCCACTCCCTTCTGGCTTGCAGAGTTTCTGCTGAAAGATTAGCTGTTAACCTTATGGGGATTCCCTTGTATGTTAATTGTTGCTTTTCCCTTGCTGCTTTTAGTATTTTTTTCTTTGTATTTAATTTCTGATAGTTTGAGTAATATGTGTCTTGGCATGTTTCTCCTTGGATTTGTCCTATATGGACTCTCTCTGCTTCCTGGACTTGATTCACTATTTCCTTTCCCATATTAGGGAAGTTTTCAGCTATAATCTCTTCAGATATTTTCTCAGTCCTTTTTTTTTTTTCCTCTTCTTCTTCTGGGTCCCTATAATTCGAATGTTGGTGTGTTTAATGTTGTCCCAGAGGTCTCTGAGATTGTCATCAATTCTTTTCATTCTTTTTTCTTTATTCAGCTCTATGGTAGTTATTTCCACTATTTTATCTTCCAGGTCACTTATCTGTTCTTCTGCCTCAGTTATTCTGCTATTGATTCCTTCTAGAGAATTTTTAATTTCATTTATTGTGTTGTTCATCATTGTTTGTTTGCTCTTTAGTTCTTCTAGGTCCTTGTTAAACGTTTCTTGTATTTTCTCCATTATCTTTCCAAGATTTTGGATCATCTTTACTATCATTACTCTGAATTCTTTTTCAGGTAGACTGCCTATTTCCTCTTCATTTGTTTGGTCTGGTAGGTTTTTACCTTGCTTCTTCATTTGCTGCATATTTCTCTCTCTTCTCATTTTGCTTAATTTTCTGTGTTTGGGGTGTCCTTTTTGCAGGCTGTACGTTAGTAGTTCTCGTTTTTTTTGGTGTCTGCTCCCAGTGGGTAAGGTTGGTTCAGTGGGTTGTGTAGGTTTCCTGGTGGAGGGGACTGGTGCCTGTGTTCTAGTGGATAAACCTGGATCTTGTCTTTCTGGTGGGCAGGACCACGTCTGGTGGTGTGTTTTGAGGTGTCTGTGAACTTATTATGATTTTAGGTAGCCTCTCTGCTAATGGGTGGGGTTGTGTTCCTGTCTTGCTAGTTGTTTGGCATAGGGTGTCCAACACTGTAGCTTGTTGGTCATTGAGTGGAGCTGTGTCTTAGCATTGAGAAGGAGATCTCTGGGAGAGCTTTTGCCATTTGGTATTACTTGGGGCTGGGAGGTCTCTGGTGGACCAATTGTCCTGAACTTGGCTCTCCACCTCAGAGGCTCAGGCCTGACACCAGGCCAGAGCACCAAGACTCTGTCAGCCATACGGCTCTTTTGGGAGGTCTGAGGTCTTCTGCCAGCATTCAGTAGGTGTTCTGTAGGAGTTGTTCCACATGTAGATGTAGTTTTGATGTATTTGTGGGGAGGAAGGTGATCTCCATGTCTTACTCCTCTGCCATCTTGAAGGCGCCCCTCAGAAAGCGCTTGCTTACACTTCATTGAAATCTGCCTTTTCATAAATTCCAGCCATTAATCCTACATCTTCCTATTACAATATTAAAGATGAAGGTGAATCATCATTATTTCATGAAACACCTATAAAAAAATGAAGACAAGATCATGCCAGATTTAAGTCTTCTCTTGTTTTATTTCTTGATTCTTTTATGATATAATTTTGAACCTTTTACTGGCCTAGTTTACTCTAGTTTTTAATGTATAGTCTTGTTTTTAATGTATAGGAACCGGGTTTGAACACAGTGCTATGTGTGTGGCCAAATACAGGGAGTCTCTTTTCTTTTTTAATTAGCATGTGATACATTTATAAATGCAATCTATGTTTTCAGTTTATGTTTACCTTCCACTAGGAGCGACACATGGCTTTATTCAAACCAGGACACTTTTGAGCATGGAAGATGTGCTTTTAGCAATTACACTTGAAAAACAGACATTAACTGGAATTATTAAGGCTAACAAAGACAGGTCATCTTCCTACAGCAAAAGTGTCCTCCCCTTCTGTTCTATTCTCCCTCCCTTTATCTCCTGTATTTCTCACCTAAATGGTCTCTTCTCTGGTTTATTCTGGTAGTTCATGGAAGTTTATGAAATTCAACTGCATAAGTCTTGTTCTATTATTCTGTATATACTCTAATGTCTTCTAACAGATATGCTTTTGGTATATACAGTGTTCATTGCTCTATTTCACATCTCATTAAAACACCAAGTTTGTGTAATCTCTTTTGGAAAAATGTCAAGCTTCCTTTCCTATAGCCTTCTCTGTACATTAGAATACTATAACCATCTGAGACTGTTAAAATTACCCTGGTGTTTATACTTTTCTCTTGAATTAATGCTTCCCATATATATCTGCTGCTTTTGAGTATTCCCAGCTTCATCAGTTTATCTGAGTAATTCTCTCTTTCTTAAATTTCAGGTTGATACTTTCCGATCACATCATCAAGTCTACAAATAATTATATAAAATTGCATTTGTTTATTACCTTATACATTGCAAAATTGATTTCATATTTGCATTTGAGTGTTCCAAAAACTCTTGAGCAAGGCTGAAAAAGTATAATTATCTCATCTTTACAGAGAAAGAGATGAATGACTTAAATTCAGATCTTTAGTTTCTATTCTGGTGTTCTTTCAACTATACCATAATGTTTTCTTCTTTCTTATCATTCAATAAATACCTCTGCCTTTTTGCCCATTTTCATGTGCTGAGTGATACATTTATAAGAAAGCAAGTAGTTATTCAACATCATCTAAATACTTTCTTTTCCTAAGCTGTGAGACTCAACTTGAAGAAAATTTGCAAATAGTATATATGTCTCTATGTTTTTATCTTTCTCCCCATGGAATAAAAATTACTAGATATAGATTCTGTCTCTCCCCATATATTTTTGCCTTATTTTTTTAGGTCATGTGAATAAGCAAAATTGGTAGAAGTTGGTGGGTTCAGGAAATATAAGCAAGTTCTCTATGAGATGCTACACATTGTTGTACTTCTACGTTATTGGTCTATCAAATGGACACATGAACAACTTTAAACTCCTTTTCTAAGGGATACCAGTCACTACCAGACAATGGACACACCTCATCTTATTTCAAGCATATCCTGTACTTGGAAACCCTGCTACTTATTTCTTTAGAAGATCCTGATTCACCTTATTTGGAAAGGTCATGTCTGAAATGTGGATCCCAGGGTGCAGTTTTTCTCCTCCTCTTTGTCACATTATTTTGTTCTGCAGAGTACTGAAGTTAGGTTCACTCCATTTAGCTCACTCTTTTGTCTTTATTTTTGCTTTCTTAGTAGCAGCCCTTCATACTTCCCAATATGTCAAAAATAGAAACTTACCCCTTAAGCATTTTTATCTCTTCACTAGCAGATATTTTATCTATGGTATGAGTTATAATGTAACTCCTCCCCTTCCTTCCTGCTGGCCTTTAAGACTAGATGTTTGTAATGAGGATGAGTAGTGGAGACAACTCCGGCCCCATCAAAGGAGACTTTTAATCTGAATGTTCTAAGTCTTTTTCTTCCTCAGACTTCCTTTGCTGCCACTGTTCAATTCTGGTCTTTTGGCAAGATTGGAACCCCAGGAAGAGAAGTATTATCACATTATCTCAGGCATCATACATCCTGATTACTCTTTATATGGCTCCAAGACCAGTTCTGATCCACAAAAAGTGAAGAGTGTGTCCCTGGATCAAGAGTCCAAATCCCAACTCTTACAAATTAGCCACATGACCTTGGGCTTGCCACTTGATCCTTCTGGGCATCAGTTTCTTCACCTATTTAACGTGAAGGGGTTGAACTAGCTGCTCCCCAATGTTTTCTCCTATTTTGACATTAGCTTATTCAGACCATGGATAAGGTATTTCATGTGTGGCTTTGAGTATCACACAGTGGTCCGTCCTCTCCTTGGTTGGGAGTGATGGGCTTGATGACCAGGAGGTGGTAATTGATACTCAGTGGTGTTGCTTATAAGAGAATGATTTACTTCTTTTCACCTCCTAACAACTGCTCATCCTTCATTTTGTCTTAACATTCGTTTCACATATTTCTTTCTAGAGTATTAAATGCATAGAAAAATCACTTTACATGAAGAGATTTTTTTTTAAGCTTGCACATTCATAATTCATCATTGAGATTCTGGAACTTTAGAAGATTTGTGGACTTTAATATTCTATGCTCTTCAGAGTTTGTGTCTGTGAATATATTTGTCCATCATGGAGTCTGGGTACCTGCAGATAAGAAGTACACATCTCTCAAAGGTAAAAGTCTCTATCTACTTTTAGGTGGTTTCTGTCTCCTATTTATCACAAGTTTTTTCCCCAGGTGCCCAGTATTTCCTAGGGTCCAATATTTCACAAGTCTTGCAGCATCGCTGTGAGATGGGTAACAAACCAATTTATATTTTATAGATACTAAAACTGAGGCACAGAGAAAGTATGTGATCTGTTCCAGCACTCCAGCAGCTCGGCAAGGAATGGCAGAATAAAGATCAAGAAAAGAAATAACCTAATTCCTCTGTGATTCTCTTTTGCTGAGGATCAGAGCACCACAGGGCTGACAGAATCTCTGAGAAACTATCAGCCTACTATCCTCTTTGTAGGGAAGCCTATCTGTGAGTTTATTCAGTAGAGATGGCAAGCTCCTGACTATAATCTATACCAGTGCTTAACATTCTTCATTACTAGAATGTTCTTCCTCAGACTTTGCCATCATCCACAACCATATGCTGGCACTTATCATGTCAGGCCTCGAACCCTGTAACAGCCTTCTGACTAGGCTGTTACAGTAATTCCTCTCCTCCACTCCCCCTTTCCACCCAACTCACCCAATTTATTCTGCATTTTGTGTCCAGTGATCTTCCTTAAGGCACTACTTCATGGCACCACTTGAGTGTGTAAAGTGTGTAAAGGCTTCCTCTTTCCCAACACATTGGGTCTATGATTCTCTGCCTGGCATTCAAGGCCATCCACAGTTGAACTCTGCTCCCTCCATTATTCAATCATCATTTTCCTATCATATCCCCTGTCCAGATATGCAGATCTCTTTTATTCTTTCCTCAGGATCTCGTGTTGCTTTTAAATCTTAGTCTTCTCATGCCCTCCTTGAAGCCTTTGTTGACTGCTCTAGCTGTGGTAATCTCTTTGCTGTTTTAACACTAATTGTCCTTGTGGGTAGTGTTACCTACAGTCATTCTCTCATTGTATTTGTGTGTCACTTTAGTCCATCTGGACCATTAAGCGTCCTAGAGTGCAGGGACTATGTCTTCTTTTTGTCTTACAATAGTACAAAGCACAATAAATGAAGATCATAAAACAACGTTCTCAATAAGTACTAGTTGACTCTCTGAAATTCAGGGAATTGGATTTGTCTGTTATATGTGTGTGTGTATGCACGTGTGTTTGTGTCTGTGTGTATTTATGAGTGGACTTTTTACTTTTGAAACAGAAATAGAGTTACAAGTGTAGAAAACAAACTTATGGTTACCAGGGGTAACGGAGGGGGGATAAATTGGGAGATTGGGATAGACATATACACACTACTGTATATAAAATAGATAACTAATAAGGACCAACTGTATAGCACAGGAAACTCTACTCAATACTACTCTGTAATGGCCTATATGGGAAAAGAATCTAAAGAAGTGTGGATATATGTATATATACAACTGATTCACTTTGCCATACACCTGAAACTAACACAACATTGTAAATCAACTATACTCCAACAAAATTTTTTTTAAAGGTCATAGATAAAGAGAGAAGTATATTTAGTTTTTTGGATTTTTTTGAGTATAATTTATCCTCAATTATCACCTAAATTTCAAATGCCTTCCAGAGTCCTCCTTCCTTTAACTGGAAGTTGCTTTGCTGCATATGAGCAATATCTTCCTCGTTGAAGTGGTGTGGTATTTGCTTTCCACTCTGATTTCCCTCTCATGCTCTGAGCATCCCAACCCTTGCCTTTCATTCTCTACAATACAGGACTAAATCTCAAATTTGGGTATTGTATGAACTGGCATATGACCAAGGTTCATATTTTATAAGCAGCTGGAATTCATTGAAAATATTGACATAATAATATAAACTTTCTTTTTCTTAATTTTGAAGGCAGATAAAGTATGAACAGATCTTACCACAGAGGAAAATTAAGCAGTCTTCATTTTGTGAATATTGGTTTAATCTAGAAGTTATGTAATATTTTAAATGTCTCAATTTTAACATATGAGTGTTTCTTCTGATTCCATGGGGTTGTGTTTAGAAATTATGAAAGTTTTATTACATAAAAAATTATAAAACCTCATACATAGGCCCTTTTGAGTCTGAATTAGAGGATTCTGTTCATCCAGTGTAGCAGTCTACCCAGCAAAAATTCATTCTTTGTTTCTGCCCAAAACTTGTTTATGCTCTTTAAGAGGATAATTGTTGTAAAGCTCTGATTCTTTAATGTTTTCTTCTTATGCTAGATGGAAACATCTCACTGTAATTTCCACCCATTGCTTCTGTACTCTAAGGAGCACTGTCCAGTAGAACTTTTTTTCCATGATTAAAGTGTTCTGTGTCTGCACTGCCCAATATGGTAGCCACTAGCCACATGTGGTTTTGAGTAAAGCAACTTGAGGAACTGAATTTTAAATCTATTTAATTTTACTTAATTTAAATTTAAACTTAAATAATCACGTGTGGTCAATGGCTACTGCATTGAACAACACAACTCTAGCATTTTGCAGAATGAGCCAGCAGTCACTTTCACATGCCAATTCTCCAAAAATTCTGAGAGGATTTGATCTGTGTATATTCTTTTTAGGTCATTCTTTGTTTCCTCATTAATAGGTTTGCACTTTAGAACATATTTTGTTGCTGCTGCTGTGGCTGCTGTTGTTATAATCCTCTATTTTTTCTGAAGTCCCTTCTAACTCATAGATTCTGTGATTGTTTCTAGATGTTCCCTGGAGTTGTTTAGCACTTGCAGTCTTGATATATATAAAGCACTCTGAATTCACTGAAAGAAACAGATTGACATATAAATTGCTGAATTTGGAGGCATTTGAAGACATAGGGGACATAAGACTTAAACAAATGTTCTCAACTAGAGACAATAGTGCCCCACTGGGGACATGTGGCCATGTCTGGAGATTTGTTTTGATTGTCACGACTTTGGGGGAGGGGCTTCTGGTAGCCAGTGGATACAGGACGGGGGTGTTGCTCAATTTGCACAGGACAAAGCCCCTGCAACAAAGAACTATGCAGCCCCAAATATCCATGGTGCTGAGGTTGAGAAAGTCTGATTTACACAATCATTTAAGGAAGAGGTATCATTTATTTAGACACATAAAGACGTCATTCATTTGAAAAGAAAAGGAGAGATTATTACACAAAACTGCTTGGCTAGGTACTAAGTTTGTAAAGTTTTATAACTTTATAAATGCACATTTGCCTCTAAATTCTCTCTTCCATATCGAGGGCCCTATGGAGAACAATGATAAATTTGTTAATCTAAGAACATTTTACTAAGTTCTTTACTTCTTTCTTTTCCCTCTGAAGCTCTCATTGTGCATCTTGTTATTACCATTGTTAGACAGTCCTAATTTTAGTCCTCATCTATGTTTTCATTTTCACAAGCACTACCTGTATTAGAACAAAGCTGCTGTTCAAACGAGTCCAGGTGTAAATGACATGATATTGTGAAGTCAACTTCTTCAGATGATATTTGATGGGGCTCCTCTTTCCTTGGTAGTATTTTATTTGGTAGTGTGAGGCCAGTTAATCTTTCTCCCTCATCTAGAGGCAGGAAATAATTAATACTACCTGGGGGGAGAGCCTGGTGAGCTGGTCAGTATGAAATCTGACACCTAGTGAAATGTGCTTCATTTTCCGGTTTCAGCCCTAGCGAGAAATTTCCCGAGGTTCAGAGAAAGGTTCATCAAATCTTGGCAAATCTCTCCGTAAACTGGGTAGTGTCAGATTCCAAAAGAAATGTGAAAGTTTTACCTGGCTTCAAATTTCTAGTGTTAAAAGTTTCAGCAGGGCTTCCCTGGTGGCGCAGTGATTGAGAGTCCGCCTGCCGATGCAGGGGACACGGGTTCGTGCCCCGGTCCGGGAAGATCCCACGTGCCGCGTAGCAGCTGGGCCCGTGAGCCATGGCCGCTGAGCCTGCGCGTCCGGAGCCTGTGCTCCGCAACGGGAGAGGCCACAACAGTGAGAGGCCCGCGTACCGCAAAAAAAAAAAAAAAAAAAAAAAAAAAAAAAGTTTCAGCAGTCCAAGCAAGAAGGTTCCTTGCAATGTGAAGAAAAATCCCAGTTTCTTATTTTGGATAACTAATTGGAATGGACAATTGATTGAGAATAAAATCTCCAGGGAGACACATTTCATAGCAACCTATCCAGCCTCATTCAGATCACGCAGTAGTTTTCAATGGACCTGGATGCTACGATGGCACCAACAAATTCACATTGTTCATTATCACATCGTATCATAAGTTTCCCACATTCAAAGCCAAGCTAAGGAGAAAATATTCTCCCAGAGGGTTTTTCAAAGTTCACGTGAAAGAAGAATGCATGGGACATTTCCTATGAAGTTCCAAAGAGTAGAAAAGAATGTATAATGATAAGAATCAAGAGAAAATCCCTAAAATATTGTTCATGAATTGAGTTCTAGCAGGCTATGAAGGTGAACAGAGAGGTCACATTGCCAAGTTCTAATAGTAGTTCTGGATTCTGAAATAAAAATGTAGAAAACCTTGTCCTGATTTGAGTAGATTCAAGATCTGATATACTGCATGCATTATTTATTTATTTATTTATTTATTGAAGTATAGTTAATTTACAATGTTGTGTTAGTTCCTGCATTCAGTTTAAAAATCTCCTTGCAGAACCTTCATACATCCACTTAGTACCAAAGGGCTGTCTTGCCCAGTTCCCAGGGGGCTCTAGGCAAGCTGATTGCAGCCCTGCTAAGTCAGAGAAGGGAAGCTGCCTTCCTAGCATGTTGCTCCTTTTAAAGGAGCTACATCCTGCCAGGGCCTTGGAATCATTACAGCCCCCTGATAAAATTTCTGGCAATTTAATTAACACAAAGACATTTGAATAGTATCTAGTGTTTTGTAATCTCCTTCTGTCTGAATACCATATAACCAAGGACATTCAAATGGAACAGAATTAGCCTACTTTAAGGACACCTGAAACAAATTCATACATGCTGAAGTTATTTAATCATTGGGGCTGAGAAATGGATGTGGTTAAGATGATGAACAGGCTTTCTCCATAGTGTTTTTGATTGAAGGGAGTGCTCCTATAGAGATATTGATCTCTGGGATAAATAAAAACACTGGGGATTAAAATCACATTGATTATCACTAACTACTCCTCCTTTTTCATTGAAAACAATACAGGGTCCATCAAATCAGGTCTATAGCCACAAATCAAAGGCCATTTTTCCATGTCCAAGCATGGGGAAAAAATGTTGTTACCAAATCTATCTTTTCAATCACTCCCATAACATAGGTAGCAACTGCTGTCAGCAGTGACACGGGCTAACATGAAGAGTGATGATAGGTTATTCTTTCTTGGTCTCTTTGGTGATCAAGCACTCTGCAGTTGTGATTGATTGCTGTCTCATAGTGGATTTTTTTTTTTTTTTTGAGAGCGATGTTCTAAAAGATTTCCTAAGGCTGAATCTAAAATAGCATAGTGAAAAAAATTATACATTTACCCCAATAATTGATGCTAAAAACTAATTTTCAAAATATTCCTGAAGAAATCATATCTTTTGAATCAGTTTACTAGGAAATTGTTCTAATTGTTCCAACGAAAGTACTGCTTTTAAAAATAATCTGGGGTGTTCTGTTTTGATTAGTGGTGAATGGGGTTTAAGACCTGGCAAAATTCAAATCCATTCAGCAATGCCTTGGCCTCAGTATCTTTCTTTGAAATGAAAGCAAGCTGTGAGTCAGGGCTTGCACTGATCTGTAACACAAACACTAGGATTGGCTCCCAGAAAACAATGATGGTTTCCTTTGGCTACATGCAGACATTTGGTGGCCCATTTGGGTGAACCAATTCTCTGACTTGAGAAAAGAGAGTCCACTTGTAGGGGCCCAGGAAGAGCTGAGTCATGGCCGCATAGGAATGAGTGAGGGGACAAAGTCTGCCTCACAATAGGATTTTCTCTAACTCCAGGCCCCTGACCCAGTACAAAGAAGGATGCCCTTCTCTCGAGAAAGTCAGAGAGCAGCAAAACTCTGTATTTTCCTGAAGGGGACAATTTAGTATCCTGCTAAGCTGAGAGTAAAATAAACCTGCCAATCCCACTGACATTGGACTAAAGAATTGCTCAAGGAAATTAATGGCAGGCTTTAAAAAACTAAGTGGAAAGAAAATTCTGCACCAAGGGGGAGGCAGTCAAATTTATGGCAGTAGAAAGTACTTTAATCAACGTGTATAGCTGTATTTTAAAAAGATTGGATAATTTTATGATCAATAACAATATTTGTAAGCCTGTATGCTAAAATGGGGAAAGCAAATCTCATGCTTCAAAGCCTAAGCTAGTTGCCGCAGGTGTCTAGAAGGAATGTTTCCATTACACACATCATTATAAAGCAGCCCAGGCAAATTACCATCTATTTTTGCTTTTCTCGTGAAGCATGAGGAATCGGTCACTGCAAGTGGCCTAAGACTAAGTTAAATGTCTAACATAGAGATTGTCTGGGCTCTTCTCCCATTAACTATTAAAGAACAGACATGCTGGGTCTGGGTGGGTCTGGGTGGGGCTCGAATGAGGAAAGCAGAATGTAATGAGGAGTTGGTTTCTCCACATCTGAGTAATTTGAAGCTAACAACTCTATTTCCATTACCCGTTGGTAAAAGATTGAGAGGAGAAAGGCAAGTGCCAAAGAGTGATGTCAGCTAAATGCCGGTGGTTTAACCAAGTGACACAGAGCCCAGGGGCTCATTCTATTTTTGATACATATTGGTGTGAGTAGACAACTCAGTAAAATCCCCATCGTCTCTGTATGTAATGCCAGGTTTTTTTTTTGCCAGTAGAATTATTGAGTTTACTTTAAGAATCACTTATAAAAATGTTGGAGGAAATTTAATAAAAGGGTTAAATGGGTTCAACATTACAAATAACAGGAATAGGAGTTGTAACCTTGAAGACATCAGTCTAAGCAGGTCCAAATGGAGCCCACTTCTGAGAAACTTCATTATTGAAGAGTCCAAAGAGCATTAGTATAAAGGAGTTCAGCTCATCAGAGTATATCATACTGGGCACCAAGGACAGCACAATACTGAGGTGGAATGTCATATCATTATTGCTTCCTACTTTAGACTAATCGTAGGAAAAGGCTGTCTGGTTTATAGAATAGTTTTACAAAGTGTAGTTGAATTACTTTTAAGCAGGCCGATACTATCATCATCTAACCCAAGGTGTCAGCTTCTTCATCCTTCAAGTAATGAGGTTATAAGCAACTAAACTCTGATTCCCAGCCAATGATTTTTTACCTATTAAAAGTCTCTTGTAATTTGAAGGATGTCGACTACCGGACGGTGTCCAGTCAGCACCAATGTATCAGCCATTTAAAATTAATCAATAACCACTGGAAGGACAAATAGACACTTCTAACATATTCAGTTGAGATTACTGTAGGAAAAAAAAGCTAGAAATTGGATGCTTTCTTTAGCTAACTGAACCATGGCTAAATAAAAATATATGATCACTGTCATGCTTCTTAATATACAATTCTCTCATTGCTGTCTTGAGACACTTAAAAAATACCAGTCTGGAACCCACTGTTCCAAGCAGCATTACCCAGTGTCATGCCTCGGTGGAGAAAGAGTGAAGTAGGTTTTGTCTCTGGCCTGAAGAGCGTTGGTAAGTGCTTATGTTACAGGTGAGCTGTGTGTCAGTGCGAAAGTGTTGCCTTAACGTCTCTCACCTGAAAACTGGAAATCCTCAGTAGTCACTCCCATCCATCTCATGCTGAGTTTTGCATTAATAAGGTAATGCCTTTAAGTTCTCTGAGGTTTCAGGGAGAAAGGCATATTGGAGAAGAGCTGTTATTATTTCCGAGACCTCCTGTCTCAAGCCAGCTTAAAGGCTGAGGGTCCCGAGATGGCACTGTAATAGCAGCTCTAATAACGTGCAGTAACAGCACACCTCAAGTGAGGCACTCCAAGGGCATTATACACATTTATTCATTAAACTTGAACACACCCCGGAGATAGGTTAACTGCTATGATACCTCCTTATTCCAAAGTAAACGAAAACAAAGAAGGGGAAGCAAGTTAGTCAAGACAGTATGGTGAAACTGTGGTAAAACTGGAGTGAAGCTGGTGTCCTGCTCCCTAGGGATTCAGTGAAAAGCCTGGACTCATTCAGCACGAGTATATGCCTGTATGGATATGTTTATTTAATTTTATACCATCTTGTTCTAGAAATAACTGGAGAACACATTTTTAAAACAGCTATATAACATAACTTGAAAATAAGTGCCTGGAGAAAAAGACCCAAGGAAAATAAGGATATGAAAATGAGATGAAACTAGGATGAGGTACAGTTTGTAAATATTTGATGTGAACAATGCTTAGTAAGTGATTTTGTTACAAATAAATGGAAATGCAAAGCCTCAGTGTCCCTTTTTCACGTGCCTTGGGAAGGAAAGTTTTTGTGCCCTGGGAAAGAAAGGGCTACAGAAAGCACTAAAGATTTGTAAAACTAAACTTCAAGCCAGATGCTGAGTGGTAAATCAGAATAGTACCATTAGGGGCCAAAAGACTTGAATCTAGTGGTACCTTTTCTAAAGGGTAGATGTAAGAAGTGGATGACATTTTCCCACCATCTGGAGATGTGAGCATCAGAGACAGTGAGATAAACTAAGAGGAAGCTTGGCAGCAGAAACTTAATGCTCTATTCCGCATAGAGAGTTTGGAAGACGTGCGTGAATTGGTACCACAAATGGGGCAGTGACTCATGACCTGGGCAGAGTCTGTAGGCACAGAGGTCCTTTGCAACAGCGTGGACAGCAGCTCATGGGCACACGTGGTGCCAACAGCACAGTGCTGCCTCCATGTGTGAGGGCTACATCAGCACAGGTGAGCAAAGTGTCAACCTGAGTGAGGACAACAGAGTGGCAACATGTGTGAAATGCCCCCTCAAAACCCCACCTTCAAGGTGTCATCTCCACCTTGGGAGCCCCAGAGACAGAGGAAAGGCAAGGACTGATGAGGGTCTTGGTGTTTGATAAGCGTAGCTATTCTTCTGGCAGGAGGAAATAGAATTGACTTGCGTTATCTGAATGCAATGGAACATCCAATTAGAAAACTTTTTTTCTAAGACTTTAAAGAGACAAAATATATTTTCATTGGACTAGCATGGCTTAAGTGCAATGCTTTCTTGGGATAGTCAACTTCTAAACCTTTCCTTTAGTCACAGCACTATCGTATCAATAGTTTTTGTTCTTGTGTGTTTTCCTGTGGTTTCTTGAGGTCCTCATCCAGTACATGAAGGCAAAGTTTTGCACGTGGTGTGACAGTCACTGATGGGACTTGGCTATCAGGTGGTGATTTCAGGTCCCTTAGTTCCTAGAGAAGATCAGCTTTAAGCCCCATTCCATGCCCTATGGAAGTCCAAAATGATCCTCACTCTTTCTGTACATGCATTAGAGTTTTGTTTTGCACAGTTATCCCAGACTCAAGGTTCCTGCCTTCACTGAACAAGTTCTACCACATACACTGTCTCTATTCTGCACCATATCACCAGATGTGAAATTCAGCCTCAGTATCCTCAGAGAACTCCCTGAATCATAAAGAACTTTGGAATATAGTAAATTTGACTTCTTCTTCTTCTTCTTTTTTTTTTGGATTAGTTTGATTCCAATATCACAAACTATTTCAAGCTGAATGCTGAAAAATCTTACTAATCATTCCTTCATCCATTCTTTCATTTCTTCAACAAGCATTTATTAAGTGCCTACATTGTGCTAAACACAGTTCAAGGTGCTTGGGGGTTTATCAGTGAATGAAACTGACAAAGATCCCTGCCCTCATGGAGACTGAATTACAGCAGATGTTTGAACCGAGTCACTCTATATCCCCAGAGGGTTCTTCCTGGCTGTTCCCTCTGGATAGGCTCTAATCTCCCCCAATTTTTCTGGCTTTTCTCTCCCACACCTCCCCAGAACAAAAATAAAACCCTTCAATCTTCTCATGCAGATAGTTAACTATTATTGTAGTGCCTTGACTTTTTGAACTCAGGTTCTCAGGTTCCCTAAGTGATAGCTAAATCATATAACAAAATATTTTCTTAATAAAAGACTGTTACTTCCTTAATAGTAATTCTGCCAGAGGAAGAAAGAAATATTTTTTTAAGCTCTGTTATTTGGATATAAACAGTTTAAGTTATCAGACATTCATTAATAGAAGAAATCTTTTCCTTATAATGTCAATGAATAGTTTTAAATGTTGCTTAGAGAGCAACTCCTCATCTGTAAGTTATCACTTTCAATCTCCCTACTTCCCCCAGTCCAACCAGGATGGCAGACACATTGCGTAAGAACCACTCCAGGGGCTAAAATATGGGGAAAATAAACACTCTGGTTTTATTCCATGTGTTACCACTCAGCACCACTAGTATTCTGTTCATAAATAATTTTAGTAACTTAAAATATAGTTCCGTAAATATATTGGTCTTTAATAGGTGGTCCATGGAGAAGCAATCCATCTACTTCCCAATGGCCCTGGTAGTTCACCATATGAGCCACCAGCAATCTTGGAGTTCATATCTGAGAATGACTAACTCTGCTGTAGATAGGTAGGATAAATGAATGTTAAACAGCAATCCTATGTCCACACAGAATGAGCCTTGACTAGAGAATGTGTGTATGAAAATAAACACAAGCATTAAGACAAATCTACCAGAAAAATAAATGATCCAGAAACTGTGGATTTGGGTTGATGGATGTTTTAAAATCCAGTCCTCTTTCAAATAAATAGTTTTACCACCACACAGAAGTATATAAGATCCCAGGCTTTGAGTCCCAGGAGACAGAGAAAGACAGAGAGCGAGAGCAAGAGTGAGAGAGAGACAGAGAGAGAGAGTGAGAGAGGGAGAAAGCCAAAAACAAAAAAATCACTTTGCTTTTGCGATAAAAATTCAAGGGAAATTTACTAAATCTAAAAAATATAACTGTCAATATTCCCAGGTAGATTTTCACCATTTAAAACTACTCTCCTAAGTGGAAAGGATCACCTAGACTTTATAATCCATAAATACAAGATCCCTCATCAGCCATTCCCTCCTGCTTGCCACTGTGTACAACTGCCAAAACCAACATGGTGTAAGATCTCAGGAAGTGAAAATATCTCAATAAATGAGTTGCTGTTTCTACGCAGAGAAAATTGTGATCGTGGGGGCATTGATTAAGATTTTCCTCCTAAAGTGAGGGTTGTTTGGGGATTGGAGGAGACAACCTTGAAACGAGTTAAGGATTAACTTGAGGGAGGAGGTAGAGGCCCAAAGAGCCATGTAGAGAAAGAAGGGCTTCAATTTCGCTCTTCTGCTATTATTATTATTATTTTATTATTATTATCAATTTCATCTTCATAATCACTATAGCCACTTTGACACTCATCTTGCCAACCATTATAAAAATTTATTTTTAAAAAGAAGTAGAGAAGATAGAAGAAAGAAAAGTTAAAAGAAAGTTAAGGTAATAGAGGTTTACAGAAGAAAATTAAACATAAAAATTTGAGAATAAGAGACAAGAGGATAAAGTAGAAGTGGGTATCAGAGAAATAAAATTACAGTAGAATAAAATATCGAGTTAAAAAAGATTAAATAAATGAGATTTAAAATAAACATAGAAGGATGGATCAATAAAATAAAGCTATAGATGATTAAAGAATAAGACAAAATACTTAAACTTGTAAAATAAAAAGTTTAAATACAAAAATAGATAAAACTAAGGATTAGTAGGAACTAATCACTAAGTAGGAAAAAATTAAGCCATTGAGACTAAAAATAAAGATTATTTGCGGAAAACATGTTAAAGAAGAAATTAGAGACCTACCAAAGAAATGAAAGTTCTCTGAGCAGTTTAAAAAATGAGTCTTAAGATGTTCATAAATTTTGTCCTTCTTATGCTAACAAAAGGACAACATCCTTTGTGAGTTAAGAGCTGAGGGAGGAAGGCAGTACAAGGGATGAGTTGCATCTTGGCCATCAGATCAACCCCACAGAGATCCTTCTATGCTGCACCTGATATGCCAAAAAGTTAGTCCTTTACACAAATAGAGAGCTGAGCACTCCTGAGCTTCCCCTGCCTGATCCTAAGACATGTTATTTTTTTGTCATCCATTAATGTGGTCTCCTTCTTATTTAAGGCAGGGGTCCTTAATTCTCATGTACAGAGCTCATAGACTGCTGGAGTATACATTGATGAACACCAGGACATCTGAATCAAGAGTAGAAACCATAATAACAACAAATTGTTTTTCTATTAAATCTCCTTTCTATAATTTGTACATTTATCTTAGTGAAAAATATGTTTTTAATGGTTATATGATTAGGTTTTTTCCCCCACCTCAAACAAGATTAGGAAGCAGACATGACTACTATACACAGTAGATACTTTATACTTACATTTTCACCTTGAAATCATCTATGAAGTTGTTTCCATCATCATAAATTTTAAAAATATCCTGTCCTTGTGCACATGGACATTGGCCTTCCTTTATGTCAGATGATGTCTCTGTTTCCTTCCCTTTCAGGGAGCATCCTTCATTCTCCCTCAGCTACTCCCCACTTCTGCATACATGAGGTCCAGATGGGAGTTCCACTACCCTGCCAGCCTAGCAACAGTTACTGGTATGTGACCTCTGCAGGGTCAGTCTGAGAGCCTTACCTCCTAGCTTGCTGATTGGTCCAGAATGTGGCTTATACTTATAATTTGCACTCTTCCCCAGACTCGAGCCCATTGCAGAAAAGAATTTCTTATGCCAGATTTCTTTCATAAGAAATATTTTTTTTTCTTGGAGTTCCCACTATTACCATTTAGGTGCTAGAAAAATCTGAGAGCTTTGTCTATGTATGTTTGAACCCCACTCACCAACTCGGAGATGGGTACCCAACCCCCTAGAGGAGCAGGCATTTCAAAAACCTACCAGGGAAAAGTTGTTGCCTACATTTACCCTCCAGGAGTCTAGCTTTTAGTCTGTCTACAAACTCTGTTGAATACACACACGTGCTCTGTAGTAACTGAATTCTGTCGAGGTAGCAAGAAAGTAGCCGTAGAAAATACATGAACAAATGGATGTGGCTGTGTTCCTATAAAATTGTATTTATAGACACTGAAATTTGAATTTCATAAAACTTTCATATGCCATGAAATATTTTTCTGTTGAATTTTTCTCAACATTTAAAACTGAAAAAGTTCAGTACTAGAACCATACAAAAGCAGTGGGGGGCTGGATTTGATCTGTAAGACATTGTTTTCTTATCGCATTAATACAAGATGCATCTGGATTTCAGAGATGTTAGAATGTAGAAATATGTGCATCTTAGATTGAAATGTGATACTTAGCTCAGTACTGCAGAGGACTAGGTCTTTGGGATTTCCCTCAGTTTTAACATTAAGAATATATTTCTGTAACGCTTTGCCATTTAGCCTTTGGCAATCAACAGTGATCACTGCTGAGTATAGAATTTGTCCTTTTTGGGAAATAGTGAGAGCTGGGTGTGAAATGAGGAAGTTGAGAAGAAAGTTAGTGAGAGTCAAAGAGTATGGGACAGTCTCTTGGAATTGGAATGTTTAAGAGAATAATAATACATACTATTTGTATATCACTTTACAGTCTATAAAGTATTTCTATTTATATATATACTGTTTTACTGAACTGTCACCATTTATCCATGAAGTAACCATGGTAGAAATTAGCTGAAGACCATAAAAATACACATTTAAGTGAATTAGAATTATATATCTTGTAAGAAATAGACCCTGACCTTGTCTCTTGATTGTGAAATTGTTCTTCCTTATGCAAAAAACTCATATTCAGTGAGCGTTTCTGAGGGTGAAAGCCAAGCAGACGTGCTAAAATGCACTGGGAAAAAGAGATGAGAAAAAGAGGTAAGATTCAGTGTTCCAGTGCTTTGAATAATTTCCACCACTGAAGCAAACTGAAGGAGGGAGGGTTTTCTCACTCAAGATCACAGTGATAGGGCCACAGTCAGTCTCTTTCTTTTTCCCTGCAATACTGACTTTAGCAGAACCCACTACTACTTAGCCAATTCTAGTCAAAGCTATTTTTAGGACACTGCATGTGCATATCCAAACCAAAGTGTAGCTGGTTCATTAATTAAACTGAAACATTTGACAGTTATCTCTGATTTCACTTCCTAGTTCTGTTTTGCTTCTCTTCCTCATTTAAGCTAAGTAAGCTGATATGGTGAAAATAGCATAGACTTTGGACTCAGGGAGTTGAATCCCAGATGTGCTGTTTATTAGTTTGTGATTCTCAGCAAATTACTGAACCCTACTGAACTCTTTCATTATTCTCATTTTAAAAAAGGAGCAATATTACCCACACTGTAGAAAAGTTACCCATGAGTTAAGACGTATAAAGCTCATAGAAACATGCCTGGTGCAGAGTCATATATATTAGATATAATCATAAGCATTAAATGAGTGTTACATGTAAAACATCCCAAAAAGCACCTGATACTTGACAGACAATCCCTGAACCACTGAGAAAGCAAAATCCTCTCTGTGTAGTTTCTCCAGGTTCATTTTTTTATACCGTTCCAAACATTGTACCAGAAATTCACTGGAGGTCCAGCGGTTAGGACTCCACGCTTTCACTGCCCGAGGGCCTGAGTTCACTCCCTAGTTAGGGAACTAAGATCCCACAAGTCACATGGCACGGCACAGCCAAAAGAAAAAAAAGAAAAATGTTGTACCTCCCTCTCCCAACACAGAGAATGTGACTGAATGACACAATCTTGGCCACTCTAGTCTTCCTTTGTTCAGTTTCTTTACCCTCATTTTCTCATGTTTCCCCTAAGGACTGTGCAGTAGAGAAATCACCCAGCTCATACCTACTCTTTGTCTATTCCAATAAGATCTTTTCTTTTTTTTCTATATATTTCTATTTTTATTAGCCACTCTCTTAAAGATTGAATATTTGATTAATTCCTTACCCCTCACACACACTTTGATAGCTGTAAACCCAATGTTGATTTCTCTGCTCCTTATTTACTGGATCACTCAGCAGTACTGGATGCTCTTGACATCATCCCGCTTCTTGAAATATTCTTTCTCCTTGCCTTCCACAGCACCTCTGTTTTCATCCTATCTCTTTGGCTCTTCTGTCTGTTTCTCTTGCTGGCTCCTCTTTCTCTCTCTAACCATTAAATATTAGATTACCTCAAGGTTCCCCCTAGGTCTTCTCATTTTCTCATCAAAGTTCTTTCTGCAGGTAGTTTGTTTCACTTTTTTCACTTGTAATATTTCTGTTTTCATTTTCCGAATCCTCCCAGTAATCCAAGCTAATAAAATCAGTTTAATCTGTCTCCTCCTTTCTCCTCATTCTAGTCCTTTGCCAGTGTGCCTTTATTACATAATCATGGAATGAGTAAATGATCTAATGTCTCACAAAACAGATTGAATCACACACTTAGAATCTGTATAATTTATTCCCTACCAATCTCTTCTTCTCTCAAGAATACTACATTGCAAAGATAACGTTCTTCTTGTTCTCAGAAAAGCCTAAAACTATGAGAATAGAGCATCTTCTTAAATAAAGACTTAAATGAATTCTTGGTGAAGAATTTCAAAGAACTATTGCTCAATGGACATTTCACAGACTTTTAGGTCAATAAAAAAACATCAATTAAGTGATAAAGTAGTTCTATCCTTGATTTGGTTTACTCCAAAAAGGAAAAAAGAAAAAGATTTTTTAAAAAAGCCCTCTTCTTTATCATTTAGCTATTGCTGTGTTAACAACCAACCAGCAAATCCCTGTGGCATATAACAGTAGCTCTTACTTCTCCTGCACCTGTAGGTTGAGGTGGGTTGGCTGAGCTCAGCAGGGCTCTGCTTCTAGCTGGGCTTGGCTGCTTGCCGTGGGCTGGCTTCTGGTTGGCTCCACAAATGCTCATCCTGGGGTCCAGGCTGAGTGTGTATGAGCTACTCAGGGAAAGTTCTCCTTTGCATTGGTGTTAGTGCAGGGAGCTAGCCAAAACACATGAAGTCTCCTATCATCCAAGATTGAAACTGGCTCATTGCTGCTTCTGCTCCTATCCTGCAGGCCAAAGCAAGTCAAACAGTCAAGGGAACCCACAGTCAAAGAGCTGGCAAGTGCTTAGCCTCTTTTATAAGAGGAACTATAAAGTTACATGGCAAAAGGCAGGGACACCAGAAAAGGTGAAGAATGGGAATTGCCAATTCAATCAACCATACCTGCTTCCCAATAATGGGATGCTGAATTCATTGCCAACTGAACCAAGTGTTTCATCTTTAGTGTGGGATTCACTGTGCTGTTTCCTTTTATCCTTTTCTCCTCTCTCCTCATGGTTATCCTTCAGAGATGACTTTCATGTATCAGGAGACAGACAGCCTTGCCTTCAGCATACATTCCTGGAAATACAACTCAATCAATCAAGACAATGGGTCTTGAAGGGTAATTGTGTGGTCCTAGACACTCAACATCCTTTATCCTGCTGCTGCAGACCTGGGATGGGATCCAGATGGAATGATGGTCTCAGATGGGGAGAAAAATGAATTGAGGAAGCGGGTTGGATCCTTGCAATAAATGGGAGTAAGGCTTCCTGAGAAGCAGGTGGAGTATACCTAGAAGTTTTGAAGAGGTGTCTAGAGGAGATTGAGTCCCACTTCACTGATTAGGAGCTGTAAGGTGAAGCTTATTTTGTCTCCTATAGAATCTGACAGTATTTCACACATAGTTGTCTTTCAATATATGGTGAACTAGAACAATATAGATCTTTGATTTACAACAGTTAATATAAGGATTAATGCAGTTTGCTGAAAGTAAATTATAACAATGAAGGGTCTAATATACATAAATTCTATTCAGTGAACAGATTTTGGGGGGAGAAATACCATTTTAAGTGAAACTTTTTTTTTTTTTTTGGCATTGGCAAGCCTAAGCTTTACTGAGAGTTTATGTTATTATTATTATTTTTTTTGTGGTACGTGGGCCTCTCACTGTTGTGGCCTCTCCCGTTGCGGAGCACAGGCTCCGGACGCACAGGCTCAGTGGCCATGGCTCACGGGCCCAGCCACTCCACGGCATGTGGGATCCTCCTGGACCGGGGCACGAACCTGTGTCCCCTGCATTGGCAGGTGGACTCTCAACCACTGCACCACCAGGGAAGCCCTTATGTTATCTTTTAAATCTATTTTTCATCATTGTCAATTTTGGGAAAATGATATTGAGAGGGACTGTGGTTTAGGGCAGAGAAAGAACCTGACTAGGATCCAAGAGCCTTGTTTTCTCTTCCTGGGCCTGCCCCTGACTTTCAGTGTGACTTGAGTAAGTCATACAACCTCTCGTAGCCTCAATATTTCCATCTGGAAAATGGGTATTGTGAAGCATGTGATTGCTCTCAGTTTTAGATTTTAAGTAGACTTCACAGGTAGTTATTATAAGATAATTTTTCATGTGAAAACAAGCTAACTTTGGACAGAAATAGAGGGAGAGACATTTTTCTGAGACAATGGCATATACTTAGCAACTTTATCTTTTAGCTTTTATGGCTCACTCTTGGACACAGGCATTTTATGACTTGTAACAGATTAATGGTCCTGCTGGGTTCACTCCTCCTGTAGGTTAAGTTCCTCTTTCCTGAAACACACACCACACCTTAAGTATGCTGAGAAGGTCAGGTGCAAATGCAATGCCTGCAAGAGTAGCTTCGTCATGTATGATGTACAAGGCACTGGGGAGAGCCTTCCTTTTCCAGTACCTTCCCTCTCTCTCTTCGCTCTCGTTCCCTGCTGAAAAATGAAAAACAATTATGTCCCTCGCACCGTGGAGACAGAAGACAGAAAATAAACAGTGACTGATAAAGGAAAGCAGCTTTATTACAGGGTAAAAGAAACTTTATCATTAATAATAGCAAAGTAGAGAAAAATGGTAATGAATAATTGAGCATAATACCGTCATGATAAAAATAAAAGCCAGTGAATAATGCAATTTTATTTGTAATAATATGACTGTTCATCTGGATGAAGTGCCCCCATTCTGACTGTTTCCGGCAGAGGTGTAAGCACAGTGTGGCTTTTCATTTATTTCCCCTAAGAATGCATCTGAGAGAGCTGTGACTCTGCTGTCTCCCCACTTCCTGAGAATTCTCTCTTCACTCCTTTCCTTTCCAATTATATAAAATGCACAGTCACTTTTAGTTTCATCCGATGTTTCTAGCTTGGGATTAGCACTAACAATGCAGTTGAACCCTCAGGAATGCTCTTGTTGTGATAGAAGGTCCAAGGTGTCAGGTGATTTCATGCTGGCTGGCAATCCCTTGGGTATTCAGGTATCTCCCCACACACCTTCCTCCCTTACAGAAATTTACTGGAGCAATAAATCTAGTGCAATCAGGGAAGAAAATTAAATTAGACCATTTTGAATAGAGAGGCACTGGCTAAAACACCAACATGGCAACCTCCATACGTGATCGCAAGGCTATTTCACCAGGCTGTTCGTTGTCTTCAGTATTTTTGTGAAGTAGTGAGTATACAATCTCAGACTGTGAACAGTTTAGCCTGGGAAATCAGTGCCAAGGAGTTACAGCATTTTTAGAGGGTCCAGATTGCTCAGCTGGTTCGAAAGCATAAGTAGGTTATCTGATTCTCCAAGAGCTACAGAGGTGGCAGAGTAAATGATATCTTTTCCCCAGGCGAACAATGTGGCACCGATAATGGAGCTGCCAGCAGAGCCCCTCCTGGTTCTCCCTCCAGACAATGTCTGTCACACTGAAACAAATAATAAAAAACTCGGAGACCTCTGAGCACATCAAAGATAAGACTTTTGTGTTTTTGTTTCCGATAGATTTTGTGTGCTTGACTATTATTGACCCAACCCACAAGTGCATGTGATTACTAAAAAAATAACCTCTGTCTTTTTGTTTCAGTCTGTCCTTCCTATCAGCAGGGAAAGAAAGGTGTGTTATCATCTTGTGTAGTAGTTCAGAGATCGGAAGACCCTTAAATTCCAAGGGCCAGTATATATTGGCTTAGATAAAAAGTAGTGGATAGAGTCCATGTGACAAGCCTAAAAGCCCCTCTTGGTTTTCAAGGGAACTTAGATTAGGTTGGAACATACTGGCCATTTTTCAGGAGATCAGGTTTACATCACAGACATATAACTGCATAAAATTATAGCTTATGTAAAACTCAAATAAATAAAATTTGTCAAGTCTTCATACAAATGCACTGAATTTAGTGGATGTGATGAACAAAGAGGCTGGGGAATGGGGCCTAAGGCAAAGTTATTTTAACTACCAACATTATGTAAGTATTTTTTAGGTAAAAAAACAAATTCATGTGCAATCTCATTTTCTCCTCCCAACAATCTTATGAGTTAGGTCCCGTTATCATTCCCATTTTATGTATGAAGTAAGGTTTGTCTCAATGTGATCTAGTCTAAAGAACCTGAGATTTCCATTCAGAGGGCCTTAGGTTTAAACCTGATTACACTAGTTGCATTCTCTTGTCAAGTTACTTAACAAGTGGCAGGTGTCCTCTTAAGTGGGGTAATTGTATGTGTCTCATAAGGTAATTGCGAAGATTTCCTGCTTCTCTCTTGTACCAGTTTCCCAGTTGGGAGCACCCAATGTCCTCATGCTTCTACAACCACACTACCATTACCAAATTCATGCTTGGGCTTTTATGATGGTCCCTAAGTGGGACTCCTCCTTGCCTCCTGTCTCAAGCCTCTGTATGTACCCTTTATAAAACTGTCAGAGATAATTTTCCAAAATGGAAATCTGTTATTTTGTTGCCTTAAATCTGCTGACAGCTCCCTATTGTCTGCAGAAAAAAAGTCCAAACTCATTAGCATGGCTTGCAAGATTCCAACATCTATTTTGATATAATCCCACCTGCCTCATCTTAGAGCCACTGCCATTGGTGCCCCTGATCTATGACCATTTCACATTACCTGTATGTTCCTGAATATGGACTGCTCTTTCCTGCCTCTACATCTTTGTACAGACTGTACCCTCTGCCAGGAATGCCTATCCCAACTATTTCTTCTTGGTAAACTACTTCTCCATAAAAATTCAACTTAACCATAGTCTCCTGTATAAATGTCCCCAGTCAGTTAGTAGCTGGAGATACCAAATTGTATTGTAACACTTAGGTCTTTAGCTCTTCTTTCTTTTCAATGAAAATTAGAAGTTATTTTTATCAGTGATACATGCACAAGGTTGTTTGTTTGTTTGTTTGTTTATGTTTTGGCCATGCCGAGCTGCCATGTGGGATCTTAGTTCCCCAACCAGGGATCACCGGACCTCCAGGGAAGGCCCTGCACAAGGTTTTCAAAGTCAACTTGTCCTATAAGACTAAACAAAAACAAACAAAAAACAAGTTCCTTGCCTCACTCTTCCCCACATTCAGTTCCCACTTCTCAGAAGCTGATACTTTCAAGTTTTTAGTAGTTTCATCTAGCAACCTCCATACTTGTATATGATATGCTTATGCTATTATTTTTTGATTTTTCAATTTCAGATCTTAACTTCTTATTCTGGATTTCTCCTACAAGAGCCTTCCCTTAGTACCATCCCTCCTCCAATGTTCTCCCCATTCTCTCAATAAAATCAATATTTAGGTTAAACAGGTATTTAATAGTTACATTGTCATGCCTTTGTTAACTACGATTCACAGTATTCTGTGCAGTATAGTATAAATATATTTCATTTTCATCCAGCATTTTGTTTACCTAGAAACTAATAAGTGAACATTTCTGTGCACCTACCACTAATTTCTTCCAAAATTCTTCACTAGAAGTGTCATTAAAACCTATCAGGTGAGCTCTCATTTTTACTTTTTTCTGGGAGACATCCTTTCTGGAATCCTCCATCCTGCTTCTTCAGTATGAACCAGTTTTTCCCTAGCTCTACATCTTCCCTGTTGTCCTGGGATGTCCCCTCATCCTCTTGAAGGGACTATTCCTAATCTCTCTTTTTCAGTTTGTCCCCTGTTTGCTGAATCCCAAATGCTCCTTCTCTTGGCTCAAATACATATTTTGTTGGGGAACCTTTTCTAGTAGGTCACTAAGAAAAGATACATGAGAGTTACATTTTTTTGAGAATCTGCATGTCTTAAAATACCTTCATACTACTCTCAGACTTATGTGGTATTTCGCTGGGTATAGGATTCTAGGTCCGCAATAATTTTCATTCAGAATGCTGAAGGTATTTTATCTTCCAGTGGCATATTTGAGAAAACTGATGGCACTCTATTTTCTGATTGTCTCTTGTCTGTAATTTGTTTTTATTGTTTGTTTAAAAGTAAACATTTAGGGCTTCCCTGGTGGCGCGGTGGTTGCGAGTCCGCCTGCCGATGCAGGGGACACGGGTTCGTGCCCCGGTCCAGGAAGATCCCACATGCTGCGGAGCGGCTGGGCCCGTGAGCCATGGCTGCTGAGCCTGCGCGTCCGGAGCCTGTGCTCCGCAACGGGAGAGGCCCCAACAGTGAGAGGCCCGCGTACCGCAAAAAAAAAAAAAAAAAAAAAAAAAAAAAAAAAAAAAAGTAAACATTTAAAAAAAATATGAAAGTTTTTAGAATTTTCACTATATCTCTGGTGATCCAAAATTTCATGACTCCATTCTTCTCTTTCCTTCTCTCCTTCCTTCCCTCCTTCCTTCCTTCCTTTCTTCTTTTTCTTTCCGACTTTCTGTTTGTTCTGCTTTATGGAGCTTCCTCAAATTTGTCTTCTAGTGTGTCTACCAAATTTTTCTTTCATCATATTTTTATTTTAAATAGCTCTTTTTGTTCTGATTTTTTTTTTTTTTTTTTTTTTTTTTTTTTTTTTTTTGCTGTACGCGGGCCTCTCACTGCTGTGGCCTCTCCCGTTGCGGAGCACAGTCTCCGGACACACAGGCCCCGCGGCCATGGCTCGCGGGCCCAGCCGCTCCGCGGCACGTGGGATCCTCCGGGATCGGGGCACGAACCCGCGTCCCCTGCATCGGCAGGCGGACTCCCAACCACTGCGCCACCAGGGAGGCCCTGTTCTGATTTTTTAAAAGCACTATTTTCTTATTGCATTAATATAATGTTTTCTTATAATGATACTGATTATATGTTTTATAGTTTTATTTCTTTCTTCCTTGCCTGCACGTCTTCCAAGTTTCTTTATTTTTTAAAATTTATTTTTGTCTGTCTTTCATCAAATTATCTTTGAATATTTAGTGGACTATTCATATTTATTAATGGAGCCTAAGAAGTTGACTGGAAGCTCTGTATTCATGGGTGGAACTTGTTAAATGCTAGGTTTCCCAGTAGAGTGACAGGATTGAAATTCTTCATTGGAGGTCCCCAAATGGCAGGCTTTGTAGGGCTTTTGTCCTCAGAGTAATTCTCCCATCTTTTGCATGGCAGGTATGCAAAGAGCCTGAGTGCTATTCCTTCTAGAACTTTGCAAAGGAAGAGAGTGGGGTAGTATTCAGAATATTGACTTTCACTTATTCTTCCTCTTTTACAAATTGAATCCCAGCCCTCATATGGGCCTGGTTTTCTTGCATCTAGGGCTTCTTCTCTTCAGTGTCCCTAGAAAAGAAAATTGTAGTATTCTCCTAGGGGGAGAGAAGGAGCTACCTCTGAGCAGCTAGGGTACAAGTTTCTCTTTCTTTTAAACATTTTGCCAGTTCTTATAGACTTTTAACTGTGTACTTTACTTTCCTAGTTACTTGATATTGTCCATACTCTAATGCTCTCCATAATACTAGTGTGACTTTTCACTTCAGTGTTCCCTTCAACTGGGCTGGGGGTTCTGCTATGTCAGTTATTACTCTTCCTTCCTTTCTGGCGTCCTTCCTTCTTTTTCTTTTTCTGTTTTTAAAATTTCCTATTGTCTCCTCTCCCTATTTTGTTGACCTCTTGAGTAAGTGGTAATCTTTTTAAATGTTTTTACTGTGATTTTGGGAGAAAAACATGGTAAACAGTATGTGTTCAGTCCTCCATGTCCATCTAGAACTCCTTTTATGCCTTATTTTGATTCAGTCTATAGGCACATGTACCAAGACTAGGCCTACAGATAAAACATTATTTCTCAGCTTTGGTCAACAATTTTGTTTCTATGTTTTCCTGACTTAAGCAACTACTGTGTAAGTCAAGGTGGTTGAGTACTTTAACTTGCTGTTACTCTAAGGATTTTTGTATCCTATCACCAGATAGAAAAACTGCTATAAGCCTCTCATCACTATACAGTTTCACAGAGAAAAATAATATCACTTTTTAGATAGCAATATTAAGCAAGTTGCTATGAACTTTTATCATCTCCTCTCCTGACTTGCCTGTAGGCTACTCATAGTCACCAAGGAAGGAAGGATACACATTTCTCTGCATTTACAACCTTTTCACGAGCAAAGACCTTACTGTTAAACAGAGGCAGCCTGACCGCGGTTTTATGATGGGCCTGTGAGAGACTTTGTTCCACATTCTGGTTGTACTTACTTTCAGTGGAGCTCATTCTTGACTGTTTCATGATTTGAGGAGGTGCATTGCTGATTTTACTGTTCAGTGCCTTTCTTCTCCTTTTTCTTGTGGAATGAGTGATGTTCCACACGGAGGATTAAGATATCTAATAACAAAACAGAAACTCTCACGTTTAGCTGTAGCTAGATTTATGGCTAAGTTTATGGAGATTATTTAGGGCTGGGAACACATGTTCAAGAACATCTCTGCAGTTGAAACTGTGCACAGAGTGAGATGCTATTACAGACTGTGGACAGTAAACACCTCTGAGGTTGTGTGTCACTTCCCTCCGGCCCGTGAGTCTCTCTGATTTAAGTAGAAAGGTGTCTGTTAGTAATGCAAACAAAACCTACTTTAACCTCTGATTCCCAGCATCTGGAATACTTATCCCTGTGGCAGCTGTGCGGTTCACTGAACACTCACTATTCCAGTGGTCTACCGAAGCACAATTTTGGCTTGAACAGAGATTGCCTTGGAAAAAAAACCCGACTCTGAGTAGTTATCACTGAGAAAGCCAAAAGGATTTGTGATCACAGTATCACCACTGACTCGACAGCTGGGCTACATGGATTGTGCTCTGGTGGGAGCCTGCTTTCCTAATGCCATAGAAAAGATGCAGAGAGAGCCTGCCTTTGGACTTCATTGTAAACACAGAATTTTCTTGTTCCCTTTAAAGAGTTTTTAATCCAGATACTTAGATTCAGATTTTTCTTTCTCTGCATGCCTCTGGATGGAATCCAAATAATTCAACTTTGTTTTTTTTCAGAAATGGCTGAGTGACTCAGGTATACGTTTTTGATGTCCCACACTCCATCTTTGCATTTTTATCTGTTAGACAAAAAGCAAAGAGCCGCTAGATTAGACAGCTCGGTAATGGCAACAGACACCTGGATCTTCTTCCAGAGCTTCTGGGAACACACTGTTTCTCAAATGCTGAAGTAGAATGCCATGTGTGGTTACTGCAGACTTGAGAATGAGGGTATGGAGCCATCAGGCATCAGGGACCATGGTCAGGGAAGTAGTAAGACCTTTACCCAGCAGAGTTAACTATAAACTGTAAAAGTATCTAGGAGCCGGCCTGAGTGAAGCATGTGTTCAGTTAGTTATTGAAACAGAAGTATGTGGCTTTCCTCAAGTTCCATAATGACTTCAGGGCTGATTGACTTGGTATTTCTTAGTATTTCTCTGTCTGTGTGATTGCTTTTCTCCATTTAAGGACAAACTACAAGGAACAGATACTGCATAGCTTCTGGAGATTTATTCCTTCAGCCAGTGGCAACTTTGGCTTTTATTGGTTGAAGCCCTTAGGCAAGTTTCAAAATACTGCCTTGTGAAAATTATAAGCATGTTCTTGAAGCTCTAATGCTCTTTGCAAAGCTAAGATTCCTTTTACATGCATCATCCTCACTGGGCATCCTGGACATTTCTTTTCCTCCAAAATTCTCTTTGGATAAGAGTAATAACCACCAGTTGTATAAAAGCTTACCAAAATTGTCAGATATCTGCCCTCATTGTTCCTTATTCTGTGAAGCAGGTGTAAGTATGACTGTTTTATAAATGACTAAAGGATACTGAGAAAAGTTGATTTGGCCAATGTCACACTGTAAATGAGTAATAGAGGTGAATTCAAAATTCAAGACTTTAGACTCCAAAACACTACCATTGTTTGGTTTTGTTTTTAGCATCATGTTAAGATCTTTCAGTTTGTTCTTCATCAGAAAATAAGAGTTAGAGGGAAAAATAGCATACTTAGTTATAGAACAAAACAATGGCAAAAACTTAAAGAATTAATTATTGATTACTTATTGTTACTTGAATTATGTCCATCACTGTGTTAAGAACTATGCAGCAGTGGTTTGCAGAAGCTTTTTCTTATGCCCGTTTGTAAGGAAGTTTTCAACTGTCTTCATCAAAATGAGATAATAAGAACCCTATTCACAAGTATACACTACTTCCCCCACATATATCTCCATTATAAGATTTCTAATCTCCTTTCTCTGCTTTAGCTTTTCTTCTTAACACTGTCACTACCTGGCACTTTATGTTTAACTTATGTTGCTTATTATCAGCAAATCTCAATAAAATATGAGCTCCAGTTAGATTACGGCTTTTTGTCTATCAAGATAATTCTGTATTCCCTGCAGCTAGAACTCTGCCTGGTCCATAGTAGGCACTCAGTAAATGTTGGTGGAATGAATGGATGAATGACAAGGCTAACATATATAATACAAAATCATCAAGTCCCTAATTAGGGCATTACAAAATCTAGCTGCAAAAAGTATTCAGAGAAAGGAGACAGTTTAAAGCTGTTATTTTCAAAGAATGAAAAATGGTGGCACTGAGGCAGGATTGTGAAAACTGCACTGAGTTTGGCTAGTTGGAACAGAGAAAGGATATATTAAAGCTGAAGATAACAAGGAAGCCATAGCAAGCAAATCTAAATGGATAACAGCAAAGTCCCAGCCATTCTTGGAGAAAATGAAGGTGTTCTATGTCTCCTAATCCTGATTCGCTCCCAAGATGTAGCTGATAATTTATTTTTGTAAATGACACTTAAAAGTGTACATGTTTCCACATTTTGAGGAGACAAATTTATATGGGTGTATTTTTCTTTGGTTCTGAACACAATGGTCAAAACAGAGAGCAGACATCAATGATTTCATACAGTAGAAAGAAAAGATGCCTTTTGTGAGTGGGTCGAAGAAATAGATCCAGAGCACAGAAGAGAACTGGAAGTGAATTACATGTCTCCGTATTTACTGCTGTGCTGGCTGACAAGTGAACAAACACCTTCATAAATTAATAGCCCCTAATTGGAGCTTGAAAGGCAAACAAATGGATGGTTTAGATTTTGTCTCGTATCATCTTTAATGTTATGAAATATGACCCTTGCTGAGCTTTTCTTGCTTGGAAACACTGAGCTAAAATTCAGTTGTCTTTCCAATGACTTCGGCCAAATTAGTCTCTGACTTCTGTCTCTTCATGAGTTATAGCAATAGCATCTCATTCTCATTAGTAGTTTGTGTATATTTATTATATTAGAGAGAGTGACCTAATTTTGATAGGTCATAATACTTTTTTATATGTGACATGCCTCTGGATTGCAAGAAGTATCCTAGTATGACTTCCCCCTGCATTTCTTAGACTGATGCTAACATCTCTGGTTATTAATAGAATGTTCTAAGGCATTTTGATCATTACTTATTTTTAGATTTTATGTAGCATCTTTTCTCCAAGGAACTCAAGGCAAATTTTACAAACGTGAACAATCTTCCTCTATCAGAATGTTTTGGTTGGGAGAAGGAAAAAAATTGTAATAGTAATTTCCTGCCTCGGTATGTTTCACCAAAAATAAAACGAAACACCCTGCTTACCTCCCCTTTTCCCGGGGTTAAGGGGTTTTATTTTATATAGAGGCTTAATAGGAAGAGCTTGGACTTTGAATCACCAGTGAGCAGGCTGAACCGTTAAAACAAAATGCAGCAGAGAGAGCCTTCAGGACAGTCGGCGGAAAGCACAAGGCAGATTGTCAAAAAATGCTATAGGTGGTTGTGAAAAACCTCTGTGAGGCACTTCAGTCAACACAAGTGGGCCACTGAATTCTTCCAAGTGAATGCCCTTCATGGGGGAACTTTGGTTGTAGTCTCTCTAGCCAGAGCTGTCTCCTTAGAGGAGATGTGGGCAAGTCTATGAGATGTTTATTTTGTAACTAACCCCTTAGGCATGGAGGAAACTGTTTACTATTCCTTCTTGTTCTCTCCTGTTTTGTTTTGTTTTTTTCCTGTTAATTAAAGAAATCATAGTTGAACTTCAGAGAAATCTCCAGGAAAAAAAAAAATTAGAAAGAATGAAAGGAAGGAAGGGAAGGAGGGAGGGCGAGAGGAAGGAAGGAAGGAAGGAAAGAAGGAAGGAAGGAAGGAAGGAAAGAAGGAAGGAAGGGAAAATGAGAGAAAACAGGCTGGACAAATGATGTCTTTTACTTGTTCATTCCAAAGGATTATTTCCAGAAGAATGATTGTGATCTTCAGTGACTGGCTTAGGAGTGTACTTGTGTGAATGTGTGTGGGCAGGCTGGGGTACTAAACAGTACTGCACACATAAGTATCCTTGTGTATGGAATGTCAACATTTGCCACTGGCTCACTTTCTTGACTTACTCCCCAGGACAGTGATGTGTGGAAAACTGAAATCTGGTTATGGGAGTACAAAGGGAGGGGTAGAGAAGGTCTTCTTTAAACAGTGATTTACATAAGGGGAATAAAAGATGAAATCTGATGGAATCACACACACAAAAAATTAAATTATTTACAAGCTATTAGAACATTCTAAATTCTGCATTTGGTTTGAATTTCATTTCAGTTTGCAAAATAGTTAGCTAATGAAACATACTCTTTGACGGGAATGGTTTATAGTCATTCTAAACATCAACAAAATTCCAAAGGAGATAAATAAGAAAGAGGAATCTGCATGAGGCAACGCTAAGTAGTCTGTGATCTTAAAACATAAACACAAGCCACATTTACAACACACAACTCATGCATATTTCCGTCTCCCCCCCAGAGCTACCAGCTTTTTAAAATATTCAAAGTAGATGGCTGGTGAAAGGATATTCTTAATTTTACAGAGAGTTTAGAATAATGAAAATATGAAAGGCATCCAAAAATTGAGGTTCTGATTAGAAAATATTAGATCTTCAAAGTAGAGAAGTGATAAAAACAATTGCAACCTTTCATTAATGCAATAACCTTGTTCCTGGTATATTCCACCAAAATGAAGCTAGTGGTCTTCTATTTAGAGATGGATTAGGAAGCCTTAAGGTAGGAAACGCTCTGCCTCTTAGATTCCACGTTTGCAGTTTCACATATATCCTGAGAGCCTAAATCATTTGTCTTAGAATCGTTGACTCAGTCCCAGTGTATTGGAAACAGGCTCATTTTTCCTTGACCAGGGCTGTTTTGCGTGGCCCTGCAGGCTGGATGGGGCACAACTCCATGAGTCACTATTCATGCAGACTATAATGCCAGTGGTGACTTCTGGAATAGTCCAGTGCTTAGGGCACAATAATCATCCCAAAAGGGCACTCAGATACCTTCTTGGTGGAACACAGTGGTGAATAATTCACATTAGTAATAAATTGCGACCTGCTTCCTAATATAATCTGAATAATTCAAAGAAAGACTTTTACTAAACATTTTAAGCCAGAACCAAGAAATTGAGTAGTAATTTATCCCCAGATATATCTAGAATTTTCTGTCTTTCCCTTTCTCTTCTTTCATACTTCCCTTAAATGAAAACAGGAATCCTTTGGCAATTTTGTTTATAAAGCAAATAACCATTTTGAAATGCCAATAACAAAGTCCTAGTTTATCTCTTTGATGAACACTGCATATTATATTTTGGATTGGTTTTTAAAGGTAACATTTTACTATAGAATCCTTCATACTTTAGAAATATTTGATATAAATTGTTCTATGTAATTCTTACAACAATGCCATGAAAGGGGAAATGTGAGTATCATCCTTCCCATTTTATGGACAAAAGAAGTATTACTCAGGAAAGCAACTGCTATATTCAAGTTCACCCAGAAAGTAAGGACAGAGCTAGGATAAAAATCCAGCTCTCCTAATTTCTACATTCAGGATAATTGTTTAAATTTTTATATTATATAATAAGAGTTTAATTTGTATATATATACACACATGATTATCTAGTAGTAATCATATATATATATATGGTTTTTTTCTTTCTGTCATTTTTTCTCTATCCATTTTCTTTCTGTTAGTGAGATGTTGAAATTGGAAATATACATATCAAATACTGAAGACAAGGAAAACATATCTTTCTAGGGTGGAAGAGCATATTGGAAGGGGTAAAACTATTATGTACTGGAAAATTAATGTAATAGTTATAAATGGTCTCAAGTTCATTTTTCTCACGCTATCACAGATTCTCTAGGATTACATATATAAATTGTCAAATGAAATCAATCAATCCAATAAATTTTCTCCTCCCCTTCACCCCAAATCAATGGATAACAGTAAAACAAAACTGGGTTATTGGTAATTTTTACTTGTTAATGGATTTTTCTAATTACTGAGTACCTAGAGATTTTGCAATTCCTGGAAACCTTAAAAGACCTTGTCTCTACTTAGTGATTAAAGTGTAGCAACACTGGTTGAATGATTTTTGTCATCTTTGTGTCTGATATTGACAGGAAGTTAAAATTGCATGTGTTGGCAATAACTGATCTTTAGGATTAGCCAAAATGAACCACTTGCCAGCATCAGAACCAGTTACTTGGGCTCTGCAGGAATGACCTACATTGCTCCTTAATGCATCTCTTTGTAAAAAGGTAATTCTAATATTACCACTGACCTACCTATTACTTAACCTCATTTATTGAATGCCTACCATGTACTGGATATTTACTAGATAAAGATATTAAGAAAACTAAGAGTATAGAGTCAAAAGGAAGAAGGTCTACTTTATATGAACACTGAACTTTATATTACAGAACTAGCCCACTAATTTATGGCTTAATGTATATTCCTGCTTCTTAGAGCCTTACATAGCTTTATTAAGTAAATGCATTGATTGTGCCCTATAATGAAAATGTTGCTAAATAACACAGGAATGATCCAAAAGCCTATTTTAAACATATATAAGAACAACTTATATTATGGAAGTAAGTGGATATATGTGATCTTATAACATTTGTGTCACTGAAGATTTCAAGCATTTGTTTACAGTGTCTTTTGTTGTTGTTCATCTTTCTGAATCAACACACACATATGGGGCATTTATTAATAATAATAGCTAACATTTATTGGGTGTTCATAATACACTACCCACTGTGCTAAGTAACTTACAGGCTTTCTCTCATTCGTCACAACCATCAGAGATAAGGCACCATTATTATCTCTACTTCAAGGAAGGGAGATTTGATATTGGAAGGTTATGTAATTCTTTTTTTTTTATACAGCAGGTTCTTATTAGTCATCAATTTTATACACATCAGTGTATATATGTCAATCCCAATCGCCCAATTCATCACAAAATTAAAAAAAGAAAAATATATGTAACTACCATCTACTTCAGAATAAATAATAGGTTATGTGAAAGTGGTCAATTTTAATTTTCATTATGCCAGTAATGAAGATTATGTATTGACATATTGACTCTATCTTCTCTCCAGATTTTATTCTTGAATGTCACGCTGTAGCAGCCTATATGGATAAAGGCTGAAACTCAAAAATCAGACACACTGAACTTGGAATACTGTCCACATTCTAATTCTAATCTGTGCTTCAATCTGAACCACTCAGTTTTGCATGTTTGTTGGAATCCTCCTAAGACTGGAATTTCCTGGGAGATATCCAGTATTTGGGGGGCTATAAACAGCAAAACAAGCTGACTTTCTTGTAATATGTTGTTATGTCTAGTGCTAACTGAATTCAAGAAGTTTATAGGTATGGGAAAAGTAACTCAATTTTTTTCTTGTAAACATACAAATTTTTTTTTTAATTATTTTTTTTTTATTTTACAAATTTAATCAGTTATACATATACATATGTTCCCATATTCCCTCCCTTTTGCGTCTCCCTCCCACCCTCCCTATCCCACCCCTCCAGGCAGTCACAAAGCACCGAGCTGATCTCCCTGTGCTATGCGGCTGCTTCCCACTAGCTATCTACCTTACGTTTGGTAGTGTATATATGTCCATGCCGCTCTTTCATTTTGTCACAGCTTACCCTTCCCCCTCCCCATATCCTCAAGTCCATGCTCTAGTAGGTCTGTGTCTTTATTCCTGTCTTACTCCTATGTTCTTGATGACATTTTTTTTTCTTAAATTCCATATATATGTGTCAGCATACAGTATTTGTCTTTCTCTTTCTGACTTACTTCACTCTGTATGACAGACTCTAGGTCTATCCACCTCATTACAAATAGCTCAATTTCATTTCTTTTTATGGCTGAGTAATATTCCATTGTATATATGTGCCACATCTTCTTTATCCATTCATCCGATGATGGACACTTAGGTTGTTTCCATCTCCGGGCTATTGTGAATAGAGCTGCAATGAACATTTTGGTACATGTCTCTTTTTGAATTATGGTTTTCTCAGGGTATATGCCCAGTAGTGGGATTGCTGGGTCATATGGTAGTTCTATTTGTAGTTTTTTAAGGAACCTCCATACCGTTCTCCATAGTGGCTGTACCAATTCACATTCCCACCAGCAGTGCAAGAGTGTTCCCTTTTTTCCACACCCTCTCCAGCATTTATTGTTTCTAGATTTTTTGATGATGGCCATTCTGACTGGTGTGAGATGATATCTCATTGTAGTTTTGATTTGCATTTCTCTAATGAGTAAAGATGTTGAGCATCCTTTCATGTGTTTGTTGGCAGTCTGTATATCTTCTGTGGAGAAATGTCTATTTAGGTCTTCTGCCCATTTTTGGATTGGGTTGGTAAACATACAAATTTGATTCAGTTTAAATTTTGGCCAAAGATTCGTTTCAGTAATATAATTTTTTGGAATAATTTCCTTTTATTAGTTTTAAGTACGGTAAATGTTGTCTAAATAAGAAAATATTTTTCTATACAGCAAATTATGACAAACATTCCCTGTGGTGTTAGATTTTCCACACATGCCAATTATATGTATGTATCTGAATGGATATATATATATATTTTTTCCAATTTAATCTCCAAAAATGGTCTGAATTTGCAGATATTTCTCTAGTGAAATATGTGAAAAACATAAGGCAAATAGAAAAAAAATCATTTGTTAATTGATAGCTAAACATGCTTGATGGCAAATGTAGACACATAAAATTAAGATTAATCTTCCATCAGAAATTTCTAAAACATTTACGAGAAACAATATATGAGAATCATTTTAAAACACTTATTTTCTTTAATAACAAATTCTGATATTTTTAGATTGGTACAAGCCACCAGTTAAAAGATGGCATTTCTCAGGGCTTCCCTGGTGGCGCAGTGGTTGAGAGTCCACCTGCCGATGCAGGGGACACGGGTTCGTGCCCCGGTCTGGGAGGATCCCACATGCCACGGAGCAGCTGGGCCCGTGAGCCATGGCCGCTGAGCCTGCACGTCGAGAGCCCGTGCTCCACGACGGGAGAGGCCACAACAGTGAGAGGCCCGTGTACCGTAAAAAAAAAAAAAAAAAAAAAAAAAAAGATGGCATTTCTCAGCTTCCTGTGCATCTAGTGTGGCCATACGACTAGGTTATTCCCTCTGAGAATTAAGTAGAAATGTCATGTATAATATTTTTGAAAAGTTTCCTTATAAAGATGAGAGTGCTTCTCTTTTGTTTCTTTTTCTTGTTGTTTAGGATGTGTTATTATGCCTGTAGTCCTAGCAACCATCTTGGGCCAGCACATGATGGTCTTGAGAATGTAAGCTATGTGTTAAAGATGGCAAGATGGTAGCTAAAAACAAGAGGCCGGGAATGTCATTGAACCGTGAAGCTGCCATACCTGTCTTGGACACTCTCCTTTTGGAGTTCTTTGATCTGCAAGAGAAATAAATTATCATGTTTAAGCCACTGTTATTTGTGGGATAGTTGTTACACATAGCTGAACCAAGTCAAATTGAACTTGGTACCAGGAATTGGGCCCTACAAAACAGAACCTAAAATTTGACATTGACTAAGTGAAATAAGTGGGAGGAAGATATTAAGTTCTCAGATATTGAAAGTCAGAAAACTGGTGACCATGATATATGGCTGCAAACATTTGGTCAAGTTGTTGTCTGTTACATCTTGGAGACCACATGTTCCCATAAGGTATAGTCATTGGAGAAATAGTGGGAGAACATCAAAATATTAGCTTGTTTTGATTGTCTCTTGGTGTTTTCATCAAGGAAGATAAACTTAGGCTAGAACCAAGCCATCAGAAAGCCAAATTGGGGGAGATGAAGGGAAGCACTTTTTGCCTGCAGCCTGCAATCTAAGTTTGATTTAGAGTCCTATAATTTGGAACCTAGAAGGGTTGACAAGATAAAGTCACACCAAATTGAATTACTTTAAGATTTCTCTGCCAGAAAATGGGATCCAGCCCACTGGCAAAAATCCCATTCAGGGTGTTGAGTTTTACCTGAGTTGTTTCAAAGGGTCTCAGACTAAATGTCAGTATTAGTGCAGATGCCAGTAAGTTAAGGATAAGAATCTTCAAGTTAAAGAGTATCTCTAGATATGAGTTTATCTATGGTTACTGAAATTGACCACACACACTCACACAAAGACCAGAAACTTTGGGGTGGGCCATGGTGGCACCTATCAAGGTCTGGAGGCAGAAAAGAATAGCAGGGTTCCCCCCAAAGTGATCCTATCCAAAGGAGAGGAGGGATTGGGTGATAGTGTTTGGGGGCTGCATAAAATTACAGGACTCTTCTTAGCAGCCAGCCACATTGGCATGGTGTGGTGCTTTGGGTAACAGTGGCTGAACACGTGAGTGTGAACCTGGATTCCTGACATCTCTGATGTTGTGGTAATACTCACCACTGTGGCCCATGCAGGGCTTGTAACCACTGTGGCAATCACTGATTTATGAGATTGTACAGAGCCAGTCTGCGATCAACACATTGTGTGGCCTGGGGCATGTTACAATACTGTAGTGTTCTTATCTTTTAAGAAAAATTGATAATAGTAGTGCCTACAGTCTAAGGCTATTATGGGTTTCGATGTGATAATTTATATAAAAACTTTGGCAGAGAATTTGGCACTAAAAAGGCTCTTATTAGATGCTAGTCATCTCCAGCTTCAAAGTCTCTCTAGAAGTTTTCCATAAATTTAACCTGTGACAAATCAATGGAACAGTCATAGACTAGATTTAAAATGAGAGAATGCCAGAAAAACACCAGATATTCAATAATCAACAATCTTTCTCCATGAGCTTTCACATCTCTGTTTTTGTCTCTCTCTGTCTCTTTCCACTTCCTCTTCCCTTCTTCCTCCTACTCCCCTAACCCCCTCCCTACGTTCAGCATTAGGGATTCTGGAAACTATTTAATAGCCATAATAAAATAATCCTAATGACTACAAAATGCTAGCTTTTTAAAAATACGATTTGCTTCCTTTTTTATTCCTTAGTTCTTTAGTTTCTCACAATTTTATTTTCTTATTCTTATTTCAAATAGGCACATGAATCTATTGTGTTTTATCCACTTGACTGACTTCACCTGGTCCCATTTTATTTTTTAAAAATTTATTTATTTATTTATTTATTTTTGGGTGTGTTGGGTCTTCATTTCTCTGCGAGGGCTTTCTCTAGTTGCGGCGAGCGGGGGCTACTGTTCATTGCAGTGCGTGGGCCTCTCACTGTCACGGCCTCTCCTGTTGCGGAGCACAGGCTCCAGAAGTGCAGGCTCAGTAGTTGTGACTCATGGGCCTACTTGCTCCGCGGCATATGGGATCTTCCCAGACCAGGGCTCGAACCCGTGTCCGCTGCACTGGCAGGCAGATTCTCAACCACTGCGCCACCAGGGAAGCCCAGTCCCATTTTATTTTAAATCTTGTATCTAGTTGCTGGAGAAAAGGATTGTAATTCAACTAGATTCATCAAGAGAGATGACTCTAGCTGTTCAGACATACAGCGCACACACACACACACACACACACACACACACACACACACTTACTTTGGCATAGATTTTTTTTCCCCAATAGCTTCTGACCAATATTCCCTCATTTATGGCGAATGTACATATACCTTAATCTTGGCATAATCCCAAGTCAAAAATCTCTCTGAGCTGCTTTATCCCTATAAATCTCATTCCAGAGCTCTCATCGCTTGCTGCAGTTCTTTCCTATTCATCATTTCTTCTTTCAAGTTTTGACTGAAATGAACATTTTTTGAAGAGCTATGAATACTTAGGGAGAAGCATTTTTCAAATCCAAGGGCTTCCTCTGCTTTACTTTCCAAATACGTTTCATGTGTTTTAAAGTTTTTCCTGCAGCAGAAGTTTCTTTAAAGTCATTTTACTTTAAACTTCTCTTAATTGAAGAATATTGTAGTCTTCTTTTAGATAAGTGAGTTACTTTCTATGGTTTGTGACTCCCAAGGGTCAAGAATTATCTCAGCATGTCATGGAGTCCTTTACAAGTTTCAAAACATCAACGTAAATCCACTTTAATGCTAATAAGTTTTTTCCAGGATGCTTCTTAAGTATAAAATTAAATGTTTTCCCCTTATTATAAGAGAACATTTAAAAATAATTTCAAAGTGTAACTTTGAAGTAGCTACTTTTATAATAATTCTGAAATATTTTAAAAGGAACATTTCATTCCCATCCATCAGATCATGTTAATCAAAATCTTATATAGGTAGTACAATATTAAAGTTATCACATTCACTTAGAATTATCAAGTTTTAATGGGGCTGCATTTAAATGAGATTTGAATCTTGAAGCTATTTTCCCATTTTTATTGTTTAGTAAAAATCTGACTACCATACATCCAGATGGGATTTGTATTCCCATTTGTCTATTATGATTTGATTTTGCCCTAATTTGAATTTTATTTACTAATTTCCCTCCAAATCTGTCCACAGTTTAAACCCTCATTCCTAGGTGTAATTCTCTTGTAACAAATATGCAGTTTTCTATCTGGATAGAAGCACATTCCTGGAATTAATGTCTGTCCTTTGGGAAATGATAGGATGGAAAACGTTCTTTAGGGTTTTGTATGGGACAGAAAAACAGAGACATAACTGCCTACTGAGTTCCTTGTTTTATCTCTTTTAATCCAGTTTTAATCAATGCAAAACTGTCTTTCATCCATTATGAAATTATTCATTTTCACTTCTGTTAATGGAAAATTTACTCAGTTGTGGATAGGTTTAATTATTAATATTTCACATCTACATATATTCAGTTATATGCATCACAGTAGTCATCTATATTTTGCAAATATAGCTTTTTGTAGCAAATGTCTTAAGATGCTGTCAGATACACTTGAGAAAAATGTTTGTATTTACATTCTTTAATTTCTTTGTAACTCTAAGTACCTATTGATTTATTGTGGCTTTTTTCTTTAAGGGTTTCTGTTATCTCTACTTTGATACTTGCATTTCTGACTTTTCTTTGCTACCACTATTTGTAGAAAGTAGCCATAGGGAAGGTACCTGTATTCCTTGTGAGATGGCAGTGAATAAATCATTTGCCTTTTTGAGGAGGGGAAGAGTACATAATTTCCTCACCTTTTTTGATTTCCCCTCTTTTTTCTGCTGCTTTGATATATCTAACAGCTCCTCCGTAGACTTCATCCTTCTGTAGTGCTAAAATAATTTCTCATTAGCCAGACATCAACACATAATTAATGCCACTGCCGCCTTAGCTAGAACTGGGGGTGGGGCTTTAGGTGACTGAGGGGGCCAGTTTTAAAGAGCTGGGAAGCAAAATCTTTACTCTCAAGAAGCTGAAATATTAGGGCAACAAGGCACATAGGAAGTAATGAAACTGAGCAATGTGTCACCAAGTTCAAATTGACATAAGACAGATTGAGACAGCAAAGCTGGGAAGGGATAATGCCCGTAGAAGGAGAAGTTAATACTGAAAATGACTTTGTTGATGCTCCTCGAGAGAGCTGTCCCCATAGGTGATTGGAGAGGAAGGAGGTGGGCATGCAAATGAGGGGAAACATACATGAGTCCCATGCAAATTCACTTGACTTTTTAGGAATACAGTGGAAAATGATCTGAAGGTTTATTTTTTGGAGGGGAGGAGGTAATGAGGGAAGAAAAATCAGTGAGGAATGTGCTACAGCCTCTTAGTGCATCAGCCTCTTTACACGTCACTCCATCAATTAAGTCTTCATGACAAAACCTGCGAGGCAGATGTTATTCTCACTTTGTAGTTGATCAAACTTAAGATCTAAGAGATTAAATAATTTGACCAACACTCACACAAGTGACATATGGTGGGACCAGGAGTCAGCCCGGGCTGTAGTCAGCACTTTCCATGGCTGTAGCTTCTCAGTGCATCACTTTTGATGTGATTATATAAACATTTTCATGGCTACATTTCATGTTATCAACAGGTATATGTTTTTCATATTCGAATTTCCAAGAGAAATTTCCCTACCCCCTCACCTTAGAGCAAAATACTAACATTAACAAATTAGATCAAGCAGAGAAATGCAAAATCACTTAAAAAATATAACTTGTACCCAGATCATCAATCTTTGACTATATGCTTTGAAAGTATCTATATATTTAAAGAAAACTTTAATAATCAGAATATTAGTCAATTATGAGGAAGTAGAAAAAGGCCATCACTGTCAGTGTCCTTTCTAGCACTCTCCAGAGGAACAGCTACCTGGTGAAATTGGCTTGTCCAGACTCAATGATACATACTCAACCTTGACACGGACACCTTGGGCTGTCCCACTACACATTCCCTTCAACTTTGAAACCCTCTCCTCTCTTTCTGATTCACTGCTCACCAGAGCATCTTAGGTTGAACTCCCATAAAACTTCTATAGGGAGAGAATGAGCTGGTCTCTTTAGCAGTTACATTTCTTACCATATCTTCATAAATTGGGATTGAGTATATATGTATATAATGCCCTGGGAGCTTGACTGCTGTGAGTTCACTCTTCAGAAGAGGCTTCACTGTGTGGATGTGAAAGGGTCAAAGCCCTGGACTTGCACTTCAGAGCAGAGAATTCCTTCTCTGGGGGACTGTCAACAACCAACTGGACACCCCAAGGTAGTGTTGTGTTGAGAGTGACTTTTCCTCTTGAAACTTTTGCAGTGGCACCACAACATTGAATCATGTTCAGTATTCAGATTTCTAAGCTACAACACAATATATGTTGTGGTATCTTTATAGGAAGGATTTAAATAATTACTGTCAGTGTAAAGAGGATGTAAGTAAAACGTTACATGAGCTGTGCAGTAGGCCAGAATTTGATGTATAAACATTTTATGTGGAAAATCTTTAGATGCTGATATATGCTCTGAAATCTCTTTCCCATAGCTTTCCCCTAAATCTGGATAAATACCAAATAATAGTAAATATTAATTCTAAATGGCATGAGATTTTCCTTATGTTTCTTTTTTGTTGTGGTTAACTTATTTGGAAATGAGTGACTTGATAACTATGATTCTCTCAGGATGACTTTTCTTTGGGAGAGGTTAGTTCTATTTTTGAAGAATAGGTTTTGCAGAATGGAGATGCAGTGGGGGAGGGGAGGACATTTTAAAGTGTGGAAACATGAGGAAACCTCAGAGTTCGTAAGCGATTCAAGGGGACCCTTTGGGGAGAGAAAATGACCAGAGGAGAGAGAGAAATTGAGAGAATATGCTGAGGAAAAAAGAGAGAAGGAAAAAAAAGACTTTTTTTTCTGTCAGATGTGTTATACATGATAACTATTTCTTGGGTATTTGGGTATTTATTAAAACAACTGATTAACTTGTGTATTGCTTTTCAAGTTTCCTGTTTCTTTCTGCCTTTCTTACTCGCTAAAACATTGTGTCCTTACAATCTGGGAAGTACATCTGGTAAGAAAATATTTATGATTGTTTCACTGGTATTCAAAGCAGAACTTCTCAGCCTGCTACTCAGCCATTTTTGGAGACAGACTTTTTCATTAATGGCCTTACTCGGGTTGTCTCGAACTGGCTTTAGAGCCATAATTCCCCTGAGAAAACAGTAGTCTGTTTAAGCATTCCCTTGATTATAGCAGACTCATGTACATTTTTATTACCTTTTCAGCCATTTTATGTGGTCATTAATTGTTACAAAATTGAACATTAGTTCATTTTGGAATCCTGCAGCTATGACTGTCATTGTGTCTCTTTGAGATATAAATGTTCCCTGTCCAATATTGTGTTTGTTTTACCAGAGGCTGGGAATCCTATTCTCAAATTAATGATATATTTATTTAAAGGATAACTGGGGTCCTCAGAAGCAGAGGAAAAACATTTGTTGATTCTGACAGCCTGATGCATTATTTGTGTTTAGCCCTTGTTCGTGAGGTTACGGAGACACTGATCTGTACAGTTGGAGGTAACCCCTGAGGCTGGGGGCGGCTATCGCATCTCAGCAAGCTTTTCTCCTACACATCCAGAGAATGTGGGAATCCAATCTCTGTGTGAACACGAAGAGAGGCAAGATCCTCATTATTTTATGAAGCAGTCATGGCCATTGTTGGACAGTTTTGATTGCTAGGCCGTTCTTCATGACAGTGAGCTAAAATCTGTCTTGCACCCTTTGTCCTGTCTCTGTCCCCTGGAGCAAGACAAAACAGAGCTGTTCAGCTTCCATATTCCTGAGGGTAGAAGGGCTCATCCAAACTACACTCCAACCCCTGCTGGAGTAGAAGACATCTGGGCATATGAATTTGATCATTTTGATTCCCTTGCCAAGACCACACCAATCATGATAAAATTCTTGGGGGTATATTATGTGCCAGACACTGTTAGAATTTTTAATACATTTTTTTCCCTAACCCTCATCACAACTCTGTATTGTGCACTTCAGGATACAGACATCAAAACAGAATCAGAATGTTGAATCACCACCTAAGATAACATGGCAGTAAGTAGTGGAGGTGGGAGACGCTTGTAATTCTGTCTCAACCAAAGCACATATTCTTTTTCTCCACATCATGGTCCCTCTGTGTCTTGCTCTAAGTAGTATTTGCTTCTAAAGGAATTATGTTCCTGATGATATAATTTCTAGGCTTGTCTTCCTGGTCATTGTTTCTCCTCACTATGAACATGGTCGTGTTTTCTTTACACCCTTGAATTTGCACCACAGACTCCTATGTCCACTTTTCAGAATAATGTTTTTAGTTCATAAAATAAAATGCATGGAGTTACAAACCAACAAATTATATTAAAATGCAGTTATCAAAGAATTGAAAAGAAATGTGTGGTTTAATATTATGTGTGTGTATGTATACATCTCTTTATTAATGTATTATTAACAAGATCTAGTGGTGGGTCCAATAATTATTTAAGTTTGAAGTAGTGAAGCAGAGATAGCATTTTGAGATGTGCACAAAAGTTTTAATGTGATAGGAAAACATCTGCAATTACTTTAGTTGACAGAGTTGCAGGTACTGCTAAGGCTACTGTGGTATTTTGCCTACATTCATAACGGAAGGACATGCTAAATTTCCGTCTTCGGTTACTAAAAGCAATAATGTATTTTTTTCCCCTTCAAGTTCATGGACCCCTTGCATTCTATCCATGGACCACTTGGACTATTGTAAATCAGTTAGCTCATCATTTGCCTTCATGTAACAAAAATTGCCAGGACTTTCTATATGAGCAGTACACCTGTACAATTGATAATTTAACTTACTAGGAAGATTTACTATTTACCCTTTAAAATTTTGATCTTATGATTAAGATAAGCATTTTCATCTATTAAGATAATTTTGAATCTTGTTTGTTGCTATTTCTCCTAACTTTAGGACATTCTTTCTGTCTTTAGACAACTTATCCATTTAAAACACAATGATACTAGGCTGTGGACTAAGGACTTGAATAAGATATTATATATCTTTAATAAGATATTAGCTTGCATTTTCTAGGTTCCACATATATGTGTTAATATACGATATTTGTTTTTCTCTTTCTGACTTACTTCACTCTGTATGACAGTCTCTAGGTGCATTCACGTCCCTACAAATGACCCAATATCATTCCTTTTTATGGCTGAGTAATATTCCATTGTATATATGTACCACAACTTCTTTATCCATTCGTCTGTCGATGGGCATTTAGGTTGATTCCATGACCTGGCTATTGTAAATAGTGTTGCAATGAACATTGGGGTGCATGTGTCTTTTTGAATTATGGTTTTCTCTGGGTATGTGCCCAGTAGTGGGATTGCTGGGTCATATGGTAATTCTATTTTTAGTTCTTTAAGGAACCTCCATGCTGTTCACCATAGTGGCTATATCAATTTACATTCCCGCCAGCAGTGCAAGAGGGTTTTGTTTTCTCCACACCCTCTCCAGCATTTGTTGTTTGTAGATTTTCTGATGATGCCCATTCTAACTGGTGTGAGATGATACCTCATTGTAGTTTTGATTTGCATTTCTCTAATAATTAGTGATGTTGAGCAGCTTTTCATGTGATTCTTGGCCATCTGTATGTCTTCTTTGGAGAAATGTCTATTTAGGTCTTCTTCCCATTTTTGGATTAGGTTGTTTGTTTTTTTAATATTGAGCTACATGAGCTGTTTATATATTTTGGAGATTATTCTTTGTCCGATGATTCATTTGCAAATATTTTCTCCCATTTTGAGGGTTGTCTTTTTGTCCTATTTATGGTTTCCTTAGCTGTGCAAATGCTTTTAAGTTTCATTAGCTCCCATTTTTTATTTTTGTTTTTATTTCCATTACTCTAGGAGGTGGATCAAAAAATATCTTGCTGTGATTTATGTCAAAGAGTGTTCTTCCTATGTTTTCCTCTAAGAGTTTTATAGTGTCCAGTCTTACATTTAGGTCTCTAATCCATTTTGAGTTTATTTTTGTGTATGGTGTTAGGGAGTGTTCTAATTTCATTCTTTTACATGTAGCTGTCCAGTTTTGCCAACACCACTTATTGAAGAGACCGTCTTTTCTCCATTGTATATCCTTGCCTCCTTTGTCATAGATTAGTTGCCCGTAGGTGCGTGGGTTTATCTCTGGACTTTCTATCTTGTTCCATTGATCTATATTTCTGTTTTTGTGCCAGTCCCATATTGTCTTGATTACTGTAGCTTTGTAGTATAGTCTGAAGACAGGGAGTCTGATTCCCCCAGTTCCACTTTTTTCCCTCAAGACTACGTTGGCTATTCGGGGTCTTTTGTGTTTCCCTACAAATTTTAAGATTCTTTTGTTCTAGTTCTGTAGAAAATGCCATTGGTAATCTGATAAGGATTGCATTGAATGTGTAGATTGCTTTGGGTAGTATAGTCATTTTCACAATATTGATTCTTCCAATCCAAGAACATGGTACATCTCTCCATTTGTTGGTATCATTTTAAATTTCTTTCATCAGTGTCTTATAGTTTTCTGCATACAGGTCTTTTGTCTCCCTAGTTAGGTTTATTCCTAGGTGTTTTATTCTTTTTGTTGCACTGGTAAATCGGAGTGTTTCCTTAATTTCTCTTTCAGATTTTTCATCATTAGTGTATAGGAATACAAGAGATTTCTGTGCATTAATTTTGTATCCTGCAAGTTTACCAAATTCATTGATTAGCTCTAGTAGTTTTCTGGTGGCATCTTTAGGATTCTCTATGTATAGTATCACGTCATCTGCAAACAATGACAGTATTACTTTTTCTTTTCTAATTTGTATTCCTTTTATTTCTTTTTCTTCTCTGATTGCTGTGGCTAGGACTGCCAAAACTATGTTGAATAATAGTGGCGAGAGTGGACATCCTTGTCTTTTTCCTGATCTTAGAGGAAATGCTTTCAGTTTTTCACCATTGAGAATGATGTTTGCTGTGGGTTTTGTTGTATATGGCCTTTATTATGTTGAAGTAGGTTCCCTCTATGCCCCCTTTCTGGAGAGTTTTTATCATAAATGCGTGTTGAATTTGAAGCTTTTTCTGCATCTATTGAGATGATCGTATGGTTTTTTATTCTTCAGTTTGTTAATATGGTGTATCACATTGATTGATTTGCATATATTGAAAAATCCTTGCATCTCTGGGATAAACCCCACTTGATCACGGTGTATGATCCTTTTAATGTGTTGTTGGGTTCTGTTTGCTAGTATTTCATTGAGGATTTTTGCATCTATATTCATCAGTGATATTGGTCTGTAATTTTCTTTTTTTTTTTTTTTCCATTTCTTTCTTTTTCTCTCTTATTCAGTACAGAAAGTAGCCTAATAATGTTATGGTAAGAAAAAGATCACATATATTTGCAAAGCTAATTTAAGGAAGTGGATATATTTGCCATTTCAATTTAGGATACTTTTTTGTTCATCTTCAGTACCTTAGATAGCTTTTAAGTTAAATATAAAACTTTGCAGTTCAAAAATATATAAAGCAAAGCAGTACTTTTGTCTGTCCCCAAGCATTCCAATACTTTTACTACCTATATATGTAAGTTGGTATAGTCCATGGCCCCTTATCTGACTAAATGTATAATTTCTGAGGGACCCCTATAACATAGGGAATATTCATCAAGGCTGTGAGCTTAACCTGATCAGTTCTGGGCTTCTCAGTGAACCAAGAGATTTCAGGTGTTATAATCTGGTCACCCTCACATCTGTGTGTGTGTACACTGTATGCAAACATTTATACAAACCCACATAAACACACTTGGTCCCCCACAACAGTCAACATTTCTCTTTGTCTTTGTCTTCTTGCTCCCTTTTGTTATGCGTGATCCCCAGAGAATTGCCAGGGCAGAACAATTAAAACCTAGATACAGTACATTAAATGTTCCCTCAAAGTACTAACAGTGTTTATATAGCATGGCCACCCTGGAGGGAATTTTCAACAACTGTCTCAGATCATACTCTACTAAATGTTCCCTTGTTGTGTCCACAAGATGACGTGAAGCATTAAATTCTTATTGGATCAATTAAAAGATACTTGATTTTGACTTTCAAATATTTCATCATTTTTTCAAATTATAGGAATCGGCTGAGATATAAGAACTGAATTAACTGAATCATCATGTATTTACTTTCTATATTGAACATTTTGTTGGCTTCTGGGATATTATTTTTACTTTTCTCTAAAACAGTTTCATAGTAAGTTATTTGTTTCAGTAGTCAAAAGAGCAAGGGGTGGCATCCTGACTTCTTTATTAACACAGTTTTCCACTGTAGAGCTACATATGGAATCTTAAGTAGTTCTCTACCTACATTCACATTCAAGGCTTATTAGAAGAGCATGTTGGTCACCTACACAGTAGTATTTGAGAAGCTCCAAGGAAAACCTTACAAATTGTCAACAGCCTGTGGCAAGTGCCTTAATTCCACCATTAGTTAGTGTAATCCTGAAAATTCTTGCATGAAGGAATATACTAAGATATAAATTACCTAGTGGGAATTCATTTTATTCAATCAGATCTTTTTCTCGGAAGCAGGAATGTTGGGTCAGAAATCAGGTCTTGGGTGCTTGGGAGGTGAGGGAACACTGGGGGAGTGACTGCAGTGAAGAGAGCTCAGGGATGAAGAACAAAGACAATTTGGGATTAAGGAATGACTTCACTATCTGGCAACTTCTTACCGAATTCCTGTAAACCAGTATTACTGGTCTTCAGAGAATGAGGCGTCCTTGATGGAAACATGTCAAGGTGGGGCCCCAGGGCACAGTAGAATGGCCATTTTTTATAAGCCATGTAAGTACAACAGGCGTATGTTAGATAAATCTGGACCTATCTGTAACTGTATTTTAGAAAAAATCTAGATGGCATAGCTCTGAGTATTATCACCTTCCAGAACATGCAGATGCGATTTGAGATGAGAATGCTAGGGCAGGCTACGTCACACAGCCTCATTTCTCTATGTCTCCATGAGTCCTTATTTAGCATCCTCTGCATATAAAATGTAAATAAAGTTCATATAGTATCTACATCACTACTCTGTCCTTAAGTCTCTCCTTTGGGTCAAATCTTCCTCTCAAATTTACTGCTACTGCTTCTCTTGACCTCCATAAGCAGGAAATATCCAAGTACTGCTGAGTGTTCAGAATCCTTACTGCCTACAGCAGCCAAATGAGATGACTGCCTCAGCCTTAAGCATTGGTCTCAGAGCAGGTTAGAGAGTACTTCGAACCAGATAAAAACCCAACAATGTGAGATATCAGTCTCTGTGGAGTAGTGTAAGATAGAATTCTGACTTTAAAGCACGATCTTCTGATGAATCTTTCTGCCGCATGCTTTTAAGGAGATACTGTTTCTTGGACTGCTTGGAATCACATCTTTAGCAAATCCAGAGGTTTACATGCTGGCAATAAGGGATACAAGTTAAAATGCACTAAGTTCTTTTCCCCTGCCCTAAAGCCACTTCAAAATAGCTTGTAATTGGTTTGAAGGGAGTGTTTTAAAAATAACCTTATAATATTTGCTTAAAGTGATGGTAAGGATGTTTTACAACACCTAGAGGACCACACAGCACTTGAGAGTTGATTACCTTTTCTTCAAGAATTTTGCATTCGTTGTTGCCCACTGGAAGAGTAGTGGTGCAATTTGGGAATCCTTCTGGGCCTCATATATTGTATTTACAAGTTCTAAAGTACAGCAGAGTGTTAGTTGTTGTCTAATTTATTTGATCAGCTTAGTAGCTAACTTAGAAAATTGGCCTTCTCAAGTGATTCTCCCCATGACTTGCCTGGCGTGCTTGCCTACACATAATAGGTTCTCAGTTATTGCTGTAACTACATCGACTAATTTAACAGGAGAATTTCAACAGCATATCATTCTGTGGTATATTTCAGCTAATTCCGCATTTTTGCAAATAAAACGGAGTGGGTGGTTGAGTATTGTTCTTTTGTTGATTGGAATGATCAACTTTAAAATGTTCAAAGATGCACTGGACTGAATTCAGAAGACCACCAGGAGCCATGGAAGAGGCTGGATAAGTGCCCAGGACGAAAAGCCTTCCTTCACTTACAGGAATTTACAGGATGACTGCTCTCTGCTATTTTTTTCTATCCCCTTTCTAGGAAAATGCAAAAAGTGGTTTTCTTCACACCATTGGATAAATTACCTCAGGATAAACTGAATCTTGTTTACAGTCCAGTGGTTCTATGTAATCAATTTTTCTTTTTTATACCTGAGTTTCAAACTGGAACCCTTCAATAATATCAAAAATCTGAGTGGCCCTAGGAGCCCTTCTCCCAAACAGTACGGGGAAAGGGCAGTGTAACTAAAACTGGAAGCTTTACCAGTAATGTGATCTAGAACAAATCACTTATACTCTCAATTATCAGGGCCTTCGCTGGGCATAATAATACTACCTCTGTTGGTTTGTTGTTTTTTGCTTGTTTTGTGAAAGTCAAATGGCACAATGTGAGCATGCTCTGTAAATTCTAAAATGCTATCAGGTGTTGAGTTATTTTTTTGATGATTCTTGTTCCTTTCTCCATAAACTGGTCAACAGTCTCACCAATGAGCAGTCCTCTTTGTAAGCTTTATTGTATTGACAAAAGCTGGATGATGGGAAAAGGAGGACAAAGGGGGTCTGTCAAATGAGACAAAGGAAACAGTGAGGGCACAGGAAGAAAGACTGGCATATGGTGAGGTGGGGGAGGGGTGAGGCACAGAAGACACTGGTCAGTGGAAGAAACACACGAGCACACACAATCAGCTATGCATTTATAAAAAGTTCTTACATGTAAAAAGAGTCGATGGTAAGGTTGAAATGTCTCTGAATGATCTTTTTGGCCCAGTCTTGCCTGTAAAACTGATTGTCAATTCCAAATTGGCAGCTGCAGCTATGACTACTTTAACAAATTTAACCTTTGTCTCATTTCATGATTGAAAAGAGACCTTTAAATGATATCTTCTAGATTTGTTCTTAGGCCTTTACATATACTTATCCATTAAAGAAGCAGGTCATCATGTCCATCAAATGCAGGGTTTAAGGTAATACTACGGCTTCCCGCGTGTGTAAGCAGGGGCATTATTAATTTCTTAACCTCCAGGTGTGGTCCTAGGGTTATGTGAGGTTCTGGTTATATTGCAGATTCTTGGGACCTTCAAAGCGATTGCATCAGTGTCAGTTTAGGTAGAGCCTGGGAGTCTATGTGCTGAACAAGATTTTCGGCTCTGGTTGCCCACACTCCTAGGCAAGAACCCCTGATATGGCCAATGTGGGCACCGACTGCGGGGTTCTGGGTGCCAGGCACCTTCAGCTGCAGCAGCTCCAGGCTGGCTGGGATGCCCAAGGCTCCTGGGCAGTCGGCTCAGAGCCTTTTCCCTGGAGGAAAGGTAAAGGGCTCTCAGTCCCTCATCCTCTTTCAATCCCTCCTAAATTAGAAGTTCAGAGACACTTCATGGGCAGTTTCCCCTTGGTTTCATTGCCTTTTATTTTTAATCTTGAATCTCATTCAAAGCTCTGTTTCAGCTTGCTGGTTTAGTTTTGGTTATGGTTGGTGAGCCACAGAAAACACAAGGCATTTTTATCTGCAACTTTTTTGGTGTGCACTAAGACTATTATCTGTGTATTTGGGCTAAAGGAATCTCTTTTCATGATTTGGGAGAAATGCAGAAGAGAAAGAAAACTTGATATTTAGCACAGGGGCTACTGTCATGCCTCAATCTACATCAAAAGAAGTGGTGGCTTCCGGCCCGCCCCCTGCTCACTCTCTGGATCCTTCACGAGCCTCAGACCACGCTCAGCCAAAGGAAATGTGCAGAAGTGTATTTTTCACAAGCATTAACTCTTACAGCCAAACAAGCCCATCAGGTTGCTTTAGATTCCTTAACTCATAAATGGCTACCTTGTGTTTTCCTTGTCCACACTGGTGTTCTGTTTTGTTATAATTTGCAAATTCAATGAATGTTTTGTAGGTGAGGGGGAAAAAAAGCCCATGGAATCTTTATTGCTTTATTTAAAAAAAAAATCTGTGGAGCAAGAAAGAATGTGACTGCATTTTATTTATGGTCAATAAGCCTTGATGAATACGCGGTAAACGTTGCTGAGACTGTCACAAAGCAAATCACCATGTCACAAGAAATATTATTAAATTCTGTAATTTCCTTTTCTGAAAGTAGTTTCTCTGTATGGAGATGGAGAAAGCAAATTACATTCTATATTCACCTTAACTGAAAAGCAGCTGAGTGCGGTAGCTGATAGCCTATAAATAGCAGATCTGTGACCTCATTCCTGTTCTCTGCCTTGCCTAGCTGTTTCCAGTTTCAAGTTGAATAGAAAATTGTCAATCATCTGGCGAATCTCGGCATATAGGCCAGCTTATTTGGATAATTCTGGCCTGGTCCTCGTTTTTCTGTAGTCATTCAGGTACTATGCCTTCATTTAAGTGAAAGCAGTCTGCGGTCTGTGTCTGTTGCTTTTTGCCTGCGTGGCACAGGTAATTGCAGTTGTGTGGAAATGGCCCCATGTGACCTTGGCAAACTGCTTAACCTTTTGGAGCCTCAGGTTATCCATCTGTAAAGGAATATTGTCCTGCCATTCCCTCATTTCAATGGAATGCTTTGAGAATTGATTAGATAGTGTGCATAAAGCAAGTTGACCTCCTCAAGAAAGAATACAATGTATGATTTTATTTCTGGTCTCAAAGCTCTTAGGCCAGGCCTCTCCAGTACAACAGTGGTCATTATCTGTGCTTTTGGACTGCCTGGAGAGGAAATTCACACCATTCAGGGCAAAACAATCCACTCCAGTTTCTAAATGGTGGGGATTGTCTATCTATGGAGCACAAATTCAACAGATGGTTGCCAACCTTCCACTTGATTTTGTGACTCTCTAAACTGTGTTCATTAAAACTTCAACTTGCAGACAGCTTTGTAGAGACTTGGAAGGTAGTGTGAATAACAGTTTGTGATGAAATGGATACAGCCCATAGGAGACCTGAGTGTCATCTGTCTCGGATTCTTAGAAGCAGTGGTTAAGTTAACATGGAAAATAATGAACAAGATCACTCTATCAATAATTAGAAGGGCTTGAGTTGTTTCCCAGATGTTTGCGAATCTCCTTCTGAAGTCATGTTTCTGGAACTTCACTAATAAGTCTATTTTCAGAATCTGATCACAACCATGTTTCATGTTGAATTTCAAGATCCTTTTTTTCCTAAGAATAAACACAAACCTGAACCAAGGTTTTGGGGAAACAGAGACTAAGTCTGTTTCTGTTTTTGTTTTGCAGTCTTTATAGAGATGTAGCATGCGGTGGCCCTTTCCATTTAAGGCTGGCATGATTTACTTATTCTGCTTTTTGCCTTCTGTGGGTCTATAGGCGTACATGTATCCACTATTTAGCTTGTGAAGTTTTAATTTATTTAGCAAACGTCTTGCTTTGCTGAACATTTTGACTATTTCCTTGGACCATTTTGCTGTGAGAAATAAATGTGCTCTTTAAATGATTTATTTCTTTTTCTATCAGCTTGTGAGCCAAAGTAAAATTGACATTCTCATAAAACAAAGGTGCCATCGAATGTGAAAACGTTTACTCTGAAATAAAAATTTGTGTTTACTTAGAGCTCAGTTTCTGTTGAAAAACAAACATCATAGACCATCAGAAAAAGAAGAGAAGCCGCCTGCTGACACATGCTCTCCTTGATTGATGATGTTGTCTGGCTGAGAAGCTTCAGAAATGGCAATCGGGGAACAAATGGGTTGGGTTTTATTCAATAAATACCTTTGAAAAAAGAAAAGAAATCCCCAAATTCAAGGAATTGCATTTGAAACTGGTGAAACGTAGCTGCCTGAGTTCATTCTTTGAAAAACAAAGAAAATGGAATTGCGTCTTGGTCTCACTCTTAGGACATCAATCTGATTTGAAGGACAACAGACCATACTGCCCATGTGTGACATTATGTATTGAGAGATGCACAGAAATGGGAGTATGGTGTCTCTGTTTCCTACTGTATCATTCCAGCGAACGCAGATCTGAGTGAAGAACTATATACTACTGAGGTGCAGAGAGATGGGGGGTGGGGAATGAGGCTAAGCATAGTAAGGCTTATGAAGTGTTTACAGTGGGCCAGGCCAAGTGTATTACATATATTAACTCAATGTATCTTCAGGTTGGTTGGTCTTATGAAAGTCTTTATTATACAGATGAAGAAATGGTCCAGAGTGGTTAAGGGACTAGCCAGAGATCACAGAGCTAGGGAAGAGCAGAGCTGGGATTTGAACCTAAGTAGCCTGATTTGAGAGTTCATCTCTCCTTAGATCTATGTTGACTCCCTTTATTTACTAAAACAATAATATATCAACTCTTAATACATTGATAATTTAGTACAAAAATAATGTCTGAATTGTCACATTGTTTTCATATTTTCATTCTCTACTTTCAGGCATTCGTAAGTTTTTTCCTGCTTTCCATTTCTCCAATGGGTTCTTATTTTACTGTAA